>NC_090936.1:20630098-21230098 GCF_040938575.1 Ambystoma mexicanum | reverse complement strand
AATTTCATGAATTGTTAATTCAACCCACTCTAGTTTTTTTTACTGACTTGTTCCTTTGCTTTTCATATGTGATTGCTTTCTCTCGGTGGCAGATCCACTAGAACCCGAGCGGTGACCCCTTTGAGGAAGTGAAGTGGCATGCAGCGCTCCTATTAAAACTGCACATCATGGCCAATAGAAAGCTTGCTGTACAACCTGTCCTGTGATGCTGATAAACAGAGCTGAATATTGCTGGTCCTGGCTTAGCCTCAAAGAAGATGGCTCTTGCCAGCTTGCCAAGGCAGTCAGGTCAATATTTCAAGAGGCCACCAAAGAGCTCAGACATTTCTAGAATCCACTGGAGTCATCAACTAGAATTTTTAAAACATTTCGAAATATTGATTATATAAATGTACATACCTGTAATTTTAAGTTTGTAGGTTTGGTTGGTTGGTGGTACACAGAGTGGTTTCTTTCAAATATGCAAAGCCAAAAAATGTTCACTTTAGTTTGTTTAATATATAAATCAATGTACACAGATAGTAGGCCTCATTACAACCTTGCTGGTCCAGAAACAACAGTGCCGTTAAGCTTACTGGCACCGTTGTTTCCGGACCACCAAAGTAGAACTCTGCTGTGCGGGATGACAGGTCAGACCTGACGGGCAGACGGACACCCGCCCACAGAGTTTCACAGAAGCATCCAGCACAGTTATTAACAGTGCCGGTGTTTCCGTGGTCCCCACTCCAGACTCTATGGAAATGGCGAACAACATTTTACTGCCGCCTGACTTTCCGGCCACCCGCAAGCCAGCCGCAGGTAACTGTTCACGGATCCGGCGGCTTCCTGACGGTTTTACTGGCACTGTTACCCGTAATGAGGCCCGTTGTAAATAATGAACCGTTTTCCTTTTTATCAGGGTATCCGTTTCAAAATATCACTCTCTCCAATGAGTGTTGTCAAGGTCACTGTCACTCGAAAGACTTCCATCAGTCACATTGTTCTGTGCGTTTCAGTTGCACCCCCAGTTCTATAGACTAGTTCCACGTCCCCATGTTGCAAAGAAAGGGATTCAAGCATTATTTTATTTAATTTTTTTTTATAACGCTCCTAATATCATACCTGAGTTCAGTTTCGAAGCGTGGATCAGGGATTTGAACCTCTGTTGTTCTGCGTGGTCTTCCTTCCAAGATCAGCGCATGCCCCTTTGCTATCCTCCGTTTTATCATTTTCGTCTGCAATTCACACACCTGGGCTTTATTTACTCTCAACCCTTCCCCTGCCAGGTCATTGCCATGTGCGCCCTGAGAGCTTTGGGCGAGTGACTCCCAACACTTTGTCGTAAAGTAACTGGATCCTACAAGTCCCAAATGTTCTGCTTGGATCCCAATTTGCCACCTTACATTTTTAATGTATTTTATTTGAGTTTTATAATGTGCTTATATTGTGAGCAAGCTGCTTCAGTGCTCGTCTTTCACATCAAGGTTCAAATTGCCTCTTAGTTCTCAAGCACCACTTGAGGCTTCTTCCAAAGCTGCTCTTAGGTTTCAGGACCACTCTAGGGTTCAAAGCGCCTCTCAGGCAATTTCTAGGCTTTAAAGAGTCTCTCAGGTTCAAGAACCACTTCAATGTTTATACACTTGCCCCATCTTATCTGGTCAGCAGCTCTGCAGGCTGTATACTGTTCCTTTTCCCGTCCCACTGATTCTGTCTTGTTTCTGGATGGGTTGAGAACTTTTTCCTCAGGAAGTGTGCGGGTACAGTCACGCAGTGTTTAGTCTTTTCACCCAGTTGGTGACTCTGCCCTAGTCCTTCATAGCAGACAGGAGGCAAAGATGTGGCGTCACATCTCAAGTGAAGCATAGGTTCCTGAGGGAAACAGGGGCCTGTGAAAGGCTCAGGGGGTTGGCAGCAGCAGAGCAAGGATCCTAAGTAGTCACCCATAATTAGAGGGTGCCTTGGACATAGGGTGCGTTGCAGAGAGGAGCTGGCTGGCCCGCCCTCCCCTATCCGGTCAATTTTCAAATGGACTCTGGATTTTCATTTGTGCCTGTTCGATTGGCTGGACTGAGTGGCTTAATCGGGTCCATGCGGTAAACATTGGAAAATGTCCTGGATAACATTGGAAAGACCTGGAAAAGGTTACCCTGATTTAACTCTTGTATTAATGTCATCTGAAATGTACCGGAATTGGATGTTGGAATAGGTGGTTCGTAGGTCTATTTCTGCACTACCACCCCATTGAATTTACTGCGCTATAGATTTAGGAGTTTAATTGCAGATAGTGTCTGGAATTGTAGGTTTTTACTCTCAAATAAATAAATGTAGCCATTGGGAGTATTGATAACATATTAAGAATCCTTGAATTTTAGAGCCAGGTAGAGGGCTAGCCTCACAGTAATATTTGTCAATGTTAACCAAGATCATTAACGTGACATGGACATGGTGGCTTATAGTGATTATTAATATTGTGAATTTGTATTTTTTCAGAATAGTCAAATCAGAAAGCAACCAGTCATAAACTTCCTCAAGAAAGTATTTTCGCTTGAGAGTGATGGGGGGTGACGAGAAGGACCTAGGAGGTCAAAGGAAGAGGGACAAGTCAAAGGATTTGGTCACCAAATGTTCTCCAGTCTAGATTTGTTTTCCCTACTAGGCCGTGGTCACCTGAGGGCAGCGTAGAAAAACCAGTCACAGTAGTTCCCAGTGACGTGGCCCTCAAAAATACAGGCCTTGCCCTGCAGGGTATGCAAGAGATTTGATAGATTTAGGCCTAGCCTGTTAGTCAGGATTCCACGCTCTAGGGACAGAGATGGAAGAAAGTGTGGAACAACCTAATTTTAGAGGGGGCTACAAGAGGGGTGTAGGCAATCTGAGATCAATTTCAGTTCCTAGTAGTGTGAAGGAGGCACATGAGGTTATTCATTTCAAAGAATTGTATGAAAGAATGCTGTTATGTGTTGCAGACTTCTCCTTCCTCAGATGTGAAGGTGTTTTGTCTGAACAGATAAACAAGTTGCAGGTATTAAATTAGGGGAGGAATTAACGTAAAACGGCTCATTATGTGAAGTGTAGATAACCCGTTATAGATCACGGCAAGCTTCTTAGTGGAGCGAGCGATGTGACAATAGGTCTGGCATCTGTAGGAGAGAGCCGGTTTATATTAGGGAGTCCAGGCGATGTAAATAGTGAGAGGATTTTCTGGGAAGCCAGGCCAAGGCTGAAATCCACCCTCAGAGGTAGACAAAGAGAAGGCTGCCATGCTTCATTATTTATACGTTTAGAGTGCCACAATCCAGACTCAATGAACAGAGATACGTGATAAATGTATAAGTAAGGTTATTCATTGGTTATAATTTGGGCACCATATGCAAGGTTGTCAACAGAGATTATGTCTACGCAAGAGACAACTTTGAGTCATGAGACTAATGTCTTAATACTAACTTTGGGAAATCTTAAACTAGTGAACATACTGTTTTCTTCAGAAGCCTGTTGTTTGCCTTGTTCGCCTACCAGGTACAGAAATATACAGCTGCATAGCGAGATCTTCTACAGCGATAGAAACTGGTCCCGGAGAGGGCTGTCAAATCCCAGTTATTTGAGTAAGATACCTAAACGGTTAATGGATAAGTCTTTGAATGTAACAGAATATATTGCGCTGACGTTGCTTGGTTAGACAACAAGAGGCTGCATTGGAGCCCCACTTTTATATCCAGATTAGAGGGTTTTCCTCATAGGTAGAGAATTTGTATCCTTGGAGGGAATGACCTAAGAAATCATTCCTGAGTCCTAAGAAATAATTTTGATTTTCAGGAGAGTTATAGAGATTGTCTTGAAAACTGCTGCCCCAAATGCTGCATCAATAGTTTGAGTAAGATCTTCGGGACACGATTCTTATCCCAGATTCAGATCCGGCTTGATAAGGACGACATTCTCTGTGGTGCGTTAGATGGGTTGAGATCAGATGTGGGCACCATGGATCTGGGACCTTGCCTTTATCTAATAGTATCAAAATATTGTACTGCTTCAAGAACCTTTAGATATTATTTCTCAATCTAAAAATGCCATTTGCATCTCTGGATAGGAACCTACTTTGGATAGACTAAGGACTGAAGGCATTGGCCGTGGATGTGTTAAGATCTTAGAAGCCATGTGCAAGGGCCACACAGCTTGAGTAAGATTTGGTCAGTATAGGCAACGTTCAGATCCGTTGATGAAGATATTGGAGTTAGTCCCGGTTGCATCTTGGTGCCCACCCGGTACGTGTTCTTTAAGAATGATCTGGAAAGTTTGCATGTGGCCCGGAGGCTGGATATGCCATGGCTGTCATTTTGTTCACTGACGATGTTGTTTATTGGCGGAATCTAAAGCGACAGTGCAGACTCTTTTGGGTTTATTGTCAAATGAAGTAATGTAGTCAATGGCCAGAAAACCATGCTGATAGTGGTAAGGAATAATGCCAAAACCAGGACATGTTTTGGGGTGAATAGTGAACTTCTTCCTGTGGTTAACCAGTTTTGTTAATTGGGCATTCGGATTAGCAACAAAGTGGGGCAGGTGTGTGAGGTGTATATGAGTGAATATAAAATGAAGCAGGAGGCTGAGGGGGCCCGGAATTAACAACACGTTTGGTTGCAATGGCCAACCCAGCATTGGAGTTTTACCATTGGAAGTTGGTCCCCGAGTCTATATACAGAGTAGACGGTCTGGAGCTTTGCAAACTGGCACAATTTTCTGGTACACAACATCTTATTTTTTTAAAAGGCTTTTCAGATTAAGCCCCAGGACACCTTAGGTCACTATTTTGGGACATAACTATCTTCGGGGACAGGTGTTCTTGTTCTGGCTTTTGTTTATTCGTCAAACCAAGAGCCTTAAGGGTATAAAGACGCAATAAACCATTACTATCTGTTGACGCTCATATGTAATTCTCCTGCCTGGATTGGGTAAAAACTTGTTTTTCTGTGATTGGGTTGATATGTTGGTCAAGGATTTAATGAGGGTTGTTTAGAAAAGGGACTAGGGTCTATGGGCGGGAACCATAATAATCAACCCTGGTAATATGCAGTGCTTGATAGAGCCTGGAAATCAAGCAAAGCAGAGGCCATGGATGTTGCCTGGCCGTGGGGGGGGGGGGGTCGAGAGGAGGCCATACAAGCTTTGTTGTAGTTGTACTTGTCTTTCAATTGGTTATTGAAAACAAAATTGGGGACATTGAAATACAGGTTGTTGTGAGGATCAGAAGTCGTCCCTTCAACCCGATGCCCAATTTCTTTTATTTTGCAATAACTCAACTGCAGGGCTAGGAAGCTTTTTCCCCAAAGTTAAGAACAATTATCTCTGCATCTGTAGGGATGGAATGAATTTGTTGTTTGTTTTTCTTCCCTCAATGTGGGAAATGTAAAGGTAGGAACCCTTTTTTCTATGGTCCACCTTGCGAGAGAGGAGTAGAATACCGAAACTGCCCTCCACGTTTGATAACGTGGCGATGGTGTGGGCTTCTAGTCTAGGAGATGTGAGACATTGGAGACTCAGAAACATCATAATTATAATCATTTATTTAAATTGGTTATATATACATTTTTACTCTTTTTTTACCTAATGCAATGATCACACTTGTTCTTGAAGTGTAACATAAACACGCTCTACTTGTTGCAAATGTGAATTATATGCATTATTGTAACAGCCATGTTCTATACAACATATGTGTTTGTAAGTTTGAATTTGAACCCCTCCCTCCTTCCCTAAGTGTAAGTTTTAAGCCATTGCTTAAGCCCTTACAAGTTCGGCCCCATTTCCTGTGAGGCCTGTATGGACTGCCAGCAAGTGATATCAGGACTGACCGCCATTTTGGGTCATCCTCGATCCCTGACAGTTGGTATGCACGCACCCGGCCTTCTCGATCCCTGACACTTGGTATGCACGCACCCGGCCTTCTCGATCCCTGACACTTGGTATGCACGCACCCGGCCTTCTCGATCCCTGACACTTGGTATGCACGCACCCGGCCTTCTCGATCCCTGACACTTGGTATGCACGCACCCGGCCTTCTCGATCCCTGACACTTGGTATGCACGCACCCGGCCTTCTCGATCCCTGACACTCGGAACGCATGGACCCGGCCTTCTCGATCCCTGACACTCGGGACGCACGGACCCGGCCTTCTCGATCCCTGACACTCGGGACGCACGGACCCGGCCTTCTCGATCCCTGACACTCGGGACGCACGGACCCGGCCTTCTCGATCCCTGACACTCGCGACGCATGGACCCAGCCTTCTTCATGTTCCTTCACCTTCTGGCAAGAGCATGTCATTTCATCCACAGTTACAGCCATGTCCTCTAGCAGACTGCATCAGGTCGGCCGCAGCCTCGCAGCTCTTCCTCTTTCTTGCGACAACAGGAACTCAGTTGCCTGAGCGCTTTATCCTCATGGGCTGGTCAGTGCCTCGTGATCAGTTTTGGCTTCTCAGTCTCAGGCTACTTCTTCACAGTGAGAATGGCAACACAAAGGGTTCAAGAGTTCAGAAGTGAGAGGAGGGTAGTGTATGACCCTCCCCAGTGTGTTGCCCTTTTAATGTAATGTGTCCCTCCCATGTGTATTGCCCTTTTAAGATGGGCCACCCAAGCTGATAAAAGGACCCCCCTGCAGGCATGTGCAGCAGAACAGCTGCAGACTCCCAAAGAGGAACGACTGAGTCCGTCTCTCATTTAGGCCTGTAGGCCCACCCCGTGTAATCACGGCCTTACAGGCCATGTTGCCATGGGGCCCTCTCACCGGCAAGGGTCTGCATGTGCCATGTAGGGACCGCCTTGCCCCCCATTGAAGACAGGGTGCTCCCCGGCAACCCCCCGAGGCACTGGGCCTCCGGGGTGCTGGTGTCATATAGCACCCACAGGGGCCAGCTTGATGACAACAGCCAGCCCCCCACAACATGGAGGGGTGGCTTTGAAAGGTTATGTGGGGGTAGGAGGTAGATAGGTTCAAATGATGTACGGTTGCTTAAAAGGTCATTGAATTCTTACAAGTCTAAATGGACAGTAGAGCTTGTCGTAGCCTTGCTCACCCAGCAAAAATGAAGAAACTTGGCCTCCCACCAGATTTTATGTTTACTGATTGAAGGAGCAAGTTGGGGCCCCCGCTGGATCGATTTTTTAGAAGTGAATACTCTGTCAACAAGCGAATGCATCATGAATTATTCATCGGGCAGCTGAAACGTTGCACACCCGTAGTGCTCCCAATTTTCTGTGCGCTCCTTTTGTTTGTGTAATGACCTTTTCTTCGGCATACGCCATCAAGTCAAACACACAACATACAGCGAATCAACCAATCACAAAGTTAATACACAAATGCATAAGAATGTAACCAAATTCGGACTGTTTTTCTATGGCCAAAGTGGTCGATAATGGATAAGTCCTACATATAAATAAAGGGGATGCGGGCGCAGGCAACTTTAAGGAACCATTGGAATTCCATATCTAGCTCCTGAATCAGGAAGAACATTATGGATTTCATCGGCTGTGGCAGGATTGCTCGGTGCATAAATGGTCCAAAGCAGTCCTGCAGCGGTCGCTCTTTGCTGATTCTGCGTATTGCAGCCGCTGCACATTGCAACCACTCTGGTTTTCTCTCAATACTTCTAAATAATGGTCAGAAAATAGGTTTCTTCTGTTCCCAGCTTCAAGTGGTTTTAGCTGGGGTGACCAGATGCCCCGGTTTTGGGGGACGCCCCCAGTTATTCACACCGGTCCCCTGTGTCCCAAAATGCTTCCACAAAACAGTTCAGAGCCCCTTTTCTAGGAAAAGACTTAGAACCGATGTCCTTCGCAAAGCACTTCAGAGAACTGGACAGAGTTCAGGTGCAGGGAAAGGTTCAAGTGAGGGATTTGACGGTGTAACTGTGACAGGGCCATGGTTTTCGGCATGTCAAGAGGGGGAGGAGCCTGACCCCTAAAACACTTTCCTGGGTGCCGGTGGGCCCCCTCCCAGCCACTCCCTACCAATTGCTGGGGAAGTGTCCATGCCGCGAGAAGACGCCAGAGTGGAGGCTGCAGGGCCCCAACGGAGAGCAGTGGGGCTAGCACCCCACTGAGGCAGTAGCGCCACAAGAGTAGGGTGAGGCGGCAGGATGTAGAGAGGCTGGGCCGGCAAGTTGGCCGGACATACCAACTACACACGGGATGCCACAACACTGGCCCTGCAGCTACTGGAGCTCGGGTCTAGCAGAAAGTGTCACTCCAAGAAAAACCACTAGCCCACCATGGATACAGTTTGCTGAATGAAAACCCTTCTAAACCACCGGGGAGATCTATAATACCTAAAGACCTCCAAGAAAGCCTTACCAACCCACTAAACCAACAGGAAAATGATTATTATAAAAGAAGGCTCTGAGAGAAAGGGGCAATAGGCCTTTATGGACAGGCCCAGTTGTCATACAAGGAATTCAGTCAGACTGCATGGAGAAAGAGGCAGGGCGTACCATCTTTCTGGAAGCTTCTAAGCCCTCCCCTAATCACTCCACCTGGGAGCAAGCCAAGTCATTGTACAGGGTAAGCAGGGGCAAGTCCTAAAAATGTAAGTGGGGGGACTCATCAACAAACGCAATGGGATGTATGTCACCAGAAATTAGCATATTAAGGTCAACTATGCACATTTCATTAAATTGGCTTTACATAACCACCCAAATTGCACAAGACGAGGACATTTACTTCTAATAGTGTGTTTGAAAACGCTTAAAGGTGTGCATGTTTCAAACTCCAAGAACCAATACCAATGTTTTCCCTGGACGTGCAGCACCGAAATGTGACATTTCACCTTTAGTTCTTTGTTATTTTTCATCAAGTTATATAGTGCAGTGCTGGAGTGTCTAGCCTGCAAACCTGATGACTACGGTTCGATCCCCGAGGTCGGTTTTAATTTTCTAAACTCAAAGAGGACGTTCAAAGATTCTCATTTTAGCTGGTGTAGACTGAGTCCACCCTCGGAAAAAAGTGGGTGGACTCCACCTGTGTGTACCCTATACTTGAGCCCTGAGGGTAAGTGACCAATCCTGGGAGGGAATGGGGTATTTAAGAAAGCATGTGTGAATAGTTTAGTGTAGGTTATTTGTGTGAGTACAGGAGGTGGAGGAGGACGTCAGTGAGACCGGAGGGAGGGTGGGGGGCGAGTGCGAAAGGATGGAGGTTCTTGGCAGGAGGGGAGTCTGTGGAGTGTTTATGCATAAGAGTATGGAGTGAGTGAACTAGCGATAGAAGAGGAGTAGTGAGGAGGTAGTAGTGGTTGGGAGTGGGAGCAGTAATAGTGAGAGTATAGCAGGATAGCAGTTAGAGGAAGAGTTAGAAAGTAGTAGCAGTGGCCATGAAGAGTAAGACTAGAGGAAGCAGAGTAGTAGAGGAGTAGTGGTGTTAACAGAGTCGTTTTAGCATTAGAGTGGACGCAGCAGTAGTGAGAGGTAGTAGTAGTAAAGAGATGGGAGCAGTGAGAGGAAGTTGGTGGATAAGAGTAGTGATAGGAGCAGAGAGAGGGAAGTTATAATGGAGGAGGAGTAGAGGCGAGGCAGTAGCGTAGGAGAGAGGAGGGAGGAGAAGATACCATCAGAGGTAATAGGCAGCACTGACAGTAGTGAGTGGAGGAACTCAAAAGCTGGAGGAGAAGTGATATCAAAGGGTGGAGGCAGGAAGGCGGAGTGGAACATCGGAATGTTAGTAATATAGCGGGAACCCTTTAGTATTAGTTTTGAGGCAGGAAATCCCCTCTTAGAAGATAGTGATAGTGAGGACCTTTTTATGTACAAATAAAATACTATAACCACCACCATCAATGCCACCTTTGTGTCGGCTTCCTTCTTCCACACCCTTACAACACTGTGTGGAAGAAGGCACCAGCTCTAAAGATTCCCTTAGAACAGTAAACAGGCTAGGTTAGGGGTATCTAGACGCTTCTGGGGAGTCAGGTAGTCATCATATTAGGAAAAACACCATTCGTCTCAGCCGCAATATCACCTGGTGATAGCAAATAGCCTGGGCTAGGGAGGAGGAATAGGTCAGGGAAGTCAAGTCAGAGAGGGGCATCCCTAGAGTGCAAACCCCGGAAGACCCCTGAAGCAGCCAAATCCATTAACTGGTCTGTCTGTTTAAGTTCAACTCAGTTCTAGAGCCAAGAGTCGTTCTTTGTGGTGGCCGCTCCTGTCACAGTAACATAAACACCTTTGGTTGCTGCCAGAAAGGCAAAAGGCTGGAAGATATGCATTACTGGTCGTTTCATCAGGGCAGCAACAACTCCACGCTAGTCTTCTAAAAGAGAGCCAATGGGCCTCATTACAATTTTCCTGGTGTGGGAAAAGTGCTGGTAAGTTCCGGTAATTCTATTACAAGCACTTTTCACACACCAGGAAGATACAAGTTTTCCGGAGGAAGGTCACCGATTTACCACCAGCTTGATGTAAATCGGGCACCCACCAGCACATACATGCCGGAATCGCTGACACCGGTAATACTGGTACTGGTCCATCGACTGGGGAATTACCGGCATTCCCGCCGCCTGCAACATCCCAGTAATACTGGCATATCAGGCGTTGGGAATGCTAATTCCGTTTGGCAGCATCCCACCCGCATTGTCGGTTGATACCACCAAACTCGTGATGAGAACCAATGAAATGAAGAAAACACCTTTATGTGGGTTTAGCCATTCTGATTGGAAATCTTTTAGGGCTCCACCCTTGGATATAATGTTTCTTTTTATTTTTTTGAAAATGAGTCCCAGTTTTTGGTTTGGAAAATGTGGTCACCCTATTTTAGCATCTTGCAGAGGTACCTATTAATGTATGTATCCATGAGCCTTCTTGTTTAAAGAAATATTTTGCATAATTTCCAAAATGTCTGGCAAGATTACAATCATTAACTATGCAAGAGTCTTAAAGCCTGTTTGAAAAGTCTTTATATATTGCCACTTAGCAGGAAACGTATGCTTAAATGCATGGCCCCTTCATTGACACTTTTTTTGAATGTATGTTTTATTATTAATGGTCATAATAACAGCAGTTAAGACCTTTCATACATTCATCACAGTAGATAATCACCATAATTACACAAATAAGGTCAATTCAGACATTGTTAAAAGCAATGTGATTTCTGTAAGTATCTATGTGTGATAAAGAATAACTGCATAGCAGTAATTGTGCTTTCTGAAAAATTCACAGTAATTTCTCATACCAGTTCATATGTCGGTTAACAGTGAGAATCAGTGTTTGATCTTCCGGCAAAATTGGTGAAATGATCACCTGTCGTGAGCCTAGAGCAGAAGTTAGCGGCGATTAGATAGGTAGCTTCCACCGCTCTGTAGGCTAATGATGTTTTCTTCAGAAATCATTCAGAGCACAGCATTAAGTCAGCAGGTGTGTGGTGCTCTCTACAAGATCCAGTCTGCAGAGTCTGCAAATTCTTCCGGCTCATTCGATTGTGTGTGCGTCACCAGATATTTCCCCAGATTCTGCCATGTTAAATGTAATCCTCATATGATCTCTTCTGAGACTAGGATTAAAGAAGGCCTGTATATAACATGGCGTATAGCCTAGAGCAGGGATCAAATCTCAATATTCCATAGTTGCTGCTTTCGTTGCCCCAATTCCACCAAGTTCTGCTGATAATCAATGGTCTTTAACTTTTTTATCAGATTTTGTATGCAAGTGTCTGTCAATAATAAAAAATTGAAGCTGTCAATATACTGCTTCCAGTGATAAGCTTTGCTAATCAGGAGCCTCATGGTGGAATTTACCGTCCACTGAGACGGACTTAAGCAGCCCATATAGTTTATATGCGCTAGCGAGCTGGCATCCGCTGTTTCTTTTTTTAAACAGCAAATAACAATGTTGTGTCACCGATGACATAATAGAAGTCAAAGCTAAATCAGCCCTCAAAACATCCACAGGGAGGTTCTTAGAGAGACAAGTAATACTTCGCAAACAATAAACCCCCATTTTGATCACATCTTTCCATTTACTAGTAGACCATATTTTGCTATTATATAAGATATTTGGGATGATTTTGAGCAGATAGATCTCTCCAGAAGTTTTACAGTACATCCAACACTTTGCTTGGATAAAGAGCCAATGGCCGCTGTTCGTTTCATAAGAGCCGTCCAAACATGGTCAAGTTTGTGAAGTCTGTGTCAGGCTATAGTCAGTCATTAGCCCCAAATATGTGTACTAATCAACAACTTCTACTGTAGAATAATTTAGGGTTCCGTTAAAATGTGCTCTAGCATCTTGAAGCGTCTCTCTTGTGCTATATAGAATTACAAATAAAGATCACGGACCAAATAACGGGACACACTCAAAGAATAGAGCAAACACTACTTTCTTCTTAGTTCATAAAGTAGGGAAACCTGACAAACATTGGACTGATGCATGCACACTCCCAACTAACCTTGATTAAGCAAACGTCGTATACCCAATTTGCATCATCTATGAAGTTGTACTATGTAGCAAAATACAAAACCTATCAGGGGAGGGCTTGCTTAATGGAACATATCTACTAGGATTAGTGCATCATTGGCTACTGCTTATCTGTAGGTCACACCTTGAACTACTTCTAAATACGTATAGTACTGATTATAATGGACAAACGGTCAGTGGATTGGTCTATGCAACATAGTATGTTAGATTGTCCCTCAACCCCACTGTTTGGTTGGCATTCCCACCCAACCTTGGACTTTGGACTCTTTAGCAGCATGTCAGTGAAACGAAACGTAGGGTTTTGATTCCCGTCAGACTACTCCCCGTTTTCCCAATTAGTCCATCATCTCTCATTGGTAGGCCAAAAGCCAAAGTCTTCCTTTTGTAGTTGACCTTGTTGACTACTCACTGGCCTGGAACATTCAAGGGAGTGTAAGCACACCACTATCGTTGTTTGAGGCTTAATGAATAGCCCTTGTTCTATCCTTCGAAATCCTGTGTTAGCAGGCTGCAAATTTGTCCATTTTGACCTTCTCTTTTCTGCTATTTGATTAAATTATGCTGGGTGCACTTGCTCCTTTCAGCCTCTAGAGACATTGTTCTTATTCAATGTATGTGAAATGTCCCACATTCAGAGCTTATTCATGTAACTCCCTTGGTGCTCTGTGCTTATTCCTTAAAATAGCATCCTTATTCTGTGCCAAGCTTGACTCATCGTCGGTTCTGCACACAGAGCTGTTCTCCCGCATCTCCTGATTCTACAGCCTTAGTCTGTCTCTGAGGTAGCTTGGTTAAATCAGACACGAATCAGCGTCGTAGCCACGTCATATATACCTACGTAGCAAGCCTCTATATGTTTCCTTTCTACCTTGCGTTACTACGTATTTACAGTTATTGATCAGTAAGCAACTTCATCTTCTTTGTAGTCATGATGACAGCTTCAGTTACATTGTTACTCAGGTCGTCAAGTTTCACTCAACACTCTATAGTGGCCAATGGTGCCTGCTGGCATTCTTCTACGTGTAATCCTTGCACTGGCTCAATGTGAGGGTACATTCTGTGTGGCCGTCTGAGTGTATAGCATCTCTCATACAGTTGATGCGGTATGGGAACAACACTGGAGTCCCATTTACTGCTCTTCTTAGACTATTCCAGTATGAATGTGGTGAGGGGCAGGAGCTAGTGAGAAAGCGTCTACCTGCTCCTCTACAAAATCTTATTTTTTTATTTCCTTTTTCTCCGAAGCACATAATCTTAGTTTTAGCAACATTGATGACCAGTTGATAAGTGGAAGAGTATATGGTGAGAGAATCCAGCTTAATGTGCAGGCCTCTGGGCGTGTGGTGTAATAGGGTAAAGTTGTCCGCATATCCTAGCCAACTCAACCTCTCATTGCCCAATCTGGGTGGACAGATTCCATAGGAATAAAAGGCAGCTGGCAAGTCAGCCAAATAAAGAATAAAGAGGGCGGGGCTAGTATGCAGTCCTGTTTGAGTTCAGTGTAAGTATGTATGGCCTCACTGAGTTTACCATCCTGACTGCAACAAACCCTAACCGTAGCATTGTCCTTGAATGTTATAATCATCTTCAAAAGACCAGGCGATATCCGCCAGTTATGTATTGTGCACCACAGACGTAATCTAGTCATGGTATTGAAGGCTGCGTTAAAGTCTTCAAACTCTGAGTAGATTGCCTGCTTGCCTCTGGCTCGCCCTTGTTCTACTACTGCGACTAGCGCCACAGTATTGATAAGTGCAGACGGTCAACTTTGAAACCCAGTTTAGTTGATGGGAATGATTTGATGGTCATTGGAGTGTTATTGCAACTCAGATAGAAGTACAATTCCAAAGATTTTAGCGGGGCGGGTGTCAAGTATGGCTAATATGCAATAGCTTGTGGGTAATTGACGTGGGCTACGTTTCTACACCGCAATGATGGCACTGTGCTTCCAGCTGTCAGGAATTTGCCCCGACTTACTAATATTTAAAAACAATATGTGTGAGATTCTATTTCAAATGTCTTTGTTGTCCTTTAGCAATGTGTTACATACTTTGTCTGGGCAAATACCAATCAAATTTATAATCGTAATATTATCCCCAGCCGTGCCATTAGACAACCAGCTAGTGTGGCTGAAGCCAGGCATAGAGGGGTGCAGTGGTTTTACCCCTGCTGTACCTTTAGTATGAGTAACCCAACTCCATCGTAAGACCCCCCACATTTAATTTTAGGACTTTGTTCTTGCCATTTACCACAGGAAAAAAAAGTCTGATCGTATTTAATTTGATAGATATCCTTATGATCCAGGAGCCCCTCTACCGAGAACAAACATGGCCAAATAACTTGTTTTTTGGGTAGGTTCCCACCAAGGAGGCTCTACAACCATGTTTTAGCTCACTGTACCTTTCACAGAGGAGAAATAGCCATTTGCATATCAATCTGGTTGCACCGAAATGCTAGGTAATTGTTTAATGAACAAGAGTACCGACAGCAACCCCAGATATGTGTTTCAGCCTCGCTGGGCCTCATCAGTGAGGTGTAGCTGTGCCTCTCTAAGCGCAGTGAGCAAGGGGTCCACATCCGACTTGCAAGGAGACTGGAAGGGAATCCCTGAGGAATTGGAAAAACATTTTTGGTTTGAAGTTGTTCCGGTTTTCCTTTTACTATGGGGCGGCATGATTGCTTCTCTTTGTAAGCAGTCTTCTCATCCTAATACAAATGTATAGTCACCTGTCTCAAATGCTGATCCCTACCTTGATATTTGCTGCTTTCCCCGGCTGAACTCTGGCTTCATTTCGTTCTTTGTTGCTAAACAATGACTATCTTGTGAATTTCATGGAGCTGCACCCAAAAAGAGATTAAAAGAACTATTGCCAGAACTGCCATACACACACGCGAGCAGACCAAAAAACAATGATAATGCTTTAGCATTTTTGATTCTTTCACCATTACTGTCACTACATTAAACACATCCTGCCACACATCACAATGCCTTGACGCACAGCCCTGGGTAGAGAGTAAAAACACTTTTCTTTATGCAACATGGCAGTAGGCCTGCATGCAGCACGTTTGTAATTGCTGGGTCTGTGCTCATCTGCCACATAATTTGGTTTCAGGGTTTCCTGTAGCACCTGTTCCCAGGGGTTCCTAGTGGTCTGAGATTGGTGCCATGTCCTCTGAATGTTTCCTCCCCAGATCAGCTTCGGAGGAATGCTTCTTCAACGTTCTTATCCTCTCCTGCAACAGGCCGTCTCTGTTGTATGTTCTGTTCTGTTAATGTGATTTATACCGTGCACCGGTCAGGTCTTTGTGTAGATGAGGAATGAATGAGCCAGCAACCTGCAAGTAAAGGCTACCGGCCTCCTACTGGAGGGGGGCTTTCCTCCCAAGAGCACCTTCCACCAGTGGATGTTGGATAGTGGAGTGCGGGCTCAGGTGAAAAGGCGGGAGAAGCACGACCAGCAACTGTAAAAAGAAAAGAGTGTATTAGTACATCTACCACAGCAAACATGTGCCACTTTAGTACTTGCAATACTTGACCCACCTGCACTGGCGTATGTTGAAGCGTTGAACCCGAATAGAAGTGCTAAGTAACCAGTGGAAACTCCGGGATGCAATGTCCTTAGTGTTCTGATCTGGGCCAGGTCCGGGAAGGAGGAGTCCAGAAATCCAGAAGGAAAAGGTCTTGCGCCCTGTACCCTACAGCACGAGGACGTCCCGCAAACACTATACCTGGGCGCAACTATACAGTTCCAGCAAAGTACATAAATCCAAGTGTAAAGGTGAAAGTCCACAGAATTCCAGATCAGAGTGTGTTGCAGAGTGCAGGCAGAATGAAAGGGCCGTAATAGTAGTAGCGATTGATTGCTAACAGCAAGAAGCTTCTCCTCAAGGGAATGCTGGAGAAGCCCAAGGATAGCGCGCTGAACGATGCAGCACAAAACAAAAGTAGAGAAGGATATTGCACAGCTAGTTGTTAAGGATTTTGTCAGAGGGCTATACCTAATTTTGTGGTATTTTGTTATCGTGGTAAAGTGGTAGCTTTGCATTATTAAGATAATGCCCTGTACGGTGTGATAAGATTCCCTCCTTTAAATATATTCTAATTAGGGTCCATTCTAAATACAGATTACTGGGCCTATCACACTAAAATATGTTGACAGTGCTATGTGTCACTCAGCCACTTATTTACAAGGCTGGACTACTGTCCTTGACAGATTTGTTCATAAAACATTTTCCATTGTGAATGATTCACCAGTCACACATGCATCATATGCTTTTAAACTTGCTTACTGTGAGCACCAAAATGTACCTCCTCTTTTACCACCTGTGGTAAAAATGTATTATCTCCTTTGGCACACTGGGGCTCTTCCCTGTAACTTCACACACCCTCTTTGTCATTGAATACATTTAGACACAGAAAATGGAACCCCACTGTTTCAGTTTTAAAAATGTTTGTTTTTATATACACTATTATTTGAGAACATGTTGTGCAGTGTAAGCATTAATACAAAATAGAACCTCTACATTAGATTGCATGACCAGTCTGTATTGATGAATAAACATCCACGGCTCTTATCTTACCACACACCTTGGGTACCGACACAATGGGCAGAAGACACAGTCTAAGAGAGAAAACCAAAAAAAACAAAAACACGACAGCAGGCCAACTTTCTTTTTTCTGCTTTTACACTTTCAAATTTGTATCTCCTTGTAATGCTAAAAAGGCATTATTCATAAAATGACCAGTTGATCCTGACTGACTATAAAAATAAAGCCAATCATCCATATGTACTCCTCACAAATATTCACCTTTCACTCCAGTGATTCCTGCACTTTTATCTCAAACCCCTCTGAACTGGATTATCAGAACATGGGAATATCGCAGACTCTGCACAGCCCAGCCACTCACTCAAAGGATACAGCTCGTCTGCCAAAACTTCAGTTTCCCCCGGTGTCTACCGCCCATTAGCTCAATCTCTGGAGAGCCTCTGCAGTTCTACCTCGAAAATCTTGCGTCTCTGCACTGCACAAATCTGAATGCCTGCTGCTCTGCTATTCTGCCCCACAACCCTTCCATCTCCTGAATTAAATGCTATCCCTGTCAATCTCACTAAAAACCTGCCTCTAACATGACGTGCATCATCACCCGATTTGTTTTCTTTGGAAGCATAAGAATAGATTTGTAGCAATTATTTCCTCTGGGTACAATAGCGTTTCTCCAGGGTGCATATTTTCCTTGGCAGTTTATGCAATAAAATCACAGCCTGCAAACTGCCTGCATGTTTTAATTCTACTGCAAAAAGCACCTTACTTTTGATATGTCATCTGAACCTAGTTTGAACTGCTTTGTTACAGACAAATTACCAATTAATGGTAAGGGTTGTTAATTGGTTAGTTTGGGTTAATATGTATATAGTGCAAACTGGACAGATAACCTGTTCACCCTGAAGTGGATCATTTTAGAATGTGTATACCACAAGAATGTGTATTTCCATTTGTAATGTATGCCAGCTATTTGATGGCTGTATTCTGTTTACTGCCTCCTCTGAATATAATGTCATGGCCCACTTACTGCCCCTCATATACAGTATCTCTCCTACACAGTCCAGGTAGCAAAGTCAGAATTGCAGAAGGACCAAGCCGAGGAATCAGAGTAAGCCAGTCTAGTAAACATAGCCAGGGGGGGGGGGCAGGAAGAATTTAACAGATAGTGAAGAGTGTAGAGAAGGAAACAATGAAGCTCACCACAAGATAGGGCTTTAGGAGCCCCAAACAATGTTCACAGCCGGTATTAAGCAGGATGCCGACAAGACGCTGTTCGCCGTGTTGCAGACGCTATGCAGCAAGTCCATCAGGAATTGTGGGCATTGTAGTACATGACTGCTGGTAGACAGATCTTTGCGCGCCCAACCTCCAGGAAACACACTAGTCTCTCTGTTTCCTTAGATATCGAGGAGGTGAAGCTGGTATCATGACAGCACTGCTGCCATATTTATTGTCTCCATGTGCTCTGATGGATCTGAAAAAAAGAGGGGTGTTGAGACTGTAAGGAAGGCAGGATTTCAAAGTAAGACAGACACAAGTGACAACAGGTTTATTGAACCTTATCAAGGGTGTGAAAAATGCCTATCTAACCCTAAATCTAAGATGGGAGCAAACTAATACCATCAAATAATAATAATGCAGTCCTTGTGGAGTCTTGTCGAAATAAAAGAGCCTATACTACAAAAGCTATTGCAATCCTTACCGCTAAATTACAAGTAGTGGAGGGAAATGTTCATGAAAAGAAAAATGTGTGCACAAAATAATAAGTCAGGATGTTTAGGCCGTTGGCTTCCCTTCCACACGTTTTCAGCACATGACAAGGTGGTTCACTGGAGCATAGCACACTCATGGGCTTCTTCAGCACGAGGACACATTTCCTTTACAAGCATCAGGGCCTTCTATGCCCAAGTCTCTTAAGTTAGCAAAGGTTGTTTGCTTCAGAGAGTCTGATGTATCAAACAAACAAACAGAAAAAGTTCCTTTCCAAGTAGACACAAAGGGCGATTCACTCTTCACCCTGGATGCCCATCAGCCGGGCTCAGTTCCCCTTCACAATTAGTCTCCCTCAGCCAGGCTCGGACCAATTACCTTTTGTATATCTATTGAAGACTTTCGAATGTGCAAAAGGTTTGGCTTGGCCCGTTGCAGCACCACTTTGATGTTACAGTTCACAATTTTATACTCTCAGTTGGATACCTAACAGAGACCTTTGAATGAGCACCCACATGGTGCCGGACCACTCCGTATAGGGTATCTTGGGTTGCCTCTCAGAGTTCAATCACAAAGTTAAATGCTTCTTCAGTTCCAATTATACTTGCAACCTTGGTTCTAACACAAGCCTGTCTACTATCAGTCTCTCCAACTCACTGGGTGTGCTGACTTAATTGGCGCTTAATGTTGTGGGAGTCAAGGACGGTACCACAGTAGTAATCACTCCTCCCTGTCTCAGCTCTCGATACAGGAGAGCCCCGGGCACCTGCAACACACAATGCATCTTTCTTCAGCTTTAATTCCCGATCTTATGTTACTTATTCTCGAGGGCTCTTGAAAGTAACAGTTTTCCTCCAAAAAGGCCACAGGCAACTTCCTCCTTGCAACTCTTTCTGATCTTGCTGTCTTTCTCCTCATATTAATCTGCCATCATGGAACTGCTCCTTCCTTGTTTGTTTTGCCTGGCTCAGAGTGTGCTTTTGTGCTCTGCCTTTTATACGTGCGGGGAAGTGTGATGGAAGTCAGGTGTGTGTAATTATCTGTAATTGCCTGACTCTCCCTGACCCTTGTGTTGGGTCATGTCAGGTATACGGGTCTGGTGTTAGTCTGTTGTCGCTCATGGTGAACTGTCTGCGAAACAATGTTCATGTCAGGAAAAGGGGGCTGGGGGGCTGAGTTCCTAGGTATCCTACCTGGTAGCCGAGGCATAGCCAGGATTGTCTAATAAGTGGGCCTGAAGGGAATGTAGTTGAGCCCACCACAGTGACATTGATATCTGTAAATGCCCACACAGCGCTGCTGAGTGAGAATTTACAGATTCTGGGTGGGCCTTGCCCGCTCAGGCACTACACTGTTTACACCTCTGCCTGCCGGGATGGGGAAAAGGTGTTAAAAGGAAGGGGATACTGCATCTCACCCCCCGGTGTCCCACTTCCACTCCCTGATGACTGCTTATCCAGGTGATCCTCCTGCACTGGTCGACACCCAGGAACTGGATCCAAAAATAATGGCCGTATCCTGGCCACCTGGATGACAGATCCCCGGGCGGGACTAGAGGGTGAGACACCTTCAGGTTTCTCACAGGACCTGGTTTGCTAGAGGGAGGAGAGTGTGAGTGATTTTGCTGCTCTGTTGGTAGTTTCATTTTGGGAAAAAAGGTCACTGTCTTGAGTTTGTTTCCTGGTGGTGAGCGTTTGTGGTATGTGAGTCTGTCTACAATGTGTGATGGTTGGTGATCTTATGTTTTCTTTCACTGGGGCCTACCAAGCTTGGTTGACTTGTCCTTGGAGTCCCCAACGACACCCCTTAATTTTATAGTGTACTTCTTTGTATGGATGTTGCACAATTTCCTTAGACCTTGGTTTGGCTTTATAGGCTGGCAAATCAAAGAGTCATGTTTCTGCGATTTCCTTGAAGTCAAATGTTTCTCTAGTTTGTGTAGTTCCTTGTGTAAATGAGTTCCAGAGTTGTGTTGATATGTACGAGAGGTCTGATCCACCATATTCTGCTCTTTCTCTCTTCTTGCTCTGCTTGCTTGGACATCGAGAAACAGTTCACACGGATTTGTTCAAAACCAAACCAAAAGCCTACCTCCTCGCCTCAGTTATCTTCTTAACCTACCTCTCATCGGTTCTAGTTATCATTTTTCCCTCACCTCTAACATGCCTCTCACTTCCTCTGCCTCCTATATCGCACTTCACCCGTGATGGTGACATCTCCAACTTAGCTGGCTGTACCGCCTACCTGCACTTAAAAATGTCTAATGTTGGTTGTCCTTAATCAATGCATGTATAACTTGTGTAACTATTACTAGCCTGTCCCACTCTGAGTTAACACTAGGGCTATTGGCCGTATTTAAGTGCATTGTGAAACCTAGGCCTTTCTACCACCATATGATATGAGATGGCATTTATAACGCGCCTATACATAAGTGTTTGAAGGCGCGACAAGGCAAGGGAGGGGGAACAGGGGGAAGACAGAGACAACGATCTTATTAGGCCAGGTGACATTGAGATTGCGCAAGTGCAGGGGAAGGGGGAAAGGGGAAAGTGCCGTGGGAGGGGGATGGAGCAATGCAATACATGGGAAAGACATTAAAAATAAATAGAATGAATAAAGCAATAAGTAGAATTGCAGCCAGCTGGTGGCAAGAGCAAGGATAAGTGCAGACATCAGGAGTCAAGTGCTGGTAGGGGGCTGTAGGGATATAGAAAACACTCCCCAAGTGCAGGGGATGCAAGGGAGGCAGTGCAGGGGTGCAACTGGCAGGGGGGGGACCTGGGCCCGAGATCAAAGGGTAGCCAGGTGACCAGTGCAGTTTCAGTTTCAGCAAAGAGTTCAGCAGGGGAGAGGAGGAGAGAAAGCAGAAGCAAAGAGGAAGGTTTTGAGGTGCTTCAGGGACCAGAGATGGTTCTCTTTAAGTTTCAGGGAGGCAGGGAGCCTGTTCCAGAGGGATGCCCCGGCCGAATAAAGAGATCTACCATCAACTCATTGCTTGGAGAAGAGACTGACCCTGAAGGAGATGGAGGCGGATGAGCGAAGAGCTTGAGAAGGAAGATATTAAGTGAGAGAGAGTTAAAGGGATTGAGGCCCCAGAAGGCCTTGTGGACAATGCAGAGGGTTTTTAACTCAATCCTCGGTGCCACTGGGAGCCAGTGCAGAGATTTCCGTCCTGGAGAGATAAGATCCCTGGGCTTGAGGCCAAGGAAAAGTCTCTCAGTCCTGTTCTGGATGAGTTGCAGAGGGCGGAGAGTAGAAGTAGGCAGATTTAAAAAGAGGCTGTTGCAGTAGTCCAGCTTAGAGTGATCCAGAGCGCTGGAGACAGGGAGCTTCTGAGGGAAGGAGAGGAAATGCAGAATACCTCTGAGGAGGTGCAGCTGCTAGTGTGACTTCTTAGAGACATCAGAGATGTGAGGAGAGTGTGGAGTTGAAGATGACACCAAGGTTTTTAGCCTCACAGGTCGGAGCAGGAAGAGGGCCAAGAGAGGATGGCCACAGACGGACAGGAAAGGAGGCGGCAGGTGTGCCGATAAGGAGAATCTCGGTCTTACTGGCAATGAGGCAGAGTTCATTGGCGGTGCACCACTCCTGGATAGCAGACAGACAGTCAGAGATGAGAGAAGGAGAAGAAGTGGCAGAAGGGAGCCTGAAAATGAGTTGAGTGTCATCCGCATAGCACTGAAAGTTGGGGCCGAGAGCTGCAATTCGGTGGGCAAGAAGTTCCAGGTAATGATTGAACAGCCAGGGAGAGATGTTACAACCCTGGGCAACACCACAAGCAGAGATAGAGAAAGAGGAGAGGTAGGACCCAAGTTGGACTTGGGAGGGTCGATCAGAGAGGAAAGAGGTTAGCCAAGCCAGGGCCTGATCGGTGATACCCAGGTTATCACGGAGACGGTTTAGCAGGTTGGCATGGTTGACTGTGTCAAAGGCAGAAGAGAGATCAAGTAGGATGAGGACACAGGGAGTGTTGGAATCGAGGTTTGAGAGCAGGTCTCAACAGGACTCTCCGGCCTCGGTGTGTTTTTCTCTGGTATTTAAATTGCATTGTGAAAGTATTTAAATTGCATTGGGAAACCTTGGCCTTTCTCCCACTGTACAGGACTCTCAGACCTAGGTGTGTTTTTCTCTGGTGCTTAAAGCACATTGCAAAAGTAGTGCTGTCTTTGGTTTTGCCTTCTTAGCAAAACATTAATCTAGCGAAGTGTTCTACTATTTTCTGAGCCCTTGTTGTTTTCGTATTCTGTCGACTACTGTCTCGTCTTTCTTTGTCTCATCTGCTTGCCCCCCTCCCTTTGTCCTTCCCTAGTGTTCTCCCCGCCCCTACCACCCTCCTTCTGACCTTCCTCCTCTCTCCTCTCCCTACATTACTCTATGGTGCTCTCCTATATTTTTCAACTTCTTCTCTATCGACTATCCTGCTCTCCTCACTAGATCTGGCAGGAAGAAGTTTAAAAAGGACACCCTGGTCGCCACCCAGGCCTCCCTATCACTGGCACCTATACCAGTGCTTCTTCCAGGCAAATCCTCACCAACATTGTAAAGACTGGAGGGGGTATCTGTATTCCTGCCCTCTATATGGTAGAGTAGAAGCACAGAGCACCCCAGCCAAGGTTCGCTATTCGGTAGCTGTGAACGAGCAACCAAGACTTAAGCTCTAAAGAGGTGATGCAGGCTGGTTCTTAAGTACAGTGTAGTCCCCAAGCCCCCACAAAGGAATGTCCACACACTATGTTAGTGGAAACACAGTTCTTTATATAAATAAGGTTTTGGTTATGTACACATACAATAACACACTTTGTGCTCAGGCAATTATAAAATGATAAATACATACAGTCTCTATGTGGTACCACACTTCTTAGATTCCATTAACATGCATCAACTATAGACGGTTCAAATGGCATACAAATCAGTTAATAAAGTGAACCAACAATGGACTTGAGGAGGAAAACAATGTGGTTAAACAATTGGCAGAATACGGCCTCGTAACCTATACACAGTTCTGTGTGGGGGTCCCCCCAGCTGGGCAACCTGGAAATTAAAGATGTAACACAAGCCCAGTCCATATATTGCTTATAAGAGTCTAATTTCCTTCTATAATTGTTCTACCACCCCAATGTACCTGAAATAGCAGACTTTGACGTCGGGTCATCGACGGATCCTTCTTGAGTGGCCTCCCTTTACAACAGGAGCCACGGATTGTCGAGATCCCACAAAGAAAAGGGTGAACAAAGGCATTGAGGCAGCAGCTTCAGTCCTGGTGGTTCTCGTAGATGATCGGTCGTGGATGTCTTGCGAAGATGAGGCATGCAGTGCACCTCGACGACGATAGTTTGTTGCCGCAAAGAGTTACTGAAGAACTTTGGCCCAGCAAGGGCGTTGGGCCGTCGGTGTCTTTGTGGTCTTCGGGTGGTGGGAAACCCACCAGTGGATTCTCCTCAGTCGTCAACGACCATGGCTTTCTCCAGAAGGACGTTAAAGGTTGACGGGAGCAAGGGAGTACTTGGGTCAAATGTCTTAGGCAAGGGAACAGTGCGGCTCCGGTCGGCGACAGCGGTCGTCGCTGGGGATGGACTTCAATGTCCGGGCGCTTCACTTAGGATTCCGTGGCAGTCCTGTTCTGCGATCGACAGCCTTTAGAGGGTCTGACTTCCAGGGAGCTTTGGCAAAAATCAGCTGGTGCACGATGGTCCCTTGTAGCGAGGGAAGGGATCTCCTAGCCAGGTCATCTCTTGGATCAGTTTCTTGCAGACACGGCAGCTTTCAATTGGCAAAGGAATATGGCAGCAAATCTTCTCGTCCGGCTGGGCTTCGAGGTTAAGCATCAAGTTTCGACTTCAGCTTCTGAATAATTTACATCAGTGAGAGGTCCCCAGATATAATGTTGGTCTCCCATTCACTCTGCTGGGTCACACTCAGGCAACCAATCATTCAGAAGGGCATTTAGGCAGGCAGGCAGCCAATCAGTCTCACAGTGCATTCAGGCCATTCTTCTCCATCCAGACACTCATAACACGGAATGTGGATACGGACAAGCACTCTGCCATTCGGCACTCCACACTGTATCCATGCCAGTTTCGGGCAGGGCTGTCTCAGTCATTGTGTCACTCACACAGATACCAGAAACCCATAACATGAAATGCGTATTCGTCACACACTCCATTCACCCAGGTCCCATCTCACGGGCGTATCCACAACATACAGTCATTGGGAAGGCTCCAGCCAGTCTGACCTGGACTTTCCCACAATACCATATATGGAACTTCCACCCAACAGCCAGTCAGGAGGAAAGGAGTCAGGGCTTCCCGGGACTTTGGGAAAAACAAGGTAACAGGTGATAGAAAGCAAGAGGCCACTGGGACCATCTTGTCTCCTATCAGGAATCAACTGATCCCAAGGGCAGGGCCTTGTTATCCCAAAATGGAGGATACTCGGGGCACCTGTCACTTCAGCATGGAGCTGCCACCAGCCCATACCCTGCTCTGTGGGCCACACACAGATGCCCAAAAACATACACTAGGAGTGCATGGTTGTACTCTCACTCTTGGGTGCCATAAGGGTATCCCAAGGGTCTGTACACCAAACCAAAAAGAGGAAGAGTTGCACTGCCAGGAGTCCCACATGAACTCCTGTGCAGAAAACAAGACAGAACATACATGATAAAGCAATAAAGGACAAGGATTTGGAGGCCCTGTCCCTCTGATGAATTTCCTGCATCACAAACATCCTCTTTGTTGTCCCTCACCAGATCTATGGACTCTTCATATGGTCTATGCGCTTATTCCTTTCTCTTCTTCTCCCATTCATGGTGGCACTCAGTGGGAGGCCCTCCTGTCCTCCTTCCACTCCTCTAAGGTCATCATTAATGTTTACCTGAATGGTACCATCTTGCACCAAGGCCCTCAGGCCAACTTTCTACTCTTTGATAGATGCTTCCTGTGCCTCATCAATTTCCTTTCTTATCCTGCTGTCCCTTCTCCCTACACAGCTTCCTTGCCTCCCCCTGCTGTCTCCTCCTTGGCTACCTTGCCCTCTCCTCCTTCCTCTTCTGCACCCCCCTCGGGCTCTTTCTACACCTCCATAGGCCGTACCTCTGATTTGTACCCCTACCTGGAAGTCTTTCAAGGATACAACCTTTTCCATATTGCCACTCTAAACTCTTGCTCAGCTGTCAAACACTCCTCTGATATCTGCCGCCTCCTGGAGGAACTTGACCGCAATGTCCTCGGTCGCACAGAGACATGGTTAACGGCCAGCTCTGTCACGAGCTTTGACACTCTCCTCCCTGATGGCTATAAGATCCTCTCTGCACCCAGATACAACCGTTCCCGGAGCCGGTGTAGTCCTGATCTTTCCAGAGTGGATTCCTGCCTCTGTCATTCCTACGGAAGCCTACCCTCTTTTGAATGCTTCCTCTGCAGACTCTCTCTCTCCTGGCCATTCCCTTACTGTGGCTCCCATCTATCGGCCACCTGGTCAGATCTCCTCCTTCCTCTCTGAGTGGGCGGACCTCACCTCTTCCGTCCTGGTCTCGACCACTCAACTCCTCCTTCTTGGAGACTTTAACATCCACCTGCATGCTTCCTGTCCTTCCACTGGACTCTTTTGAGACCTCTGCGACTCTCTCTCAATTCTCCCCTCCGGCCCGACTCACTCTGCAGGGCACACTCTGGATGCTCTGATCTCTTCAGACCTTCCCCTCTCTATCCCTCTCACCACTCCTCTCTCCTGGAGTGATCACTTTCTCCTTTCCTCCCAGCACACTCTCTCCACCCCTCAGGCCAAGCCAACTCCAGCACTGCCACCTACCTTCTTGGTTATCCGACCCATGAAGCATGTGTCAGTTGTGGCTTTTGCTGCCACTTTCTTACATCCCTCTCCCCCTTCGGCTGACTCATACCATGACAAAGCCCTTTCTATGATCCACGCTGCTATATATGATACTCTTGATGTTCTCGCCCCTGTCATGAGGATCCGCTTGAAGCCCAAATCCAAGTGCAACTCCTGGTACGACTCTGACCTTGTCACCCTTAAACGCAAGTGCAGTTTGGCTGATAGGAAATGGCATGCTTCCTGTACAACCTCTGACATACTGGCCTGCCGCCTGCTCCAAAGGCAATACCGGCTCTCTGTCCGCACCAGGAAAAGAGCCCTCATCCAAGCCTGCGTCTCTTCATCATCTAACAACTCGGCCGAACTCTTTAAAATCTGCAAGGAGCTAGCCAAACCTGCTGCAGTCTCTACCTCTCCTGTCTCCTCCTAGGCCCTCTGCACGGCCCTGGCTTCTCATTTCTAAAACTCAGGACATCCT
Organism: Ambystoma mexicanum; assembly: GCF_040938575.1. Lineage (NCBI taxonomy): Eukaryota > Metazoa > Chordata > Amphibia > Caudata > Ambystomatidae > Ambystoma > Ambystoma mexicanum. The sequence continues at coordinate 21,203,102 of NC_090936.1, read as the reverse complement.
GTCCTCTCTCTCTCTTCCTCTCCTCCTCCCTCTACTCCCCACTCTTCCTCTGGCCCTTCTGTGGCCACCTCAACCCCCCTCCTTCTCTGCCTTTCCCCTGTTCTCCCTAGACGAGGTTTCTAGACAAGTCTGATCTTTGAAAGTCTTGTCAAAACAGGTTCTCTCCTGTTACGCTAAAACCATCAAGGACCACATTGACACCATGGCTCCTGCTCTGGCTGACTTTTGCAACCACTCCTTTGTCATTGGAGTCTTCCCTTCCCCCCTGAAGCACTCCCTTGTGCACCCTCTTGTTAAGAAACCCTCAGCCAACCCCTCCTCCCCGGCTAACTACCGCCCAATCTCCTTCACTCCTTTCCTGTGCAAATCCTTGAGAAGCTGGCCATCTCCCAGGTTAAGCGTCACACTGAATCGGTTGGTTGTCTCCATGACCATCAGTCTGGCTTCAGAGCTGCCAGAAGCACAGAAACTGCTCTCCTGAACATCTGTGAAGGCCTGCTCTCAAACCTTGACTCCAATACCCCCTATGTCCTCATCTTGCATGATCTCTCTTCTGTTTTAGACACAGTCAACCATGCCATCCTGCTCAACCGTCTCTGTGATAACCTGGGTAACACTGATCAGGCCCTGGCTAGGCTGACCTCTTCCCTCTCTGATCAACCCTGCCAGGTCCAACTTGGATCCCTCCTCTCCTCTATCTCTATCTCTGTCTCTACATGTGGTGTTTCACATGGTTCTAAACTCTCTCCCTACCTGTTCAACCAATACCCACTGCATTGCTGCTCTCTGCCCGAACTTTCAGTGCTATGTGGACGACGCTCAGCTCATATGCAGGCTCCCTTCCGCCACCACTTTTCCTTCTATCATCTCTGACTGTCTGTCTGCTATCCAGGAGTGGTGTGCTGCTAATTATCTCTGTGATGCTGGAAATGCATCGGAGGGACAGGGCCTCCGTATCCTTGTCCTTTACTGCCTTTTTATCGTGTGTTCTGTCGTGTATTCCGCGCAGGAGTTCATGGGGGACTCCTGGCGGTGTAGCTCTCTCTCTTTTGGTTTGGTGAACAGACCCATGGGATACCCTTATGGCACCCATGGGTGGGGGTACAACCCTGTGCCCCTAGTGTATGTTTTTGGGCACCTGTGGGTGGCCCACAGAGCAAGGTATGAGCTGGTGGCAGCTCCATGCTGAATTGACAGGTACTTTGAGTATCCTCCATTTTGGGATACCCATGTCCTGCCATTGGAATCAGTTGATTCCTGATGGAAAACAAGATGGCCCCTGTGGCCTCTTGCTTTCTATTGCCTGTTACCTTGTTTTCCCGAAGTCCCGGGAAGCCCTGACTCGGTCCCTTCCCCCTGACTGGCTGTTGGGTGTAAGTTCCATATATGGTGTTGTTGTGAAGTCCAGTCCAGACTGGCTGGAGCCTTCCCAGTGACTGTATGTTGTGGGTACACCCTGTGAGTGGACCTGGGTGAATGGAGTGTGTGACCAATATGCACTTCTTGTGGTGGCTGTCTGGATTCTGGTATGAGAGACAAAGACTGGGACAGCCCTGCCCGAAACTGGCCTGAATGCAGTGTGTAGTGTTGAATGGCTGGGTACTTGTCCCAATCCACATTCCTTGTTGTGAGTGTCTGAGAGGGAGGAGGATGGCCTGAATGCGCTGTGTGCCTGATTGGTTGCCTGACAGCATGAATGCCCTTCTGTATGATTGGCTGCTGAGTGTGACCCAGCAGTGTGGATGAGAGACAGAATAGTATATCTGGGGACCTCTCACCACTGGAAATTGTTCAGAAGCTGTGTCTATACTTGAAGAGTAACTGGAACTGCTGATCCTCAATGCCCAGCTGCAAGAAGAAGACTTGCCGTTGCATTTGCTTCAACCTGATCTGAAAGCTGCCGAACTCGTCAAGGACTGATCCGGGAGAGGACCTGGTAAGGCGCCCTCTTCCCGTGCCCTGAGGGACCATCGAGCACTGCTAACCTTCACCAAAGCTCCCTGGAAGTCATACCCTCGAAAGGCTGCCGACCCGAGACAGGACCGCTGAGGAGACCGAAGTGAAGCACCCGCACATCACCGCCATCGAAGTCCATTGCTGTCAACTAGGGTTTGCAGGTTTGTGTAACCGCTGGAGGCCTGTCGAAGTTGTGTTGCCCTGACGCGGGGACCACTTGACACCGTGCTGCCGACGACCGGAGCCGCCCGCTCCTTTTGCCTAAAAACATTTGAATCGAAGGACTCCCTTGTCCGCACCGACGACCGCTTTATACTTCCGGAGAGAGTTGAGGCCGCCGACACACTGAGGAGAATCCGCCGGTGGGTTTCCCGCCACCTGAAGGCCACAAAGACTTCGACGACTCGACGCCCTTGCTGGGCCACAGTTCTTCTGAAACTCTTTGCGGTCCAGAACTATCAAACGCTGAGGTGCCCCGCACACCTCATCCTCGCAGGACATCGCCGACGAGCACGGCCTTGATCGACGCCGTCGTCTCGGCACCCTCGAACTTCTCATTGACGCCGTCGATGCCAAGTTCACCTTCTTCGATGCCTCTCGACGATCCGTGACTCCTGCTTGAAAGGGGGTAACTCAAGAAGGATCCGTTGACGCTTCTTCGAAGAACTCTGCTCCACCAGGTACATTGGGGGGTAGAAACCTTATAGGAGAGAATAAGACTATTGATCAATATATGGACTGGGCTTGTGCTATATCTTTATTTTACAGGTTGCCCAGGTGGGGGGATCCCACACAGAACTGTGTCTGCGTAAGGGGGCCAGTATTCTTCCTATTGTGTCAACCATCTTGCTTTCCTTCCTATCGCTATTGCTGGTTTCCTTGTTATTGATCTGTGTGACATTCTAACAGTATAGTTGATGCACTTTAATGAGATCTGATAATATTGGTGGTACCACTTTAGAATTGTATATATTTACCATTGTTGCTTTCCGAGTATAAAGTGCGTTATTGTGATAGTGTACATACCTTTGAATATTAATTATAAAAAGACTGTGTTTACAGTAATACAGTGTGTGGACCTTCCTTTGTGGGGGTTTGGGGACTACATTGTACTTAAGAACCAGCCTGCATCACCTCCTGAGAACCTAGGCCTTGATTGCTCATCCATTGCTACCACAATAGAGAATCTTGGCTGGGGTCCTCTGTGCCTCACCTCTGCCATATAGAGAGCGGAAGTACAGACACCCCCCTCTGGTCCTTTACAATCTCTGCCTCAATGCCAGTAAGACTGAGATTTTCCTCAACAGCACACCTGCTCCCTCCTTTCCTACCGCTCTCTCGGCCCTCTTCCTTCTCCCACCTGTGAGGCTGAGAACATGGGTTCATCTTGGACTCCACACTCTCCTTCTCTCCTCACATCTCTAAGAAGTCACACTACCAGCTGCACCTTATCAGAGGTATTCTTCCATTCCTCTCCTTCCCACAGAAGCTCACTGTCTCCAGAACTCTGGTTCTCTCCAGGCTGGACTATTGCAACAGCCTCCTTCTAAATCTACCAGCCTCCACTCTCCGCCCTCTGCAACTCACCCACAACAGGACTGTGAGACTTGTCCTTGGCCTCAGGCTCAGGGATAATATCCCTCCAATACTGAAATCTCTGCACTGGCTCCCAGTGGCTGTGAGGATTAAGTTCAAAACCCTTTGTATTGTCCACAAGGCCTTCTGGGGTTTGGGCCTCAATACCTCCAACTCTCTCTTCCTAAATATCTTCCTTCTCAAGCTCTTCGCTCATCCTCCTCCAACTCCCTCAAGGTCAGTCACTTTTCCAAGCAACACATTGGTGGTAGATCTCTTTCTTCTGCTGGGGCTTCCCTCTGGAACAGCCTTGCTGCCTCCCTGAAACTTGAGGAGAACCATCTACGGTTCCGGAAGCACCTCAAGACCTTCCTCTTTGCTTCTGCTTTCTCTCCTCCTCTCCCCTGTTGAACTGATTGAAACTGCTCTGGTCCCTGGCTACCCTCTGATCTGCCCAGGTCCCCTCCCCCACCAGCTGCACCCTGCACTACCTTTCGGGCAACCTCTGCACATGGAGGCTGTTTCTGTATCCCTACAGTCCCCACCAGCTCCTGAAACTTGATGTCTGCACTCACTCCTGCATTTGCCACTAGCTGGACGCACTTTTACCATTGTTTTTATTTATTCTATTTATTTTGTACTGTTGATAATATGTACTGCACTGCCAACGCCCCTTTTCACCCACACTTTTACCTTTTCCCCCCTCCCGTGCACTTGCGCGATCGCTATGTCACGTGGCCTAGTAGGATCGTTGTCTCTGTCTTCCCTCTGTTCCCCCTCCCTTGCCTTGTCGCGCCTTGAAACACTTGTGTATAGGCGCGTTATAAATGCCATATCATGTCATATGTCCACCGATGTATAATCCCTGGTGACTGTTCCATTTACTCCCCTCCACAACCTGGTCAGAAAATCACTCAAACTCAACCCATTGTAAAATGCTCACTGCTTCCTGTCAAATCTGAAAGCTTGTCTATTGTACGTTCTTCTGTTATCAAAAGAGCATTGTTCCTTCCTGTATATAAATAAATATTTCATTGAAAAATATTGTTTGGGTTTAAGACGTATGTCATTGCTGGGTCCTTGGGTTGGTTTTGGTCAGTAGACAGAGGTTAAATCTTGAAGGAATTCTGCTCCTTGGCCATGGATTGCTCTATGCAGTAAATCGTTTTTTTTGACTGGGGGTCATTGTAGGGTTCGCAATGCTGGTGTGACATATGTTCTATTGTACCAAGTTTGAGGAGTAAGTCATACTGGTGTGCTCTGTATCCATTGCAGTTTTCTGGTAAGGTAGTTCGGCATTCCAAAGTAGATGTAGTCGGCGTAGTGTATCCTTCCTTGACATTGATGAGAGAGATTGTGTTGGAAGGTGAGAAAGGTAGCATCCATTTGGTTGTGCATAGGTGGACGAAGTACTTCTTCACTAATGCAGTGACTAGGGTTCTAGTGTTTTGGTTGTTGTCCATCAATATTCTGAGATGTTTAACTACTTAGGATGCTTCCGGTCTGTTTCAAATTTTGGTAGGCCATGGTATGTGCTGTTGAGTTGAGGGGTTGTTGGGAGTGATCGTTGTTTCTGTTTTGTCTGGGTTGTGTTTAAGGATGTTGTTGCTCATCCTGCTGTTGATTTGTGAGAAGTGTTAAAGGGTTTGGTTTCTCTCTCCGCTGGTGTTCATCCCGTAAATGTTTTGTGTGCTGACTGCATAGTTCAGGCAAGTGAGACCTTGTCCCTTGAAGAGTTTCACGAGTGGGGTAATGTTAATGTTGCAGAGTAGAGGTGAGAGGCATCAGCCTCATTGAATCCCACAGATGGGTGTGGGAGGTGTTGAGCTGAAGGGTGGGGTGACCAGGTGATTTCCGTTCTTATCCATAGTAGTGCACTGTTGCTTAGCTCTCTTTCATGGGTTCTTTTGATGAGGGTTGCAGGGTGACTGTGTCAAAGGTTGCTCAAAAGTAAAAATGGGGAAGTAATGTTTGAGTCAATTCCATTCCTTTCGTAGGTCTGAAGCCGACTTGTATCTGGTCCGGTAGATGGTTGTTTTCTATGTGTGCCATGCTCCCTTTTGCCGCACAGCTCTGTGCAAAAGTAGAGCCTTCCACTTGAAGTAAATTTGGGGCAAGAGTCATTGCCTTCAAAGATAAAATAACCCTGCCACTAAAAGCAAAGCAGCCGTCCTCCCCACTGCCTGCAGTAGGACACGGTTCACTGGTACCCGAGTTCTGTTTCAAACACCGCCCTGGTTGAGGAATGATACAGGCGTGTAAAGCTTGGAGCTGTCACTTGTGCCAGTAGGAAAGTTGCTTGCCCCCCTTCCCCGAGCCGAAGAAGTGTGTGTGTTGGGCAGTATAGCCCATAGGAGTCCTAAGCAAGCTCAACTTGCATGCCGGGCCAAATAGCTGAACCTTTGGTGCTTGACCCCTTGCACCTTTCCATGATAGTCTGGACCAAGACAGAAGAGCTTATAGGAACATGCGTTCCATGCAAGTGGTGAATGGACTCTAGGCACACTGCCTGGTGGTTCTGCTGTCATGTAAGAAAGGGGATTTCTGGTGTGTAGGTAAGGGAGGTCGTTTAATTGCAGACTTATATGGTTCTATGTGATCTGCTGAAAAAGATTTCATTTTATTTTTTTTGTAAGGGTAATATTTGCCACAAACCAAATATATGTGGGGGAGACCCCCCTTAACTCCCCTACATTAGTTATTAGTCTAAACTCCCGGCCCCCACATATATTTAGGGCAAAATCCAATATAAAAACTTTGATGAAATCTCCTGTGGCAAAAACTCCCTATTGTGACTTAATATAGTGCTTCATGACTCTGACTTAGTTGGTTATAGAGAAACAGCTGTGGGTTAGGGCCCTATGGTTCATAATCCTTTTAGGATATACTTTATTAATGGCCTGCACAGTCAGTTCGAACAGGATTGGTCCACTATCAAAGGGTATGCTTTTCCTCCAGGCAGAAGGCTTCTCTGATCCTGGTAACCCCTCTATGGCTGTCTCAGACCTGGTATGGAGCCCTTTTAGAAATATCCACTGGCATTCTTCACCCTTTAGTAATGTTTCCAGTGATACTATTGAATGTGGATGGTGACCTCCTTGAGTTGGTGTGAATGGGTCCCTCCAGTTGGTAGTGTGGAACATTTCAGGGGTTCCTGCGATGTCCACAGTTTCTTCCATCATTGGGCAATCTTGGAGGGTCGAACGGCTTGGGTAACTTGGCGTTTGAGGAGAAACCTGGTTCTCTTTATTGCACATACAGTCGAGGTAGTGTACTTTCTATCAGGATTATTTGAGTAAGCTAAAGCTTTCCAAACCATCGACCTATACAGGCCAGCCACCTCAGCAAGCGATCGGTTGCTTGGTCACTTACCGGTAGGTAATCCCTCCAATATATGTCATTTTCTAAAGGTTGTTTTTATTAGGTGACACGATGGCAAAGAGAGGACGCTCCTTACACGCTCCGATATTTATCGATTGTTAATGGTGACCATACTCACGTAAGCCATGTCACAGAGCGCTTGCCTCTGTCTGTTGTCAAGTTCATTCAGTCATATTCTTTGCGGTTGGCTGTCCAATAAAGAGGTTCCATGCAAAAGGTACACCTCCGTTGTCTTTCATATAATTACACTTTTCCTATACAGATTGCTAAGAAATTGGCATTGACCTTAGGTGCCACAACTGGACTTGTGTGGAAGTGATTCAGTCTAGGATATGCTTGCGTAACTCAAGCTATCTTACCGTCAGGTGTGAACTGGCATCCAAAAGTGGCTTTCGGAATTATTTTCAAAGTGGGCCCCATATTACACTGTGTGAGCAAACCTAACCCCTTTTAGACAGGTGTGGGGGTTCCCCCATTGCTGGAAATGGGAAAAAAGTACTGGGGGAACCCTCTGATCCTTGGAGAGGGGCGTGGTCCCAGGCCAAGTCACGCAATGCAGTATCTCAAAATAGAACCCAATCCCAGGCATTTGCATAAAAGCAAAGGGCATTATAGGAATATAATTATGCCTAGAATTTTCAATTTGAAACATGTCTTATTGGGATTCTGTAAGAAAGCCTTTTGAGTGAATAATGGAAGATGGGCTCTGCAGTTTTAATTTGTCCCCTTTTCCATAGGTGAAGCAGGTGAGAGCCCCCCGACCCCCTTTTGGCCCATATTTGCCTGTATTTTGTGCCCCCAGGCCCTGTGTGCCCCATCCCAGCACCCCTTCCTGGTGTCCACTCCCGCCTCCAGCCCCCCCCCCCACCCTCTGATTGCTGTTTTCCTTCCTCCACTGAGTCTAGTGACTCATTTTTCCCACCTGCTTCCCTTTGCATCAGTGAAGCAGGTGAGTTTTGTTGTGCCCCCTGACCCCCTTCTGGCCTTTATTTGCTCGAATTTAGTGCCCCCAGGCCCTGTGTGCTGTGTACCGCACCCCAGCACCCCTTCCTGGTGTCCACTCTCACCTCCAGCCCGCCCCCACCATCTGATTGGCTGTTTTCCTTCCTCCATTGAGTCACTACCATCGAGAAGCAGGTGGGTGCCCCGCATCCCATGCCGCCCACAGCTGCCCCAAAAGTTATTTCTGCCCCACCCTAGGCCCTCGTTCCTCCTCAGTTTCCTCTGCTGCCCGCTCCTGCCTGATTGTCCCCACTCGCGCCTCCCTTCCAGCCCGCCATTGACTATTTGTGGCTGCTGCCTCCATGCTTCCTTAAGCAGGTGAGTACCGCCACACCCAAGGCCTCTGATTGGTGGACTCATCTGGTTGTACCTGAACCTACCAAGGCAGCCCCCCTGCCTGGCAAACCCTGCGGCTAAGGGCCCCAAGGCAAAGGGCGGCTCCTCTGGAAAATGTCAGCAGGTGTTTGCAGGGAAGCCAGTGAAGCCAGCGACCAGCCGTCAACCTGCAGCAACCGAAATGTAAGTGTGGCACGGTTGGGTAGTAGAGCAATTACTTTACTCCAGAAAGCCCCACCACTCCACATTATCATTGTAACTGTAAATGCATGCATGTGCCACACTTAGACGCACCTTTAAATGGTAGCTTTCGCCACACCTGGAGGTAGCAATTGACATTAGTCTACATCTACATCACATTTGGATAGAATTGTGAAATTTGGCTATGCAAGACCCCGACAAAATCGCCAATGATAGCTACTGTCACATCTAGATAACCCAAAGATCACTGCAAAGTCCAATGAGTAATGCTCTATTGTGACTGTGTCGCATCTAGACAGTGCACACATATTTGACGGAATTGTAATGACAGCATGTGCCACACCTCGATGAAACTGTGGACAGTAGCATGTGCCTCTCTTGGATAGAATGGTGAATGTTAGAATCACTAAGTATTGGGAAAACTACCCTGCGCTGCATCTAGATAGGATTGTGAATGTCAGCAATGCGGCACTAATTGATAGGACTGTGACTGTTAGCGATGCCACACTTAGCTAGATTTCTATACATTAGCCTGCCGTACTTAGAGTTGTGACCATTAGCCTACGCCAGACTCGAACAGGATTGTGAATGTTAGCAATGCCACACCTCCGCTTTTAGTTAGAACTGTGAACATTAGCATGTGCCTCACCGGGACGTGAATGGTAACTTCGGCCTGCGTTGCATCTGGTTAGGTTTATGGATGCTAGCATGTACCACACTTTGAGATGAAATTATGAACATTAGTCTAAGTCGCATCTAGATAGAATGGAATTCTCAGCACGTTTGCGAATGTTACTAATGCCGCTCCGGGTTAGATGTGCGTCACTAATTGATAAGACTGTGAATGTTAGCAATGCCACACTTAGCTAGATTTGCAAACAGTAGCCTGCGTTGCATATAGATAATATTATAAATGTTAACAATGCCATATTTAGCTAGATTTGTAAACAGTAGCCTGCATTGCATCTAGATAATATTATAAATGTTAACAATGCCATACTTAGCTAGATTTGCAAACAGCAGCCTGCGTTCCATCTAGATAAGATTATAAATGTTAACAATGCCATATTTAGCTAGATTTGTAAACTGTAGCCTGCATTGCATCTTGATAATATTATAAATGTTAACAGTGCCATACTTAGCTAGATTTGCAAACAGTAGCCTGCGTTGCATATAGATAATATTATAAATGTTAAAAATGCCATACTTAGCTAGATTTGTAAACAGTAGCCTGCATTGCATCTAGATAATATTATAAATGTTAACAATGCCATACTTAGCTAGATTTGCAAACAGCAGCCTGCGTTCCATCTAGATAAGATTATAAATGTTAACAATGCCATATTTAGCTAGATTTGTAAACTGTAGCCTGCATTGCATCTTGATAATATTATAAATGTTAACAGTGCCATACTTAGCTAGATTTGCAAACAGTAGCCTGCGTTGCATATAGATAATATTATAAATGTTAAAAATGCCATACTTAGCTAGATTTGTAAAGAGTAGCCTGAGTTGCATCTAGATAATATTATAAATGTTAACAATGCCACACTTAGCTAGATTTGTAAACAGTAGCCTCTGTTGCATATAGATAAGATTATAAATGTTGACAATGCCACACTTAGCTAGATTTGTAAACAGTAGCCTGCGTTCCATCTAGATAATATTATAAATGTTAACAATGCCATACTTAGCTAGATTTGTAAACAGTAGTCTGAGTTGCATCTAGATAAGATTATAAATGTTAAAAATGCCATACTTAGCTAGATTTGTAAAGAGTAGCCTGAGTTGCATCTAGATAAGATTATAAATGTTAACAGTACCATAATTAGCTAGATTTGTAAACAGTAGCCTGCGTTGCATATAGATAATATTATAAATGTTAACAATGCCATACTTAGCTAGATTTATAACAGTAGCCTGCGTCACATCTACTTCTAGCTAGGATTGTGAATGTTAGCAATTCCGCACTTGATTAGAATCATGTACATTATCCTGCGTCACTTATTGATAGGACTGTGAATGTTAGCAATGCCACACTTAGCTAGATTTGTAAACATTAGCCTGTGTTGCATCTAGATAAGATTATAAATGTTAACAGTACCATAATTAGCTAGATTTGTAACAGTAGCCTGCGTTGCATATAGATAATATTATAAATGTTAACAATGCCATACTTAGCTAGATTTGTAAACAGTAGCCTGCGTTGCATATAGATAATATTATAAATGTTGACAATGCCACACTTAGCTAGATTTATAACAGTAGCCTGCGTCACATCTACTTCTAGCTAGGATTGTGAATGTTAGCAATTCCGCACTTGATTAGAATCATGTACATTATCCTGCGTCACTTATTGATAGGACTGTGAATGTTAGCAATGCCACACTTAGCTAGTTTTGTAGACATTGGCCTGCACTGCATGTGCATAGGATTGTGAATGTCAGCAATGCCACACTTAGCTAGATTTCTACACAGTAGCCTGCCGCACTTAGAGTTGTGAACATTAGCCTACACCAGACCCGGACATGATTGTAAATATTGGCAGTGCTGCACTCAGAATTCTGAACATTAGCCTGCACCAGACCTGACAGGACTGTGAACGTTGGCCTGAGTCTCTTCTGGATAGAAATGCAAATGCTTGGTACGTCCCTCTCTTCGGTGCAGCTGTGTACACTAGCATGAACCGCATCTAGACAGAAATGCGAATGTAAATATTAACATGCCCCATGCGTTCATCACTATGAACCATTCAGCTGCGGGCGGCAGGAGGGGCGGACGGAATGATGAAATGGATAGAATGGGCGAAATGGATAGAGTGGATAGAATACATGAAATCGGTAGAACAGTTCAAATGGATGAAATGGTCAAATGGATAGAGTTGGACGGAATGGACAGAACGAAAAGAGTGGACAGAATGGTTAGAGTGGATGAAATGGATGCAATAAATAAGAGTGGATAGAGTGGACGGAATGCATGGAATGGATAGAGTAAATGAATTGGATAGAATGTAGAGAGTGGATGAAATGCATGGAATAAATAAAAGTGGACAGAATGGATTGAGTGGATGGATTGGTTGGAGAGGACTGAATGGACAGAATGGATAGAATGGAGAATGTTGAGGGAACTGACACAATAGATGGAATGGATGGAATGAATAAGAGTAGCTGGAATGGACAGAGTGCACTGAATGGATAGGGTGGATGGAGTCGATGGAATGGACAGAGTGGACAGAACGGACAGAGTGGATGAACTGACAGAGCGGATGAAACACAAATGTAAATGTTAACCTGCTTCCCAGTTCACTATCTGTTGCTTTATATACGTATCTGTCATGATTGACGGGCCAGGAGCACCCAAATCTTATCACCCCAGTGCAGCAGTGGGGTCATTGAGGCAGGGTTTGAGCCCTTGCCGGATCGGGCCTCAGAACTGGCATGGAAGAGCCTCCTGGCGCCTCTGGCACCAGGCTCATGTAGCCGAATATAAGGGACTATGGGGCTAGGCAGCTCCAACATGGCGGGCCACTGGCCCTTGGATTCAATCTCAAACTGCAGGCTAGACTCTGGGTGTGGCAGGGTGTATAAGCCCCACCCATGCCTGGGAACGTGCTCGAATTAGTCTGCACCTAGCAGCGTAACACTCATTACGAAAACTGCTGTCTGAGATCAGCCTGCAACCTGAAAAGGAACCAGAGACCAGTTTTTACAAGAACTTGAGAACAATAATCACCCGCACTTACCCTTGTCTCCAGCAGCAGCCGACGGATGCAGGATTCTCCCGTCGGCACCGGGACCTGCAAGAAAGGAGCGGAGACTTACCCACCGATGGCTGACACCACCATACAGTCCCGCCATCTCCACCATCAGAGCGGGACCTGCTCACCTCACCGGCATCCGTAACGATCGTTCGCATTCAGCTGGACCCACTCACAGCACCGGCACCTGCAACGAGAAAAAGAACAGGTTAGCAATTTTCTGGGCATAGCCAATCCAGGCAGAGCTCACCGGAAGGCATTCAGCGCTGCGAGCTGGGAAAACAGCACAAGGACAAGGGGACCACAGAGCAAAGACCAAACTAACTTTACAACAAAAGAGAGCGAATCAGAGAACGAACACAGACAGTATAAGAAAAGAACAAACTTAACCACAATACTTACCCACAAATAGAAGCAGCACCACAACAACATGAGTGTTGCCACAGCTGTACTGGGCTACTGATCGATTACGCAAGGGTCAGTGAAGTAACTGGACTCTAGAGCACACGCGCCCCTGCTGAGAGTAGCAGGAAGGAGAGCCCACCATCCAAAAACACCAGGTGAGCGTGCCCTGGGAAAAGGTACCCGAGTCTGGAGGCGCAAAGGGGGGGGACCACGGGTGGAAGGTCCTGGCAGGCTAACTCACCGCCTTTCCCCCCACCAGAGGAGCAGATCCCCAAGACCAGCCCAGGAAATACAGTGCAGGCCCCAGAGCTAGGCAAGCAGACTCGCCACGCCCATGTGGAGACAAGGTGAGCGTAACAGTATCCCCCTCCTGTCGCTATCAACCCAGCCCCCGGTCTCTGTGTGTCTGTATGTCAATCTGCTCCCTGCCTGTCTGGCACCTTAAATATAATCACTACGCCTACTCTCGACTACACACCATCATTCAACTAGAACACAGCTATACCCCTGACTAATTCGGCCTAGCTGTCCACATACGAACTCGACCCCATGATCACCTCATCACCCTATAAAACGCAGCTAGCTGAGCACATTCCTGCTAATTGCTCACATATGCGTCCTTCAGGCCTAACGCGCCCAAAGCCCCGTCTGGGTGTCCACCCACCAAACTGCACACATCCAACTGATATCTCCAGCACCACACCTAATGCTAGGATGCAGCCACCATCCAGCAATTACATCAGCTGCACACATATCCAGTGCACCCACGCACCCTACGACACTAGGGATAATGACCAGAACTAGGGTTCCCGAGGGCGTTCAACCTTCCAGCGCTTTGAGGTCATACTAATGATATATAGAGTGCTATATAAATGCCAAGTAACATAACATAACACTACTAGAAATGTCTCTACATATTACAGAACATATATACCAGTCTGGGAAGCTGCAACAAGTATTTGAGCCTTTGGCTGTTTTTGTATTCAGTTGCCTATGCCGAGTTTACTGAAAGTGTGTGTTGCAATGTGGGTTGCTTCTGCATGTGATAACTCGGCTTCAGGACAGATCTTGCTGGGTGGCTCCTGTTCTGAAGCCGAGTTGTCACATGCACAAGCAACCCGTGCTAAATTAAGGAGTCTGCTTTCAGAAGACTTGTCACTGCAGAGACTTTTGAAAGCTGCCTGTTTGTTGTAATGAAGGTGTGTTGTGGGCATTCCCCGGGGTCTGGGGAAAGGGCGGCAGGGCATGTTTTGCAGGAGCCCTGCTCCGTCATGTTCCGGCCCATTTCCTGCGCTGGCTCCCACCACAAGAACATTTGAAAGGCCTGTCTGGAAATGTGCAGAGTTTCCGGTAGGTTAGTACACCACTGCTTACCGTTACTCCTTAGGGTTTTGGAAGAAAACAATGAGCATTTATAGAGTACTGAAAAAAGGTGGGGCAGGGAGCTGGGAAAATTGAACAGGGGCAGGCCATGAATGACACTGTGAGGCAATCATGTTTTATGCTGGTACTTGTATTTTTGTTTTTCTCCTTCTACACACGCCTACAAGCAGACAAACTAAGTCTGGCTCATAGTGGCACACCAGACATAGGGCCAATTGGCAAGTATGTAGATGAAGAGGGCTTCTCTTATTGGCTGCAAAGGACACATTAGGGCCTTTGGTGTTGCAGGAGGGGCGAGAGGGACTGTGTATCATCTGGTAGTTGCCACACTAGTTCCTCTCCTTGTGAACACCTTTATTAATTCCAGGATTTTTAGGCGACAATGCGTTGCGTACTGGGTCTTTCAGTGAAATACAATGGAAACAGTGAAACTACAAGCCCCAGCATGCTGAAACTACAAGCCCCAGCATGCTGAAACTACAAGCCCCAGCGTGCTGAAACTACAAGCCCCAGCGTGCTGAAACTACAAGCCCCATCATGCTGAAAAAACAAGCCCCAGCATGCTGAAAAAACAAGCCCCAGCGTGCTGAAACGACAAGCCCCATCGTGCTGAAACGACAAGCCCCAGCGTGCTGAAACGACAAGCCCCAGCGTGCTGAAACGACAAGCCAAAGCGTGCTGAAACGACAAGCCCCAGCGTGCTGAAACGACAAGCCCCAGCGTGCAGAAACGACAAGCCCCAGCGTGCTGAAACTACAAGCCCCAGCGTGCTGAAACTACAAGCCCCAGCGTGCTGAAACTACAAGCCCCAGCATGCTGAAACGACAAGCCCCAGCATACTATGTGCTGTTGGCTAAACGATCGGGACTGGATATAGGCAATCCTGAATATGGGCAGAGATTTGGTGATGGGGAAGTGACATCCATGTATAACCGACTATCACTGTCACCCTAATATGGAATATTCCGTCGAATAGTCTTATATTTGCAATGCCTTCCCCTTGCAATCTATAACGTGTATCTGCAGTAACCCTACTGTGTATTTATGTAACACTGTATAGCACGGCCCTTCCTTTATATATATTTTTTAATAATCCTCCTTTCTTGCTCCCAGTATCCAATAGTGCCCCGTGTACCAGCAGGACCACGGATTTAACAGCATGGAGGCTATTGACTGGATGAGACTTAGCCGGAGGCAAGCGAGGCTAGAAATCGGAGGCATGGATGGGGCAGCCTGTGATTGGCTGTGGAGTAGCCTGAGGCAAGCGTGGCCTCTGATTGACAGAAGTGGCATGAGGCTGAGAAGTAGCGGGAGGCAAGCGTGGCCCTTAATTGACAGAGAAGTGGCCAGAGGCTCTTATTGGATGAGAAGTAGGCAGGGGCAAGGTAGGCCTCTGATTGACAGAAGTGGCGGGAGGCCGCCTATTGGCTAAGAAGTAGCTGCCTGCGGCATGGAGGTGTGTGATTGGCTGGGGTGGTTTCTGATGGCTAGAGGCGGGATGCAGGTGATGCTCATTGGCTGGCAGGACCGCGCCCTCTTTAAAAGGTGAAGGCAGGCAGGCAGGCAGGATGCGCGGGAGCAGCCGGAGGGCTGAGGAGGTGGAGACCGCGAGGGGGGCGGAAGGTGGTCCTTTTCTGGCGCTCCTCTTATGTTGTCTCTGCTTCCTGGCCTCTCCTGGCTGGCTTTGATCGCTGGACTTTTGCAAATGTGTGCGGTCACCTCTTGTGTTTTGTTTCCTTCGCAGGTTTGCTGCATCGTCGTACGGTGCCTCGAAGTGGGCTTCTCCCTCTTTAAATGCTTTTAACTGTATTTTTTTTTTACAGGGTCGGCGTTTGCTCTTCCTGCGCCCCCGGAAGTCGGCGTTCTGCAGGTAATTTGCACTTCCATTTCTCCTCTGCGTGTCTAGGAGCTGTGCAAGCGCTGCGGTGGCGCCGGGTAACGCTGCATGGCCCTTCCCTGTAGTGCCGTGAGGTGCAAGGCTTGCAGCGCCGCGCTTTATTGCTCATCTCTTTAGCGCCTTGCCTCGCGGCCGAGGCAAGGCGCTAAAGTGTATAGAGTATTGCACTGGGGGGGGGAATGTATACAGGTGTATAGAGTATTGTATACATTCCCTCCCCCAGTGCAATACTCTATACACCACCTGTATACATTCCCCCTCAGTGCAATACTCTATACACCTATACTCCACCTGTATACATTCCCTCCCCCAGTGCAATACTCTATACACCTATACTCCACCTGTATACATTCCCTTCCCCCTCCAGTGCAATACTCTATACACCAGTATACATTCCCCCTCCAGTGCAATACACCTATATTCCACCTGTATACATTCCCTTCCCCCTCCAGTGCAATACTCTATACACCTATACTCCACCTGTATACATTCCCTCCCCCAGTGCAATACTCTATACACCTATACTCCACCTGTATACATTCCCTCCCCCAGTGCAATACTCTATACACATTTCATTCCCCCTCCAGTGCAATACTCTATACACCACCTGTATACATTCCCCCTCAGTGCAATACTCTATACTCCACCTGTATACATTCCCCCTCCAGTGCAATACTCTATACACCTATACTCCACCTGTATACATTCCCTCCCCCAGTGCAATACTCTATACACCTATACTCCACCTGTATACATTCCCTCCCCCAGTGCAATACTCTATACACCTATACTCCACCTGTATACATTCCCTCCCTCAGTGCAATACTCTATACACCTATACTCCACCTGTATACATTCCCTCCCCCAGTGCAATACTCTATACACCACCTGTATACATTCCCCCTCAGTGCAATACTCTATACAAATTGAATCACTAGGTCGCCTAGTGATTCAATTTGTCCATTGTAGGTATATCTTGGGACATTGGGGGTATTCTGGGGATTGACCTTGATGTGAGGAGAGAACCTGGTCTGGATGCCACTTTTTAGGGCAGTTTTCTTCCAGATGCTCAGTGTGGTGTGAGGAACCTGTAGTTGACCATGGATGATTGCCTTAAGGAGAGGTGGGGTTGCCAGGGCCCTCTCGGCCTGGACATGGGGCCTGATAAAGTCCGTAGTGTACCAGTGGCCAAGGAATTGGGCTTGAGCGGCCCAGTAATAGCGTTGCATGTCAGGGAGCGCAAGGTCCCCTTTTGCCACAGGTTGAATGATTGTGGTATAAGCCACTCTTGCTACTTTTCCCACCCAGAGCAGGTCGAGTATCAGACTTTGGATGCAGCATAGAAATTGTTGCGACAGTAACGGGGGAATGTTTGCAAAGAGGTAGAGAAGTTTTGGTAGAATGATCATCTTGACTAGGGAGACTCGGCCGCACAGCGTGAGCGGGGAGGAGTTTCCATCTATTTACTTTGCTACATAGTGTTTCTACCATGTTTTCATAGTTGTCTTGATGGGATCTGGACAAAATGATACCCAGCTATCTGACCTTCGAGTGTTACCAGTGGAATCCAAAGTCGGTAAATTGTAGAGGAAATATAATGGATTTCGAGTGATACATTTTTAGGCCTGAGAGATTGACAGCCCCGCGATAGTTGAAGGCAGTGGTATTGAAGTTGGGGATTTGGGAGGGGGTGTGGCTGGGTAACAGCAGGAACAAGGCACGTATATCCTAACTACACAACTCTTGAACTGGGCATCGCCAAAGTGTTTCAAGGTTCCAACAAGCAAACGCCAATTTCTATGCTAGGCGGTGGAGGAATGAGGGTTTTATACTAATTGACCTAATTTAGGATACTTTTGGGACATGTATGCAGGGCAACCCCAACCCAAAAAACCCCTGCTACCCCACCCAATCCCCTTATACTATTTATAATCCAATACCAACCCAATACATAGGACCACTATAATTGGGTCAATTGTGCAAAATGTTACTTGTAGAAGGTCACTTTGTGTAAAACTTAAACTCCTTTATGGAGAGGCCCTACCGTAGGAATGGCAAACTCTGTAATTGGAGATTGTTTTTGGGGGAGGGGGTGGAATTTGCATCCATATATTCTAAAATGACCCACTACCTAGGTGGGATTTGATTCAGTTCTTGCCTCTATAGGCTTGTTCTGAGGTTTTGGGATATCTTAGGATTGGTTGGCTTCATTGGACAGATATTACTGCTCTCTACAACCCTGTCTTTTCCTTTTTCTATCCTCAAGTCTTTTCTCCCCTATCCATTTCTTTACCTGCTTACATTATGGTATGATTCAATCATGAAATTTGGCTTTTTAAGCCTGCCCTCAGCACCACAGCCGGGTGTTTCCTCGGGGGCACCCCCTTTTTGCGCTCCCCTGGAAACCCTGTGCTGTGGTGCTGACGGCAAAGGAGACCTGGTGGAAGTTGGCGCCATCCATCATGTCTCTCGAGATAGCCTGAATTTCGGCTCTGTTCTTTTTGTTCCGTGTGCCACAAAGCTACATTTGGATTCAGTAGTGGGTGAAACTGGCTTGCCAGCTTCCCTGTGGCCCATCGATCATCCAGTTAAGTTTGAGCTGGTGACTTTGTTTAAGACTACCCTGGAGCCTGATGGCAGCAGTAAGCGGTGGTTTCCATCTGAGGGTTATCCTTGGTGAGTTCTGGAGCTTTAATATGCCATTAAAGACCAGGAATAGTAATTGGTGACTAGCAAAGGTTGGTACTTGGAGGCATTTAATTGTCCAGCTCATCAGTTGTTTCATGTATAGCTTGTTATACACAGGGGGGCGGCGGAGCTTGGGACACCACTCCATGCCCTGAGGGAGCAGATCAAGAAAATGGCTCACTGTGTCGTAGGGAAGGCTGGTGGCATGATTTTTGGTTGGCTGGCCACGTCATGAAGTTAGTGGCTCTATTCCTGTGTGCTTTGTTGGGGTGCAGAGGTGGTAGGTTTGAAGTACTGCTATCTCCATTGTATGGAGCAGAAGTTTGCGATTAACATGAGGGGCTTTGTAATTAATGTGTTGACTGTTGAGCTCTCGTGTTCTGAGCTTGGTTTCCAGACTGCCCTGGAGCTGATGTCAAGATCCCGCCAGCAGCTCTTGTTCTGGAAGCAGTGGTTGCCTACATTGGAGGATCGAATTTGGTGAGTTGAGCTGTAAATTCCTAGTACAGGGGCATGCCATTGGCTACTGGATGTGGGGAGAGAAAGGGCAAACACACGTGGTCATGACCAAGACTTCGCCATAGTTGGGAAGATGGATCCACGTGTGGCAGATACTGCTGGTATTTTAGAAGCCACAATGGCTTGCTATTGGTGCAAGTAAAACTATAGTGGGGGGGAGAAAGGATAAGGGGCATATCTGGTGGTCTGATTGTATTTTGTGTTCGTAGCTGGGGTGGGAGAGTTTAAGAACCGAATTGCCTCCAGTTTGTTTGGCCCTGCAGTTGGGCATTAATCTGTATGACACATAGTAGCTCCATGAATCTTTGCAGTGTTTTAGTGACAGCAGTTACCTACTTGTTTTGGTTCCAGCTGACTTTGTCTCTTGTTTGCTTGTAGGTGAGCCACGGAAGCTATTTTTCCTTGGAGGGTGCTCTAAAAGGTGAAGCTGCACAAGTCGGTCTCCAAAGGGCTGATGGGACTGTTTACACTGGTGCATAAATCTCTGGTTAAATGTGCAATTAACTTAAAGGAGTACTCTGATGCAGCAGATTTTCAGCACTTGGCCTTGAACAGATGGATAGTGAGTTTGAAACTTTGACTGATTTTTTTTTTTTGTTGTTGTTGCTTTCTTCCAGTAACTATTGAATAGCACATTGAACGGGATTGTGGTATGAGTTTTTCATTGAGAAATGCATGCTTTTCATTGGCAGGTGAGTTATTCCTCTGTCCACACTCTACTCCACCTACCCTCACTGTATATTCCACCTGTATACATTCCCCCCTCCAGAGCAAATATCTGTACACCTATACTCCACCTGTATACATTCCCCCCATCCAGTGCAATACTACTCCACCTGTATACATTTCCCCTCCAGTGCAATACTCTATACACCACCTGTATACATTCCCTTCCCCCTCCAGTGCAATACTCTATACACCTATGCACATTCCCCCTCCAGTGCAATACTCTATACACCTATACTCCACCTGTATACATTCCCTCCCCCAGTGCAATACTCTATACACCTATACTCCACCTGTATACATTCCCCCCATCCAGTGCAATACTACTCCACCTGTATACATTTCCCCTCCAGTGCAATACTCTATACACCACCTGTATACATTCCCTTCCCCCTCCAGTGCAATACTCTATACACCTATACTCCACCTGTATACATTCCCTCCCCCAGTGCAATACTCTATACACCACCTGTATACATTCCCCCTCCAGTGCAATACTCTATACACCTATGCTCCACCTGTGTGCAATACTCTATACACCAGTATACATTTCCTTCCCCCTCCAGTGCAATACTCTATACACCACCTGTATACATTCCCCCTCCAGTGCAATACTCTATACACCTATACACCGTCCCTCCCCCAGTGCAATACTCTATACACCACCTGTATACATTCCCTCCCCCAGTGCAATACTCTATACACTCCACCTGTATACATTCCCTTCCCCCTCCAGTGCAATACTCTATACACCACCTGTATACATTACACTCCCCCCCAGTGCAATACTCTATACACCACCTGTATACATTCCCTCCCCCAGTGCAATACTCTATACACTTATACTCCACCTGTATACATTCCCCCAGTGCAATACTCTTAACACCTATACACAGTCCCTCCCCAGTGCAATACTCTATACACCTATACACAGTCCCTCCCCCAGTGCAATACTCTATACACCACCTGTATACATTCCCTCCCCCAGTGCAATACTCTATACACTTATACTCCACCTGAATACATTCCCTTCCCCCTCCAGTGCAATACCCTATACTCCACCTGTATACATTACATTCCCCCCAGTGCAATACTCTATACACCTATACTCCACCTGTGTACATTCCCCCTCCAGTGCAATACTCTACACACCACCTGTATACATTCCCCCTCCAGTGCAATACTCTATACACCACCTGTATACATTCCCCCTCCAGTGCAATACTCTATACACCACCTGTATACATTCCCCCTCCAGTGCAATACTCTATACACCACCTGTATACATTCCCTCCCCCAGTGCAATACTCTATACACCTATACTCCACCTGTGTACATTCCCCCTCCAGTGCAATACTCTACACACCACCTGTATACATTCCCCCTCCAGTGCAATACTCTATACACCTATACTCCACCTGTATACATTTCCTTTCCCCCTCCAGTGCAATACTCTATACACCACCTGTATACATTCCCTCCCCCAGTGCAATACTCTATACACCACCTGTATACATTCCCTCCCCCAGTGCAATACTCTATACACCTATACTCCACCTGTGTACATTCCCCCTCCAGTGCAATACTCTACACACCACCTGTATACATTCCCCCTCCAGTGCAATACTCTATACACCACCTGTATACATTTCCTTTCCCCCTCCAGTGCAATACTCTATACACCACCTGTATACATCCCCCCTCCAGTGCAATACTCTATACACCACCTGTATACATTCCCTCCCCCAGTGCAATACTCTATACACCTATACTCCACCTGTGTACATTCCCCCTCCAGTGCAATACTCTACACACCACCTGTATACATTCCCCCTCCAGTGCAATACTCTATACACCTATACTCCACCTGTATACATTTCCTTTCCCCCTCCAGTGCAATACTCTATACACCACCTGTATACATTCCCTCCCCCAGTGCAATACTCTATACACCACCTGTATACATTCCCTCCCCCAGTGCAATACTCTATACACCACCTGTATACATTCCCTCCCCCAGTGCAATACTCTATACACCACCTGTGTACATTCCCCCTCCAGTGCAATACTCTACACACCACCTGTATACATTCCCCTCCAGTGCAATACTCTATACACCTATACTCCACCTGTATACATTTCCTTTCCCCCTCCAGTGCAATACTCTATACACCACCTGTATACATTCCCCCTCCAGTGCAATACTCTATACACCACCTGTATACATTCCCTCCCCCAGTGCAATACTCTATACACCACCTGTATACATTCCCTCCCCCAGTGCAATACTCTATACACCTATACTCCACCTGTATACATTCCCTCCCCCAGTGCAATACTCTATACAACTGCCCGTTCAGAACAAGCTGCATGCTCATAGAAAATCATTAGCTGCCTTCACAATTGTGGAAGAAATCGATGGCAACAATGATCTTCGTAGTGGCTGCCACCCTGTAAAAGAACATAAACAGTTGGAAAATGTGTGTGGGAATTCGTCCCACTTTGAGGCTAGAGAGGGGGGACTGGACTGTCGGACATGCAGAAGACAACTAGGAAGATCTGTCCCTTACAGCAGACACAACAATGAGAGGGAGGCAAGTCGCAGAACTCCTACATTAACATTCACAAGACTAGTCTAGCTCATGCAAATCCAAAAGACCTACGTGGTCAAGGACCGATGTATTGTCACCCAAAGATTCCCACCCTCTTAGATTAATATTAGTGTAGCAGGTTGCGCAAATCGGGTAAAAAAGGTAGGCCCAATTTATGGCTAATCAGGACAGTTTTCTAATCCCATCAATCAGTTCGGTCAAAAATTGGAAGTATGAATACACACAAAATATTTTGAAGAGAAGAAGTTTAAGTTGGTTAGAATAGTGGTTGGGTCCATTAGAACTAGTTTTAGACAGCAGACTGACTCACATAGCAATAGGGAAAGACAGGCATCACAATGTTATTGATTATTCATAAAGCCATGACACAATGGCTACCTCTACACAGAAATAGTTGCAGGCACGTTAACGCTGATAGGCAATCTAGGACTAATGAACTGGAAATACACAGCAAATTGTATTCAATACCATCTCTCCTCCTGCACATTCATAGCAGATATAATCGTATCACTCTTTCTCAGAATATTATGGCTGGCCCAGTTATGCAAACACAAAGCACAGAGCATACATAATACTGTTTCCCCAGGATTGGCACACTGCTCTCGCTCAGCAATTCACAGCAGCGATTGCCAAGTAAATCTTCATGGCCTTCAAAATAACCAGCGCAATTGTATGCTCCCAGAAACCCCATCCATTACTGCACAGGGGAACTGTGCTATTTGCTTCTAGAATGCAATCTTACTATCCTTTTGGTGCCACACAAGTCCTCCCATGCACAAACGGCGCCAATCTTCTGGCATTTCCCTATCTGGCTCTGCCATCCCTTGCCACACCGCATTAATTCATAAAAGTTCAGGTATGGGTGTAACTCACTGTCACACTTGTATCCTTTTAATAATTCGCTTTCACCTGGCCAAGGATTAAGTTCCATTCATTTTGGTATTCAATATATATTTGCAGGAGCACTCCAGTGTTCAAGCGTCCCTCCAAACACTCACCAGCTTGTGCCGTCTCCTTCCAGTGATTGCTCCTCCTTCATCGCTGAAACCGGGAAACTCACCCTCTGGAGTTCAGCTTGTCTGCCGCATGAACGGCAGCAAGCAAAATGCTTCAGACTGCTGCTGACCCTGTACAACAGAGGCTGCAAAACCTACACAACTCACTGGCTACGAGCTGTGCAAGTTTTCTCGCCAGTTTGCCAGCGCCCTGACTCCTCGTCCAGTCCCAACACAGCTGTCGCCTCTCAAGCAGAGTGCCCTGCTGGTCTCTCACACACAGGCCTCCCTCCTACTCAATGTTCTGCTCCACTGGTTGATTTTTATACACCTGCAGCTTGTTGACAACCTGCTGGTCTAAATCTCTAAAGAGACTTAAAGGTACATACCTGACACTTACATGTCATCCCAGTACTATTACTTTATATGATGGGAACAGCGTTAAAATAACCTGTGAAGGTCAGAGAAATGGCCCATACCATGTCTCTCCTAAGGGTGGCCCACTCCCAGCTCCGCAGAACCCTTCACCCAGGTGATCCTTCCTTGCTTCTCCAGCGTCAGTATCCAAGAGCAATGGCCTGATGATCCAGGGGTTTAGGAATGACAATACCCTCAGGTTTCAGTAGTTACGTCCCAAGAACCAAGAGTGCATCATCACAGTGGTAATCTAGTTAAGATTAAAGGGGACACTACACAACAATAGCTGTCTGGAAATAATATTCATAATGTAAGTGCAAAGCAAACTCTCAGAAGCCCTTTGGAAGAATGGAAGAGACCTTTGAGGAAGACTATTTGCAAAGGCTACACCAAGGCAGCCCTCAAGGCTGTGCGAGGTGGGTCAGGAGAAGGTAGTCCCTCTTCTGACCAGACTCTCTTTGTTGAAGCTACTGCAAAGGAAGAGGTAAACACTGAGACAATTCACCAGGAGAAGGGAGACAGTGACCTTGTACATAAGTGGTAGGGTTAGAGTAGGTCTTTAGACAGTGGACAGGCACCTAAAATGATATTTGTTTAGGTAGGGATAACCCCATGGAGATAGGGAGAAGTAGGACCTTTACTTTATATCTAAAAAATAAAACTTGTTGAAACATGCCACCCCTCAAACAACATCAAAATGTCCACTGTGTGTCCAACTCCTTCTTCCGGCCCTCAACAAAGCCAATAGTTGCCCCAACCAACTTGAATCACAAGTTCTGTGGTAGTGCACAGGTCCTGGCTTGGACAACACATCACTCTGATTAACGTGTACAACTCTAACCTGGAAGATCATGGCTTTTCCATCTATTCTTCAAAACTGTACTGAGGTGTCAGAGTGTGGAATATGGGGCTCATTAATTCACCTTGGCCAAGAACAGGGTATAGCAGAACAGGGTATAGCTCTCTATCACCCAGATCTATCAGATGCCTGATATCATCTCCATCCAAGCTTTAGAGAGTACTGTGATGAATCGGTGCTATTCGTCCAGTCTCCCCAACGGTAAGCCACTCCCCTCGAGGGTAAACAGGTCAACAAGCACCCATAGGCCCTCTGCAGGGCTTTGGCAAAGTGGGACCTCACTGGGAGTGACTTCCCCGTTGGGGACGAGGACTCCCAACAAAGATTAAAAAACCCTACAATCTGTAATCTCAGCCTACACAGGGACCATTGCTATTAAAATAAAGCCATTTGAATTGATCTGCTGAATCCTCCTCAGACTTCACATTTTATAATCGGAAGCCTGTTACCTCTGGTTACAGAGAAGTGCCAACAGAAGAATGGAACGCAATCTTTACTACAATGTCAAGCAAATCCAATTGCCAAGTCCCAACCGGACAAAGGGACGAGTTATGAGGAAGAAAAACAAAGCACTACAAAGCCCATGACTGGCAAGCAAGAGGTCCCAAAGCACACAGAAAACGTTGACATTGAGCCTGTTGATTTAGCAAGTGTGTGCTCCCTCAAAGTTGGAAATCTCAAGGGAACAAGGTGACCTCGAAATTTACACATTGGTGAAGCTGAAGTCTACCACTCCAATGGGTACAAGCTTGGATGAATTGAGTGTCCAAGATTTTGTACAAGGAAACGAGAGACATCTGATTTTGGTTTTATGAGAACTGCTGACCTTTGTTTTCATTGGCAGGCATATGGATTTCCTTCATGAACACTGTTGCTGTGACCCAAGCATTTATTACGACACTGTTTGAGGAAGAGGAGTAGATGGCTCAAATACAAGATAAAAACATAAATCTTTGTTTTATAGTCAGACAGGTTAGGATGGAAGACTGTTTTCTAGCTAATTCTGACAATTTGCTGACCACGTTACTTTTAGTTTTGTAGGAAGGGAATCACATTTTAGCAGTACGACAAGTTCTATGTTATCCTTGTTTATGTGAATAAACACTGTAAACCATATCCTTTGGACCAAGTCATACTTGTGGTTCCATAGACTACTCCTCGTTGCATAACAAGTATTAATGCCTCGGGGGTTTGACAGCATTCTCAGGAGAGCCCTATTGCTCTCAAAATTGATGTTTCACTAGAATTGAATCTCCACCATTGGCATTTTTAATCTGGGGATGGTCCAATCAGATGCACTCTTACATGCTAGTTGAAAATAAATCTCTTCTTGGAGAGGATAACCTGTCCGTCACACTCTGCAGCTATTTTAATACCACTACAATGCACTCAAGTCAAATTGTGCATTAAATTATGGCAGAAGAAACCACAAACCTTATTCAATAATTTGACTGGGGGAGCTTACGAAATTGAACCCGCAGTTTTCTGTGAATAGTTACTAAATCCCAAACTAAATGAGTCAATCAAATACACAGTTAATACGTGGTAAGGTTTAGGGGTCAGGGTTTACCAAATTGAACCCCTCTGCCTGATTCAGCCCCCTCCTCACCTGAAGTCTCAAGGTCCGCGGGAGGGTTGAACTTCTTCTTCCACAGGGCTTTTTTCTTTTGTGGTGGATAGGGTCTGCCCCAGTAGGAAGCCACCCTGACCTAGATCAGAGAGTCTGGGGGGGCCTCTCTACCGGAACAAACCAATAGGGGGGGAAAAAGCCCGTCGGCATAAAAAAAACCCTCTGGGCAGGCGGAGAGAAGATGTGGACAAAGTCTTCAGGTAGATGAGGTCAGGAGCCAATGCAGTAGAAATACTATGGCGGGAGAGAGAGAGGTAAAAACAATAAAGTACTGGATACATGAATATAAGGAGAGGAACAGGAAGACCAGGGAACGGCTGATGAAGCTGGGTGGGCAAAGGAAGGAACAGAAACGGGTGTGTAAAGAAAAGAGTTTCACCCAGAAGCCTGACGCGATAGGGATGCAACGCGCAGTCTTCCGGGTGGAACAGACAGATAAGGCCATTGGCTGCCTGGTCTGAAAGACTAGACCGTCAATGTGTTACGGGGGAGGAACGTGGTGCAAAACTCAATGGCCGCCGAGGCGCCATTGAGTCCATACTCGCCACGGTCTGCATTCTAATGATGAAGCCTTGCTAGGTATTGCAAATGTAGAAGTCTTTAAACTGTATATTAAACTTTTTTAAATTTATGAATAACTGTATAAAAATGTTGTACACTCAGTTCAAGCCATCATACTTCAGCCACTAACGGCATTCATTAACCTACGTAACATCTGATCTGCTGCCACTTAAATGACATTCTGGGTGCCATTTTGATGTGGGCAGAGCTGTGGAATGATGATAATGTTGCACACATCAACACAGCAGCAAAGTGGTCTACATGTTTCCCTCCTCTCCCCAAAACCAAAATCACTCCCTTGCTCTTTCAGCTCCACCAGAGCCCCCAGTGACCGTGCAAATGGCAGCGGCAAGCACTCCGACAGTGAATTAGGATCTGCTGCCTCACATCAATTTACAGCACGCAGCCACATCCGCTCCCACCAGCTCATTGCTGCATATATGCCTGGACAGCCACCTCACCAAAATGTGCATGTGGGTGGAGATGGTGGCAACCCTGCGTGTTCCACCTGCTCCTTAAACCCGACTAGGCAGAACCCATAGTGCACAGAAAAAAATGGACTGCCTGGTTAAGTGCTAAGGATTTGCAATATTTGCTTTCAGCTCAGCATTTTAGGGGTTAAATTACCTCATGCATTATTATGGTTATTATAATTATTTTGTATTGGCATCATTATTTATGCGTGCAAACTGCACTATTACAGGGTGCTTCCCTACGCTTCCCATCCAGGCGAATGTGATTCACGCGGGTAGAATTGAGTCAAAGGTCTGGTTTTCTAGGCTCATCTCTGATTGAGGTTTAAATTCACATACAGTATGCTGCAGAAATAACTCAGCCCATGCATTGCAGGCCAACTCTCCGACATTGCTTTGCAGGGCGGACCTCGCGTGTAGGATGTTATGAAATATATTTCATGGGTCCAAAAGACTTATCACATTTTAGGAAACCACTAAAGGGACTTAATAGAGAGTTTGAAACATATAAAAAGGGCTGCTTGATCATGGAACACGGATTGCCTGGCACACCGCATGCTCCAGCTTGGTAGTCCCAAATACGCCGCACAGCTGCAGTTAAACGAGTCGGAGGAGCACCACTCTACCATGGCGTAATTGAAAGCGATGAGGGGGAAGTCTGGCATATGCTGTTCTACATCACACTCTTGGCAGGAGAGAGAAAAACAAACAGCCTGGGGAATATTTCCTACAACACTCATCACAGAAGAAAGGAACTCCAGTATCTCTCTGCTTTTGGGTATATCATCAAGAAATACACTATACCATATGTTATCACAGTTGTCAAAAAGCTACACCTCACCTTGCCCTATATTCACTGTTGTTTGTGGAGCAGGTTGAATTAGGTGGGTGCATACGAAGATCTTACCAACACATATATACAATTCACTTAGGATGTGTGTGCATTTGGAACTAGGCATATGCAAAGCTTTCCTCCTGAGAATCGGGTTTAACTTACTTTAGGAGAAAACATTCATTATTTCAAAAATGCCCTTGGCCCTGTACAGAATGTCTGATGCTGACTGCCAGTGTATCCAAAATTTGAGTCCATGCTAATCACTATATATGGTGGAATGCTACATTTCAATGTTAGGGTGAAGGTTGTGATCCCAGTATCCATTATGTTCCTACAGTGCTTGGTGGTTTTTAGCTAAGTATCCAAGAGCCTTCAATGGTGCTCTTTGTCCCATGCCTCTTGCTCACTGTTCAATATGAAATGATAACCTGCCATCATAACATGATTTATATAATTATTATGCATTTTATAATTTACTTCACTCCTCAGAAATACAAGTGTAGAGGAGCAGGAGATCCCGTCCCCTACCTCCCTTGTATTGCAAACGTGAGACCGGGCCTTGTCTGACTCAGCGTACCAATACTGCAGGGAGTGTTTGGAAGAAAATACACATTGAGGCAACCTTATCGAATATATCCACAAGGTAATGATGGCCTGCAGGAAGAGATCCCTTACCAAATATGAATGATATCACAAGAAAGTGTGCATGAACTCCTAAGGTGACCTTTAAAGGTGTAAAATAAGAATATTACACAATCAAAAATTCAGAACAAATCAGAATCATGAAGAATGTACAGACACTGAAACGCAAGATAGATCAAGTCATCGTATAGGCTAGCTACAAGCAGTGAATAGAATGCACGCAAAGCCACCATTGTACAGAAGCTTGACGTTGATGATATGAAATAAATAAGCCAAAAAACATGAAAGGGGAACAAAAAGCTGTTATGCAGTTCAAAAATAGGTTTCTGGAGCAGCATGATGAGGCTGCCTGGCCTGAAATCAAGATCCTAGAAATCAAGGTCAGCTCTCTACTCGGAAGAGAACAAGTGTGCAGGGGATGAATCCTCTCACGTTAAGGTGCAAGAAAGACCACAAAGGATGCCAAGTCTTATTCATTTAAAACATTCACATGAGCCAAAGATGGAAATAGGGCTTGAACCTAGAGTTCCAGACGCAATAGGTGAGAATAATCTGCAAGGCCAAGTACAAAGACAATTTCATGGAAGAAGGCATGCATGATGAGAGATGTTGCACTAATTGGGTGGTGATGTAGTGACATATCCTATTTCCCTAACGCTGGGTCTTGGCTTATGTGTTGCTAAATGACCCAAATGTTGAAAACACAGCACGAGTGTGCCAAACCAATTGTATTATTTTGTATAACGAAGGACCTTATAGCTTGAAAATCCAATGAAACGCTGTGTACCAAATGTTTCAGAAATGACATGTCTGAAGAGGTAGCCATAAGTTGTCCATATGATAAAGGAGAGCCAATAACAATCCTAGCTTCTATATGATTGTATATCTACAGGTGTCCCTTAACCATTCCCAACCCCGATAGGTTTTGTACTATTGACACATAGGATAACATCACTATGATGCACACAAAAAATACATACCATTATTTTGTGCAAAAATCGATGAGAAAAAACATACATCCGTCAATGTTAGTTGTAACCTCCCAGTTTTAGATAATTGCTAATCAAACAGACACTTGCCATCTTTCTGACTACACAAAAGCCACCCCTGAGGAGAGAACACAGAATAACCAAAGATGGCAAGAAGCAACTCAGACTAATGAATCAGGGGTGTAAGGCAATAACTAGGTTGTTCTTTACAAGGGCATGTTCTTGGATGCAAAAATAGATTATTGTAACCGAGCCACTCTCTAGGGCCCAAAGATAGACTAAGATTGGGAGTTAGCAACCAATAATACCTTTCTCTCTTCTTAGTGGTCTGGCAGCACCAAAACAGACTTCTTTGTGCCATGCGAGCAATTCAAAGATCAGGAGAGGCCAAAACCCAGCACCTGGAGGTCCTGCTCATCAAAATGTGTCAAACGGTTCTCAAAACAGAGCTCTACACAGTCAAACAGCTGAAAGAGTACGATCCCGGCTGTCTTGGCTCTCAGGTTGCTGTGAGTCCTGTGAAGAATCCTGGGCTCCATACCCTCCCCTGAGGCTAGGGAGGTGAGCCTACTACATAAAAGACTCCCTAGGGTCTGGGCAAGAGGGACCTCACTGGGAATGACTCCCCTTCGGGGAAAAAGACTCCCACTTGGGAAATGTTATAACAGCGCCAATGTTCCACCTATTGTTCAGCATTCAGTAGAGCAGATGACGATATTACTGTAATAAGGCACTCACACATGTATGGTTTCGCTGATGACCCCTCCTTAAAGAAGCCGCCCCAGGACCAATTAAAAGGGGTTCCTCAATTTAGAGATTGCCATCTAAGGGATAAAGCCCTTACCTAGGGAGAAACAGAGCTAACGTGAATCCAGCTACCCCGAAGGTAGCCACTCAGAGCACACGTCGCCACTACAGTGCAGAGGTGATGCAGCACCAGGACGTGGTGGGTGGAGAGCCCATGCAACATTATCGAGCAAAGGAGTGTCGGAGTGCTGCAGCTCCAAGGTTTCTGCCTGCAAGAGACCAAAATACCACATACACGTGAGAACAAAATGCCTGAGAGAAGGCAGCCACGTGGAAAGCAGCCAAAATAAGACACAAGCAACCAGCATCCAGGCCACAAAAGGAGACCAAAGAACTGCAGGTAGTCAGTATACAATAAGAAAATGGAGGAGTGCGGTTTCAACTCCACAGTACAACTTGAGAGACTCTACAAAACAAAGCCTTTCAAGTAGCTCAAGGGCCACACGAGCATAACGAATACGACAGGGCCAACATTGTGGCCCCGTCAAGAGGTGGGAGCCCATCCGAACCCAACACGGGTACCTCAGTTCAGGTAGGCCCTCTCCCCACCCCTTCTTACTTGCAGTGATGGCGGCCTCTAGGCCAAAGAAGCAGAGCAGTGACGTGCACTTCAATGCCAGAGATTGCAGAGGCATAACTGTCAAGGGGTGGCTCAAATGCCACAACACCAGCCACAGGACGTAGCAAAGAGAGATACACCACCAAAGGGTGCCACATTCATCACAACGCAGTCAGGGAGTCTGCAACCACAAGGCGCCCCGTTAGCCCAACAGAGATTATCTTAAATAATAAACAAAGAACCCACCAAAGACATTTTTTCCCCACTATACCACCAGAAAATATTATTATTTAAAAAGGCCCTGAGCCCTACAACATTCATGGACTCTGGCAGGGTCACTGTTGTAAAGCGGCAGGCTTTACCAGCCCTTTCATGCCAACCCATGATCTCCCCGGTCACACACCCAGAGCCAGGTAAGCTATTTGATAAGGTTAATGGCCAATCCTATGAGGGAAAAGCCAGTGTGAATGCTTTGGTGTGGGTCAATTGGGCAAGGACAGAAAGCAATGCAGCACCTGTCTTCACTTCACAACTGGAGGATTTTGGAAAGGACTGCTCTCCCAACGGAGTCAAAAACAATTCTTCTTTAGGGGCTGAAGTCCAGAGATGAATCCAAGAAGTGGAGGGAGACCGCTCAGGTGATTGGTTTAAAACTCTGTGTCATCCAGCAAAGAGGAGTACAGATCACTAGCAAGGAATGCGATGGTGGGTCTAATGGAGGGGCGCCCCCCCTTATTGACTAAGCGCCCGGCTCCAGATTCTTTAACTCTGGCTTGCCATCCATACCCAATTACCCAATATGACCTAAATCACCGTTCAGTTCGAGCAATCTTCTCTGACATTCCTCAGTTGGAAGATATTATGTCAACAGACATAGCCCTTGTTGAGTTTACAAAAGATATCACCTTATCCTCTGTAAGACTGTGGATAATATCCAGAGTCGTACAGAACACAATATGGTTAGCAAAAGAATGCCTTTTCAACATGGGGTTTGTGATCTTAGCAGAGGAAGTCCAGATGCTGAAAACAGTATGATAAAGTGTCCAACAATTGGAGAGGGTGCCATCTTAAATACCTCTCAAATATACAACACACACGTCAATCCAAACTTTTGTCCCTGCAGAGGAGGTGGCGTCCATAAATAACTAGCATTGCCAAATCAAAACATCAATCTACTGCTAATTAGTTGGAACACTAGAGGTTTGAAACATTTGCTGGACAACTCTAAAAACCTCACGGAATACAATATAGTAATGTTCCAAGAAACATTGCTCATGAAACACCCTCTGTGGGATGGCTATGATGTTTTTCTAAATGCAGCAAGTAAAACCCATAATGGGCGTCCTACCTCAGTCCTTCTTATAGAAAGCAAAATGGATTCTGGGACCTGTGCTGAAGAACGGGCAACACCAAATGGTTTCATGCAAATGGTAAAAATCACAACTCAACCCTGTGTGTATGCAATCATACATTTGTATTGGAATACAGGGGCCATATGGGACTCGCAATTCATGGAGGATCTCAATGATTTAATGGTGCAGACATCGCAAGATGCAACGATCAACCATATAATTATGGCAGGTGAGCTTATTTTGAATTCCATTGAAAAAACAGCCATAAAGACCACCAATAGAATAAGATCATGGACTCACTTAACCAAAATCTTTAATCTGCTAATGCTCAATGGATCATGTGCATCGCATATATATCCCAAGTAGCTCAAGGTTCCCAACCAGACAACACTTACTATAGCAAGGGGTTACACATTGTAGAGCGCAATCCAGCAAAATCAGTCAGTCTGAAACACCCATTACATTGTTATGACAATGAACTAAAAATCTGAAAAGCCAAATTTAGAGCAGATAAATGCGAGGCTTTGAAACATACCATAGAAACCAGGTGTGCTTCTCTCACTCAAATTAAGACCCAATACAAAAACTGGCTGCGAACAAGACCTGCCATACTTTATCAAAAAGATAACGCACACATGTTAAAAACTCTACAATCTAAATACACAGCAAGGACTTGGGCTATTCTTAATTTAACGTCCCAAGGTAATCAAAGGACCGTTCAGGGAAATTGTGTTATGGAAGGCAAATGGGTAAAACATTTCGCTGAGCTTTATGCAACACCACCTAATGGTGTGAGCCTTGACTCTTTCTCATTGCGACTCAATTCCATCTATCATTTCATCTTCTGGACATATCGCTATGTATAAGATCTATCAGTCGGTCAAGAGCTTGTATTCCGGCTGGCCTTTCGAACTATATGTTTAAACAACATCCGGCCATGTGGCCAAAAATTCTCTTTAACATCTTCACTCTAGTGAATCAATCCCAGACGCTTCCACAGACATGGAGACAGTCTCTAACTGTCCCTATGTATAAAAAGGGAGACCGACAATTCCCAAATAGTAATAGGCCTATAGCGTTGTTAGACGCACCCAGTAAAATCTTCTCCCAAACCCTCCTAAAAGAATTCCATCGACGGGTAATGAACACGGAATTATTGGATCCTTTTCAGGCTGGATTCGTGGTAGGAATTGGCACGATCCCAGACATCATGGTTCTACATTTCATTAAATCTAAATATGCGACCCAAAATCCATTTTTATATATCACATTCATTGACTTTAAAGTCACGTTTCATTCCATCGATAGAGTCTTACTCTATCAGAAATTAAGAGACTACAATTGCCCTTCCTCCCTACTAGCACTAATTATGCTTTTGCATACAAACACCTCTATGCATGTCAGGCTAGCATTGGATGGAAGCCTCTCTACCTATATTCGGACACAAAGAGGTCTCAAGCAGGGATGCATTTTAGCATCAACATTATTTAACATGTTTATTCTTGATTTAAGACATGCATTCTCACAAACCATGTGCGATGCTCCAAAACTAGGTAGCCAACCAATCAGTCATCTTCTGTATGCAGATGATCTTATGCTTTTGTACCAGACTATGCTAAACACCCTAAATCAGTACGTCTGTAAGAATAATCTTACCATAAATACAACCAAGACACAAATCCAGGTTTGCTAGAAGAACGCAAAGACCAGTATTAATCGATTTCAATGGTACCTGGGTAGTAAAACACTTGAGAGAGTTCTGCTGTATAAGTACTTGGGAGTTGCAGTAACAAACAGCCTCAAAGATCATGAACATGAATGGCAAACTCAATGTAAGCTACCAGCCTTAATAGCCCAAGCTAAAATATTAACTTACAGATTTGCTAAATATTCCTATGAACATATTATCTTGTTCTATAAACAAAAACCAGTCCCGGTACTAACATATGACTCTGAAGCTTGTCTAACGAAGAATCGTAAGTATTGGGATTTGCTTGAATCCAAGTTCTGGAAAAATGTATTGCAACTCCCAAATAGCACCTCACGAGCTGCAATTCGTTTTGAACTAGGTTTGGCTATGCTGCATTCCCAAGTACAATGGAAGAGGTGATCTTTATTCAAAAAATGCTTCCTAAATCTATTGTCAACAAACATCGTGGGAATCCTATCATGACATCTGTTAGCAGCGAAAGACTCCTTCCCTAGCTCCTGGTATCAAAACACCTTGAACACTCTTGCTTATGCAGACATCTCCCTCGATATGTTAATATATAATCCTACTACGGCCAAAATCAAATTATTGCTTTCAATTGGATCATCACACTACAAAAGTGCACATTTGTGAAAGATTTTGATATCAATCTTTTTGGACACAAAAAATTGGCAACTCTAGTGTATTATCTGCATAAAAGCCCCTCACCTTATATATGTAAACTATATCTACGTTTTAGATTCACTTTGTGGCACACACGAGACATACTAGCCACAAGGTGACAAATTTCAGAGGAACACAACCACTGTCTATGGTGCAATGATAAATCGCAAAGAGAAACGTTGCATCACTGCTTAATAGCATGCACAAATCTTGTAGAGACGCATAAAAAAACGTTGGGAGAGTCACACTCCCACCAATCCCAATGAATCGGGCTGAAGCATAGCAATGGCTATTCACCAATAGCAATTGGTCAGTATGAATTGCCATCATACAGTATCTTGATACAATATTCAAAGTAGAAAACAAATGGGATGAGACGTGATAAGGATGAAAGGTGAAGTCTTTCACCATATGATTTGTAAAAAGGGAATCCAGTTTAGGCTCTTAAAGATCATGCTTGGTTCTGGTGAGACAGGGTTCCATATTCTTACAAAGGAAATTTTAAATGTTGTCTGAAATGCAATTGTAACAATTATTTATGCATTACAAATGATGCAATTGAGTGGGAGCACGAAAGGCTCACCCTATGCAAAAAGTGCAATTGCCTAACCAAGTTCTATAGAAATGAAAATTCTATTTAAATGTATTTCTTTTTAGATAATGCTTTGATATCAGTGTTATCCTGTTTTCTTGGCTTTGTAAATGATGATTTTAAGCATGAAAATGTAAATGATGCAAAACTGTCTATGTAACTTTCCTTTTGAAAGGTTTAAAATTATGAACCAACCAAAATAAAAAAAATGTAAATATTTTTTTAAAAAACCTAGCCTGCTTAAGGGTCCATTCCTTGATCAGTAGACGTTGCCTTCCAACTGCACACCCAAAGTGCTTTGTGTACTGGAAGTGGAGGGGACAGGAATGAAAGATAGAGGCACAGAGGAGCAAGATGGGGGAATCTTCTCTGTCTGTCTACACTAACACTGCCCCTACCTTCTTAATACAGTCAAAAACATTTTGATATGCAGTGCGTGAAGCAGCAACTGGAGTGAGGCTACTCATTTTGAGGATGGGTGTGCCCTTTAATTCCTGTTCCGGGGACAGCATCCTGTGGAGAGGTCATCTCTATGGGGAGGGTGTTACGTGCTGTCAGAAAGGAACAAAGAGAGGAAATCACCCAGGCCACCGTCTAGCCTGCAACTACAGGAGCAGCCTCTCTTTGGAGAAGACACATCACGCTTCCACAGCAAAACTGGGCTCACGGAGCCGACCCATGTGTGATATCAAATTGATACATTTACAGTTGTGTGCACCAACAGAGCAATTTTGCAGTTATGTAGTGTTTGAACCAAGGGTGTATATGTGAACTGCAGCTGCAGCAGTATAGAGACTTCTCTGTCACTGCAGCTGTCAAATGGACACCTGTGACCTCTGAACCTGCTCTGTGACTAATTATTAGATTAACCTCTCAGAGATTTAACTACCCACATCCTTTTATTAATTATTAACCCTAAAAAGCCATGCCATAGAGTACAAACATTCCTTCCACGGCTGGCCTTGCTTCACAGTACTGATGCATGTATGATATCAGTCTGATGCGTGCCTTCCTATAGTTAGGTGAATTACTATCCCCCATACCCTAAGCCCAGGTACAGCATCATGTTTAAAGATGAAACTGCCGCCAGAAGAGCAATTCCTCGTGATTATGTGGTTTCGGAACAGGGGTGCAGATTCTAAATGCAGCCTGTGTGTGGAATTGACTCAGCTGTCAAATGGACCTCTGTGACCCTTAGACTTCCTCCCTGCTACTGGAGATTGGGTGCCGGACATCAGGACACTGATCCAGCAAGGCCCGTGTCATCTATGCTCTTGGCATGGAGCTTACAAAAGGGAGATCAGATTAGCAGATCACCTTTTCAAAGATGGAATTATCTGCGTTATTTCATTAATTCATACAAATAAAAATGCTCATGGCTTCTACACCCGAGCCTCACAGGTGTATTTTTGTACTGCATTCTATTTAGTTATTTGCGCATATCGCGTGTGTCGTTAAAGTGCAGATATTTTATACAACCTTCATTGGACATTCCATTAGTTTGAACCGTTATACTTCGCTGTTTTGGGTCGCTACTGAACCATATTCACACTCCTCTTGAGAGTACCACCTTCCCTCAGTCCACGTTACCATAAACGGCAAAGGGGGGGCATCTCTTAACTGCCCCGTTTTACCTTTAAGATCGGGATCACTCTTGTTTCGTAAGGTGTGAGTGCCGGGAACCCACTACTCATCCTTTTAAATAGAATTGTTAATAGTATTTTTTCTGAGCATTCCGGCCCCTGTGACTCATGTTCTCGACCGGCATACTGTGACCAGGGCTTTGTGAAGTCATCTCTAGCAGCGAGGAAACAGTCTCGAAGCAGAACCGGCTTCTCAGGGCACTAATGTTTAATTAATCTCCACATTAATACTTAACCATTCCTCCTAAATGTCGTCCAAAGCAAATGTTCAGTTCATTCAGGCATATCTTGGGTGGCAAACACAGTCACCATGTCTCCAATGCTTCGGCTGCTCTCCTTACAAATTGCTCACGTAGGCGGTCTAACAACCTGTGTATGTCCTACCTGTCTTCCAATGAGAGCAGAGTTGCTCACGTAGGCGGTCTAACAACCTGTGTATATCCTACCTGTCTTCCAATGAGAGACGACTTGCTCACGTAGGCGGTCTAACAACCTGTGTATGTCCTACCTGTCTTCCAATGAGAGCAGAGTTGCTCACGTAGGCGGTCTAACAACCTGTGTATATCCTACCTGTCTTCCAATGAGAGCAGAGTTGCTCACGTAGGCGGTCTAACAACCTGTGTATGTCCTACCTGTCTTCCAATGAGAGCAGAGTTGCTCACGTAGGCGGTCTAACAACCTGTGTATGTCCTACCTGTCTTCCAATGAGAGAAGACTTGCTCACATAGGCGGTCTAACAACCTGTGTATATCCTACCTGTCTTCCAATGAGAGAAGACTTGCTCACGTAGGCGGTCGAACAACCTGTGTATATCCTACCTGTCTTACAATGAGAGAAGACTTGCTCACGTAGGCGGTCTAACAACCTGTGTATATCCTACATGTCTTCCAATGAGAGAAGACTTGCTCACGTAGGCGGTCTAACAACCTGTGTATATCCTACCTGTCTTACAATGAGAGAAGACTTGCTCACATAGGCGGTCTAACAACCTGTGTATATCCTACATGTCTTCCAATGAGAGAAGACTTGCTCACGTAGGCGGTCTAACAACCTATGTATATCCTACATGTCTTCCAATGAGAGAAGACTTGCTCACGTAGGCGGTCTAACAACCTGTGTATATCCTGCCTGTCTTACAATGAGAGAAGACTTGCTCACGTAGGCGGTCTAACAACCTGTGTATATCCTACCTGTCTTCCAATGAGAGCAGAGTTGCTCACATAGGCGGTCTAACAACCTGTGTATATCCTACATGTCTTCCAATGAGAGAAGACTTGCTCACGTAGGCGGTCTAACAACCTGTGTATATCCTGCCTGTCTTACAATGAGAGAAGACTTGCTCACGTAGGCGGTCTAACAACCTGTGTATATCCTGCCTGTCTTACAATGAGAGAAGACTTGCTCACGTAGGAGGTCTAACAACCTGTGTATATCCTACATGTCTTCCAATGAGAGAAGACTTGCTCACGTAGGCGGTCTAACAACCTGTGTATATCCTACATGTTGTGTAATTTGTGTTTGTCCACCTTCCCCTTCATGTCAAATCACAATAACAAGGACTTTTTACATTAGAACCCCAAGTTTTCACCCCTCAACAATTCCTTGGTCCTTATTCTAAAGAGAATGGATAACAACCCCTTTATTCTATTTGTTTATTTATTTTGTCATTTGTATAGAGCACAAAACCTGGTGCTGTCTAGGCGCTATTTGCTTAAGAGGGCTGGTTACAGTGGTTGCTTGCACAGGTAATAGGTTACAGATATGGCATGATTATCTTACTCGGGTAACAGGTCACAGCAGTGGTTACAGGCAGGTTTCAGACCTTAGTCACATAAGATCCAACGCGAGAATGCATTGGGTAACCAAGTTACGTGCCAGGCATTGGGTTGTAACATTGCAGAAGCCGCGCCTCATGGTACGAGGGGCTCCAGTTAATGGCACGAAATGAATTCAGCGCACAATCCCTAAGCGAGTTGTTCTGCGAGTAGAATTGCATGCAAACCAATCTTGCAACACAATGTTGACATGCAAGGACACGCAGCTCGGGTGGAGTTACTAAAACACACATTTCACTTGGAAATGGAAGTGAAGGGCTTCTGCGCTTCAGTAAAGCAGAATTTTCATCCACGCGCGGCCCAGTGTTCCCTGTCAGAACTGTTTGGACATGTCCTTCTAGTGTGGCACGCGCCACTTCTGCTCCAGGAAACACCCTCAGGAACTCTGCGTGTTTTCCTGTTCACGTAATTCTGCGCCGTAGACAGCACACACACGTCATTTTAAACATGTGAACGATCAGAGCAAGGAAACCGATTTTTTGGTTTGGCGAGTGCCGTCCTGGTGACTCACAAAGCTGTACATATAGTCCATACCTGAGTTTCGGTCCACAGGTAAGTGACTTATCGCCAAATGCTTCTGAAAAGGGTACACATGCTCCGTGGGGCCTCGTGTTCCGTGAGTTTTGGGGGCACACAATGGCCAAACATCACTTAATCATTCAAGCATGCCATGTCAAATGTCTCCCCGATTCTTCCGCACATGGGAGATTGCAAAGAGTTGGACCCGTTTGCAAACCACACGGAATTCAAGCCTTAATACCTTTCATTGGACTAGGCCAGGGCAGGCAGCGGGCTGTGATCCAGCTGGGCATTTATTTCTTTATATATTTCATTTCGTCTTTTTCCCCACATGCCCATATGTGTAATGACCTTTCACCCAAGCATGGCCGTAGTGTTGGATGTTTGGTGGCTAGGTGAACTTTGCCTTTGGCAAGACTCCATTTACTGTGCAGCATGCGCCGGGATTCTGAGCGTGAGAAGGCCCCAGGCAGAAAGTAAGCATTTGCATAAGGTGAGGGCCGGTCGGGTCGGGACCGCATTTCTCTTTAGCCAACCCCCGCATCAAAATGTCAAACCCGTTTTAGAGGCGAGAAACTGAAAGCTTCTTTCCTTATCTAAACATCATGTGAAAACTGAAGGCGCAGAATGCAAGTGTAAACACATATATGTTACTGGGCGGTGCCCACATAGACCTGACTTGCTTAGAATTGGTGAGGAGTAAGTCTCAGTGATTATTGTTGACTCTTACTCAGAGTAAGACTGAGTTACTCGTAGGGGAACTTCACACCGTCCGTTCCCCATTTTACCTGGGAGCAGGTGATCTGCTTCCCGTCTGTTTCCTCCCCTACTTGCTACTTATTTACCCCTACTCCCTATTTCCTCCCCGCTCCCTTGTAGCTCGGCTTCCCTCTCCATTTACATCCCTCTTTGACTAGGAAATTGCTCCATTGTTTCTCAAAGCTAAGCCGTAGCTCAATCAAGATCTGAATAATACTACAAATCAATTCTTCACTGGCTGGGGCTCTTTGGAGGGTTGCAAACACAACTCCCCTTGGAGGGTTACAACCAGAACTCCCCTACATCATTTCTCCATCTTCACGGTTTCCTTATGTTGATTTCTGTAGTATACCTTAACACTCTAGGAGGCGGTTAATGATACTGAATCGCCTGCCCTCAAAGGAAGATTTCTTCACTTCAGTCTCAGAGCATTCAAAAATGGAGAACGTTTGAGTACGTAAGCGACTGCAGAGTAAAGCGCTTCTGTTCATCACTTGAGTCGTGTAGATGTATGGTGGAGCACTAATGTGGCGGGAGGAGATCCATGATCATTTGGGAGGAACGGTTAAGTCAATGTCTCTAGGGATAAGGCTATCTAGGCTACTTTCCAATGAGGTGTCTGCCAAACCGATATGGTGTGCCATGGCTGATCTATAGTTATGGAGCAGGCAGTGAACGGGAAAATCTTTAGCAGTGGCAAAGGGGATTTCAATAGGACGTTGTTGGATATGCATTCGGTTATGAGGTTCGAGTCTTTAGTTTTCAGAGTTGGAGCTTGAATGAGATCAGAGTGGTATTTTGGAACAGGAGGGAATTGGGTGCTTTATTTCTGGTCATAAGATGTATGAAGGGTGAGGATTGAGGTGGGACCTTCTATAGTCATGTTCATGGAAGGGTCGTGTATCTGAGAATGAATAGTGTGTATCCCTCAACCCAAATCGTATCTCTTCCGGATCTGTAAGATTGCTTCTATATATAGATAAACTTTGCTCTGTAGCTTTTTAGGTCTTTTGGTTTCTTTCGCTCGCTGGGGTGTTTTGGAAATTCACATTGGTCAGGTTTTCTAAGGGGATGACAGGTGATCGTGAAGTGGGTGTGACAAAGCCATTTCCTTGTTCGACCAATGTGTAGAGGAGGTCCCAAATAAAGCCTGCACTCCAATCACCCATTTTTAAGTGCCAGGAACGTTCACACCGAGATATTTGACGTATGATGAGCAAATAAACCAGCAGAGAGCCGTAGTAAGGCTCTGTCCAGTACCTACCAAATGAACAGCACCTATTGAAGTACCATACCAAGGAAACCAAGGACAGTAAGGTATCCATTGAGAAAACCATATCAACAAATGAAAAAGAATGATGATTGTCTGAGCACAGAACCTGAAGAAACCAAAAAGGTCTTAATGGAAGACCAATGGTGACGTCACAAGAACCTAAAACTGACTCACATGTAGAAGAAATGACAACCAGAGAATGACATAAAGAGACAAAACGCAATGAACAAGGATATTGTGAACTTAGAGTGTAAAGGCGATGTCAAATGAAAGAAGCTTAAGCTGTAAGCATGCCAAAGATTTTTCACCAGTTTACACATGTACATACGCTTGGAACCGCAAGAAAGCTAAGAGAATCATGCAGCTTGCTACGCTTAGTAGAGGGATAGTAGAGGGATAGTGCGGCAAGCGGCATATACATATCTACCTCAAATAAAGCACTTTATATGAAGTATACCTCCACTTTGCACAAAAAGCAGAATCAACAAAATTACAAAAGGACAGTAAACGAAATCAGGAGCTGAGCAGCAGAAACGAAACTCAGCAGAGGCAACTCGTGCCTAAGGAACCATGGTCGTATCCATCAAAATGAACGAGCAGTAGCTACAATCAACTGAAGCGAGGACCAGAATATACTGCTTTGAAGGGGCAAGATAAGAAGGAGAAGGCAGGTGTTGGGTAAACATAAAATCAAATAGACTAATCGTTGAGGAAAATGCAAATCCACAGTGTCTGAATCATGTGACCAGCCAAACGAACAGATCAAGACCACCACACCTACGCATGGCTGTGAGCCAGGGGGAGATATTGGGGAAGAAGATGCATCTCAAGGTCAAACCATGTGAAATAATTGACACATAGCCACTAAAGTAATGATTCATTGGAGGAAGGCCGGGTGAGTTGAGGGGCACCCTGCACCTTGCCAACCATTCTGCGTGGAAAAGTATGTATGGGGTTGGTGCCAATCCAATCACAAAGGACCAAATAATCTAGGTTCATATAGTTAGTAGAACCAATAGGACGTCGTACTTTTACTGACGTCTGCAGTAGTCATTTTGAAGGAAGAGCTTAGATGCCCACCTGACAAGTGTTTACCCAATCCCCTCACTCCCTTACCATATACAGATATAGTACCTATAGTAAAGTCACCTTTTCCTAACCAATAGAATTGCATGTCAACTTTTGTGTGTTACACGTCAAGGATGACACATTTTTAGTATTAATGTTAGGATTTTTATGAAGTTCAAGTGAAATGGAAGATCACACCCTTGCTAATATTCACAACTCCCCGTTTTTTGTACTTGTCATTAAACGGACTCCCTTTGCCAAACAGTTTGAGTTGTCCTTATTGATTGGTGTTGGAGAAATAAATCTGCACCCCCATTCATGTCACGGGTGCTGCTATCTTGTCTTGAAGTGCTTCTGAGCAAACCCAAACTCTATGGGCCGGTTGGGGGTCTCGGAGCACAAATGGCATAAGGTTGTTGGGAACTTGCCTACGTGTACGGATGGCTTGTTGATTATCTTTATA
The DNA here is from genome assembly GCF_040938575.1 of Ambystoma mexicanum. NCBI lineage: Eukaryota > Metazoa > Chordata > Amphibia > Caudata > Ambystomatidae > Ambystoma > Ambystoma mexicanum. The sequence continues at coordinate 21,160,019 of NC_090936.1, read as the reverse complement.
GAGCACCTTTTGGATATTTTCACAAGTTTTTGGTTCCTTTATCAATGGCTTCCTGGACAGTCTTAAGTTCTTCGTTCATTTTGGAAGAAACCGATTTGAGGGCTTGTGGTTCTCGGGTTATGTTGTAGAATTTGCTTATAAGCTAACGTCATTGCTATGTCCACTCCTTAAGGACCGTGTCATAACCTAAGATGCATTTTGTAAGTTCTTGTCTCATACAGTGAATCAACATGTGGGTTAAACAGTAAGTGTCTGTTTAGTTTTGCCTTCACAATTTCTCAATGTGGTCGGAAGAAAGAGTCAGACACTTTAAGGGCATTTTGTGGTTTTCATTGACATTATATGGATAAAGACTAACTTTCCCTATTGCTAAAGGGTTTACCATACCTATGTAAAAAAAACGAAGGGTGCTTATCAGTAAGTCCTAAAATAAAAAAGTCCTTGCTCCAAACCTAGCTCTACCAGACCCAACCACTAAGATAGACAACTTGGACTCATCCAAGAGAAGATGCTTATTTTTTTTTGGTTGCTAATTTTTTCAATAGTCTCTGGATGAAATGTCTTTGTTTCACCCGTTTCCTCCAAATTATAATCTTCTTCAATAGAGTCTGGATACTTCCTCTGTGAGCTCTTGAAATTCTTGGACGACATTCGTAGATTGAGTGCTTTCTTTAAGGATATGTTGTGGCCAATGAGTATTTACATACTCTTTCACACAGTCTCTCAATTCATCCTTGAGTACATTACGTGGTACTTGATCCCCTTCTAGGATCATTCTTATGGTGCTTGCTCTTCTATTTTCGTACTCCCTTGGTTCTATCATACGCTATTTCTTAAGACACGGCTTTGGGTCATGATCTCTCCTGTCTCTCTCTCCCGGATCATGAGACCATATCCCTTAGTCCCAGGGTATTTATCACCATGCTCTCTCCTATTGCCCGTTTGGGTTGATTTGGTATTCGCTGTACAAGCTCTGCACATTGCCCATAAAGCAACTTTAGTCCTTGCGCCTCTTCTTTAGGAATAAGACAGATTACACTGTTCTTGACCATTGTTCCCTTCACCCGATTGCTGGCTAGTGACTGTACACCCCTTTCACATTCATAATTCAATGATTCTGTTCCTCTTGACTCGTCTTTATCACAGGGACGAGTTCATCTGTTCATTCCCCAGATGCCTCCCTCTTTTCCCGTGGGTCCGGTAACAACCTGCACTTGTCACTGTACCTTACATATGCCCAGCTTGCCAGGCATATAAAGTATTTACCAGCATTCAATGGCATTACTAGGACATTTCAGGCTTCACCTGGCATACAATGTCAGCACCCATGTGACATGCATATGGGGACTAAATCACGCATAGGAGAGATTGACAGGATTTAGATGGCATTTCTGTAGCTGGTGAGGATTTCATTGGATATGAGGCTGCATCTTACCCATGCTGACTGTACAAGGTATGTGAGACGTTAAATGTAATTTCTGGGTATTTGGAAACTAGACTGGCCTTATGGTGGCAGCACCGTGGGCATGTTCAGATGTACCATACATATTAGGACATACCTGGCATGTGAGGCTATAAGATGGGCGTGTCTTCATATTATGGAAGCACCAGGAAATGTCCTGTGGTATTGAGTCCATAATGACTGTATTCGATAAGGAGGCAATTTCCTTTATTAGAGATGGTGTTCCACAAGTGCCTCTGTGATCACCTCTTCACCAATCGCAGGACACACCCCTCATCCAGGGAGCCATGCATCTCCAGGGGACTAAGTGGTGTATACTAATGCATGGCATTACCGCTTGTTAAAGAAGGCGGGGCGCCCATTGTTGCATTTTAATGAATTATCTAAATGCTCTGCGTTGCCAACTTTGCTACGGGAATAATCATGGAAGACAAATTAATTCTGGCATTTGGTAATTACCTCCCCAAATATTGCAAATTGCTCTGAAGGACGCTTTGTTTTCAATTTACAAGGACGACGGAATGTATTTTGCATTGAATTAAATTATATTACGGCAATTACCCGCGTACTGCTCGAAATACTGGAGATTTGCTTGGAAACGAAGGACGGAGAGTGAAACCCACAATCCAACAACTTCCCATAAACAGAGGATCCTTTCTTTTAAACACACATGTTGTATTAACCCCTTAAGTGCCAAGGACGAGTATGCTCATCCATTGTGCATAGACTTGCATAATAGCCTGGCAGTTAGGTGTGTTTTTATAGTACAAACTTACCTAGCAAGCAACAGAGCGCTGTACAAGTAATACTGGATTAGCAAGAGGACACTGGAAGGGCAGGTAGCAGGGTTGGAAAGCATGATTTTTATATTGGCCTAAAAAAATGCAAGAAAAGTACCCGTCTACCGTAAATGTGAGAACTGCAAAAATGCAAGCATTTGGTTAAATGGCTTCTTACCCATAGTGCTTTGCCCTGAGGCTCTTCACAGGAGGTGAACTTCCATGAGTGCAGTACCCTTGCAGCACTTGCTAAAACTTCATACTGGATACGTTTGAATACTTAATTCCGTTCTTGTTTCACTCTTAATTTGAGCCTAGAAAGGAGCTAAATGCCCAGGGGGTAATTTGCGAATACATTTACCTAGATTCTCTGCCGGGCATGTCACAAGCAATTAAAACAAAGGAGATCACGCACGGACGACCGCGAGGTTCTAACAAAGGGTTAATAAGCTCATACCGACTCACAGAGGGCGGCCGACGTTGTGATCCAGATGTAAGACGACAGCGCTCCTCTTCGATACAGCTCTCAAGCTCATCACCTCTCCCGCTGATTTCCGGTGACACGCTCCTCAATTAAACATGAGCGGTCACGTACCAGTCTTCTATTCCAGAACTTTCTCTGTATTCATATTTTCAAGGTTGTTCCTTTACACATCAATACAGAAGTTTCTACTTCCTGTTTACAGTAACAGCAGTGTTACATACATAAGATCTGTGTCAGCCAACATCTACTGTTGTATTCAGTATTTTCACAATATTATAGTTGATGAAAGAATATAAAAAGGAAAGAGAAGGTTTAATGGACCTGTTACATATCACAAAGGAGGTTGCCCACTAGATCATAGTCTCCACATGCGCTTCACTCTATAAGTTTAAACTCTTTGATATAGGTTATTTGTGTTGTCGATTTCTGCTGGTGCGTCAATTTACTAGCTTCAGGGTCACGGGTTAGTAGAGGTGCATCCCCCACCTCTCCTTGGGAATGAAGCTTGAACACCAATCCGGAGGAAACAAACACTGTGGCGCAGCACTGTTGCGCACCAAACACGCCAAACAGGCCTCGCAAAAATACTTACATACCACGCTCCACAGACGTGCCATATACAAGCAAAGCCTAGCTTTGGAAAGGACCCTGAGGGGTCGAAACACGTGTCGGCTGACCACTTTTAATACAAAGTAAACCGCACTGAGCTAAAACACAAAAGTGTGTACATATGAAATCTATCTAAAACCCGGATTGGTACAGACTAGCTTATGTTATATATCATTGTTTACTGTGAGGAATCTGGAGACTTTGTCCCTTTTTCCCTATGCGGAGCCACACCGTTTGAACCTATGGAGGTGCTTTACTTCAAATTATGTGGAACGTTGTATGAGTTTAACATCCCGTAATGAATGATCCGTCCTCTCTCATTTCGGCTATAAAAATAAAGAGCTGGTGATGTTGGAATGGAGGAGGAGAGAGCACACGCAGAGGCAAGGCCCTGGCGTAGCCACGCGAACAGGATGCAGAGCCACGCTGAACCGCACAACCAGCAGGGGTGTGGAGGGATGCAGGCGTCAGGGAAAGACGCTGCTGTGTAAACCTCAGGTGAAGCTAGAGCGGATAAGAAACAGTGAAGCATGCCAACACCTAAAGGGAGGTGCGGACACGAACGCAGTGAGACAAGAGCATGAGAATGGCCCCCAAAGCCAGGCAGGGAGAGTGGCGCAATTCCTTTGCTCGCGAGCAACCATCAATACCACACTGAGCCCATGGAAGCAAACAAAGTGACCTCTTCGTCCCAGACGAGAAAGCAAATGGGATCAAGGACATCCAGCAGAGCAGAAAGCTACAACCCCTCACATCCAAGGAAGAAGAGCTACAAGCAGTGGCGGCCGCTCACATAGGGCGGGGGGGCGCCGCCCACCCACCCAGAGCCCCCCCATAGTGTGCTGCAGAGTGCAGACACTGAACAGGTTCTGTGTATTTTATTCTTTTTGGGGATTTTCTTTTTGCAGCGCTGCATCTCTGTGGCAGCAAAAAAAAACGAAAGCATAAATAATGTGACTGCTGAGAGGCCCAAAGCCCAATCATTAACATTACAGAGCACGGTATGACTCAGAGCGCTCTGCAATGTTGATGACTGGGCCTGGCCTACAACAACACAGGGGCGCGTCCACTTTTACGCATCTTCAGTTGTATTGTAGATGCATGGAGCTCGTAGCTCCACGCATTCTACGTTACATCTCACAATATAGGAGACTGGCGGGGCGCTAGAGGGGTGGCCCCGCCAGTATATAATCTGTGCGCAAATAGCGCACCACCAACAAGCCTCTGACTTGGGCATAGCAACAGGTATTTCCTGAATGTCATTGGCTGTTTGCCAGCCAATGACATTCATGTGTGGGTGGGGCTGGGGGTGATGGATGGGTGCCGGCGTCTGGGTGACGTCGGTGTTGCCTCGTTCCTTCTAGAACTTCTCTCAGGCTCACACTTGACTTTGTGCTGACTGAGTATTTGAGAAGAGGCTCAGCTGCCCAGCCAGCCGGACCACAGAACAGGAGTCTGGACAGAGGGCCGTCCAACAGCCTATGTGTGCTGGTAACTGCGGTAAGTAAAAGGTCGACTCAAACTCGGAAAAAGACTGTGCCCGGCCTGGGCTGGCCTTCAATCATTCCCCAGGCCAGGAGGACAGTGCTCTCCTGGAGCCCTGCCCTGGGGAATGCAGCAGGGACAGGGAGGGCCTAGTGGCTGTGTCGATGTCAACGCCATAATAGGCCCTGGCTGCATCATGTCCTCCTCCTCTTCCATTCTAAGAGGAGTGGTCGTGGACATGATGCAGCAGGGAATAGGCGACATCGACACGACTGAGAGGGGGACATACAGTCACGGTGGATAATTCCTTTGCGGTCGAGATATTGTGTCCAGTGGACAGCTGATTTTAGTTTAATAATTGTGTTCTTGTTGGTGCCGTTTAGTCCCAAAGTCTGTTTTTATGCTTTGAATCGTTTAAAGGTTTGACAACAATGAAATGTATGGGCTGAATGCCTGGATTGAATTACATACTGTATCCACTTTTACTCCACTTCACAGTACACATGCTAATCACCCATACTTCCTGGCCAGCAGGGCTTTGGCTGCGGATGAATTTTTGGGAAAAGTGAAATGGGAGCAATGCTGGGTGGGAAGTTACTTTATACAGTAAAAGGGCTGGGGGAAGGGCCAGGTAATGATTCTGTAGTGGGAGGTGGAATTTGCCTCATTATGAAAAGACTGGTGTTCAGTGGTAAATAATCTAGGCAGTCACTCAAGCTGAATATTACAAACCTAACCTGCTTAGCATTTTGCATTTTTTGTTAGATTCTCCAGAAAACAGACCTTACTGTGTCTCTGCTGATAGTCACTAACACATAGAAGGAACTTTGCTAGTAACTGCTATCCGTTTCCAATGTGCATAGCGCCGGGCCTCCAAGTACCATGGCATTGGCGCTATAAGCGGCATATGCATTCACCTTTTGCATTTTCAAAGAGTTGACAAATCAATGCCACCATGGTTGTCCACAGTCTCATTAATTTGTCAACGCATGTACATTCTGAGAAATACACTAATCACTTACCACAGAACTGCATCTCCTGCGAAGTTTGGTTTTTGTTAACCTCCCTCTCCTACAGCTGACGCACCACTGAGATCAAGTCCCACGAATGTTATCATTTCTGGCCTTTCTGGTGTAATGACCTAGTGTGCGGCCCTGGGAGCGAGCTGCAGCACTAGTTTGCACTGAGAACAGGTCACACGGATATTATAATTTCTGGCATTTCTGGTGTAATGGCCTGGTGTCGGGCTGCAGCACTATGCAGCTCTAGTGTACCATCTGCGAGCCCCCCTCCGAACCAATGAGGCACTAAAAATTCACACTGCCGACGCTGAGAAAAGCATGCTCCTATTTTGACTGTGATGTTCAAATTGCAGAGAGTGCAGCCCCGGGATGGCTCAAAGTACAAGCAATATCTCTCTTTCTATCTTCATCTCTTCAGAAGGTTCCTCTTGCAGCCTACAAAATCACTGCCCTGGCACAGGGCCGTTTTCTAGCAATTGCAAATGTTAAAGCCGAGCCCACACAAGCGTAATTGTCCAATTACACAGTCGCGGTACATGTATTTATCATGTGATTGGTGTGTCCTTTCAAAATACATTTTTTGCTAGTGATCATATTAATGGCATAGCCATGCATAATACAGCACCACATGAGCAATACATGTAGAGCAATGCCGTGTGTCAGACTCCAGTCGTGAGCATTAGAATAATTGCCAGGCAGAGACAGAAAACCAAGCAATGCTCTGGATGGTGTCCATGCATCCCCTGGTAGAGCACTGATCTTTAGGGTCACCTATTTGAAATAGGGTTTGTGCCCCACAGTGACCCAACACAGACAGGTATGAGGTGTGGTCTCCAGAAAGAAGGAAGCCAGTCGTCCAGATCACAGAATAGCATTGCTGCAAGGCTGCAAATTACATGGCCATTGCCTGTTTGAAGCACGACAAATGGAAAAAGAACAATTTGAAGGGTTCTTCTTTATAAAATGGGAAATTACAGACACACACAAAAAAGTCTGTTTTGAAATCTGCTGCTACAGGCGAACAACTGCCTAAGGCCATATACAGACAATGAAATAGTGTCCCGCTATTATACATTGGGACATGAAGGAGAAATTGAACTGTTTCCTTCTTCTTGACAGATTAAAAATAATGCATGTTCGGTTAAACAAAGATATTATTCAGTCTCGTCTTCTGCCGGTCCACACTGCTTGTCACTCTGAAGTACAGTACATTCAATATAGTAAAGTATATTCCTTGGCTCTGGTGTGTGGTTAGCTTGCAATATCTGTCCCTATTCTGGAACGAGGTCCTAAAACATGCACTTGCCCTGCCTATGTAGCTTGCATGCATTTACGTGCGACTGTTTCGCGTGCACCATTATGAAGCTACCAGTGTATCCCACTTAGCTCTAGGCGACTATACCCAAGCTCCCGATTCCCCTAAGTTCAAAACTATAAATTACATATCATCAGATAACAAACCCATATTAAATAATATTAATTTGCAGGAATGTATGGCATTAGCAGATCCTTTAAAGTCTGGAACAAGGAAAAAGAAAATAATTTCACAGGCTCCATTTCTCCTTTCCCTCGCTGCTCACATTTCACCCCATTTCCAGGAGATTCACACAAGACACGGCTCTTTACTTTGCATATAAGCATAAAGAAGTGTCTACAGACTTCAATGTTCATGTGCTAAATGGACATTTGCATTGGGCTAGCATAGAACCGAAAAAGAGCCACAGCCCCTCCTGCAGTGAGAACTGTACAAAGGGATGACATCTGACAGCTGTGGCAGTGCTGAATGGACAGATGACTCTCTGCATCTCTACTCTGATCCAATTACAGTGCACATCCCTCTGAAAGACCCAGCAGCTTGAGTCTGACTCCAGTGTTTGAGGAAGGACAGTATTGATCTCTCAGGTCATAGTATTTAGGTACAAAGAAAGGTGCAAAGGGTAGCCTCTAAATGCTCTAAACTTGAAGAAATCATAGCATAGCAATATGACACCCCAATCATAATTACGGTCCAGACTGGAGGCAGACCTGGTTAAGACATTTTCATTACACCCGTAGCCGGTTTCCAACTCCAATTAAGTCATTAACTCTCAGAAGACTGCTTTCATAAAGCACTGCTGGCAGGCACATTTTAGCACAAAGTTTGATGGCAAGCTCAGAGTTCCAGTGAGGAGGTGTTTTGTGCGGGGAAGGGCAGGAACTGTGGGGGAATGGACCATTAGCAGGCAATGGGTGGCCAAATAACAAAACAACAACTACAGGCTTTGTGACCCTCCTCATATGCCATTTCATCATATGCCATTTCTATGTTGTACAATACAACATAGTACCAGCTATTCTCAAATACAAGCTGCTGTAAAATACACCATCACACTTGCACACATATATAACACCATTAGTATGTAAAACCTAATGCTTTTTATATCATATTTCTGTGGGTTTGGACAGTAAATTGGACATTTTGGAAGCCATTTTACAAAAGATTTCTCGTCGAGGGACAATCCCCCCCACCCTTGGTGTGGGTTGGGCTTGCTCACTGCGCTCGCTCACTACCAAATTCGGACCCGCAAACTTACGCCCCACCACCTTTTAAAGTCACCAGCCGCCACTGGCTACAAGAAGTGGCTAACCGCTCTGAAGAGTCCCACAATACCTGGGGTAGGACCTTCTAGGATCAAGGTGCACGGGTTGCCCAAGCCCTACAGACATGGAAGATAGAGAAGGCCAAAGGGGGAAAATAGACACCTAATGAATCCATATAGTCAAAGGAACTAATAAAGTCGAAAAAAGGAATTCAGACAGAGTTAAGTGGGAAGCACAAAGGTACCCAGTTTTTCCATGTTATAAAGAGCCCTGAAACATGGCGGAGGAGAAGAAGGTATACACCCCTCCACCTAAAAACTCGTACACATTTCATTTTCTCAGAAATGTAAGATCCCGTGTGGCATTGTGGAGAACTTTTGGCCATCAAAATGTACAAGAACTGTACATTGAGTCGTAACTGTGAGCCAATTTGAATATTAGATTTACCTACAGGGAAAATTTGGAGAGGCTATGTTAAGAAACCCACGAGGACAGCGTAGTCCATCTTTTCGGTTACGTTTTGTTAAGTGGTAGGGCCAGTTTACGGATAGATTTGGATGGAGGACTATTTTTATGTTTGGCTAACAACGAGCACCTGAGCAGGGAATCTCCCTCTAACACTGTGGCTATTGAGGCGCTCTTTATTTAAGTTGAATAAAAACCCTGAAACTTATATCCTCCAATTTCTCCTTCTGGCTAATGCCGACAGAAGTATAGAGCATTGCACGACCAACCTTTAGTAGGATTCCCAACACTTTTATACCACAAGCACCATACTAGTCTGCACCAGTGTGAGAGCAGTGCGGGCCTCATTCTCTGAATGCAGAGAGCCACCACGGATAGGACCATGACCCGTTGACTACCTCCATAATCCTACAGGAAGCTCATGAGCTGCAATATCTGACCGTCAACATTGCCAACAGCAAGAGACAACCAACAGTCTAGAACCATCTCCTACCTACGCTAATTATTAAAAGAGGACTGACACGCTGCTGGCAACAGTAGACAGCGAGAAAAGACCGATCACTGCCAATAGCCCATTCCTCACGCTTCCATTTTTTGCCAAAAGATGTCATAAAATGTATCACAACGCCACTGAGTCAGACCTCAATATGTTCACAAAAGACACAATACTCAACAGACAGGTTTTCAACAGTGTACAACTAATGCATCATGCCATCACTTTCCTAAAAATGCACAACAAAAATATAGACCGGCAAACAGAGTAGAACCTAAAATTCCCATGGTGGCTTAGATTCTTTCTGTGACCAGTGGCAAGATGAGGACAGACGTGGTGCTCCATATAAAGGAACAGCAGACATGGTTTTCAACCTCAGCTGAGCACCTCTCTACCTCCAGAAACCTAAGTACCCCCTAGAAGTCTAAACCATATGCCCCTACATCCACAACACCCCAACAACACACATCGGAGTGGCTCCCTGAGATCGAATCCAACAACCCTCTCACAATGCATTCCATTTTTTTTTGCAGATCACAATGTAAACCGCACGTGGATTCTTGGCGCTAACATAGCACCCTAGCAACCGGAGAATACACAGTATTAGTGAGAGATGGTCACATTGAACAACTAGTAGTAGCCTAGTAAGATCGTTGTTTTTTTCTCCCCTGTTGCCCTCCATTGCCTTGTCACGCTCTGAAACACCTGTGTATGAGCGCGATATAAATAAAATATGATATCATAACTATACCAAGAGAAAAGTATGTGTAATAAAAATGGAAAACAGTAAATTAGTAAAGATTAGAAGAACGCCACCCACCTCCAATACCACTCACAAGCCCATATTTGGTCAGGAACAAGAAGTGAAGATGCTGGCCAAGGCTCAAGCTCATGGTGCTTTAGGACGATGAGCAGACACAACCCTGGGGTGCCCCACATCTCATTTGCCAACTCCTCTCAGATTGTAACCTGAGTCCAAAGTTAGCTTATCCCCTCAGCATCAAAGTGCTACCTTTACTCACATGCCAGACCTCACTCCCATCCTCCTCCTCTTATTTCCTGTCACGCCATAATTTTGTGCACCTTCTCACGCTTGTGCTATTCTCGGACAAGCCGCTGTTTGGAAAATGTGGGCTGCAGAGAAAAATAGTATTGCAAAACTGGCCCATCTGCAGAATTCCACCTCTCAAGTAATCGGGAAGTCATAAAAGCCTCACCCACTATTCCACCGCTCCTAACCACTGTGACGATTCAACTGTATTTCTCCCTTCTCCTCAAGGGGGAGCCACCCCTTGAGGCTAGAGAGGTGAGTCTGTTCCACAAGACCCTCACTAGGAGCCTGGGCAAGGGGGATCTCACTGGGAGTGACTCATCTTAGGGGACAAGGAATCTAGTTAATCGGCAACACTATCAGCATATATGGGACTGCCTACTGGGACGAGGAATGCAACATCCTTATATGCGGCTACTAGCAATGCTGAAGCAAAACCATCAGAGAATGCAAAAGAGGTCCCTTTAAGAATCTCGCACTTAAGTGAGACGAGGATGGGATGCGAGAGATGATTGGACGCAGGGGTAGCCCCCTGACGTCATCACACCAAGAAGGGGAAGAGTCGAGACTAGCCACCGAGCTCACGACTTTCAAACAAGTGAGGATCGCCAAAGCGAGAGGCTGGGAGACCGGCAAGCAAGGCACTGGGGAAACCGCTGACCCAGAGACAAGAGGTGTCCAGGTCCTGGTGGCAGTGTGATTAAGTGGCATCACCGTAGGCTTCCTGCTGCCGTGGATTGAGAAGGGGAGCCCCGCCCCCTTTGTATTCCAAAATTGCACTGGGTTGGGCATAAACATCCCCACTTAGCTTCTAAAGCAGAAATGGCTGACATCCATATTTGGCTACCAAAAAAATTCAAACCTGTCCTCAACTCCCGAGTGAATGAGATGCTAACCTCAACCAATGCTACATAGGGCAGAAGAGCAGTTCCAGCTCTCACTTTTGTTCTCATACAATTGTCACTTTATGTATGTATTTGCGGCTTGCTTGATGTATCAATATTTTAAGGCTAACAGGAAATTCATGTGTTTCTTTTCTTCTCAGTTAGCCTTCTTCCCCCTCTGCTTTATTTGGTCGAGTATCTCCATGGCAACTGGAATGGGCTCCCCTGAAGGAGAGCAAGCCCATCCTTGATTCCAAACCTATCACCCCACTGCCATAGTGAGGGGCCTGCAACCTGTGGCTCTCCACTAACCTCTCACCATTGACTGTGCTGGCCGGGGCTGATGGGAGAAGTAGTGCAAAACATCTGGAGGGCCCAAGGATGCCGACCCCTGGTCATAGAGTGTAGTGTGCAGACATCCCCATTACCGTAGGGCAGGGGTAATAAGGCATGTTCTGATGTAGCACTGTGGATCCCGTGCATCTATTGGTCAGCATGTTCAGGAATACCCAAATGCCAGCCTTCCCAGAATGCACCACATGGTTCAAATGGCATCTGCATTGCAGCCTGTGTGGGAAAGATTCACTGTCAAAAGGGGCAGTGTGTCTTTATTCTCCTAGCCACTGCAAATCAAGGGGTTGGATGACAAAACATGTACAGCTGTTTAGATCCATTTTCGTTAATCGACAGTCTTTTTAAAAATGTTTTTATCCAAAGTTGTTTTTATCCAACAAAAACAACAAAAAATTGCTTGTATTATTTTTGGGGGATCCCCCCAAATTCCTCCTCCCCTATTAATTTTACACTAGACCCGACCCTCCAAACCTTTTATGCCCTTGCCCACACAACCATATATTTTTCCATGAGTTCTTTCGAAAAAAGAATTCGGAGAAAAAAAACATGGAAAACATGACTGTAGATGAGTAAACGTTATACGGCACCAGCAACTAATTCCTGTTCCTCAGCGGTAATGGGTGCGCCTAGCACAGGCCGTGGGCCTGATTATGGGAACTCGGGTTTGTCATTACAGATGAAACGGTTTGACTTCTCGAACCACTTCATGAATACATCCATATTTCCTTAAAAGTGCAGTGTTCAAGCGCTACATCCCCTAAAACAAAACATAGTTATGTCCCCAACGCGAAAAATGTTACTGTGAACACAAGTAGGTTCTATGCTTTCATTTTGAAACCAGAGGCAACTTGTGTTAGGGATTTTCTAAAGTAATTGTTAAATTCATTATTCACATATACATGAAGCATCAATGACAAGGACATTGCGGCAGTGTGCTGCTCCAGTGCAGCACACCCTGCTTAACTGAACAAAGCATTTAGAAAAATACAAATGTGACAGCGGTACATGATTCTTTTGAATGTGTGCAAGACTGACATCTGAGGGTGACTGAGTTTTGCCTGCCGGCATGCTGCTCAATCCAGCATAGTCAATAGCAAGGGATCATGGGAGCCCCGCGTGCTGCTCAATCCAGCATAGTCAACAGCAAGGGATCATGGGAGCCCCGCATGCTGCTCAATCCAGCATAGTCAACAGCAAGGGATCATGGGAGCCATGCATGCTGCTCAATCCAGCATAGTCAATAGCAAGGGATCATGGGAGCCCTGCGTGCTGCTCAATCCAGCATAGTCAATAGCATGGGATCATGGGAGCCATGCGTGCTGCTCAATCCAGCATAGTCAATAGCAAGGGATCATGGGAGCCCTGCGTGCTGCTCAATCCAGCATAGTCAAAAGCATGGGATCATGGTAGCCCTGCATGCTGCTCAATCCAGCATAGTCAATAGCAAGAGATCATGGGAGCCCTGCATGCTGCTCAATCCAGCATAGTCAACAGGAAGGGATCATGGGAGCCCTGCATGCTGCTCAATCCAGCATAGTCAAAAGCGAAGCACCATGGCAGCCCTGCATGCTGCTCAATCCAGCATAGTCAATAGCAAGGGATCATGGGAGCCCTGCATGCTGCTCAATCCAGCATAGTCAAAAGCAAGGGATCATGGGAGCCCTGCATGCTGCTCAATCCAGCATAGTCAAAAGCGAAGCACCATGGCAGCCCTGCATGCTGCTCAATCCAGCATAGTCAATAGCAAGGGATCATGGGAGCCCTTCGTGCTGCTCAATCCAGCATAGTCAATAGCAAGGGATCATGGGAGCCCTTCGTGCTGCTCAATCCAGCATAGTCAAAAGCGAAGCACCCTGGTAGCCCTGCATGCTGCTCAATCCAGCATAGTCAAAAGCGAAGCACCATGGCAGCCCTGCATGCTGCTCAATCCAGCATAGTCAATAGCAAGGGATCATGGGAGCCCTGCGTGCTGCTCAATCCAGCATAGTCAATAGCAAGCGATCATGGTAGCCCTGCGTATGGCTCAATCCAGCATAGTCAATAGCATTGGATCATTAGAGCCTTACATGCTAATCAATCCAGCAAAGTCAATAGCATGGGATCATGGGAGCCCCGCTTACTGCTCAATCCAGCATAGTCAATAGCAAGAGATCATGGGAGCCCTGCATGCTGCTCAATCCAGCATAGTCAACAGGAAGGGATCATGGGAGCCCTGCATGCTGCTCAATCCAGCATAGTCAAAAGCGAAGCACCATGGCAGCCCTGCATGCTGCTCAATCCAGCATAGTCAATAGCAAGGGATCATGGGAGCCCTGCATGCTGCTCAATCCAGCATAGTCAAAAGCAAGGGATCATGGGAGCCCTGCATGCTGCTCAATCCAGCATAGTCAAAAGCGAAGCACCATGGCAGCCCTGCATGCTGCTCAATCCAGCATAGTCAATAGCAAGGGATCATGGGAGCCCTTCGTGCTGCTCAATCCAGCATAGTCAATAGCAAGGGATCATGGGAGCCCTTCGTGCTGCTCAATCCAGCATAGTCAAAAGCGAAGCACCCTGGTAGCCCTGCATGCTGCTCAATCCAGCATAGTCAAAAGCGAAGCACCATGGCAGCCCTGCATGCTGCTCAATCCAGCATAGTCAATAGCAAGGGATCATGGGAGCCCTGCGTGCTGCTCAATCCAGCATAGTCAATAGCAAGCGATCATGGTAGCCCTGCGTATGGCTCAATCCAGCATAGTCAATAGCATTGGATCATTAGAGCCTTACATGCTAATCAATCCAGCAAAGTCAATAGCATGGGATCATGGGAGCCCCGCTTACTGCTCAATCCAGCATAGTCAATAGCAAGAGATCATGGGAGCCCTGCATGCTGCTCAATCCAGCATAGTCAACAGGAAGGGATCATGGGAGCCCTGCATGCTGCTCAATCCAGCATAGTCAAAAGCGAAGCACCATGGCAGCCCTGCATGCTGCTCAATCCAGCATAGTCAATAGCAAGGGATCATGGGAGCCCTGCATGCTGCTCAATCCAGCATAGTCAAAAGCAAGGGATCATGGGAGCCCTGCATGCTGCTCAATCCAGCATAGTCAAAAGCGAAGCACCATGGCAGCCCTGCATGCTGCTCAATCCAGCATAGTCAATAGCAAGGGATCATGGGAGCCCTTCGTGCTGCTCAATCCAGCATAGTCAATAGCAAGGGATCATGGGAGCCCTTCGTGCTGCTCAATCCAGCATAGTCAAAAGCGAAGCACCCTGGTAGCCCTGCATGCTGCTCAATCCAGCATAGTCAAAAGCGAAGCACCATGGCAGCCCTGCATGCTGCTCAATCCAGCATAGTCAATAGCAAGGGATCATGGGAGCCCTGCGTGCTGCTCAATCCAGCATAGTCAATAGCAAGCGATCATGGTAGCCCTGCGTATGGCTCAATCCAGCATAGTCAATAGCATTGGATCATTAGAGCCTTACATGCTAATCAATCCAGCAAAGTCAATAGCATGGGATCATGGGAGCCCCGCTTGCTGCTCAATCCAGCATAGTCAAAAGCGAAGCACCATGGTAGCCCTGCATGCTGCTCAATCCAGCATAGTCAAAAGCGAAGCACCATGGCAGCCCTGCATGCTGCTCAATCCAGCATAGTCAATAGCAAGGGATCATGGGAGCCCTGCGTGCTGCTCAATCCAGCATAGTCAATAGCAAGCGATCATGGTAGCCCTGCGTATGGCTCAATCCAGCATAGTCAATAGCATTGGATCATTAGAGCCTTACATGCTAATCAATCCAGCAAAGTCAATAGCATGGGATCATGGGAGCCATGCATGCTGCTCAATCCTGCAGAGTCAATAGCAAGGGATCATGGGAGCCCTGCATGCTGCTCAATCCAGCATAGTCAACAGCAAGGAATCATGGGAGCCCTGCATGCTGCTCAATCCAGCATAGTCAACAGCAAGGGATCATGGGAGCGCTGCATGCTGCTCAATCCAGCATAGTCAACAGCGAGGGATCATGGGAGCCCTGCATGCTGCTCAATCCAGCATAGTCAACAGCGAGGGATCATGGGAGCCCTAGTCAGAATCATCTATAGCGGTGCAGTTTGCAGACCATTGTACAGGTTTCCTCACCTGGAGGAGGCACGAAGTGAACCCTTGGCGAATTATCTAATTAATTAGCTTGTCCACCCTTATAAAAAAGGGAATTTAGATGCAAGGTTCATTTTTTGGACTAGGGATTTGATCCTACTGGGGGGCGGGGGGAGGGGGGACTTCAGTCCCTGAAACCTCTATGTGCGACCTGAATGTCATGGGCAGTTCCACCTTCTATCTCCTGTTGCCCCCAGTACCTTTTTATTGCCAGCGTTGTCTTTTTTCTATTTCAGAACAAACAAGAAAACCTAGACCGGAAACAAGGGATTGAATTTGAGAACAAGAATGGAATGGAGTTTGAAGTTTCTTGCTAAACAGAAATGATACACCAGACGCCAAACATGCCAAGCCCAGAAAGATCACAGGAGAATGGTGGGCAAAGGAAAATGAACTGGGAATGAGGGGAGACTGCAGGGGAACACAAAACCCTCCCAAAACTCATTTGGCAACACAACTCACCAGCAGATGAAGAAATCCCCATGGAAAACAATCAACATGAGCTCCTAGTGCAGAGACCGAAATGGGCGTGGCTTAGAGGACCATTTCAAGCTTTTCATCTGTGTGCCCCAGTCCCCGGGGAGGAGACAGGCACACACTGGCCCTCAGAGTCAGGTGAGCACTGGAATCAATGCAGGTGGGCGGGCAGAGCAGGAAGAGAGCAGCATTAAAAGGGAGTGAATGGAAGGCAGAGTGGGGTGTGTTTGTGTAAGGTCAGGAAGTGTTAAGGTGGTTCGAGAGTCCAGGCAGAAGACAGTTTGCTACGTAGAGTGCTAAGGAGTTGGTGACAGAGGTTGTGCAGGTGAGGTATTGGTTTTGAGAGAGAGTGGTACCAGTTGTGAGAGTGAAGTTGTGAATGTTCGAGTGTATTTGAAAGTGATTCGAGTGTGAATAGTGAAGTGATGAGGGCCTGACAGTAGTGGAGTAAGGAGGGGGCAGAGCAGTGGGGTGAGAGTAGTGGAGTAAGGAGGGGGCAGAGCAGTGGGGCAAGAGAAGTGGAGTAAAGAGAGTTGAGCACAGTGGAGCAAGGAGGGGTGAGAGTAGAAAGGTGAGGGAGAATGAGAGCAGCAGAGTGTGAAGGGGTATCAGTAGTGGAGTTAGTAGAGAAGAGGAGAGGAGAGTGAATATGTCACAAGAGCCTCTGAAGACCCTTCCAGACAGTAAGGTATTTCTCCTAACCTCTCAGTGTAGGGGTAGAAATACAGCTCTACACTCAGTGGGTAAGTGAAAAGGCAGACCCTGGCCATCAGACTCACCAAAAAGTGCCCCATTTTGACTGGCCTATACTAGCATTTTGCATTTTCGGTACGGACATTGCCCTATTGCCCTATAGGCCAGTCCGAGCCTGGCGGCTCAACCCATAATGGAGGAGCCAAAGAGCCAGCCCAGTGAAACACTGAGCACTCACTCAGCTGCTTTTTCCAGCTCAGGAAGGCTCCTGTCAAAAGGAAACACTCTTTCCCTTTGACAGTTCAGTTCCCCAGCAGCACATGTTCACTGAGCCATGCAAGGCTGGGGTTTTTTTGCTTCCCCAGCCTTGCATAGCTCATTGGAAATGGTGGCTAGGGCACTGCATGTCTGTATGTGCGAGGAGGAGCTCCTGCGCCTCCTCGCACATACGGACAGGGCAACTTGGAGCGGGGCATTTCGGCACCCACACGTAGGCCGATGCAGAAGGTATGTTTATGGTCAATTCTTTTTTATTTAAAC
This sequence comes from Ambystoma mexicanum, assembly GCF_040938575.1. NCBI lineage: Eukaryota > Metazoa > Chordata > Amphibia > Caudata > Ambystomatidae > Ambystoma > Ambystoma mexicanum. The sequence continues at coordinate 21,142,504 of NC_090936.1, read as the reverse complement.
ATGTGTATGGATGCCTGTATGCTTGTGTTATGAGTGAGTGCCCACTCAAAAATACAATGCTTTCCCCTTATGCCCCCCCGCACCAATTGCAAACTGTTTGGCTTTTTACCCATTTTTTTTTTAAAGTATACTGTCAACTGCAACATTTTAACCCATTATTTGAAAAGAAATTCATGGGGGAAAACCCCCCAAGTCCCCCTTGATTGGTTCCGGCTCCCTCGCTGCGCTCGGTCGCTATGGTATTTTTGTGGAAAATATTTATGCCCCTCCACTTAAAAAATTCACAAGCTCCCACTGGCCCTCAAACTGTGTTGTGAACTGGGTGGGTGGATCCCAGGGACTGTGGTGGGAGCAGGATGGGCGGGAGCACTGAGATAGTGGTGGGAGCACGGTGGGGAGATCCCAGGGTCTGTGATGGGGTGGGGAGAGCCCAGCGACTGGGTAGGAGTGGGATGAGGGAGCCCAGCGACTGTGATGGGAGCAGGTGGGGGAGCCCAGGGACTATACTGGGAGTAGGGTGCGGTGCAATCGTTCATAGCCATTTGTACATACTGTCCATTTGGCATTTTTGGAGGTGCCCTGCCTGCCCAAATTTTGCTCAGGGGGGGGGGGGCGCAGGCCAAAAACGTTTAAAGACCACTGACCTAGAAGAACCCAGGAGGGATTGCAAAGCATAAATAAGAACATGAGACAGTTGGTGTTACGGAATTCTACTTGACAATCTGGGGTACAGCGAAGTCTGGCCTAGGGAGTTGGAGAATCCAGCGAAGACGAGAGAGGGACAACCTTTCGCGGGCCACCTACCGTCAAACACTTGAATCATTACATTACATGAAATACACTATTGCACTGCAGTCAAACACAAGACTGGCACTTAGAGAGGTTGTGTCTATATAGTAGCACACTGTATCTTAAACACAGCACTTAGAAGCAGGTTGCATTGACTATATCAGATGGAGGCATACACACATATATATATATATATATATATATATATTTTCTTCAAAAAACTGCTCAAAACCTGGTTATTCAACCAATACCAATGGAGGCGTACCTCTTAGAATGTGTATATTGCTTTACATGTGTTGTGTAAATGCTTTCTGTAATTCTGTAACATTGTAAACTTGCTCAAGTTGTGTCTATCCCAGTGTTTGTTTATATGCTGTAATCTTCCTATGACCACATTTTACCAAGCTTTCTGATACCCCAGGGTCTGGGCGTGTAAATAAATCAATAAAGTGATTTTATAATGTTGCCATTATCATTGTATAGTGAAAGGTCTATGGTGGGAGTACATTTACATTTTAATTTAGGAAAGCCACTTCAGCAATATATTCTTTAGCTCTCATCTCACAAGCAATATTGAAGCGAGCGAGGTCAGCAACAAACTAAATGAAAGTACATCGTTTGATGCACGTTGAACAGGGCAATGCAGGGCCATTTAGCGACAGGGAAATATTGCACATATTAAGATCAGCTAATGGAGGCTGCTACAGAAGCTCCATTTTCTGGATCAAACATGCTGTCACTTGCTATTATATTGAATGCACAAGTTGATGAATGAGTAAATAAGATTTAAATTGAGGTCTATAAAAGTCAAGGGGACAATATGACCGAAGGGGCAACTCAAAAACGCCCACTATCAAGTGACATGTTGGCAGGCAGGGCGGCGACTACCAGCCAGGCAGAGATGGCAGCAGGGGGCTGAGTACCAGTCACTCAGAGGATGGGGCCCAGCAAAACGGAATGGGTTCTGCAAAGCAAGTCTCAGTAAAGCAATGTCTTTTTTCCATTTCCAAAAATAGGGGTTGGCATTTTTGATAGAATATCCTGGAAACTGAGTTAGAGCAATTAGGTGGAAGGGGGCAAGCATTATGGCATCAAGTTTGCTCCGGAAGGGAAATTAGAGTGTCTCTCTGAAGCACTTAAAGCCTGATTCACAGATGTGGTGCAGTCCCATAGGAAAAAAAACATCTGTGAATCAGGCCCTCATAGGTTTAGTTTATGCAACGTAGGACAGAGTAAAAGGTTACGACAAGGTGGGCACGCGTAGCATTTGGCACAGCTTATCTTAAGCAGGGGGTTTTCATTGTAAGCAACAGGACATTTAGGGGAGCAAGAAATTACAATCACGTCACGGTACAGAGTGTTCCTCATCCTTAATCAGATTATAGAAATAGATTTAAAAACATATAGTCGGTTTCGGAAGGAAGTATTTTTGACACCGAACACTGATTTTAAAAGGGCCAGGTTGATATAGTTCTTGTACCTAGATATAACAAGCAGAAATGGATAAAATAAAATGAAATAATTAGAAGTACAGTTGTACACAGTGCAATTATTATTTGCAATTTATAAAAGCCAACGCTTACAAGGTAAAGAATGGATTAAAAGGTTGAGAACTCTGTTGGAAAAGACACATCGTTCGGGATGCATCGTTTTTTATTGTGATGATTGAAGAACACATGCAAATATGTTTGAAAAAAATGGAAAATTATACACCAATTTCTTATTCTTGCAAGCTTTAAAATATCTATTTCTCTTTTATCAATACATGTGCAATTGAACTGTCTATTCATGAACAGACTGTTTCAAAACACACTCCCCTTTCACAAAGGAGGAAGCGCCTAGAAGCGTGGCACAATTAAGATGCATGGCCTGGAGGCAGTCGACAGAAACCATTGTTTACTGAATCCGCTCAAGAGGGCACGATACAGCTGCTTAGCTGCAGGGTCATTGTGCATGACATAAGCTAATTACAATGAGCAACAAACATAGGCCACAAAAGGACACTGGGCCTAATGCACAGAAGCGTTTCATAATGACTAAACCCCATTGCAAAAGGCTCTGGGAATTAGGCCCATACTGTCCATTTGTTTATTCAAATATGGTGTTACTTGCTATTAAAATTAACAAAGAAATTGACCAGCAAGTTGACTAATGATACGATTTCAATTAAGGTGTGTAAAGGTCAAGGGATATCTGATAGAAGAGGCAGTTCAGAAACTGACAGAATCCTGTGATAGGGTGAGCAGGGCGATGAGTGCATCCAGACAGAGGATGGGGACCAGCAAACAGTGGCACGACCTATGCACTGTGTTATCCCTCAGCTCCACCACTCCTTCCAATAAAGGCTGTGGTGAGTGCCTGTGGTCACCATACTTATATACTATACATAGGAACCAGCCATTACATGTTATAGGCTTCACATGTCTTGTATGGCTCCTTCTGGCTCCTGTGTACAATTTAACACATTGTCAGGAAAAAATGACCCAAGAGTCTGCTAGCTTTTAGATGCTAGCTGTACTTAATGCATGGCACAGGGTAAGTGATTAAGCTGGGTTGTTTAAGGTTATCGGGATACACCCCCCCCCCCAATTATATTTCTGCATCATAAAAACAATCACAATGATGGTTAAACCAGAGCATAGAACTAACAAAAATAACATGAAAATAACAGAGTATAACAATTTTGAGTGAATACAAAGGTTTTGTTGGTTACAGGAAAACAATGTTAAAGTGCACATTCATGGCCCTTTACATTACGCTACATGTTGAGTCTACAGGGAGGAGACACAATAGTCAATCGGTACTCACATTTATGGAAAATGCAAAGATAACAGCTTCCTTCCATGCTTCTCCACCCAGTCCCACTTGCTCGCTCTGGCCTTTGCTCTGCAGGACTCAACCCTTCCGGAAAGAAAAATGTGTCTCTTTGTTGATATATATCATATATTGTAAATACCAACCTGTCCTAGGCTAGTAGGGATTTTCAAGACTGTGAACTGATATGTTAACCGAATGACTGAAAACAAAAGCGAGTTCGGTGAAGTCAGTTCAAAAGGAAGCCACAGTTAACCCTTATCTCGGAGGCCAGTCAGTAACATTACCTTTGGCTACTACCCCTCACACAAAATCCAGACAGAAAACCTCTAGCGCTAATGCCCTGGATGTTGCCTGTTCGTTACACCATACATTTTAGCTATCTCTAAGTAGGAGCTCATTGTACAGAACTTAGCTAAACATGGGATATGCACATTGTAACGCGTTTTGCTGACACTAGCTTTAACAACATACATTCGGGTGGGTCATGACATCATTGTGAAAACAAAGGGCCACAAACAGTACGGCCCTCTGCCTGGAATTGCCAATAAAGAGACAACACAGAATGGACTGTGGTATGCCAAATGCATGGTAACTCAGCTTTACTGGAAGTATGCAAAATCTGGAGAGAAAGCAAGATCAAGAGCCAAGCTCTCTCTCTCAAATTCTTCCATGTTTGAACAGAAAACATTGAAGAATTTGAGAGAGAGCGCTTGGCTCTTGATCTTGTTTTCTGAGTCATTCTGGTGTCATCATTATCACTGAGTTATGGAAACCTATCTCTACTGCTCATTGGTTCTCATTGCTAAGCTACATATAGTATCTATATGTCCCACTTTACTGATTGGATAACTCTCTACCTAAGGTCCCACACATAAACACCAAATAAAATGTACAACGTCATCATGCTTGAATATTAATGGTAAGCTCTAAATTACTTCTGCAGGGAAAAGGACATATGCTTATCAGTTAACATGCGGTCACCCTCTCCGTGAAATGGCAGCATGATGACGTGTATGTAGCTGGAAGGAGGGGGACATGTATATTGCCTTTGTTCTTAATTAAATAACCCATTTTATCTCTGCCATGATGTCTCTGAGTTCCAAAGAGTTTTTCCTTGCCCAAATTCCAGTTTTCCACCCCCCCCGTCTTGCAACAGTAAATGCACCTTTCTGTTTTTGACACATTGTGAATAACTATTGTTATGGGTCATGCTGCTTCCAACATGGTAATATTTTGTCGCAGTATTTATTTTGTCATTTTAGCCACACTTGCTTCTCTGTCACGCCTAGCCGATTGCTTGAGACATTAATCTGTCAACTACTAAGGACATTTCCTGAGATGCTCCATTCGTCCGATAGACTTCAAATAGTCTGCTGTGTTGTCGTAACTGATTCATCTTAATGGTTGAATGCTTGCTGCCCACACACTGGTATCTTGTTCCGTTATGTAAACTTCCCCTCCGGTGTCCTGTCTTTGGACATTCCTTTGACGCAGCTATGTCACGCCACTGCAGCATTTTCCCTGAATTAAATGTATTTCTTTGAAATAGCATGCTTAGCTGTGCAGCCTTCTTAAAGCTACAGACTTTATTCTCTGCTGTGCTTGTGCAGTTTAAAATGGCAACTGCTTGTCACGTTTTTATCCACTGCCGGACACATTTGCTTTGCAACCTACCGATTTCCTGGTGCATGCCTGTCACATTATTTCTCTCCCTATGTGTACGTAGAAACCTTATCTTCCTACAATGTTCTGCCCTACTTGTGTAGTGAGTCCCTTTCTTGTGTACACGCCTTCCTGTTACCTAGTCTATTCTATTTGAAAACACACTAATTGTACTAGCTAATTATCTGGTCTCTACTTGTGTAGCGCAAAATAACTATTCTTTGTGACAGCTGCATTTCCAAGAGAATTCAAAGTGTAGTTTCCAATGTGTCCTTTCTTATCTTATAATTTTGTTCCTTTGGAGGAAGGTAGGGGGCAGAGTTGAACTTGCTCTCTAGTCAATAACTGTCCACTACAAGTGTGCGTGATGTCATGGGCAAGCATCATATGACAATGGAATGACTATTCAAAGTTACTTTTAAAGCACTCAGAGTGCTATATGATACATTTATGCCATTTTGCACAGAAACTAAAGGGCCTGGATTTTTTTTAATTGATTGTCCTGCAAACTGAATTAGAAGTATTGGGTTGCTGAGTGCTCGCATTATGCATTCATGTTTGTCCTGCAGTGGAATTAGAGTAATTTTCTAAAGCACTTCTAATTTGTGTTTGTGCAACCTGGGACAGATTGAAAGGTTAAAGGAAGGTGTGCTTACATTGTGTTAGGAATAGCGTGTCTCAAGCACTAGTTATTCTCTTTAAGCTACAGGCCTTCTAGGCGAGCAATAATTTAGAATCACAGCATAGCCCAGACTATTCCTCATCCTTAATTAAATTATACACATAGATTTTGAAACATAAATTTGGCTTCAAACGCAATTGTATTTAGATAGAGAGTACTTTGTTTTTAAAAGTCCCAGATTGTTATGCTTGTACGTAGATATAACATGCAGAAATGTGTAACATTATGGAAATAATCAGAGGTACAATTGAACACGGTGAAATTATTATTTGGAATTTCTGAAAGTGATTAAATGATAAATGTTTAGTAAGGAATTAATTAAAAGGTTGATATCGCTGTTCCGTTTTGTCCCCCCTTCACCCAGTTTCAGATATGGCACACTTAAAAAGACGGGGCTGCCATCTAAAATAATACTGCAAAAGAACACATACACCGGTCAACAAAACCTACAGCAAATTGTACATGAGAAGGTGCAATAATGCATTCCATAGGTCGCACCATATCTACAGTACGACGTTCATTCATCCACAGTGTTTTTTCTATGGGTCTTTTGGCAATTTATTTTTATAACTCATCGAAACATATAGGTGGTTGTGGGTAAGGGTATATAAGGGGTGGGGCGGCCTGCAAAACACCCACTACCTTGTTAATGTCTGCAAATACCCACCAATTATATTGGTGTCTGTAATTACTGTGACGATTCACTTGGCGTCGTCACTTCACATGAGGCTAGGGAGGTGAGGCCACTGCCTAATAGTCCCCCTAGGGGTAGTTTAATGCAGGAGAACCTCAAGGGGAGGGACTCCCCTATTGTGGGTAAGGACGACCACCTTACCCAAAACCTCTAGTACCTTTTCACACACCCCTCCTCTGACTGACACAACCATTATTATTGTAATATCAGGTCAGTTTATCAACTGAGAGGAAGGATTTCGTCCCAAAAGGAGAGGTCAACCCCAATGCAAGTACTGAGAATTGGTGGCCCCAAGGAGCCATGAAGAGTGACTCATGGAACAAGATAAAATGTTAAAGTACTCTGCGGGGCAGTGGTCACCAAAACAAGATAGAAACCGATGCACGACTGAGTAAAGGAGGGAGCTGTCCTGGATGCGGCCAGCTGAGTAGGAAAGCAGCACAGGAGAAAGTCCGGCATGGGAAAATCAAAGATGGAGCAGACAATGCTCTGGGGAAGCCAAAAGCCACCATGGTGTCGGAGCTGGTCGAGAATGTGGCTGTACGCTGAGGAGCAGTGGCGCGACCTTCAGAAGGTGGACCATGCAGTCTTGCAACAGTGCCTACACAGCCAGCCCAGTGAGCGGGACGAAGAACATGGAGCAGGAGCGGTAGAGACAAGGAAGACCCACGCAACTCTGAACAAAACTAAACCCCAGGAAGAACCATCAGATTGTCCTGAAGCCAGCACAGGCAAAGGGGGTAACACGGAAACTGGTAGGGGCAGAAAGCTTGAGATTAAATACAAGCTAATTGGAAATACTGAATGCAAACTAATCGAACTTGATGATATGAGTAATCTTCCTTGTGGCAGTACTTGGCAGGAGAGTAACCCAAGTGGGCCTAGCAAAAAGGGAAGGAAAGTAAGGGTTTGGAACCCAAACAAGATAAGGGTCTGGGGCCCAAAGCAAAACCAAATAAATATCAGATGGAGTCACCCTCAATATATTGCCAGAGCCAAGTCCACTGGCCTCCAGGGAAGGGTCAGGGACCCTGTCCACAATCACAGTGAGTGGAAAGAACCCACTAGCCACCAGGGAAGGGTTTGGGACCCTGAAGCAAATACTAGAGGGGGTCACCCTCAATATATTGCCAGAGCCAAGTCCACTGGCCACCAGGAAAGGGTCAGAGACTCAGAGAGTCATTCCCCCTGGCCTTGTTGTGCATTGTATCAAGACATACCAGGGGAAGGGAGTCATTCCCCCTGGTTCTGTTGGTACATTTACAGAGCCACGCCAGGAGAAGGGAACCATTCTCCTGGAGAGAACACTGTATAAATACTGTTTCTAAACATACAAATCAGGGGAAGGGAGTCATTCCCCCGGGTGTTTATGTTTGAAGGAATATTTTGACTAAGCAACGATCTAGAAGCAGGAGAAACGAACAACTATCCTTAAAGAAGGAACTTGATGTTGGTTTACTCTTTAGTTTTAGTGTGTGAGGGATAGAAGTAGGTTTGTAAACGGGAAAGTGGTTTATACTTTAACGAACATCTTGACAGGCCCTTTTAGTATTCGTTTTGAGGCAGGGAAACCCCTCTTAGAAATGGATACCTACAACCTCTTTTCCATTTTCCTAAATCAAAGTCTATAGCCAAAATCATGCCACATGTGTGCCAGTCTCCTCCTTTGGCTCCCTTACAATACCTACTAACTCTGTTGATGTCCGTCAAAACCCAATAGTTCTTTTGATGTCTTCAAATGCTCACACTACCCACCAGTGCTGCAGATGTCGGGAAAAACCCACCACTGCTGTTGATATCTGTTGAATCCATTGAAAACTACATTTCATGTCTTAACCAATGATTGTGAAGGAAGCACATTGCTTCTCAGTAAGAATGTTACACCTTTAACATCACAGATCTATTTGTGTGTTGAAGAATAGCTGGGCATCTTATTAAACGGCCAGTTATTTTCCTAAAAGCTTATTTCATTTTTATCGCTGCACCTTGGGGCAATAACTTTGGCATCATGGCCGCTTAGCTACTTGCCGAGCAGTAAGTACCTCCAGGAAAGGGCATTTTAGCAACGCAGCAGGAAATCCCATTTGATTCTGCTGTTGTTCTATATATTTAATTTGCATTTTCCCGCTGCTGCTCATTGAAGGTCTGATCATGTGGGATATTACACATTCCTCACCCCCCACAGAGCAGCGTGCATGCCTCCACATATTAATATTGCAGCAAAGGAAAGGGGAGCCACAGGCCACTTGGTTCAGCCCGCCTTAAATCTCCATGTCCCAATTACACCACAGCCAAGTAAACTGTGAAACCACAGCAGATTTCCCCAAGAAATCGATAAAAGCAATAAAGGTGGAATTTATAGGAGAATTGACGCCACACACTGCGGTCACATCTTTTATTCAAATAAAATGTATTCTCATAAAATATGAGATGAGCGGCCCAGAAGCTATGCCTGGGTGGTTCTCTGGACCGGCCAGCATTTCAGGGAAACACATCTCACTAGACATAACATGGGCACATGTATGATCATCCTGGTATCTGGCAGGCATGCGTGTGTTTACAATAGAGGAGTGAATATATGCTGCAAGGGTTGTGTGGACGATATTTGGCATGTCTGTCACTCAGAAGGACTGATTCCCTGAAGGAGGGAGGGCACGTCTGATATCCCAAGAGGCACAACATGATTCAATGGTCTATATCCTTTGTATATTGTGTGTTATGGATTGGTGGAACTCGCTTTGCTAGGAAACAGCGGCATGTCCCTTTTAACCTAACCCGAAGGTCCCTTAATTAAAGCTATTTTTCAGTTAATTTCTTGGTTTTTCCATGAAATAAAGAAAGGCCCAACAGTTGGAACTTTTCTCAGGCTGCCATCAAACCCTGAAACCAGTGGATGACACCATTCTGCATGGCCACAGTGCTTATTTTTGACTAGAGCGGGGTCTTTGTCTATACCCCAGACACCCCACTTTTACTGGAGCCAGCCCTGCCCGAGGAACCCGTGAACAACCTGGTGGGGCCGCTGAGCATGGACTGAAATCGTGCCAGTGGATACTTTAGACTGGGAATAGCTTTCAGACGTGCCCCAGGCCTCGCCAAACCAGCCAAGTGGCACCCGCTTATGAACAGACTCAATGGTCACTTCACTGCCCGAGTCGGTCCATGAGCCAGTGGCCAATGTGCCAAAAGCCATCTACCACGCCAGACTCAGTAGCCACTTATCCTCCATTGGCTGTCTGTGGCCCATTGACCCATGGCCACGGCATGTGGCCACTTTGTTGCTGTGATCCACTCACCTAAGCCAGTGGCCACTGTGAGAAACCAGAGGGTATTCTCCCTTCGACTCCCCCCACCCTGGATCCTCTTCTCAGGTGGACAGCGAAAGCCCATCGCTTTTGGATCCTGACCCTGGGGGTGGAGAAGCGAGGGAGGGTTACCTCGGTGGAGGGTCCTTGGGATTGGGAGTGGGGTGCCCCCAGATGAGATGCGGTAGCCAGTATTCCAATTCCAGAAAGATTCCCCTTTCCCAGGGGTGCTTAAGGGGTACTGTTATCCCTGCGCCACTGACCAAGGGTAACAACAAGAAATATAACTAATCTAGAAGCACCAAAAAAAAGGAAGTTTTAAGGGGGTGACATGGGTGAGACATGGAATTTCCCTTTTTCCTATTCCAATGAAACTGTCCTTCCTCAGGCCTTTCTGGGCCGTTGGCAAACATCACCCATAATGTCCCCACATATTTCCTATGATAGTACTGACACAAGGCAGACGCGACTAGGAGTGATGAACACCAGTAACTCCTTTCACCATTCTAGTACTGGGATGAGGAACATGCCTGCAAAGTACTGTGAAGGTCAGGCATGTCCAACTAATTACTCTTATCAAAGTTAGGCAACTAGATTGAAGGGCCCACACCTGGGGTCATTTAATTAGTATATTACGTATAATAAGGTGTGCCGTGTAACAGAGAGGGAGTTGGGGAAACTCACAACAGGTAAAGGAGAGGCGTGGCTGTAGCAGAGGATGTGGCTGATCATTGGAAGCAGAGTGCCCGCGGACCGGCACCCTCATGATGTTGGGATTGAGCACTGTGGCTGGAGTCGGAGTAGGAGCTCAATCCTGCAGTGATCCCACAGCAGGAACTGTTGCTGAGCTGGGCCGTTCCCAAAGAGGTGGAAGAAAATGCTGGTTATCTCTGGGGTTCACCGAACACAGGAGTGTCTTAGGAGCAGGAGAGGTCTCTGTAGTAACCGGCGCATCAGGGAGTTGAACCCTGGCTGGAATTCACAGCAGCGAGGTAGGCCTTAGAAGCAGAGGTATGCGGCAATACCGGTGAGTTTCTGTGGATGGGGAAATGCCAGCCACTCTGCCGGCGAATGCAACTATTCCAAGACACAGTATCATGTGGTTCAAAAGCATTGTTGAATCAATCTGTGTGTGAAAGCTCTATGTGCGAGTATCAACAAAGTAGCAAGCCATTTTTAAACCCATCAAGAACTTTGGCGATGAGAGAGCTCCTCGTGAGTACGTTCTACTAATATTAAATGACTCAATCATTGTATCCCCGAATGTTGAAAGGTAAAACGACCTCAAATAAGGGAACCAACATCACCAGCGCATTGCCAAAGCCAAGAGAGTGCTGGGAACTATTTAAAGAACTGTTGGGGAAGTGTTGCTTGCATACCCAAGGGGTTGCTCAGAGAAAGGTGGGGGGAAGAAATAACACCACCACAAAGTGAAGCTTATGCAGGAATACAGTGCAGCAAGGCCACAGACTGGCAAAGCCAAGTGGCTAACTGGGAAAAGCTAAGGGAGGGAGAGTCCACACATTACGCCACAAGGCCTACAAGGAGAAGCCAAGAGAATGTGCATCTGTACACAGGAGGAAATACAAAAGAACCTGTGTGAGCTGAAGAGCCTAGGGGACCTGGTTGCGCGACCTGTGATGGGTGGACCATGTGGTCTGACAACTGCACATAAAACATAGACCCTGTATTGTGAAATTGAAAAACATTATGAAACAAACCAAGAAGGAGCACTGTAAGTGAGCTGGTAACGCAAACTAGGGGCAGGGTCAGGTTGACCTAGAATTAAGTTGAACTGTGAAAGACTAAAATGAACCCCCGAGACTTGAATAAATGCAAATGTCCTGAGGATGGGACATCAAGACCTTTTTTGTTAAATCTGTGTAACTTTGAACTTGGGTAAGGGAACCCCAAGGGCTGTGTGGAACTGTATTGTTTGAACTTGATAAAGAGAACCTCAAGATGTTTGTGGAACGTTCTTGAACTTGGGGAAGGGGAGCTGAGGAGGAAGCTAAGAGATGGAAGAAGCTTGGAACTTTGTGTTGAACACCATTTCTTTTATGATTTCATGATTGCCATCCCTACATATTGGTTAGCTTTAGTTGTGAGGGCAAAGATAGGTTTTGGAAACAGAAAAACATTTATGTTGAACTTTTTGACACAGACTTTCCTTAGTTTCATTCAGGTAGGGAAATCCTACCCTAGCACAGGGCAATTTAGGCCTTCTACCATCCTGACATTTGAGTTAATAACCATTTTGTTATAAACATTGAATCCGTTCTCTGTGCCTTGCTTCATGATGCCTGCACACCACTTGTCTGGGATCTGACTTTATGTCAGGCTCCAGGCCTCAATAAGTCACCCAAAGTTGTCACTATGCCTTGGGCAAAGCACAGTGGCAACCCTATCCCCTTTACACGCCCATGGCATGTAAAAGGGGTAGGGTGGATAGGCTGGGCATTGTCCTTGAGGATCAGAGCACTGCTACTCTCCCCTAGACATAATCCATGAGACTGTGCCCAGTTCACAGATCTGGACAGGTTCTGATGGGCTCTGAGAATCAGGTCCTTTCACCCTGTGAAATACATTTTGCTGTGTGATGAGTCAGGAATGAAATTCGGACACAAGGGATTCATGGTTTTGGTCAAAGACTGCTATTAAAATAAAAGGGGGTGGGGAAATGCCTCTCTGTCCCAGCTCTAGAGGTGTTTCTCTACCTAAAACTTAAACTAAGTGTCTGTCGATGTTACCATGACGAAAGCAAAACTGTCCTGTGTCCAAAGTTTATTCTGACCTACACTTTCAAATAAATTAACTCTAGGGTGAAAAGGGGTAATGTCTTGTGTATAAGTGTTCAAAAGAAAATACGTAACTCTAAAGTAAAAGTTCCATAAAGTCAGAGAGTTCCTTGTTTCAGAAGGTGGCTCCCGTCCTCTGTATTTCTCTCCACTCTGCTTTATGTTCAAGGATATCAGTTCCGTAGATTTCTCTTGCTCAGCAACACAACTGATATGTGTCTTATCAGAATACCTAGTGTACTCTCCTGCCATGTTTTCTCTCTCTTTTAATAGTTTTGCACAGTATTTTGCCAGTCCTAATATATATAGTTCCTTGGACATCCTTGGATGCTTGTATAATATACACTGTTAAGTTTAACACTGCCTGGTACGCTTTCCTACCAGGACCTTCTGGTAAGAACACACTTGCAATTTGCATTCGCTTGGTATACTCTGCTGCCAGGGTTCTTCTCATGTGTACTTCTGTATCTCTCAATTTGCCTGATCTCCTGCCAGGACTTTTCAAATGTGTGCTCTGCACAAACCGCAAACTTCTCAGTTTCTTATACTTGTTTCAACTTCCTTAACTTGCCTGCTACACTATCCTGCCAGGACTTCTCATACAGATGTAATACACACATTCACAAACTTGATAGCTTCTTTTGCATACTTTGTTATGCTTTCTTAGGAGTGTTTCCCTTACTCGTTCTTTCTCATTCACTTTAATTATGTTCGTTGTACTATGACAGGATTTCTCACATGCCCTGAGGTCCCTGTGTCCCTTGAGTGGACTCACCAGCTTTGGCTATCATATGTCGGCTCTCCTTCTTCAAGCCTGGGGTGGTTGTGCAGTGTTCTGCCTTCTCGCGCCGCCTCAATACGGTTTCATGACTTCTCGTGGCTCCCACCTTTCAGTTTCACATTTCTCTGTGCTTCGGTTCAGTGGAGCTTGCCTTGTAGTACCGGCGTACACACATAAGCTTTCTGTCTGCTTCTAGCATCCCTCCCACATACGTTTGCCTGCAATCTGCTTTCCTTCCCATCTTCTGAAAGCTGCTTTGCTCTGCGGACACCACCACAGCACTCCGGTCTACCGCTCCGCATCAAAGGAGGTTGCACTCATCCAGCGAGGTTTACTCCTCCTAAACTGTTTCAACAGTTTAAATCTCCTGGCTTGGGGTTAACTTTCCCAAACGCTAGAGCGCACCATGTGCTTTGGGTTCTCAGTAATCCTCCTTACTCTCTGCATCTTTCTCGTCCCAGTATTCTTGGGTTCATGGCACAGATAGTTTGGTTTTGACAATTTAGATTTCAAGTCTGCCAGTGTCATCCACATTTGATAAATGTATAGAGTCAAAGAGAATCTCAGTGTACTTCCTAGGTGGGTGAGGGTAGATATACTGTATCCCGAATCAAACACCTGCGTGTTGCAGATGAGGGAAAGGGGTAGTGTGTAAACTTCAGTCAATTACCACAAGCTGTAGACAAGGGTTATCGGAGGCAAGAAGCTTTGGTTCGGAGAAAGGGCTACTTGACATTTGGGGCTTCAGGGAGCCATTTGGCTTTCCTTAGGGTGCTGGTTGGCAAGCTGAGAGATGCCTCAAAGGACATTCTACCATGCTGAGGTGCTGTTCTCAGTGGTCTGCTAGGAAGTCTGACCTGTAAGGGCAGGTCTCATCCTGGACAAGGCAAGAAAGCGTTTGTCAGGTGTTTGCCAGCTACTGGTCGGGGCAAGGGCAATTATCCCAGCTTATTTCAGCCAGAGCTCTACCTTGCTGTCTCCCTCAAGCCCAAAACTCTTCTCACACAGTCCAAAATGAAAATCCAGCCTCCAGGCCCCACAGGTTTAGATGTGGCATCAGGCCTTTGGTATCAGAATGAGGTTGCAACCTTGCAGGGGATTCTTCAAGATGAAACGAGGAGCCAAAAAGATAGAGGCTCAATGTAAATTCCTCACAATTGTGCTGCACCTTGGCATAAAAAGGAATGGGGAGGTGTGACGGCAGGAGGATGGCGAAGAGCATTGTGTTGGAAGTGACACACAGGGGTTAAGGGATATTATGGACTTTCCAATAAGGCTCCATTGTCGAGTTTGTACTCTTTCTGGGCAAAGACAGTCATGCTTTGTTTATCCAGATTCTAAGGGCTGTCTTCCAAGCGTAGGGAGGGGATGTCAGGAATTAGCATATACACAAGTGCGAGCTGTTCTCCACAGGGGGTCTCCTAGAGCCAGGAAACGTTCTGCCTCATGAACAGCTGTTTACACTACAGAAGACAGGAAGAAGCTAGGGATATGGGACTTTCTCTGCATTGTGTTTTACTAGTGACCGGCCCAACACCACAAACTCGGGGGGTCTACCATCGTTGGAAATGCCCCACTAGGTAAGTGCCTGATGCCTTAATGTGCAGCAGCAAGGCTTGTGCTCTCCCGAGCCTTGCCTTTCCCCCATCGCTCTTTCTGCCGGGCCAAAGCCCCGTGACCCTCCCTGCCCACCCCCCCTCTGGCCATCCCTTGCACTTTCATTGGTCCATGACTCTGGTTAAATGACCGGCCCAACACCAAGAACTCGGAGGGTCTAACAACATTGGTAGCACCCTCCCAGCCTTTCCACCGCAGGCCTCTAGCGGAAGCGACCCATTAGGTAAGTGCCTGCTGCCCTAATATGCTGCAGTGAGGTTTGTGCTCTCCCAAGTCTTGCCTCTCCCCTATAGGCCTTCCCACTGGCCCAAAACCCTGTGATCCTTCCTGACAACTCAAACTGTCCATCCCTTGCGCTTCCATTCATCTGTGACTCTGGTCACGTGACCGGCCCAACAACACTCCAAAGACCTCCCTAGGGCAGCCTTTCACAGGTAGCCAGCTAAGGACTGAAGGCAAAGGGCAGCTCACTCCTGGGCAACTCACCTCCCTGTTTGCCCCTGTTCAGCCATCGACACCAGATGGAACATCCTGCAGCGACTACTAAGGTAAGGTTGGTACAGCCGGTGTGCTAAATTAAAACCCTGCCACTCCTTCCTACACTACCACCATCATATTATAACTCTATGTAGATTACCTGCTGTACCCCTAGATAGTCTGCTCTATGTTTTGGGGATATCTGTGTATTGCACTTAGATTGATTGGGCAGTAGAAAATGTATTGCATTTCGGCTTATTTTGGGAGTAGGAACTGTATTGATCTTAGCTGTATTTCGGGGGTGAAATATGTCACATTTGAATGGATTTTGGGAGTAGGAAATGTGTCGATTTAGATGGATTTTTTGGTAGTAGGAAAGGCGTTGCACTTAGATGGATTTTGGGGTTAGGAAATGTGTCACACAGATGGATTTTGGGGGTACGAAATGTATTGCACTTAGCTGTATTTTGGGGGTAGGAAATATGTTGCACTTAGATGGAATGGGGTAGGAAATGTATTGCACTTAGCTGTATTTTGGGGTAGGAAATGTGTTGCACTTACATGGATTTTGAAGGCAGGAAACAAAGGTGATGCACTTAGAAGGATTTTGAGGGTAGGAAAGGTGTGTCAGTCAGATAGATTTTAGGGGCATGAAACTTGTTGCACTTAGATTTAGGGCCTGATCACGACTTTGGCGGTAACGCCGGCGGTATTACCGCTAGCAGTATTAGCCCTACCGCCGAACTCCCCGGTACTAATAGCGCCGGATCACGAGTTCGGCGGTACTGTAATTCCCTATTCCTCATTGAGCCCATTCGGGAATGCCCCATTCCCCATTGGGCTCAATGGGGAAAATTCGTGCTCTGACCGCTGGCGGATTTCCCGCCGGCTGTAATAGCGCAAATTTTCAGCGGATTTCCCCCCAGCTCAGAGCTAGGGCGAAATCCGCCAAAGTCCTGATTTGGCGGACACTTAAATCCGGCGGTAATAGCGCGACTGCCACACTTAAGGGTTACCCCAAAGTCGTGATGAGGCCCTAAGTCCCGAAACAGAAATGTGTTGCACTTAGAAGGATTCGGGAGTAGAAGATATTTAACACATGTTGCACTTAGATGGATTGTGGGACAGGAACTCCTCTCAATTAGATGGATTTTTAGGGGTGGGATATGTATTGCACTTATCTGTATTTTGGGGTAAACCATGTGTCGCATTCAGATGTATTTGCGGGAGTAGAAAAGGCAGTGGTCAAAGTGTACGAAAAGAAGTAGTGGAACTATGTTCCCTACTGGCATGTACCCCACTGTCCACAAAACCCATCACCACACCCCCTTCCATGCACAATACAAGCCCTCCAACACATGCACCTATTGTTTAGGGAAACGTTCAACTTTGTCCTGCATTTTTATTTTAAAACAAAACAGTTCCAGAATGGGTTCTTTTTTTAAAAAAAAGAAAAAAGTAGAGGAACAGTAAAACTTAATTTTAAAAAGGAGAGGAGCACGGCCGTAACCGCTTGCGCCCACTTCAACCACTGAGGAAAGGCTTTACACTCAGATGGATTGTTGGGGAAAGGAAACGTACTGCACTTAGCTATATTTTGGGGATTGAAATGTATTGCACTTAGCTGTATTTTGGGGTAGGAAATATGTTGCACTTAGATGGAATGGGGTAGGAAATGTATTGCACTTAGCTGTAATTTGGAAGTAAGAAAGGCATATCACTTAGAGGGATATTGGGAGTAGGACATGTATTATAACTCACTGTAATTTGGGGGCAGGAAACATGTCGCACTTAGATGGATTATTTGGGCAGGGAATGTGTCACACTTAGTTTTATTGTGGGAGCAGGAAATGTGGCACACTTAGATGGATTTAGGGGCAGGAAGGTTGTTGCACTTAGATTTAGTCTGTGAGCAGGAACTGTGTTTCACTTAGATGGAATCGGAGTTAGAAGATATTTAACACATATGTTGAGCTTAGAAGAAATGTATTGCATAAAAAGTCTCAAGGCTAGCACAGGCACTGCTCTAGAAGAATTTGGAGGATAGCATATATACTGTGCTCAGAAGATCTGTGAAGGTTAGACCAATTTGAGGGTGGGCAGTGGGCTGCGCTTAGATGGACCTGGGAGTGGGCACTTGTGTTGACCTTTATAATGCTAACCTGTCCATTGAGCTCAAAGATACATGACGATAACCTATCCATTGTACATAGAAGATTTACAAGTTAGCCATTGTAACACAAAGAGTTATGCAAGTATCCTGGATATTGCACTTAGAATATGCCTGAAGGTAGCCTATTATAGAACTTAGAAGATATATGGTAAGACTATAAGGGTAGTGTGAGGGATCAGAAATGTGAGGCAGAGAACTCTGTGAAGGTGTTTCAAAAGATGCCATTTTATTAACTCAAAAGGTTGGATACACGCCTCACTAGCCCTACCGTGGCGAGGCTTTTGCTGCCTAAAATAAACTCAAGAAAACACTAACAAAAGGATTCTGTCCCTCACACCTATAAATACAACAAACCTAACAATTTAACATATGGCAATTCATATATAACAGATATAACAGTTATGTTAAAAACTGGATAACTGTTTCTCCTTGTAACCTAGGTGAGATCCCCTTTCACAAATTCCAGAAGGATTCTATTCAATAGTTCCAAAAGGGCAAGAAAATTCTGTTTTGTAATAAAGTTCCACTTCAGTACTTTTGGTTCTAACCTGACAACAAAAGTTCCAACTTGACAACAAGAGCGCCAACTTCAATTCCACCAACAGTTCAAAATTGATCAACAAGATTTTTCATTTTTCCACTTGTGACAAAGAGCTCTAAAGAAATTCTTCTTATGAACCAAGAATACTTCCACAGTTCAGTGGGATCAATAAAAATGTCTTTGTCAGGATAATTCTACAACAATTCATTAGCCGCTTGTTTTAACAACGTTAGATGATTCTGCAACACTTCACACAAAACTTGTTTCACCAATATTTATTTGCCAGGATGATTCTTTAACAGTTCACAAGTATACCTTAGTCATTCTGCCACTTCTTGAACATGTTTAACCACATCACAGTACTTCAATAACTACCACCTAGTCCACTCACCTGCCAGACCTACTACTACAATGTTCTCTGCCCTGGTGCACTCTCCTGCCAGGACAGAACAAGACTTCTAACTATAAGTACTTCTATGGTAAATGATAACTTCAAATAGGTTACTTTAAGTATGTATTAATATGAAAGAAGAACCACACTGGTGCTGTTTGTTACACACTTGTGATTGCCACACACAATGCATGCTAAACTACACTCCTCCTGAATGCCTTCCATTAGACGGGCCACCCCTCCTGCCACTTTTGTTTTTCCACTTTTGCATAAATCAAATGCAGACAATCATTATTTCACACTATTTGTCTTTGGCAAAGTGGGTTTAATCTGTTTCCTCGTATGTCCTCCTTTACATATGGGCAAAATGCTTCACAAACACTTGAATTCTTGTTTGCCCTCCCTTGGCTTTGACAATGTTGTTGCTTTATAACTCACCTTTGTATGATTCTCTTTTGGCTTCGGCAATGTTTGTTTGTATTGGTTTCTTGAATTTTTGCCCTTTCTTGATAGTGGTATTTAATCTGCTCCAAATAGACACAATCACACCCCTCTGGTCGCAGGGTTAAATACTTGCTCTGCCACCTGCTTAGTTTTAAGTCAACTTGGTTTGCAAAAGGGTAATCAGTCTGCTTTATGTCAGTTCGTTATTCAAAACAATGTGCCTTTTCCCACTTTACACTTGCGCTTAAGGTGCCTGGACTTGGCCAACAGCCAGTTACGGCGTGATCCTGTGTCACAATCTACTAGTGAACTCACCGGGTCTGGTGTACACGTCAGTTTGCCTCGCTGCCTCCAGGTCCTCTGCTTCTGCTTTCCTGCATGGCCTGGCAACCTCTCTATGTTGGTGTCCCGCTGCCCACGCTTGTCAGTAAAGGCTCCTTGCTCCCACGGCTCCACGGTGCTCGCCTGCCACCAGAGCCCATCTGGCAAATGGAAAAGCCTTCAAATGACGTGCTTCTCGGTGCTCGACTGCTGCAGCTCCTAGGGTGAGAGCCGTTACTCCCAACGCCTCCCGCTGCACAACCTCTGCAATTAAGGTCTTGAGCAGCAGAGACCCTTCCAGGACCAGCATCCGTTCGGTAAACAACGCTGGTCCTCTGCTCTCCTCTAACTTCTGCTGCCACCTTAGGTGTCGCAACAACTCAACCTCCTGCTACTGCTCTTCTCCTTGCCTTGCACCTAGGGGGGTTTTATGCCTCTCAGTCTCCCTCGGGTGTGGGTCATTACCACTAATAGGCTGTGACTTGAAGTCTTGTGCCTCTGCAGCCCTCTTCCTCGTCCCAGTACTTTGGGCATTGTGGGACTTTGAGTCCACAATGTGAAAGTCAGCTTTTCTATTGGAAATATCAATACCAGGTTCTTTCTCTTCTCACTTATATTCCTTAAAGGAGTATTATAAGGATTAAATGAATGATTTGGCTTTACAGAGGAATGAGAGTTTTCATGGTCTAAATTTATAATATTTAAAGACTCATCTCTATTATTCCCATGGAAGTCATAAGTGCGTTCATCCCTATTGATATCTGTGACTTTGAAGGGAGTTTTTGTAGTACAAATACATAACGGGTAATGATTGTTTTCACCAGCATTCAGATAGTTAGCTTGGCAAATTAACAGCTCTCTCTGACAGCAAGCCATTGCAGATTCTGGGATTCGTGATATTTCCTTCCTTTGGGAAGACAAATACTGTCTCTCACCAAACTGAGACCTCCTGTTCCCCTGGGGCCCTTCTCCTCCCGGGTGATCCTCCTGGCTAATTCCACCATCGGAATTAGGATCAGGAAGCAAATGCCTTCCTCTGGCCTCCTGGGAGGAGACTTTAGGTTGGGTCTTTGTGAGGACTCCACAGGATTCCTCACAGGTGTCTGTCAATTGCGTTTAGACAATCCTACAATGCCAAGATCTTATGGTAGCCTTTCTGTCATGCCTGGATGTACTATGTTAGCCAGTCTAGTGCGCTTAGAAGACTTTAAGGGTAGCCTGCCCATAGTGCCTGGAAGGGCCTAAGAGGGTAACTTCTCTTTTCACACAGACAATCTGATCACAGAGCGAGATCAAAGATAAGCTCTATCTGAGCTTAAGGTACGTATAACGTGGCACTTCGGTTGACATCTGCCGCAGGCACGGCCAGCCATCCACACACATTACAATGCAGCTGCGACTACAACAAATTCGGTCTAGCTGGAAATGTACGTCTTCGCCTCCTTACACCTGCCTTGCCTCAACACCTCTGCAATGCAATGCAGCGACAACCTACGACAGATTCCGTCCAGCTGGACACATACCAAGTCTCTTGCACTAGTGCACACTCCTGACCTCCCTCAGCAGCCATCCACGTGCCTGACCTCTTGGGTTGCTTAACAGAGCCTAGTCAGCCCACCTAATCCCTACTCTTGGCCAAGTGCACACACGCATTCTAAACCTTTTCTGAGAAATGTCCCCTACCTGGACTTCAGTCCCCGAGGGCGTTCCCACCACAAGCGTTATGAGGCCATACAAATGGGAAACGTTGCTATATAAATGACTAATACTACTACATTTACAACTTTTACATAAGTTGCAAGATGCCCTGGGGAAATGTCAGAGAAGGTAGCAGAAGAAAGCCACACTCAGTCCTAATCTGGAAACTGCTCTGTGTACCCTCTGTGCCCACACAAGCAATGGTACATTGCCCTCCCTCGGTCTCATACTAAACCAGCAGAGAAATGTAAATAGGAGATCTGCATAAATGTGATCAATATGTGCTCTCCCTTCCTTAACATAACATTGCTGTGACAGTTCATTCTTGTGCGACTAGACAGTGCAATCGCACATTTACTGAAACTCTTCATATAGCATTATAGACCAAGGAAGGGGTCATCATGGACGGGATAGAGACATGTTCTCAGGTGTTGGACTGAGCCAAAGCCGAGGATCACAAGTTGGACAAGGGTCATTATCTCAAGGGATAATGGCCCCTCTGGAGTGCTCAAGGATATTAGCACTTGGTGGTAGGAGCCACATACTTTTGGAGTTGAGCTAGTCAAGTAAAACAAACTTTAGGTTAATAGTGAGTATAAAATATACACAAAACGTGTCATTATATTGCAGGCCTGATTCACAGAGAGTTTTCGAATGGAATTGTACCATTATACAACGCTTCAGTGAATCAGGCTCTACGTTTGGTTTTATTTTGCAATATTATAGTAAGATAAGTTCAGCATTGGAGTTGTTAAGTTGTTTGAACTGGGAAAAAAAATGGTACCAGTTTCTATGTGAAAGTTATGTTCCACGCTTCAGCTGTCACGTTGCTATGAATTAGGCCTTGTCTGTCTTGTGAAGGTGCAGTGAAAAACCTACTTTTCCCGGCAAAGTAGTGTCTTAGCGAGGACATCTTGCTGGGTTATTGCATTGCTGTTTCTTGAATGAAGAGAAATGCTTTATGCTGTTCTTTCGGTCAGAATGCTCCTAAAGCAGTCAATACCTGCAGTTATTGACTGCATCCCGAGCGTTCTAAAACGCTAACAGTTGTTCTATAATTGTCATGATGCCTACCTCCAAGGTGCCAGACAAGACCCAGCTACCCCAGAGGCAGAAATCATGTCTTCAAGGGAAGTCACAACAGCCTCAAGTAGGGGCTCTTTGGACTCAGTCCTGGCGCCTTTGGCGCCAGGCTCATAAAAGAGGACTTTGTGTTAAAGGTGCTTAGTGTTAACTTACCTGATGCAGACCATGCTGCAACATCCAGGTCTTCTGAGGCCTGAATGGGACTACTTTATCTTTGGAACTACTTAACCACACGGGTGTGGTCAGGAGAGGAATACTTTGAAGGCTATTTAAGCCACGCCCAAGCAGCAACTCACGCTTCGCGTTGTTCTGCATCTAGCAGCTGGACGCTCACCGTGTTTGCTCCTGCATTCTGTCTTTTGCCACTCCTGCCAGCATCCTGGAACACCTGCAAAGAGAGAAGAGAAGAGAAAAGGGTAAAGAAGAGTCCTTACCTGCTAAATCCGCATTCCGGAGACATCTCGCCGACGGTCCTGAAAAGGAAGACATCCATTTAAAAGCACATCGCATCGATCGCTGCAGCGCCGCATCTCACTCACCTGTACAAGGTACCACCACGTTCTACGGCGACATCTGGACTCGCAGCCACATCACCGAGCCTAGGGAGAAAAAGACAAGAATAAAGGTGAGAGGGGAAAGAAAACAAGGAAACCTTAATTTCCATTACAAAGCTTACCTGTTGGGTTATTCCAACTTCATTTCGGGTCGGTGCCGCATCCTGGCATTTCCGGACCCCGGACCCTAAGGGGAAAAAGTGACATCAGCGTTAGTGGGCGCATGAAAAGACGTTACCCAATGCCCATTAAAGACTTACCTGATTTCTTCTGGATTGAGCTTCGTTTCGGGTCGGTGCCGCATCCAGGCATTTCCGGACCCCGGCCCCTATGGGGAAAAAAGACATCAGCGTTAGTGAGCGCATTGATACAAGGACACTGAGAGAACTCTCATTAAGCTCACCAGAGTCTCATTCTTCGGAATAGTTTCCGCACCTGAAAAAGAGACAACGAACAATTATTATTGCAGAATCATACTCATTAACAGAATCCTTACGGTACTATACCGGGAAAACAAAACTTGAACCCTCTACAATCAAAATCCCAGTGAAGTAACTGGATACAACACGCCCCTGCATGAGAAGTAGGATGGAGAGCTCAACCTTTCAAACCCTAAGGTGAGACTTCACGTGGGGGTCGCAGGAGGGTTTCGTAGAGGGGTGAGAAGGGAGCGGGAGGCTTATACATTCTCCCGCAGATTGTTAATACTCCCTTTTCACATACAGAAAGATATTCCTGCGAGCCAGACAAGCCAGATTCGAAGGTCCGGTCCAGTCCATCTTCTGGGTCCTGCGCTTCACCATAGAAGAAGCAACAACACTCCAAACCAGACCTGCGCCTCCATGGGAGTCAGGTGAGCGTAACAATAATGATCTCTCTGTGCTAATGGGGGTTAGTGTCATCATCCCCTAAAAAGTGAAAAGCATGTAATACTATACAGCCTCCTGTGTACTGTGCGTACATTTTCTACTTGATTACACAGGTTGGCTACTGCAGAATGTGTGACCGGTGGTAACTTGCATTGTACAACTATTTGCCGCCTGTCTAACTTGACCTAACTGTGGTACGTGTATGGATCATATTTGGGACCTTTACAAACCAAAAAAAAGAAAACTGGCAACCCAGAAAAGATGCCTCTGCAAACTTTGACTGGTAAAAATAAGAGCAGTCAGGCCTAGCCGATGGCGCAATTTACACGCAGCCCAACTTTCTGACCAACCGCAAATGTTTATGTAATCCGTTTCCAGCTAGTGATCGAAGTGAGCGGGAACGGTCGGGAGCGGTGTTCCACTACTTTGTTCGGTACACTTCTCCCACTGTGTCCAGCAGTTTATCAGAAAACAGCAGAACACTGGTTTTCCACCCGGTAAGAAAGATCTTAAAGGAGGTTCATGCTGTGATGGGGACGGATCACACCACGATAACGAAAATCAAGGCGTGCATGGTATCGCCAAGAAACTCTTACTCAAGCTCCAAGAAATCCAAAATGGTGGGTATGATGGGCTGAAAAGTGTTACGTGTATCTCTTAGGCGCGATCATCCTAAGGCTGCCTGGCGATAGAAGATCAAGTTTGCATTGTCTCATAGTGAATGGACATTCCTCGAACACGGCACAGTCATGCACCCCAACCTGTTATCTTAGCTCTAGTACCCAGGATGTCTTGGTGGTGGGCAAATTCATCATCACTCTCTAGGGTGGTAGATTGCGGACATTTCGACCACATACCAATGACCTTTTCATTATCTCCAGGCGCTCACAGGTGTATCTGAAAAAGGAAGCAGGGTTTGGGGGGTGGTTAGTTCGTGGGATGGAGACGGAGAGCGCAAGAGAGCTTTGTTGTGATGTTGGTAGCTTCAGTTCAGAAAAACTGGTCACTGTGTGTTCGGTTCGCTTCTAGGTGTCACAGGCTTGGTGTGCAAGTTTGTGTAGAATTGTTTTAGTGTGCCTTTGGTGCAGTGCTGGAGACTTTGTGTGTTATGATTGGGTGGGATGTGGAAAGGGTGTCCAGTTTGCTGTTTGATTTTGTGTTGTTGCTGCAGTAGGGGTGAGTGTGTGTCGTAGTTGGTGGTTGAGCGGTGCGCTTGTAGGAAAGTGGAGCGGTTTTGCAGGGGTAACGATAAACCAAGATTCCTTATATCGTGCTTGCCGATATGATGCTTTCTTTTTGTTTGGCCTGCCCAGTTCGGTTCAGCCGGTTTTGGTGGTACCATGGCTTGTGGTGCCTCTCTTTGTACTGAGGTTGTGTATTTCTTTTCGATAGTACTTCCTGTTTAGGCGGTTGAATTCAAGAGCAATGTTTTTATATGTTTTCTGAATTTTAGGTGTTCTTCACTTGTTCGTTAAACTATAAGGTTGTAAGGCCTCCACGTGGTCTAGATCTCTTAGTGTGACTGTAACATGCCTAGTAATGTCTGCTATGTTTTTGAATTGTCATTTATGCAATGTTCGGTTTAGCGCCTTGAAACTGGTTTGCACTGGTGATAAGCCTGCGCTTAATGAATCATTTTACTACTATTGCTTTGCTGCAATCAACAGGGTGATGAAAAAAGGAAAGAGTAATGCTATTTTTTTACATTAAAGATGTACTTGTGTTAGGTGACAATGCTTAACAGACGCAGAAAACCCAGTATTAGGGTCCTTTCCATTTTCTTTAAAAATCTATTTTCCCCGGTTGCTAAGCTACCGCGCATATGATTAGGAAATTGGCCTCGAAGCGCATTCTGAAGAGACTAACAATAATCTAACAAACTCGAGATGGGCAAATAAATTGCAGGCAACGCGGTACATGAAAGGCCCACTTGACGCGATCGACCTCGCAGCAGAGAGCAGGGTCTTGAGCTGAAATAATGTCATTAATGACTTGCAACCACTAAGTACTCAGCGTGGCAAGAGCTCACAGCGAGCAAATCACGCTTCCTCGCCGCATTATAAATGCTCAGAACTTTATATTGAAAAGTGAAGTGTTCCGTCAACTTGGGCCCACCTTTTGGTTATTCTTCATTTTCAAAATAAATCATTCAATTTGGCGCAATCAAAATGCAAAAAAAAAACCTGGCTTGATGGGTCTTAAAATAAACATGGTGAGGAAAAAAATGCACCAATTAAACAGCATCCGTGAGCAGAGCTCACATACTAGGGTCAGCATTTGCCATCACAATGGAAAAGCTAGCTTTCATGTTTCCCCTCCCCCATGACCTAACCAACCTCCTCACTTTCACATCAGTCAAAGCGCCTGGAGATGATCAAATGGCAGCAGTGTGCTGTATAGAGAGCAGTAACATAAGGGTTGGGCTAGATCAGGGACTCTGTGAAGCTACACTTTATGATTTCAACGACAGTTGAGGCTTTTTTCCAACTTATTTGTCCAGGGAAATCTTGCAAAATCGAAAAAGGATGCCCAGGAAATGATTATGTGTCTTTGCTCGCCGATCATTCTCTATTTTAGCTTTACTGTTCCATTTATTCATGTACTTGTTGGAATACTCGCGAGACTCTGCGAGGCCGAGTTCTCACGAGACTTGATGCGAGAAGCGTGGAAGCCGCAGGAAGCAGTAGACTCATTCGAGAGGGCTCCAGAGCTACGGAGCAGAAGCAGCTCCCGGCACTCCTCCTGCATTTGGAGCCAGGGACTTAACCAAGTACACAGAGACTGCAAGAAAGCCCCAGAGACTTGAACAATTTAAGGCAGTTAAGCTAAACATGTCTTGTAAATGAATGTACATATGTTGCCACCAATTCTTACTGTTAAAGCCAAAGTTACAAACCTACAGAATGTCTGATCATTATACAACATAATTGCTGACAAGGAGTGATGGAAACCCCACGATCCACCATGCAGGGTGCAACACCACCCTCGCCTTTCCTGCAGACTCCAGGTAGGCCCACCGTTCCATGGCCTCAATGGGAACGCCTGTTTACGACCCATGTAAACGCACTCGGAGGTGCGGAATACACAGTTGCAAGTCACAGAACAATGCTCCTAAATGCATTGGCAGTAGAGGGACAAAAGATGTTTGTCAGTCTCACAGCAGAAGTGGTGGCGGTGGAGAATGACAATGTGTACAAGGAAGCCGTGAGGAGGATTCTAAGAAGATTTGCCAGCAAGGAAAACAATGTAGTACATAGTATTAGGTTCTACGGTCTCAAACAAGAAGCTTCCAAAGCCGTTGATGACTGTCACAAAGCTACTTGAGTTGGCGGCCCTGTGCAACCTTGGGAATAATGCCAGAAGCATGATTTGTGACATGTTGAAGTCACACACAAATAGCAGGAAGGTGCAGGACAAGTTAATCATGGAGAAAGAACTTCAGTTGGACAAAGCCATAGAGATCGCAAGAGTGGTCGAAGAAATGATGAGCAGACGCAAAGAGTTGCCTGGTAGCTCGGTAACAGCAGAAGTCAAGGCTGTTATGTTTAGAGGGAGGAAGGAGAAGCAAATAGCTGAACCCAGAGAAGGAAGGTGGGGAGAAAGAACCCCTCATTGTCATAGATGCACCAGCACAAAACACTTGGCAAATGACAAGGAATGTCCTGCAAGGGACAAAGAGTGCTCGGTCTGCAAGAGGATCAGACACTTCGCACCGCATGCAGGTGGCGCATCAAAAAGGTGATCGCTGTACATGCAGAGGGAGGTGAGAAAGGATACACGTCGCCAGGAGAGCAAGGAAGACCCACCGCCGTCATAATGGTCAACAGCTCGAGAGCCAGGAGGGAAAAGCCCCATTGTGTCATCAGAGTGGACGGGATGGAAACGAGAAGGTTTACATATTTTCGAAAGTCATAATCTGGAAAAAAAAAGTCAACAAAAATAAAATTCGAATGTATATTTTTCTATGTTTTTTGTTCGAAATGGGGGTTCCCCCCTAATCCCCTTTTTTACTCTTTTTATTTTACCCCTTTTTTTACATACAAAACCCCAAAAAAATATAAATAAAAAAATAAAACATTCAATTTTTTTTTTCCACATTTTGTTTTCGACATTTTTGTTATTCAACTTTATTTTTTCGACTTTTTGACTGCACACCAAACGAGAGTAATGGCAGACTCAGGCTCCGATCTAACGATAACACCCGTCCACATGTACAAAGCCCACAGTGTTTGGAGGTGCCTCAGTATGTTTGTTGGGATACATCAACGGCCTTGTATAGTTTAAAGGAAGAGAGACGAGCACCAAAGTGTATGTGGACAGGGAAGGTCCAGCAGTGCTGGGGCGGGACGATCAAGCCACACTAATGATTAAGCTAGATCCCAGCACGGAGGACCAAGTATTAGCAGTCAAAGCGGGAGGGGTGTCGTAAGAAGACTTCCCCAAGCTGTTTTCTGAAAGGCAGGGAAGAATGAATAATTATGTGTGCAAGATAATGCTCAAAACCAATGCAGTTATGGTAAACCACAAAGTGCATCCTGTGCCAGCGATGGCTAGAAACATACTGAAGCCGAAACTCGAAAAATGGTGAAAGGCGGCACCATTGGAGAAGTACAAGCCTCAGAGTGGCTAACTCTGGTGGTGCTAATAAAAAGCAGAATTCAAAGGATTTGAGAGTATGTATAAACGCCCGCAGCCTCAATCTAGACGTCATTACGGACAGCTATCCCCTCCCCAGCATAAATGAACTGATACTAATGGTGAAGGAGGCCAAAGTATTTTCCAAGCTGGACATGGGGGATGCCTATCACCAAATACATTTGCATTAGGAATCTAGGCCCCCAACTGTGGTCATCACCCTGTTCGGCTCCTATCAGTTCACCAGGATGCCATTCCACCTATTATCAGGGGCCTCTGCATTCCAACAGATGATGGATTTGTTGCTGCGTAATGTGGGAAACGTCTCATATTTTGAAGACGATATATTAGTTTACACTGAAGACGAGCATACGCAGGACATTATAGTCAGAAAAGTCCTCAACAAGCTACAAGATGCATGTGTGAAGCTGGGGTATAATAAGTGCATGCTGAGGGCCAAGGAAGTAGAATATATAGGATACAAGATATCCTACCAGGGGATCAGTCCAAAGCAAAACCTTGTGCAGCCCCAGAACCTGCCAACAAGGACGAGTTAAGATCCTTTAGAATATTATGCTGTTTATTCCCAACTTCTCTGAGGTCACCGCCCCATTAAGAGATTGGCTCAAGGAAGGAGCTGAGTTTACATGGTCCCAGGCATTGAAGGAATCGTTGGAGGCCATAATGGAAAGGATTGTGAAAGCCCTGTGCTTACTACCATTTAGTCCCAAATGGGACACAATCTTCACCACCAATGCCAGTGCGTAGGAGTTGGGAGCCTTGCTGACCCAGAAGAGGAGAGATACAGAAGACGTAGTGGCATGTGCATCCAAGGCATTATCCAAAGTTGAAAGGAACTACTCGACAGTGGATATAGAGACGTTAATGCATGTGAAAGGGAAAATACTTCAGAACCTATATCTGGGCCACCAAATTCAAGTTAGTCCTGGATCATAAACCCTTGATCCACATGCTAAGCACCGGAGTGATAGAAACTTCCACACCTCGACTAGCGCGCATTGCTCTAAAGCTCCAGGAGTACACAATTAATATAGCGCACATAGCAGGGTGGAAGAACGCCCACGCTGACTGCGTGTCCAGGCTACCAGGAAACAGAGAGAGGGCCACCAAGTTCTTTGAGGATGAATGCATAGTGCCATCCATTCAGGATCTGAAGAGTGCTGAATGAGGACCATTGGAACAAGGAAGCCTGCAAAGACCCCATGATGGTGAGGCTCAGGGAATCGGTCAGGAGAGGGTTGACGGAGGAAAGAGCAATCCCAGTAGGGATGAGGCGGTATTGGAAACTAGCAGAAGAAATATTTGAGGTGGACGGACTGATCATTAAGGGCAATCAGGTAATTCCACCAACGGCCATGAGAAAAGTCATCCTGTGTAGGGCCCACTCAGCGCATTTAGGGAACACCATAACGCAAAGTTGTATGAGAGAGGCCTACTGGTGGCCAGCCATGGATCAGGACATCCGCACAATGATCGACAGATTTCACGAGTGCTTGAACAGAGATAGGAGGCTGAAGACAAGACAAGCACCACTCATACCCACTGAAGTTCCTGAAGGAGTGTGGCACAAGGTAGGACTAGACTTTATCGGCCCCCTGGAAGTGATGTCCCCTGAACATCGTTATGGAGTGTTTCTGGTTGTCTATTTATCAAAGTGGGTGGAAGCCAAATTTATACCAAATATTGCCACATCAACCGTCATAGAAGTACTTACATCTGTGTTCCAGAGGGATGGGCTACCCAAGTACATTGTCACCAACAACGGGGTCCAATTCGTCTCACAAGAAATTGAGACTTTCATGAAAAAGCACAACATAAGACAAATAAAAGCAGAATTATACCACCCCCAGGCCGAAGGGGTGGTGGAAAGAGCGAACTGGTTCATCAAGGGAGCAATACAGTTAGCCACGACATCCGGAATAGATCCTCTGAAAACGGTAAATGAAGACATAGCAGCCCACCACTTCACCCCCAACGGTGTCACGGAAGTGTCACCCTTCCTAAGGGTAGGAGCGTAGCGTCAACACTGGTAGCTCCTTGGTTGACTAGTGTAAGGGAAGACGAAGAGGTGAATATGGAAGATGTGGTATGAAGGATAAAGAACAGCAAGGCCCAAATGAAGAAATGGAGAGATCGGCGGAGAGCGACCCGAAGTCGAGAAGTCAGAGAGGGAGACTGGATCAAAATGTGCCTACTTCTCAAAGATCAAGTGACAAAGCCATAGTTCAGTCGCCCAATTAAGGTAGTAGACTGAGGGGCCAACCATGTCTGCACCCAAGATAGCAATGTGAAATATGGAACATGTCGCAATATTTGAGAGGCATCAGCCAACCGAGGGAGCACGAAAGGAGTCAAGCATTTGAGAACACCAAGACCAGGAGGCACCAGTGGAACAGGAGTCGGAGGCACAGAGGACACCCCACAGAGAAAGTGAGACCGAGAACAAGCTGCCATAGGTGATTTACGAAACAATCCACATGCCGGTTGGTGAGTGCAAGAAGAAGGATCGGCCAAGGATAGAGCGCAGAATACCGGTAAAGTATAATGACTATATTATGGAATAACACATTTGTCTGGGTTATCAAAGGGAGGTATGTAGGAATACTCACGAGACTCGGCAACACAGAGTTCTCGCGCGACTTGAAGCAATAAACGCAGAAACCGCAGGAAGCAGTAGCCTCCTTTCAAGAGGGCTCCAGAGCTACATAGCAGAATCAGCTTATGTCGCTGCTCCTGCATTTGCAGCCAGAGACTTACCCAAGATAATACAAGAAAGCCCCAGAGACTTGGACAGTATAAGGCAGTTAAGCTAAACATGTCTTGTTGTACATTAATGTACATATGTTGCCACCAGTTCTTACTATTAAAGCCAAAGATACAAGGCTACAAAAGGTCTGATCATTATACAACAGTACTTTAAAGTTCGTCTTTTTTAAAATCAGGCTTAGTGTGGGAGCACTCACGGTCGCTTGGTGCAGTCTGCCCTCATCTCCATGTAGGTGGGAGTGATGCAGAACAACAAGCACTCTCCTGAATGACCAGCACCAAAACTCGTAAATGAATCATCAATGCAATTATAAAAAAGAAATTCATCTTGCTACTTGCCTGCATAGTCATGTTTCACCCCGGCAGAAAAACAGGACGTCCCTGTCACCAACACCATACAAACTGTGCAACAGAACCCGCAGCGTGCACTTCAGGGAAACAGGTCCCCCGTTACTTCAACTCTCCTGCCTGCAAAATAAGGCAGGGATATTTTTGTTTTCACTGCACCTTCAATGTAACAGACAACATCCAATTGTGCACTGCAGAGTGCAAGCAAACATTTAGAAAACCAATCAATTTTACAGAAGACATTAGTCCTGTTCATTTTAAAAACTATTATAATTCAAGTAAGTTTACATTAAAAATGATTCCTGGTTATTGACAATCTTATTATTAAAATACGACAAAACAAAACCCTTAATTCACTAACAATGTTATATTTAATTAACTCAATACTGAACTAAATGTTTTACTTAAGCACCACAACTCCAAAACCTATATTGTTATTAGCACTATGTGCTAATTGCTTTATACATTTCGGGAGGGGTCAAAATCACTTGGCATAATAACTGGCCCCAATTATTGTCCCTCAGCTTTCCCCTTCTGCTTATATATTTGGTGCAGCAAAACCAAACGTTGAGGGCTGGAAGGTTTAGAATAAATCATAACAACGGGCACAGCTCTGGGCAACCCTCCAGACCAGTGATTTTCATCCTGAGGAGCCATTACAGAAGTGGAAAGAATATATGCAAATCAGGCTTGCTCCCACCCCAAAGGGGGCTGTACAGCCCGAACTGCCAGGTCACATCCCTACTGCACGAGATCACAAGCATCCCCAGACATGTTTTGGCCTTGTTGGGCATCATCAGTAAGGAGCAGACTCGGGCGCCACGTCTGGGCATACCCGTGCCACTCGGGGTGACTAAATCAAAACCAAAGGTTGATGGCTGGAATGTTTTGAATGAATCATAACCACGGGCACAGCTCTGGCCAATTCTCCAGATTATTGTTTGGTATAAGTCATTAACCCACGATAATAACCCCTCAACTCTATGAGGCTATATTAGTACTTGCAAATGTTAACAGCACTTTTACTTAGATTTTACTTATGATCCTCATTTTTGAAATGTTTGCCAACCAGACCAAGGCAAAAATAGGTACACACACGCACACATATATGTAATTTCTGTTTTTTCTTGTCTCTATCCCCTTACATCCATGGCCTACTCTTTTAATGCCATTCCACAAACATCTTTTTGGCTTCTCGCTGTGCAAGATATGGTTGCTCTGTTCCCAAAATACTTCCTATCCTGCCTCTGCCAGAGAATTTGGTATCTGGTCACATGGCCAATATCCTCCAGGGGCTTGGTAATCTCACAATATTATTTTGAAATCAATCTGCTCCTGAACCATTCTCACCACAGAGAAAACCGACATCATCAGCATGTTAAATTAGGAGGGAGGGTCTACATGCAGGGATCCTAAGGTAACATTGATACAGTGCCTCCCCTCATGACCAGTTAACCAGTGTATCTGTCCTCTGGGGTGTGAGGAGTCATGTTTATCCTTGGGCAAAAACAAGTATTGATATTTTCAGCCTTGGGAGCTACCAAAACACACCTCCATGGTCCTAGGTCATAAGTGGGTGTTCTAGAGGGGGCATTTTGTAGCTGTTGTGAATTAGACAGAATTGATGGAAGTGGATTTGCATACATTTGCTTTCATCTGTGGCTTTGATCATGACATTTCTGTTCGCCTTACTTGGAAAAGGGCTTTGCATTCTGTGAGGGCTCTGAAATGCAAGATGCACAACTTGGTAAAGGTTTTTCACAAGAAGGGATTTTATTAATTTCAAAGGGTGGGATAAATATCTCACTTTCTGTAACCCTGATTGGGTTTCCCTGCCTATGAAACTAAGGCTAAAGGAAAACACACTAATAGAAAATGTTTCTGTCCTCCACACTTATACATACAAGAACAACATTTAGGAATTTAGATGGCTGTTCATATTTAACAAAACAATAATTAGAACCAAGTATTTTCATCACCAAGGTCGTATCGTCTTCCACAGAATCACGGTAGAACTTCCAACATAAAAGTTCAAATGGATAAAGCTCACTCCTATAGTTAAGTTCTACTTCAGAAAGTAACACGCCAAAGTTCCTTACAATAGCCTAGTTTTGTATCCAACACAATGGGCCTCATTACAAGTATGGTGGTACAGTAACAACGGTGCCGGTAAGTTACAAGCACCATTGCTACCGTACTGCCATACTACGAGTTCTGCTTGCGGGTGCCTTTCTGCCCGCCAGGTCGGACCTGGCGGCCGGACCGGCACCCATGAGCAGACCTCGACGGATGTACCTGCAGCATTCATGAATGGTGCCCGTGCATCCGGCCTCCCCATTCCCATTGAGCCCTCTGGGGCTCAATGGGAATGGGGAGTAATAATTACCGGCACCTGGCAATGGGATTTACCGGGTCCGCCGGGGCTGTAATTGAGTCCCCATTGACAGGTGCCGGTAAATAAAATGACTCCGGCGGCAGCCATGCCAGTTTTACCAGCACGGCTGCCGCCAGGCTCATACTGAGGCCCAATGTTCCTTTACTCCTTAAGGAGTTCACTTGCCGTTGTGATTGTTTTCATAATTAAACAAAGTTCAACACTCTTCATCAAAGTTTATACAGGTTTTTGTTTGTCAAACTTCACATCTTTGTCTTCACTCATTCAATGAATATTTCGATATGACTTTTCATCTTTTTGGAGAAATACAATTACTGCATACTTCTTCCTATGTACAACAATGTTTTCGTCAGGATGGTTTTTACCACAGTTCACCAAACACATTATTGGTCTTGCCACTTTCTCTCCACCATAACCTTTCACCACAATGCAGTACTTCAATATCTTCTTCCTGGTGTACTCTCCTGCCAGGATAAATCACCTAACACTACTACATATACTATTTGGTGTGGTTTAATACAAACATCATTAAAGTCTTAGACTTTCAACAAAGGTATAATTCACAACTTCTTCAAAAAGAATACAACCATGGTGTATGATACTCCTTATCGCTTAACACAGGATCTTGCCTTACTGTAACCCATGGCACAACTTGTACCTGTAACTAAGTTCCCCTACAAGTAACAGCGACACAATGCCCCTGGGCTTCCTGCATGCTATATAAATGTAATAAATAAATAAATTGGTGCTGTTTATTCGATGTATTGATTGACCACATGTAATGCAGGTTATGCTCCCCTCCCGCTTGCCACTCTCCACAACCAAGGCCACTTTCCTTCCACCTCTGGGTTTCTACTATCATGCCTGGAATTTGTTGGGTCTTTTATTCAGGATTCTCTCTTTCAGAAAGTTGTTTTCTCTTTGTATTCCAATAAGCTTTATTTGGCTTAGGCAATGGTAGTTGTTATTTGTTTCACCTATTGCCTCCTCTTTACTTTGACAATGCTGGCTATAGCTTTGGTTTAATATTGCCCCTTCTTTACTTTTCCAATGGTGGTTACATTTTGGGTTCATGGCTATCCCCTCTTTCCTAGGGCAATGGTAGTCAAAACCTTTCTTAAAAATCGCATTCTCTTTATTTGTGTAGTGATAGTCGTACACTTTCTCTTCTCGTTTCCTCTTTACATGTTTCTTGGGCCATTAACCCTTTCATTAATTTGGATTTCAAACAGACTATAAGCGGTTAGCGGTTCATTACGGAGTGCATCGGGGTCACCTTTCAGAGGCCAACTCACCGGTCTCTTCCTGCGTGTTCCAGTGTCCCGCTGCCACTTCTTCTCTGCTGTTAGGTTTCACAGCTTTCAGCTGCTCTGTGATTTGCACATTCCTGAACAGGAGCCTACGTTGCTTCTCTTGCTCTTTGGTGCTCGCCAGCCACCAGAGTCAAGCACACATCCCAGAGAAGGATTTTCTCCAATGAGGTAACCTGCAAAAGCAGTGCTTCCCGCTGCCCAGCCTCTGCAATTTGGGTTCTGCCTTCTCACAACTCTCTCAGCACCATCAGTCACCACAAATATGGCAGTGGTCCCCGCATCCTCGTCTCTCTCTCCCTGCTGCAAACACGGCCACTGATAACTTTTTCCGCTTCTTTCACTGCTACCTCTGTTCACCTTTACCTGAGGGGGATTTAAATAGTTGAACTTCCCACTCAGGTGTAGGTTATCAGGAACACTAGACTGCATACTGCAGTACGGTGCCTCTGAGCCCCTCTTTCTCATCCCAGTATCTATACCATTATGGGACTTGAAGTCCCCAAGGTTTTTATCACGGATTTCAACTTTAACTTTACCTAACTCACTCTGTTTGTAAAACAGATTTTTAGATAAGGGTCGTAAAGACCTTGATGGTTGTTTCTTAGTTTCACAATTCTCTGAAGGGATGGTATTGATATTCTATTTCTTGTATGTTCTATTTTTGTGCAGTCCATAAGGACTTTCATTACCAACACTTTGAGTACCTTTGGAAGGGAAGCTTTACTTTGACAGTAAGCCATTAAATATTCTGGAATCATGGTTAACTCACTCTCTGAGGAAGTTAAATTCTGTGTCTCTACTAACTGAGTCTTCCTATTCCCTTGAGGGCATTCTCCTCCCAGGTGATCCACCCAGCTAATACCACCGCCAGCGTTAGGATCAGGTAGCGGCTGCCTTCCCCTGGCCACCTGACTTTAGACGGGGATTCTGTGAGGACTCTGCAGTATTCATCACAATTCTCAACTATTTTATGAGACATTTAGACCATTACCATTGACCATTGCTTTACAACCGTAAAACACAAGAAAAACAATGTCTCAGAAGCGATGGAGTGATAAGTTACAGCACAACAGCAGTCACATCGCTGGCAAATATGACAATTGCCAATCTCAGAACCACCAATAGAAGTGGCACTGCCAGCTACAATAAAGCAGCTACCCCACCACACTCCCTAGGAATAATTTAGTTTTGTAGCTGAAAAACACTGCGATTGCAGGCCCCCCCCATAGACAGTGTTTTATTATCCAACACCCAGCACCAGGTGGCTCGTGTAAAAGTGACCAGAAGCATGATGACAAGTGCTACCACAGCAAGCAGAACCTCAAATGGTCTAGTGCATTGTCGCCTTATCAAACCCTATGGCTTCCACCCGCACCTCATAGGAATCTATGGTTAAATGCTGCCTGCAACGCGCATTCACAGGCAGTATTTACTGTTCCATGGGGCACAATGGAAAAATAACGAGTAAAAACAAGGTTTTCACCTCTTCCTTTGTCCACTCCCCCTTGTGGACCTATACAATTGGTTTTAGGGCACCCAACAACCCCTAAGTGCTAACATTGGTGTTCCTCTGATTGCAATTGAGATTTCTTTTTAATAAACTGGTCCTCTTAGTTAAACCCGTGAGGTTTTTATCCAGCTCTAAAGTCAACAAATGCAGAGGTCTACTTTCTGTAAAAGAGACCTAGCCATTTATTAATAAGTAAGCCATTAACATAGATGAATTGGCACAGCTGTGTACTCAGTGCAAAATACCTTGCTTTGGAGTACCAGGAAAATAGAGCAACATGTAAGCCAGATGTTGAAATTAGTATAGGTATTAAGGAAAGCAGGGTTGGCATTCAGAATGCATGGCCAGCGAGCAATGCCTAGTTTAGAGGAACAAATGTCCATATAAAACCCTGAACTTTGACATTAGCAGATCAATGAAGCCTCACAATTATATGTCTGCATCATGAAAAGTGCCTTATTAAAATTAAGCCTCTGTTCCCATGTTCAGTGCATAGTTTCTGCTAATTTCAATACACCAACAGAAAATGTAAAGTACAGCCTTGGAATCAGAATGCATTTAAAGTGACAAGATAATGAAATACATTACCAGCTCTAACCTGTCATCTTGTTGCTCTATTCAAAGGCCAAGACTTCATTTTTATTCAACAAGTATCCCTAATGACATGCATATAAAAAGTATATATTAACAGGTACACATTATTAATACATTCAGATATTTTATAAACCTTGTTATGCCTGCATATACATAAACCTTAAGGATGTCCCTGAATTTAGAATTCTATTGTGATTCTGAATTTGTAGGCCTCAGTAATGTCCTAGGACCATACAAGATATTAAAACTGAAAGACATCATCCCAATTTGATCAGAATTCCTGAGGGTAGGGCTAACCCGCTGTTAAAAACATCCCTTTATGAAGTGGCAACATATATAATATAATATGTACAAATATTAAGCAAAGAGGAGTATTTATATGGGTGTGCAAATGTGAATGGAACCTATCACAGGTTCCCCCAATCCAAAATTGACACATCAACTTATGCGGAATGGGTGGAGTTTGCTGGTAATTAAAAGTTAAACACCTAGGAAGTTGAGGGAGTTTTTGGGAAAATTATCAGAGGAAGAGAACCTGTCCAACAGGGGAAGAGTTGATTAGGATTCCACCATGTTATATCTGGTGGAAAGCCTCCTTAAGAATGACTTTTCTAGAGGGAGCTGAATGCAGAAGCCTTTCCAAGACAGAACCAGATTTCCTGTGAGGGATCTGGAAGCAATGGGATGGACTGAAAGAAAGAAATGACCTGGCAGGGTTGCCTGAATCTCTTGATGCCCATACCTGTCCTGTGCCTTTAACAGACAAAGCAAAAGTAAGTGCAACAATCCCAAGGAAATTAAAATATATGTTCCGAGAATTAGTTAAATCCCAGATAACAATTGAATGTATTTTGAGGGAACCCTGTTTACAAGCTTTGCCACTCAAAGGAACAAGACCTGGAAAATAAACTTTGTGGAAGCATATTTAATACAGAATGCCCTAGAATACAAAATTGTGCTGGACACAATTGTCTCTGACACAATCCAAGTATTAATTAATTCCCTCAGTTTTTCCAGCAACACATTTGTTCTGGGGTTGTGAGCATGGTGTACAATGTAAGTCACAGGTTTTCAGGGATTGATATACTTTGTGAGCTGTTCAAATCATAGTGTACAAAAAGTAAAATCTTTAATAGAGTTGTGCACCCCTCAAAGGAATCAAAAGGATATTAAATCCACCACTTCATACCCAAGAAAGTAATCCCAATCTAAATAACTAACACATTTTTTCCAAATAATATTGCCAAAAAGAAAGAAGTCTACCAATTAAAATAATATGCTGGTTCCTTTTCTATTTCGATTTTATGATTTCATGCTTGTGGGACTCTATAATAGATCTGATATGTTGCGCTTTAAAACATAAGTTTCTGCCCTGAAGCCAAACCCTGAGAATGCATACAATTTTACCCTACCAAACATTCTTGTATCTGTCTTCAAGCTAGGGAACAATAGTGCCAACATTTTAAAGTGAACCAATTCTATGTTAAGTCATTATTTTTCTCTGAAGCCGATACTTAATAGTTTCAGAGAAAACAAAGTAAGTGACTTGCAATGTTTTAGAGGTTATTCTAAGAGCAGTTTTGTATTTTCTTAAATGTATGACCTGTCACAATCTGTATTTTTATATTGGAGAGGAATGTATTCATTTTTCTAGGACAGTGGTCAGATTTGCTTTTATCCATACAGATGTGTGGGTGTATTGCGAATGTAAACAATAGCAAGATTAAAGCAGGCAGATAATGTTTTTCTTTTTCTGTAGAAAACCAGCTATATTGATGTTGAATTATGTGGATGACTTTCCCAGCACTGAAAATTGGGGGACACCCTTTCATTTATTCATATATTATTTTTATAAGACAAAATATCTGAATTAAAAACTGTCCATTTATTGTCCAAGATATTCGGCCTGGTTTGTCATTGCGAGGGGTATTAGACCAGGCAACATTTCTCCATAGAAGAATCAAATATATATTCCATAGATTTAAATCATTCCCAGGCACTAATATGCTGCTCCACGGACAAACCTCGGTGCTCTGAGACTACTGCAGTTGTAATTTGGCACAGCATAAAATTCTGTTAACATAACATAACACACTCCACAGAAGTCCTGATATCTGCACACCAGGCTGCATAAAGAGAAATTGCCATGAATATAACCTTTGTAAAGCTTCCTGCTTCGTGGATCCCCTGTTGTGCTTTACTTCGACCAACGACCCAGTATCTACAAAATCCTGCTGAAAATTGCAAGCTCCGCCCACTTTTTGGCGTGATCACATAAAAATCTGCATGGGCGCGCACACGTGGGCGAAGTACCTTAAAGTACCACTTTGCCGCTCTCCTTCCTGCTTCGTGGATCCCCTGCTGTGCTTCACTTCGACCAACGGTACTCTCTACTTTGCACTAAAGACTTTAATCTGTGTCATTGCACACTATAGACATTTGACTTCAATATATTGATTTTATTTACCTCATTTCCTTTGCTTGGAACCCAGTATCTACATTATCCTGCTGAAAATTGCAAGCTCTGCCCACTTTTTGGCATGATCACATAAAAATCAGCACACGCGTCCATCTGGGCGAAGTACCTTGAAGTACTGCTTTGCCGCTTAGCCGCGGTGCTGCGGGTAAAGGGTCAAAGTGTCGTTCAACTCTTTTGCTTCAAGGTCAGTTCCCAATTCTGACAATTACCACATTCCATGATACGAGGTCGATATACGTTTAAATCTGATATGCCACCATCTCATGACAAATATATTTTTTGTTATGAACTTTTATTACTATATATTGCACCTTATGACCATTTGCACTTTAGGATTTTCCATCTTTACATATATTCTCTTAAAATAAATCATCTGGTTGTTTTATTCATTTGAATGGTTGTCATCCTATCTACTGGTTCAGTATGGAATATTTGAACTTTGAATGAACTTTGACATGAATCGGTTTACCTTCTGAACAATAGACCTTGTCAACCATATCATTTTTTACCTCAACAGCAGCATTTATTACTAAGTATTGTTATCCTATTTAATTACTGTGCAACCAACTTTTCTTGCTTGACCATCTCCTCTCACCCAACAGAAAACCATTAAACGCAGGTTTTCTGAAACAACGTAGCAGAGTCGTGTTGACAATATAGCATGCTCATCCTCAATCTTAACTTCTCCTCGAGCGCTTTCAGTCAAGACTGCTACAACAGTAAAGAGCGCTGACATTCGTAACTTTTGTCAAGAAACAGCATTAAGTGTAAACTTTTCTTAGACCCACTCACTGCTAGCTCAGCGGAAACGAGTGAATACTCGACCCTCTTTAACCACTGCTTACAAACTATCCCCTTGTCAGACACCGTGAACACCAGATTGTGAGAAGAATCACATAGCTCCAATCTTGATGTCTACTCCAGGGGTCACACCAGAAGTGCCTCATTTAATGAAAACAGCACCCAA
The DNA here is from genome assembly GCF_040938575.1 of Ambystoma mexicanum. NCBI lineage: Eukaryota > Metazoa > Chordata > Amphibia > Caudata > Ambystomatidae > Ambystoma > Ambystoma mexicanum. The sequence goes on along the minus strand of NC_090936.1, from coordinate 21,101,777 downwards.
TGTTCTAGACGTAGGAAAATAATTTTGTGATTTAACCGACAAAATACCCAGTAACACTTCAATGTCAGACAGTCTTGTACTGTTGAATGCATTAACAGCTCCAAATCCAACAGAAGTCATTGAACGTGTTCCTCAAGAACCTGTTCAGGGTGTTTCATCTTGTTCGCAAAACTCAAACTCATTAGTAGACTCTATGGTAATCGATCTGAATGCCGATGACTCCTGTTTCCTGTTTCTCGGCACAAGTAGATTCACAGAATCTATCTTGTTCACCTGATCTCTTTCCAAATTTAAGTCACGACATTTCGATTCTAGCTACCTCCTATTCTGCCCCCACACCGCGTCAATCCAATGAGAATCTCCCACCTCGTATTAATCCAACCCCGGAGGCCCTTCCTAACTCTTTAATTGAGGTTACACTTAGCGCAATTAACGTAGCGCTCATTTCTTTGTCCAAATTATTTGAACATTTTGAAACAAAATTGAATCATCAAATGTCCCAAATGACAGAAATACTTGATTGGCAAATAAATAATTAATCCATCAAAGGCTGTCAGACAGGAGTCGTTTGCATAGCTTGTAATTTAGAGTCTACATGCAACAAAACTGATTGCTCTTCTTCTACTCTGCGCAGAGATCCAAAGACGTGTCCCCCAGTAGTTCCATACATTCCTGGCAGTATTACCTCCAAAATAGATACTGATAAACTTCGACAATTGACAGCTATAGCCACAATTGAAAAACCTCAAATGTTCTAAATGAAAAAATACCATTTTCATTGGTTCAATTCAAACAAAAAACCCATTTAAAAAGAAATCGAAATCAGGCTCCCTTTCCCAAGAAAAGAAATAAAAAAATATCAAAACAACTAAATCCACTACACATTCTGCGACAAAACTATTTTTTTAATCACTATCCAACTATTAAAAAAAGAATTTAGCCTTTGCCTCCGATGCAATAACAAACAAATATTTGCATCTGGCACAGGCGAAAAAAGCCAAAAAATATGGCTCTGAAACAATCCCTTTGCCTTACCCACCACTTGACGCATTAATTACTGCTGCAGTCGAATTACAACAAACAGAGACCATACAACCCCCTGTGTTACAGGCCCTTCCCAAAATCAATAAAACATCTGAAACTGCGATTATACTTGATGACAAAACTTTGGACGCTGGCCTGCAAGAAATCAGGAAAGCAGTAGACGCTTATATGACATCGCAAAGATTCCAACCACAACATCACCCATTGGACCTTCTGAGACCTACATGGAAATCAGCTACTGTGACTTTCTCTGAAAATTTTATAACAGATAAGACGACTCAAGACAGTCAAACAAAATCCCTCCAATTGCTCAAACCTTCAATAATTAAAACAAAAACCGTTACCAACAACATTGCCCAGTCTGATACCTTCCGATTGTGTTGATGTAACTTTGCCTACAGCTAATGCATGTTGTTCTACTACATCGAATGAAATTAGAGACATAATTGAGCAATATTTGTCAAAACAATTGTCTCTAACAAAGCTCTCACAAACTGTAACACAAAATAAATTAGATGACAACCATATCACAATATAGCAAGCCGGCATTTTATCCTTTGTCTTTTCATTTAACAAAAAACAGGATTCAGCAGGCCCAATATTGGCTCATTATTAGTTGTCGGACTCCATTGTTTCCCTCCTGTGACCTGAATCGTAAAAGTATTATGACAATATTTTAGTGATACTATCACTAGAAGACATAACTTCAACAGACATCGACCAGGTCGAATTTATAAAAGAACAAGACCTGGGAATAGTCAAACTCTGGACAAGATTGCATCTTGTCCAAAACACCATTTGGTTGGCAAAAAATGTTTTGAAGTCCTTAATGAAATATTCTCTTTCATAGCTCCCCAAACTGACGCTGCTCTTAGAACCCAAAACCAAACCCAATTTTCTGACCACTGTACTCAGCATATGGACAACCAGAATCCAACACATACATTTTGTGTGTGCGGCAATAAAATAAAATAACTAGAATCTGCCACAACCACTCAAACCATCTCACTGCTTAGCTGGAATACAAGAGGATTCTCACATTTAATTAGTAACCCAGAAGCCTGTTTTGATTAATTCAATCTAATCATGCTACAAGAAACATGGCTCACCACCACTCCATCATGGGATGACCATGATATCCTATTGCTTCCAGCTAATCGAGGCACGAAAGGCTGGCCAACACCGGGTCATATGTTAGCCACTAAAATTAGTTCAAACATCTCAATGGAACCTTGGGCATCTCCGAATAATTTCATGCAATTGGCAAAAATACGGATTCATTCAACTACTTATGCTGTACTCAAAATATATTGGAACCCTCTGTGACTGTCAGATCATCAGTTTTATCAACACTTTAACACACTATCGGATTTGATCCATCTATCCCCTGACATCACACACATAATTTTATCAGGCGATTTGAATTTACATTGTCTAAATAATCAATTAAACACTCCAAACAGGAGATTAGCACAATGGAATAATTCGATCAAAATAAACAACTTAATTATGCTAAATGGAGCCATTCCTGGTGATATCCCTCCCAAAACAACACGGGGAAGAGGTAATTCCAGCGCGACTCAAGATTACATCTATGCTGATCATTTGTTATTTTCAAAGACAATACAGCTCCAAATAATCGCCTCAAATGAAAGTGATCACAATATGTTATCATTATCTTGGAAGAATGATAGCCCACATCAGAATCACACACGATTATTTAATCAGGGCACTGTCACCATAAACACCAAACTTAATAGATTTTGTTGCTCTGAAAAGTCTTGTGACCACTTTCATGATTCCTTGAATGCAGTCTATTCGAAATCTTCTTATAAATCGAAATCTTCTTTTATTGAATATAGCTTTTTACTACAACTATATCACTCTCAAAATACTACCAACTTCCCGAAACCTATACCAACTCATACTTTTGACCCTCTTGTCAAACGAAGAAAGACTCTGTATCGACAAGAAAAAAGGAAAGCATTATCACTTTTGATAGAACCGAGATTACCTGCTTTAATGACAATCTAAACGAGATATAAACATTGGCACAATGCCTGAAACATTAAACCATATCAAACTGATGGTGAAATGATGCTGACCATGCTTGCTAATAAAAATACTGCCCAGATTTGGGATGTAATGAACCAAACAACATAAAATTCTGAATAAGCATCATAAATCAATGTGGTGAGTGAATCACAATGGATAATCCATTTCTCGAATGTATACGCTGCACCTTGAACACCACATATCCAATATAGATCTGAAAAAAAATTATCATTTTCATTTGTAATTTACCAGAGCAGATAGTCTGTTCTTTATAAACGAAGCAAGATGGTCGAGAGCCCGACGGCCTTTCTAATCATATGTTAAAACAACACCCAGAATCGTGGTCCTCAATTCTATTCAATTTCTTTTCTTATATAATGGCCAAACAACAAATTCCAAGAACATGGACACACTCCATTGTACTTCAAATATACAAGAAGGCCGATCGGCAAAATCCAGCCAATTACAGACTGATCGCCCTTCTTGATGCCCCAGGAAAAAATGGCACGTGTCTTATGCTTAGAGACTTAAACTCTTGGTCTCTGGCTGTAAACAAGAGAGATCCCTTTCAATCAGGATTTGTTGCTGGCCAGGGTACCTCCGTCAACATCATAATTATTAACATTCTACATGTTGAAGGCTAATGGTATTGCTCAAAAACAACCCCTGTTTTTAGCTTTTGTGGACTTCAGGGTTGCTTTTGTTTCAATAGATTGTCAACTGCTCATAAAAAATTAGAATACCATCGATGTCCACACTCTCTGATTACATTAGTAAATCTCTCGCACGCCAACACCACGATGCAAGTCAGATTATCCATGGAAGGATTACTTCGCTCGAGGTTTGAAACAAGGATGCTTCTGTCCTTTTTAACCTGTTTATATTAGACATGGGCAAATGTTTTCAAGAAACTATTGCAGACCCCCCGAAATTAGGCACACAAGCTATTACGTGGTTACTGTACGCAGACAACCTTGTGCTTCTTTCTCAAACACCGAAGGGTCTGCAAAGATTGCTTTACAAACTTGACAGCTATGCACAAAACAATAACATCCTTATCAACTTAGAAAATACACAAATCTTGATTTGTGGAAATTCATCAAAGTGAAAAGAAAAATCCTGCAAGTGGCTACTCCAACAGAATACATTCTTGGTAGTATCCCAATATAAGTACATCTGGTACTACAGACACTGGTCATGTGGATGAAAAACTTAATCTCCTTAATATAAATTCAAAACTAGCATCACAAGCCAAAATGTTGCTTTTTTAATTTGGCAAATTTACTTGCAGTTATATAATGTCATACTATTTGCAAAAAGCAGTGCCTATTGTAACCTATGGCTCAGAATCAAAGGCTCCAAACAACCAAATATTTTGGGAAAAATTAGAGGCTCCTTTTTTTGGCGAGCTCTTCTTAAACTGCCCAATTGTATACCTATACCTTTAATACGCTTTGAAATTGCAGCCATGTCAATGTATGTGCATTACGTATGGAAATTGTGTTGTTTACTTTGAAAATGTCTAAAGAGTAAAAATTCAAATAACATCTTGTGTATACTAGCTATGCATTTGTTATCTTCTACTTAAGAGTTTGTGAAAAAATGGAGGACATTCACACGAACAGGCCGATTCATGGAATTAATGTGCGCTGAAATTTTCAGCGAAAGCGTGCGAATCGCAGTGCCAGTGCAAAAATCACAGCGAAACCTGCACACAACAATTCATGGAAGTCCGTGCGTGTGTAAATCCAGGATGTGCGTCACAATTCTGCGTGGCGCATGCTGGCGCACACGTCTCCAAACAGCGTGCGCTACGCGCACAGCGAAATCGCACATAACAAAAGTAGGAGGAACAGAGGGCGTGACACGCGGAATGGGGAACAACACGTGAAAATGTGGGCGTCACAGGGGAAGTACAGGAGGCAAATGCGCGGAATGCCCACACGCACGTTCAAAACACGTATTCATGGATTCGAACAGGGTTAAAGCGTGCGCCAAAAAAGACGCGCTAATCCGGAAACACGTACGCCAGGAGGAAGCAGGCATATGTGGACCCGCGCAGCATAAAAGTGCGCATAAACAACAAACAAGCTCAGACGCCAGGATGAATATACCGTTCCTAGCAGCAGTGGTCGTGGGATACCGCAGGAGGAGGAGGAGGATAGTCAGACCCAGAATTTTCACACCCAGAACCAGCCTTTTTGGGATGCCTGATGACCAGATGTATGGGAGGTACAGGTTTCCACCTCACATAATACTGGACTTGGTCAGTGAGTGGGAGGATGACCTCACATCACCCACCCTGTGCTCCCAAGCACTCAGCCCCCTGGAAAAGGTCCTCAATGTACTGCACTTCTTGGCCACTGGATCATTTCAGCGGACAAGTGCTATAGTGGGGGGGGGGGGTGTCACAGGCCACGCAGTCACGCTGCCTACACCAGGTCTTGGCCATCATGACTGCACGCCCATCAGTCCGCAGGCACATATACCTGCCCAGAACACCTGCAGAAAGGCAGGCTGCTGTCCAGGATTTCTACAGGATGTCACAATTCCCCAAAGTCCTAGGTGCCATTGATTGCACCCATGTGGCTCTACGTCCCACCAGGGCATCAGAGCACATCTATAGAAACCGCAAGCACTGGCATTCCATCAACGTCCAGGTTGTATGTGATGCCAAGGGAATCATCACCTCAGTATATGCCAACTATCCAGGATCCACCCGCAACAGTTTTATTTACAGAATGTCAACCCTAAACCGGGACCTAGGAGCTGGGCGGCATGGCGATACATGGCTGCTCGGTGAGTATAAATGCCACAGCACATGCATGCATGTGAGATACTGAGTAATGTCACAACCCCACTAATGATACCCATCACCACCTCCCCAGGGGACAGTGCCTACCCTCTGAGCACCCACATGATGACGCCAATTCGGGACGCCACCCGAATTAAGATACAACACAGCCCACATTGCAACCCGGGGCATAGTGGAGCGCACATTCGGAGTGCTCAAGTCACGCTTTCGCTCCCTTGAACGTTCTGGCGGGCAGCTGTTATACGCTCCCCCAGTAGTGTGAAGGATCATAGTGGCAGCATGTGTCCTGCCCAACGTTGCAACACGCTGGGGCCTGCCCGTGGACATGGTGGTGCCCCCACATCCCCAACCACATGCATGGCCGCTGCGCATGGGAGGGGAAAGGGCACGGGGTGAGGCAGCCCATACGCAGCAGGTAGCTAATTACATTACCTAAAATCACACCCCTGTGGAGTGCACACAGCCCTGCCACATACCAGCTGACAATCGATGATGATACAAGGGACAGTCAACTGTCACAACCATACCAGCCTGAGATTGGTCACCTGGAAGTGTTACATTGTGTGCATCCCTACCTACACAAACACCACCAATGCTGTGTCATCAAAAGACACACTTCTATGCTGCTAAATTCATTACCCCCTTGCAAAATACAACATGACAACAGTGCCATGTCACCCAACCCCTCCCCAGCACCGCCACCCAACACACCATGGCATGTCATGCAATGTGAGAGCAAACAAAGCAATCCCCAAAACCTGACACAAGTGTTACAAAGTACAGTGTCCCTAATGGAAACTGGCCACACACAATATGCTCCCAGTAATGTAGAACTAACAACACACATGACCAAATACTTACCAATAATTCAATGCAGCTACACAACCTCAAACATAGCAGAAACATGACAGTACTAAGTTAAGGTAGTGGTAGTCTTACAACCTGATTATGCCAGCACATCAACCCCTTCCAACTTGTTCAGTGTTGCTGCCACGCAAATGTGTAAGTGCACTGCTTACAACATGAACTCCATCTCCAAAGTAGACGGCCTTGTGAAGACATGAGGAATGAACCTGCAAATTAGGAGGAAGACATGGATGCACAAGCACATATCAATACACCATGCAGTGTACAATACAACAACAATATCCACTAGGAATGTATACACAGTATTGACTACAGACTGCCCACACAGCTCATGGGAGTCCAACGTCACTGTGTAATTCACTGTCAATTGGGCACACCCTTTGCAAGCCCATGGAAACGGGAAGCAGGAGGGGTGTGTGTCTCACGAACCCAAGCATCTAACCCAAACTCAGGACAAGCCTGCATGTGCCCAGCAGGAATACATTGGATGCCCACGGGAGCCACACAAGGCAACACACTGTAAAAAGAAAATCTAAAATCAAAAATCTAAAATGGCCATGTAGGGGCCAGAGGGGCGGGACCCAGAAGGTCCGAGGACAGGGTGCGCACCCAGAAGGTCCGAGGACAGGGTGCGCACCAACAGCCACCTGTGTGGATGTTGGGAAAACAAAACACCTCCATGGGCTCATGGCCTGCACGGCTATGCCAATGTGGGAGAACTGCTGCTGTCGCTCTCATCACCCTCTGCTGCTGCATCAGGAGGTGGTGGTGCTATGGAAGGCAGCCCACGCAAAGCCCCGGTATGGTCCTCCATGGCAGCAAGCATGCAGGTGTGGAAGGTCTCGTTCTGGAGGATTATAGTGTGGAGATCCCCATGCAGCACCTGACGTGATGCCTGGATCTCCTCCCGAGTTGCCTGCATCTCAACTGAGAGCGAACGTATGAGCCGCTCCAGCTGCTGTTCTGTCCTCAAGTTAGTGGAAGCCTCAAGGTCAACAAGAGTCTCCCTGAGGTGATGGAGTTCTACCCTCAGGGCTTCCCTGTGGTCCTGGGACTCTATTGATATCGATTGGCGTAGAGTCTCCAGTGCCGCCCGTCGGTCCCTGTTGGATGCCAACATGTCCTCCCTGTGTGATTGGCAAATGGAGTCTGTTGCCTGCTGTAGTTGCTCCATCTGCCTTTCAGGGGGGACAATGGAAGTGGCCACCCTCTCCATTGCTTGAGCCATCATCTCAACTGATGCTGCCTGTTGGGTTGCCATACCGTACATGGATTGTTCCCATGCGGTATTGCCTGGTGGCGTCCGGCCACCACGTCGGCAGGCACCACACCTGTTTGGGGCAAGGCGATCTGCGCCTTGCTGTGCCGGCACTGCCTGAGGCTGCAGGACTGCATTCCCACTCTGATCTTCTGGCCCAGGAACAGGATGAGATGTTGTGGAGTGTGACCCTGCATCCGTAACCGCCAAAGGTCGACTTACCAACACTCACATCCAAACACTGACATCCCCATAGAGGGTTCTACCCCTGGTGCAGGTGGGTTGGACAGAACAGAATCCCTGCCAGAAACACTTACCTGCGATGGCACATAGGTCTCATCATCCGAATCAGCACCTGAATAGAGGTCTGGGGAGGTGCACCCAGAGGCACCCCTGGACAGAATGCTCTGCAGCAAGATTGGGTTCTCACCCACCACCACACCACATCCCCCACTGGTGCCCGGTCGTGCCTGAGATCCCTCCTGGGTCTGCACCATCTCCTCAACCTCAACAGCATCAAGTGCGTCATCCCCTGCAAAAACATGAAAGACAAAAAATGGAAACAGGCATTAGCACCATAGCACACAAATAGGCCTGACAAGCTACAGAACCAGTACATGATTTACACATGTCCCACATGACTATAACCCTCCCATCCATTCACTGTCACTGATTCGGAAGGGGTGGCAAAAGGCAGACACTGATGACACCAAGATGGACGTGCAACACATTTGCTGCATGCTGGGTAGCACTGCCATCACACATTGGCCTGTGAGTGGCATGTTCAATACACATACATGCCACATGCCATCACACAGATGGCATGTACCATAGCCATGGTACATTCCACAAGTACATCCATATGTCAGTGAATGAATACTGTCAGCCATCCATGTGAGATGGACATGATGAGATGAAAAATGCTACATAGTGTGACAAAATAGGCATGTGCCACACACTGCAACACATCCAGTGTACAAAAATACAGTGATTGCAGGCCGATGTACACATCAATAGTTGTGCACTTCAACATGACAGGAAACAACTATCATGTTCCACATTCAAACAGGCCCCAAAAATGTGTGTGATCAGGCCAATACTCAATCAGCCTGAATGGTCAAATCATTCACCTAACAAGGTAACACATGTGGGCCAATGTGGGGTTCATCAATGACAGATGCATGTCACAAATGTGGCAATAGGGCTGAGGAATGCATAGCAAAAGTGGGAGAATTGAAACAATCAGCCTGAACGAACACTGAAAAATACAAACAATGGTGTTGCAAGATGCCACTTCAAGGGCAACTGCCGTAATGTTGCGCTAAATTACTACTGTGGGCAGAAGGGATACTGTCACACCCACATCCAAGGCCGCTGAATGTTTTGGATGAAGCACATGGGTGACCCATACCACTCAGGCACACACACCCTCACCTGGCACTCAATCAGAACCCGTCACCCAAAAAACATACACATGAATTCACACACATGCATGGGCACTCACCGGACAATGCGTCGTAATCAGGTAGTTCTCCCACACCTTGGATCTGTTCCTCTGTGACGAAGGCCCCAGCAACAGACTCATGTTCAGTGAGTTTGTTGTCCTCTTGTGGAGACCCACCGCCAGTCACCAGAGTAGCGGCATGATTTGAGGCCAGCTTGTTCTTTGCTGTGCGTTTCAGGTCATTCCACCACTTGTAGCAATCATCAGTTGTGCGCCTCACAAATCCAAGGGCACTTATGCGGTCGGCGATGATCTGCCAGTGTGCCTTACGTTGACCAGGTGTGGTCTTGCACCCTGCAGTCACCACCATTTCGTGGCTATGTGCCGACACATAGGACACAAGTGCATCAAGTTCTGCGTCATTGAAGCAAGGCTTCCTTGACGTGCCGGAGTGTGTAGCTGTGTCTGGGGTCTCAGCCTGTCATGCCAGAGCACCCTTCTTCCTCTTCTTTAAAGGTGGAGCAGAGCAGAGTGGCTTACGCCGCTCTGGTCAGTAAAGGCAGAAGCACCGGTGGACTGGGTAGTAGGAGTGTGGGAATGCACAATGACCATAGGTCTTGATGCAGGCATTGGTTGTAGGGTAATGTTGGCAGGGGGAACGTCAGTTTGATGGACCTGGACTGACACTGTCCTGGCTGGGAGAGTCAGAGCTGGGGCGGATGGAGCTGCAGCTGCCCCTGCAGCCTCCCCACCCTGCATACTTGGGGCAGCAGATGACATAGCTGCCCCAGATCCACATGGCTTGGTGACAACAACTTGCACCGCCACACGTGGCCTAGACTTGCTGACCTGGAAGTCAGCCAGGGAGTCATCCTGTGCCAGGTCAGGTGCCACAATGGGCTGGTCCAGCAGGGGCTGAGCTGGGATGGTGTCAGCCACGTTTCCCTCAACCATGGGGGGGGGGGAATGGGTGTCCCTGATTGTTCCTCCACACATGGGGGTATAGGGGCACCCTGCAAATCCCGGCCACGTCCCCTACCGCGCCCACCACTCCCACCTTTTGAAGGTTGGCCACCTTTGCCTCCCTTACCGCTTGGTCACCTCCCAACCATGGCACTGATGTTGTTGTGCGTATGGGAGTTGCAGTAAACTATTGTCCTGGGCAATTGCGGGTCAAAGGGGTAGGATACTAGATGGAATTCGTACCCTAGTGCTCTAACAAGGCTGTCTGTGACCCCTGGTGGAAGATGACGGGTCACGCAATGCACAGGCAGCCCAAAATCAAAAATTAACGTGCATGCAACCCCTCGTAGACCATGTGCGTGAAAAAATGAACCCGCACTATGCTGTGGCACCCAAAAACACAAAAATAAGTGTACGTGTCATACACGCAGCCTACAATGACCTCTGAAGGGGAACGCGACACACGGGGCAAGCACAGTTGCTAAGTACGTGCGGAACTCACTGTCTGCCTGGAAAAAGAACGTGAAAAATACACGTGTGCACGCGTTGGCAACACCCCCGCCAAAAGAAGAATTGTACGCTGTCTGAGGAGACAGGACAAAAGGAGAAGTGAACTCTGTTTGAGGAAACAGGCCCAACAAAAAATCAGAAAAGAGCTGTCAGAGGTAACAGGGAGTACGAACTAGAAACGCTGTGAAGTAATTGCGTGTGAACCGACAAGAAGTACAGATTTCACCCACTCGCTCTCCATGAAAAGCACGTACAAGGAAATGGCGTCCCACACGTAGCTTTTAAACCAGCACACACGTACACGTCAGATATGCGTGTACATGGGCACTTTCCTCCAATTACACGCGATGACACTCAGACGTGCAGTTTTTCCACGTGCGCTCTGTCATCACGTGCTATGAGGGAAATGCACACGCGCGTAATGTAACTTACGCGCTTACACGCTAAGGGCCTTTGGTCCAATGAAATCGTGTGCGTGTGCTGATGCGCTTACGCGCTAAGGCCCTTTCCTCGAATTACACGCTGACGTGCAATTTTTTCACGTGCCAAATCACTCCGTATCAAGCTGGCCACACAAAAACACACCGAAGACCACGCTCCTGCCCAGAAGGCCGGATTACTGCCCCCCAGAGCTGCGAGCACGCTCCCACCTGCCATCTGCTGCTGCCTGCCTGCTGCCCACGTGCCCTGCCATTTGCTGCCTGCACGTCAGCCAGTTGCTGTGACCACCCCTGCTGGAACCGAAGACTTCCGACTGGGATTCCATCGCTCCACAGCCCAGCCCCAGGACCCAGTTGCCCACCCACTCCTGCCTCTGGGGTTGCCATGTCCAGCACAACACCATCTGGCAGCACTGGCAACCCCCAGCCAGAGAGGCAGAGGGCCACCAGCTTCACTGCCACCGAAGTTTGTGTCCTGGTGGAGCAAGTCCTGGGGCAGTATGATGCCCTCTTTGGAAGTTCGCGCGCCGACAATGAAGGACGGACCAGGATCTGGATGGACATCGTGAATGCCATCAACGCGGAGGGGGTGGCAGTCCGCGACTTACATCATGTCAAGAAGCGCTGGGAGGACTTCAGGTCCAGGACCCTCAACAAGGCCCGGCGCCTCGCTAAGGCAGCGGATGCAGTGTACATGCATATTGATAGAACACTGTGCGTGTTGTGGTGTGCCAGTAGTGTGCAGGTTGCACATGTGTTAATGTAGGGCCATGTAGGGATGTGTATGAACATGGGTGTGAGGATGCCACATGTGAGTCCTCTCAGTTGTGAGACACATTGATAGTGTATGTGTTGGTAAGCATGTTGGGCAAATGCAGGTGTGGGAGCACACGTTTGAATTTCTGTGTATGTACATTGGCATGGTTGTGGCATGGATGGTGGTTCATAATGCATGTATCTGCACTGTGTACATGTGCATGTATGTGTATCTGACAAGTGTGCAACTGTGATGCAACATGGATGCACGTGACACTGATATGTAGAAGGATGAATGGCAGATGTGACATGTATGGCGATCTCATCACTGCAACAGTTGGAGGAGATGTAGACATGCAAGTAAGTGTGGTGGCGTGTGTGCATGTCTAGTGCACTCCTTGTGTTTAATGTGATGTCAGGCTCACCTTTGGCTGTTCATGCTGTTGTATGTGTATGGATGGTGCTGCCTGGTGCAATATTGCTGTTGAAATGTTCATGTGTGCGAGTTAAAATGACATGTGTGTCGTGGAGTGTGATGCCGTGTCTGTAGTTAAACAATGCCACTCATGTGCAACTGTCATGTGTGTATCAGTCCATTGTACAGTGCCCTGATGCCTGTGTTTTATCTCTCCCTGTCTGCAGCGTCAACTGAAGAAGAGGGCGGAGAGGGTGCTGTGGAGCACAGCAGCAGGGATCATCCCGCCAGCCGTAGACGCAAGGACCGGCTCCCCTCCCAGGTTGTCATCTTGTCGGGGAGTGAGGAGTCCGGTGCCGCGTCCCAGACCGCATCTGCCAAGGGAAGGTCCAAGAGGCGGAGGTCGGAGTTGGACTCCTCGGCAGCAGAAGGGGCAGTTGAGACCCCACAGGGTCCGACGGAGGAAGATGGCACAGAGTCATCCAGGTTGGTGGGGGGTTTGGTGGAGGAGGAGGCCGTGCAAGGGACAGACACGGGGTCTGGAGGTGGGGATTCCACTGGTGCAAGTGGTGCAGTGCAGGGGCAGGGACAGGAGGCAGCACAGGCCACCGCGGAGGTGCCCGTGTATAATCCTGTCCCCGATCCTGTGACTGCATCATCCCGCACCAGCAGGGATGCCTACGTCCAGACCCGTTTTCAGGGAGGGGATCCGCTTACAACAACTGGCCTTCCTTTCCCTGCGGACGTGGCTATCCGGGACCGGGTTGAGCCTGTCCTGGGTGGGGTGGCGTTGCATCAACGGAACTAACGAGGTGACCTGCAGTCTTTTCATGAGGAGACTGCACGTCATCTCGAATGCCTCGTTGACCACGTTGACCTACTGGTTCAGCTCACCAGGGCCGGATTCCTCCGTTTGCTGGACCTTGTTCTGACCCCCTCCTCAACTGAACCCCCTATGCGCCAGTCATACTCCATGCCATCTTCCCACCCATGTATCACCAGGGTACTCTGTGGAGCTGCCTCTGAGCCTGCGGCCAGGCTGGTGGAGGACACATCCCTGCCACAGTCGGGAGTCGGACGTCCAGCAGGGGTGGCCACATCAACAACTGCACCCCAGCCGGAGGAGGATGTGCAGGCAGCAAGAGCCAGGGCACAGGCAGGGGCACAGCAGCAGCAGCAGCAACAAGGTGGGAGCCATGATGGCACGGGGCCTTCGTCATCGGAGGGGCAGGCATCGGCTAGAGGGCAGGAGGACCCAGGACTGGAAGTGTCGTCCGTGTGGCAGCGGTTAGGCCATGCTATAGATGCGGAGCGGCAGCGGGCAGAAGAGGCATGGCTCACGATTGTCAGGGCAGAGAACTCCATGCGGAGGGCCCTGAGGCAGGTCGAGTGCCTCAAGGCAATTTGCAGGGAGTTGGAGAACATGTCGTCGTCCCTGCGAACCCTCGGGGCCATGGAAGAGGACCGCCTCCAGGACATTGAGCAGGAGTTTGATGATGCCCTGGCCCGGGACATCCAGAAGTGAGCTGTCGGACTAGCCCGCTGCCATTGTATATAGTTAGATAGTATAAGATTTCCTTTCGTTTTTTCTTTATTTTGGTTGCGCTTGGACAATGCACCACGTTTTTGTATATAGTTTTTTATTAGGTAGTATTTTTGATAGGTTTCATCAGTTGGGCTCATGGACCCTGGATTGTTCTTCTGTACATAGTTCACCATTGGATTATTCTCTTTTTTTTATTTTCACCATGGAGCAATGGTTTTTACTTTCTTTTTTCCCTTGGATTTGCTTTGTTGGACTGTGACTTTGGACACCATTTCTTTTGGATTTCTTTGGATTATGATTTCTTTTTTTTAATTATTTTACGGACATGCAGCTTTTCTTTTATTATTCCCATTGTTATGTGTTGGATTTTAATTACATTCATGTTGTGTTTAATACATTTTTTTCTTCATACTTCGATGTGTGGTATTATCTCATTGGTTTCATGCATGTCATGATATGGGTTTTCACATTCACTTGCACCCATTGTGTGCGTGTGACGGACATGTGTTCATTTACATACTTGCCATTGGAGTTGTATCATGTAATTGCCTTTTCTATGTGGGTGGATGCAATACTTGGTTGGGTCTTTGGGCTGGGGAGGCTGGCCATAAGGGCCATGATTGAGGATCGTAATGACCTGGGGGAAGGGGGACATGAGTGGGACATGAGTGGGGGCCTGCTGGCAGGTGCCCCTGACTGCTGGGGGGTGGGGGTGCAGGGGGACATGAGTGGGGGCCTGCTGGCAGGTGCCCCTGCATTGCTGGGGGACATGAGTGGTGCCTGCTGGCAGGTGCCCCTGACTGCTGGGGGATGGGGGTGCAGGGGGACATGAATGGGACATGAGTGGGGGGCCTGCTGGCAGGTGCCCCTGACTGCTGGGGGGTGGGTGTGCAGTGGGACATGAGTGGGGGCCTGCTGGCAGGTGCCCTGCACTGCTGGGGGGTGGGGGGGCTGGGGGACATGGGTGGGGGCCTGCTGGCAGGTGCCCTGCACTGCTGGGGTCTGGGGGTGCTGGGGGACATGAGTGGGGGCCTGCTGGCAGGTGCCCCTGAATGCTGGGGGGTAGGGGTACAGGGGGGACATGAGTGGGGGCCTGCTGGCAGGTGCCCCTGACTGCTGGGGGGTTGGGGTGCAGGGGGACATGAGTGGGGGCCTGCTGGCAGGTGCCCCTGACTGCTGGGGGGGGTGGGGGTGCAGGGGGACATGAGTTTGGGCCTGCTGGCAGGTGCCCTGCACTGCTGGGGGGTGGGGGTGCTGGAGGACATGAGTGGGGGCCTGCTGGCAGGTGCCCCTGACTGCTGGGGGGTGGGAGTGCAGGGGGACATGAGTGTGGGCCTACTGGCAGGTGCCCTGCACTGCTGGGGGGTGGGGGTGCTGGGGATCATGAGTGGGGGCCTGCAGGTGCCCCTGACTGCTGGGGGGTGGGGGTGCAAAGGGACATGAGTGGGGGCCTGCTGGCAGGTGCCCTGCACTGCTGGGGGGGTGGGGGTGCCGGGGGACATGAGTGGGTGATCAGTAGTGCAATCTGACATGTGGTTTGGCTGGAGGGCAGGGCCATGGTAGATGGGCTGCCTGCGGGACATGACCAGGGGTGCAGGGTAGTCCCCTGTGGTGTGGGCTGCCTGCAGGGGCTGTGGAGGGTGTAGAGGGAACACCTGGGAGGACCCACACTGTCAATTCACGTGTAGGACTCCCCACGCACCCCCGAAATTCAGTACACCACTGACAGCAAAATTGCGTGTGAAACTTCCTGCGCACCCCAGGAATACACGTACCCTGCTCAAATTGCATGTGAAACTTCCCGCGCACCCCAGTTATACACGTACCCCACTCGCACAGGCCCTTTCGCATGTGAAACTTCCTGCGAACCCCAGAAATACACGTACCCCACTCGCACAGGCCCTTTCGCGTGTGAAACTTCCCACGAACCCCAGTAATACACATACCCCACTCGCACAGGCCCTTTTGCGTGTGAAACTTCCCGCAAACCCCAGTAATACACATACCCCACTCGCACAGGCCCTTTCGCGTGTGAAACTTCCCGTGAACCCCAGTTATACATGTACCCCACTCGCACAGGCCCTTTCGCGTGTGAAACTTCCCGCGAACCCCCGTAATACATGTACCCTGCTCCAATCGCGTATGAAACTTCCTGCGAACCCCAGTTATACACGTACCCCACTCGCACAGGCCCTTTCGCATGTGAAACTTCCCGTGCACCCCCAAAATACACGTACCCGGATCCAATCGCGTGTGAAACTTCCTGCGAACCCCAGTTATACACGTACCCCACTCACACAGGCCCTTTCGCATGTGAAACTTCCCGCAAACCCCGGCAATACACGTACCCTGCTCCAATCGCGTGTGAAACTTCCTGCGAACCCCAGTTATACACGTACCCCACTCGCACAGGGCCAATCGCGTGTGAAACTTCCCGCGAACTCCAGTAATACACGTTCCCTGCTTGCCGTTTGCTGTTTGGCAGCCCTGTAAACTGGTTCAGGGTTAGCGCAGCCCTTTGCGCTGGATTGGGGATCTTGATGGCTTTTCCTTGCACAAGGGCAATCTTGGGGGCGTAACTGGCGCTGCTGCAGGGCGCCACTCTGCGCCACGGCTGGTTTTGGAGGCTAAAATCCATGAATACGCTGTGCGCGGAAATCGATTTTAGCGCACGCGGCTGGCGCAGACATTCGCACGCGCACACTGTGCGCCAGCCGCGTGCGCCACTTGTGTGCTTAATTCTATGAATTACCCCCGAAATGCGTTAGCTTATGCAGACATTTCTATAGAACTTCCCATCATAAATCCAACTAGAGCTAAGTATAAATTGCATCAATATGATTGGCTTTGCACACAAGCTCAATGCCGGACATATAACGATTTTGATCCTTTAATATTTGGGCATAAACAAATGAGTACAATGGGCGATTATCTACTTAAATGTCCTTCTCAAAACTTTAGACATAACATTTTGAGAATCCTATTCAACCTGTGTCCTTGTAATGATCTATTAGCCGGCGCAACAATCTCTAAAAATCAAAAATTGTGCCGTTTCTGTCTAAACACATCTAAAAAAAAAAGCTTCAACATTTAGTTGTGTAATGTCCTGCATTATTCTCAAGATGCTTTGTATATTTTAAAAATATATCCAACTGTAAACCATCAATGTCAAACAATGAAATTTGGCAAAATCTTGCGTCATCTAATAGGTTAACAGTGAAAATAGCTTTGATTCTATATATAGAAAATCTACAACTAATGGTGTCACTTCATTATTTATGTTATTTGATCCCCTAAACAAGATTATGCAATCATGTTATACTGAGGTCTTTGAATCCAATATTTCAACTTTGATATATGAGTCTATTTTAAGGTTGATCAAATGCAATTCCAATTTTTAGATCAAATTCTAATGCTTATGTTTGCTTTTCTTGCTCCATTAATGATGTTTTATTATACAACTGTTGTTTTAAATTTGAACATAGCACTATACCTGAAACCAAGCTCTTTATTATATACATGTATATATATAAGAGCTAATATGTTGATTTTAAGGTGATCTTATAATTACGTGTTGTGTCGCATTATTTGTACTTGCATTTTTTTTTACATATATTAATATGTTAATAAGTGCATTTTTATCTGTCTAATTTTTGAAACTGTTGAAATGTTGAAAATTGTTCAACGAAATCAATAATAAAAAATATATACTTTTTGATGCCTCTAGGCCCAGACATTATTTGTACCCAGACTTGAGCAGGCTCTGTGTGCTGAATGGAGACTGGCACAGATTGCATGGGAATTGACATAAGCCAGCAGTCATAGCATTGACTAGGAGGAGAGAAACCTGGTAGCAACCAATAACCTGTGCTATGACAACAGCAGAGAAAGGCTGAGACAGAGGTCCTGTGGGATCCTGCGGAGGCCGTACTGCACCACAGAAGTCATTAACACTTCAAGGAACAATGGCATATATCTCACCACGCTGTTCTATTTACCAGTACCTGCATTTTACAAAGAATCATTCTACAAAATGTTTGGCATAACTCTGGACTTGATTTGGAGGACAGTGATGGCAAAGGGGATGGTGCTGATGTTGTGAACAAGGAACAGGAACTGCACCTGGAATTGATGGCTGGCCCAGTAATGGCGAAAGGGACGCATGCAGGTAAGGTTGCCTCTGCTATGCTAAGTCACTAAAGGTGAACCCTCCACCACAACCACCAACACTTCGTAAAAAGGCCAACACATGGTTCTCAACAGAACTACAAAATTGCAAAATAGAAAAAATTTAAATGTCATAAGATTTGGAAAAACTCTGAATGTGTCAAAAACAAGGAGGAACACACGAGAATTGCGAAAGTGTATAAAGAAGTAATTATAGATGCTAAGAAGGCGATGTATGATCATTGAATTTCCAATGCAGAGCAGGACTCTCAGGATTTCTTTAAAATCCTGAGGTAACTGGAAAATCTGTGTAGGAAAGCGATAGAAGGGTCCATTAAAGATGCTGGGTGGTGCTCAATTAGCCAAGGGGCTATGTGTAATAGATTGAGAAAAATTTAAGTAAATATTAATGCCAAAGGAGACTCACAGAATGTGATGAAAGAAGAGGAGAATATAGTAAAGCTGGATACTTTAGATGCTCAGCCAGAGGTAAGGGAAACATTGAAGGAAACCTTTAATTTTATATCTATGAGCGAATTAGAGATGATTAACATCGTAAGTAAACTAAAACCTAGAACAATTCATGGATCATGCCTCTTCTAAAGAAACCTAAATTGAACCCATTAATTTAATGTTAAATATATTATTTATAATGCGCTTAATACTCAGAGGTTTCTAAGGGCGGATCGAACCTGTGTTGCTCCACGTTGTCTTGCTTCCAAGGCAAGCGCGTTGCCCCTGAGCTATCCTTCCGAGACCATTATTCACTGCTAATTATAGACCCATAGATAACAAACACAGCATTTTTGTCGAATTTGTTTTGGAGCGAGTAGCATATGAACAGATTCTCATTCCCATGGTTAATAATAATTGTCTCAACAAATGGCTATCCGGGTTCAGGCCAGGCTTTGGGACCCAGACTGCATTGCTGGATTTAAAGTTCTCCATGCTCCAATCCATGGATAAGGGTCAAGTGGTCATTCTTATGCTGCGGGATCTTTCTGCCACATTTAACCTGGTAGATCATGTCATCCTGGTTGATAGACTGCAGAAGGTTGCTAACTTTTCTCAGGATGCAGCAGCATGGATGAAATCATTTTAGGAAGACAGACAAATGAGAGTGTGTAGCTAGAGTGCAGAGGCAACCCCAGAAAATGTACTCTTTGGGGTTCGGCAGGGGGCTTGTCTCGCTCCATCCTTATACAATATTGTTACTGCCCCTTTGTTTAAATTGCTGAAGGAGGGGGGAATTTGCTTCCCCAATTATGCAGATGATACTCAATGCCTGATTCCGCTTTCCAGAGTTTATACTGAGAACGTTGCTAACATCAACAGGATCTACAAACTGATCAAGACCTGGATGTTACAGAACGTACTTGCACTTAATGACGAAAAAACTGAGCTCATGGTTGTGTGCTCTCCAAGAAGAATTCATAAACTAGATCCAAAGTAACATTACATTCAGCTGGCTGAGTGTAAGATCACCATCCAACAGAAAGTAAAAACGTTAGGAGTCACAGCTTAAACATTCGGGCGCAGGTTAATAATTTAGTATCCTCCTCTGCATACTATATTAAACTCCTGTCCCAGATACAACTGTTACCCTCAGAAAAGAAAAACAGTGCCAGAATAGCTAGAGCCATCACTGGGCACCAAGATAGACTACTGTGGTAGTCTTTTAGTTGATATTAAAAACGGTGATTGTGCTAACCTCAAACTGTTCAGTACAGTGCAGTGAGAGCACTGTTGGGATTCCATAGAAGAGCTTACGTGTTGGACGCCTGAAGAAAGCTACTTTGGCTTCATATAGAAGCAAGAATTTTCTTGCATCTTCTGTCCATAACGCACAATTGCTTGGCTGGAGACAGTCCTATATTTCTCTCAGAAAGGCTGAAACCAAAAACCCAGGCTAGATCACTGAGATCTAACGGGGATAACCTACTTAATTTTGCTCTTCCAGGAAACATGGTTGACTATGAAACCCAATTGTGATGGATATCAGGTCCATTTAAATCCAGCTTTGAGGGGCTTGATGAGTTGACCGTCCGCTGGATTGCTGGCTTTAATCAAGATTGACTCTGGATGGAAACGTATGAATGCTAAATGTCCTAACCCATATGTGCATGGGTTTTTTCTACAGCGCAAAGGGGACTCAAGGGAGAGCTGTCTTCTGTTAATCAACATGTATTGGCGCTTAAATATGGCAAAGGAGACTAAACTAGTCCCAACTGTGATGGAAATGGTTGACGAAGCTATGCACGAATGGGCGGAGATTAAGATTGTCATCTGTGGGGATTTTAATATGAAGTTGTTTGATAAGGCTGGCACTCTCCTGAAAGAGTGTATATGGAATGAACAAGAATTGGAATGGATGGGTGATATCTTGATGAGAGAGATGCACCTTCTTAATGGTCAAACAAAGGGAGATATCCTGGGAAATCCCACTTGGAGATCGGGAAAAAGGAGATCATGCCTAGACTTCTGCTTTGTTTCTAAAAAGCAGAGAGAGCAATAGGCCACTTCTCGATTATCCCCCAAAGATTGAGTGACAAAGATCTCCTGGCAATCCAAATTGGTGGATGGAAGACCATCAGTCCGTCTAAAAGAATGGAGTAGGTGGCCCTGGATTAAGGGGGTAATAGATTGAGATTAAATGTTAAAGAGGTTAACAAAGTAGCAAGTCTATACTTGACCCAAATCGAGGGAAACTCAAATGCAATCAAATACTTGGGGATCCTAACAGGTTACAAAAAGAAAAATACTGATAAAGGTCGTAGTGATTGGATCCAACAACATGCATATGATGTGGAATTGGTGAATAAGAGAATATTGATGAGACGGGAGATTAGAGTGATTGGAAGAGATGCCTTGCCCGCTAAAAGTGAGAGAATAAGGAAGGCCCGCCTAAGATTTAAAAACTGGTGCTAGAGCACGAGGGCCAACAGATCACAAAATGGCGCTAAACAAGTGTTAAGAGCAGTCTGTGCAAAAAAGTGAAAGATACCTAGGAGCTAATCAACAATGCAGGGCATTTTTCGAGAAGACAATATGCTGAATATGGTCTCTGAAGATGATTGGATTAGACGTTATTCTTCCGTTTTCGCGGATCCAAATTGGAGGGAGAAGGTAGATCCCAAATGTCATTCTAAGAGATGGAATTTTGTATTTGACGACCACGAGGCGCACATGATAAGCGGTTTGGGCAGGGCCTGACGGCCTATCAAATAAGGAATTGAAAAAGAACAGAGCTCCGTGGGCCAAATTGCTTGTCGGAATATTCTCGCAGAACATGGAAAATAGGATATCATCAGCATCCTGGAAAGAGGCCAATATAGTCCCCATTTTTAAAAAAGGAGACAGGGAGGACCATAGGAATTATCGCCTGATCACCCCGTTAGATTCGATAGGGAAGATTTTTGCTACAGTCCTTTTAAGGGATCTCACGACATGGGTGGGAAAGAGGGGTATTTTAGACCCCCGTCAAACGGGATTTGTGAAGGGGTGGGTACATCACTTAATCTCTTCATATTGAATTTACTAAAGGAGAGGGCATTGGACTCAGGTAAACCATTATATCTGGCCTTTATGGACCTAGAACAGGCCTTTGATGTCCTCAGAGGGAAATTATGGGCCAAACTGCGGAAATGGGGCTGTCCGGAGGACTTAGTTGAAGCCATGGAATCCCTATATACCGATACATTTGTTAGGATCCATTTGTCTAAGAAAGGGACTCTATCGGAAAAAATAAATACCTTTAGGGGATTAAAGCAGGGGTGTGCACTGGGATCTCTACTATATAGTGGATCTGGCTGAGTCACAAGAACTAGTAAGGGCCTTCCCGCCGAAGATCAGTAAGAAGGAGGTACCATGGGTCCTCTTTGCCGACCATCTGGTCTTTTTAGATCAGCCCAGATCGGTCTGCAAAGGAGATTAAGTGAATTTGAATCCTTCCTTAGTTTGAATAGCAATGATCAATGCCAAAAAACTGAAAGTCATGGAGATCAAAGCTATTGGCAAAAGAAGGTGTGAAAGGTTCACCTGGTAAGTAGAGGAAATTCCCTTAGAGGTTGTTGACACTATTATTTATCTGGGTGTAAATATTAATAAGAGCAGAATTGAACAAGACCACTACCTCTACCTCCGATCCAGACGTTCGATACTGATAAACCAATGGAGGACCTTTCAGAGGAAATATGGGAGATTTAAGCTCATACCAATAATTGCTTTTTATAAGCAGAAAGTGGCCTGAATGCTAATTTATGGAGTGTAAGCAATCCTCCATCTGTCCTTTTCTGTGTGGGATAGGCTAGAGGGTCTGTTCTGGTGGACGGTTTTGGGGCTCCCAGTCTGTGTGATAAGGCTAGAAATGAAATTACAATCCCTTGAGTTCATGGTGGTATGGAAGACGATGACTAAACCCTGTAAGGTGAAGAAAAAGCTCCAGGCTTGGAACTGGATTGATTCTAAAGAGGGGTGTGGGAAAGATTGGGTTGTTTGGTGATTGAGGATGGAAAGGGTATGAATGCGCTTCCAACTTATCTGCAGAAATTCCCCTCTCCTAAGATCTGCGAGCTCCTACCCCGTTTGTTGTTTAAACATCTTGAAGACAAGGGAAGTACAGTGGAGGAGAAAGCGGCCTGGGGTCTTAAATCATGGTGTAGATTTTGTAAGATGCCGGAAATAGTGGAATGTCCAATGCATTTGATAATGGTTTGCCAATTGTTGGTCCAAGTCAGAATTTTTGTTCTAAAAGACAATATGGGAAAAGTGACAGCCTTGAGTCCGAGCAAGTGCTGGAAATGGGTCCTGATAGGTGAGCAAACTGGATTGGTAATTGCCACAATGAAAATGCTAGAGTTTTTGCTATCGGGTAAGGGAGAGGGCAAGGAGGTCTTGAGATCCTCTCTTATCATCTAGAAATAGGACAATTGAGAGAATCATGATGATTGACTAATAATGTTAAAGGTTTTTTTTAATTTAACAGGATCATGTAACATGTATTTGTTCTTGAATTAATTTTCGGTTCTTTTTTAAGCCAATAAATCATTTTAATAAAATAAAAAATAAAAACTTATGGTACCCAAGACCAAACTGATTAGGGTCCAAAAAAAGTCCCTTCTTTGAGGCAGCTCCAATGGCATGGAACTCTACACCACCCGAACTTTGGAAGATCGAATTAAGAGAACTATTCAAAAGAAGACTCAAGACTCACATGTTCAGATAGTGTTTGACCTTTAGGCACTGTACCTGACCCTAGCTTGAATTTGTTTATTCCCTCTTGTCTTGTTATGGGTTTTTTCTGAGCACCCTTATGCCTTCGTGCTACTGGTGTGCCTTACACATTCAATAACATAACACTGAGACTTTATAAGCCTGTGTTGTGTTGTATCAGAGGTCCACGTTGAAGTCTTAACACCAGGCCAATCAAAAGAAGCAGAAGAACTTAAGACATTATTTAATGTTAAGATTGAGGGGCCACTGAAAAACAAGTTGCAATTACTCTCAAAAGTACTTTCATCCACTTAAGGATGTGCAATTTACAAAGGAATAAAAATCAAACTGTTCTACAAAAAAGAATAAAAGTAAATTCTAACTGCCATGATGCCGACAGATTATATATCTCCCTACTATCTTTCTTCTTTTTTTATTTTTAAATGTATTTTTTTTTATATAACACTCCTAATACCTTACCGGAGTGCAGTTTCTATTCCAAGACCAGCCCGTTGCCCCTGTGCTATCCTCCGTTCATGTCTACTGTCATCAATTCCCCACTAGAAAGTCTATAAGCAACCAAATCTGAAATTGTTGCAGATGGATCAACAGCCACAGTAGAAGCGAAACTCCACAACATTCGCAAGTGAATTTTTTCGACATTGGACTATTTTGCCACTAACAAACCTTTCAGTACTCTCAGAAAAACAAACCAGATAAATGATTCACCCCCAGACTAAATTATGTGATGAGACGTTGCTAGCAAGAACCACTCTAACTCCAAATAACAGTCCCCTGGTGTTTATTGGAGTTCTTACAGAGAATTGGTTCAAGCATTCATAGAAATGTTGGGTCTAAATAGGGTTTAGGGTAGTTGGTGCTAGTGCCACCCCTCTCTTTCTCGACTACCCTGGCCTTTCCCCCTTACCTAGCCCAGGCGTCCTTAACGGGT
Organism: Ambystoma mexicanum; assembly: GCF_040938575.1. Taxonomy (NCBI): domain Eukaryota; kingdom Metazoa; phylum Chordata; class Amphibia; order Caudata; family Ambystomatidae; genus Ambystoma; species Ambystoma mexicanum. The sequence continues at coordinate 21,077,334 of NC_090936.1, read as the reverse complement.
GTTAATAATAATGACTCGTGACCTCTACTGGCTGCCATTCTTCCTATGCCTATGGGTGGCCTCCCTGAAATGTTGACTGACTTACTCCCTAGCGGCTTTCTAGCTGTCCCTGACCTAGCCCCACTTAATGTCCTTAAGGGAGTTTTTGGGATGGTGCCTTCTGCACAGGGTCACTTGCTCTCCACTCACGCATAATCTCACCTGAACTTCCACTACTCCTTCCCCACGACCCTACAGTCCCTCCGAATTACACGCGCCTTCCCACCGCCACCCTATGATATTGCTATTTGTCTTGCTCCTTGTCTCACTTCCGGTTTTACCTCTACCTGCTCCTTCCTCTGTTGTTATCTTCTCCTCCCTGCTTCCTCTGCCTCTCTGCTACTACCACCTCTCCGCTCTTACCAGTACTCCTTATTCCACTCCTCCCTCTTGCTACTACCACTTCACTACTACCGCCTCTCTGTCTAGTCTCACTCTTTACGCTGCTATTTCCTCTCTACTCGTAGTCTACCTCTTCTACACTCACTCCTTCCTCTCACTCGCAAATACGCTGCAGACCCCTCTCTTCAGTAAACTGCAGACTCCTTCCACACTCTCCTGCTCTGGTCTCTCAGACGTCCTCCTCTACCAACAAACCCACTAAAAAATCAATTCCCAACATTACCTTTAAATATCCCACCTCCTCCCCTGATTGGCGAATTTAGCCTGACCAATAAGTTACCACAGGGGAGCACTGAGGGGTTTTATAAGGGCTTGTAACCCCACCCCCATCTCACCCGGGCACTGCTATGGGCCAAAGGGCGCTTCAGTCACCTTTTGTTTTGGCCATTTTTTACAATATTTTTCCCCAGTAGTTTTAGTGGATTCTTCAGAATGGCCTTCCGGGAGGCCTATTTTGACTGGCAAAATCCCTGGTGGTTCATTGGGGTTCTTTCTTGCAGTTGTGAAGCCATCCCCTTCTCTATGTCAGCACGTGGACCTTGTACCTCCACTGAGGTGGCCTTGCTGGTGCCGGCTCCACCTCTGGCCCTGTAGCGGGGTCTGCACCGGTCACTTGCCGGGGAGGTATTGCACTAACTGCAGTTGCACCAGGCCGGCTTGCGCAGCCTGGTCTCACTGGTCCTACATTCACGCACTGCTGTTGCATCCATAGCTGTGCTCCTCTTCACACGTTTGTTCTGCTGGCTGCATCTGGACTTGCAGGCAAGCATGACCCCAGCTCCTCTTGGCAACACAGTTCAGGCGGGTTTAGGAGGGGGCCTGCCAATGGCATGCCATCACCGAAAGGAGTGTTACGGGGCCAATCTCCCTCCCACATCTGACAATGCCTGATGAAAACTCAGAGAGCGCTCCGCCCGCTAGAGATCTCAGTCACATTTCGCACCATCAGTCACAAGATCCTTCTAAAAAGACTGGGATGTATAGGTATTAAAGAATCAGCTCTACACTGGATCACCTCCTTCCTCATTGGTAGACCAAGAACCACTACCTTGGCCCAATACAATTACTGGCCTCACCCACTTACTTGCAGAGTACCCAGAAAGATGCCTCCTCAACTACGAGAACCCCACGGATGCACACTCTCACCTCTACTTTTCAACATCTAGATGACACGCCCAGTAGACCTCATCAATAGATCTGTTATCTCCTGCAACAACTACTACCACAAGATGCGCCCCACACTGTGATTTCCTACCGTTAAGGCAAAGCTCAAGATGTTCTAACGTTGCCATGTTGATGGAAGCTGCAGTCTGATCCCGAGGAAAGGCCGCATGGGAGAATCACCCCCCCACTCCGACAGAGATGGGTATTCAACCAGGATGGTCAGCCACCCTCCAATGCCAGGTTCTGAGCTGACACCCACTAGTGGCTAGAGGTGTAGGGACAGTGTGAACTCTGAGGGTGCGTGACGCAGGTGACAATTAATCTTTCCATAAAAGAACTTAGAATGGCAAAGAAGGCACAAAAAGTTATGAATGGGAGGGGGAATGCGAGTACACCAAGGTGATGGCAACAGGCAGGCACTACCAGGATTGAGGAATAAATGAGGAGAAACAGGCAGAGAAACTAGGGAACCTCTGACAAAATGGCCTGCTGCCTGCTCCAAAGGCAATACCGACTCTCTGCTCTCACCAAGAAGAGATTCCACATTCAAGCTCATGGCTCTGCCGCATCTTACAACTCGGCCAAACTCTTTAAAATCTGCAAGGAGCTGGCCAACCCTGCTTCAGTATCCACCCCTCCTGTTGCCTCCCAGGCTCTTTGCAATGCCCTTGCCCCTCACTTCATTAAAAAAAAACCTGGACATCCTGTCCACCCTCTCCACCCCTCCTCTCGCCTCTCCAGCTGTGCTTGCTGACCCTCCTTTAGCCCCCCCACCACCATACTTCTAGTCCTTTCCTCTTTTCTCCCCTGACAAGGTTGCTAGATAAGTCCATTCTATGAAAGCCTCGTCAAAACAGGTTCATTCCTGTTCCTCTAAAACTATCATGGACCACATTGACACCCGCCCTCTGGCCCTTGCTGATTTTTGCAACCACTTCTTTGCCTCAGGATCCTTCCCCTCCTCTCTGAAGCACTCCCTTGTGCATCCTCTTCTCAAGAAACCCACAGATGATCCTTCTTTTCCACTTAACTATCGCCCAATTTCCATCACTCCCTTTCTGGGCAAACACCTGGAAAAGTTGGCTATCTCGCAGCTTAACCTTCATTCCAATTCTGTTGGCTGTCTCCATGACCACCAGTCTGGCTTCAGAGCTGCCAGAAGCACGGAAACTGCTCTCCTGAACATCCGTGAAGATCTGCTCTCCAAACTTGACTCCAACATTCCCTCTGTCCTCATCCTCCTCGATCTCTCTTCTGCCTTTGACACAGTCAACAGTACCATCCTGCTCAACCGTCTCTGTGAAAACCTGGGTATAACTGATCAGGCTCTGGCCTGGCTAACCTCTTTGCTCTCCAATCAACCCTCCCAGGTCCAACTTGGGTCCTTCCTATCATCTATCTCCCTCTCTACTTGTGGTGTTCCCCAGGGGTCTAACCTCTCACCCTGGCTTTCAACCAATACCTGGCAACTCTCGCCCACTGCATTGCCATTTTCTGCTCAAATTTCTAGTGATATGCTGAGGACACAAATCATTTGCAGGCTGCCCTCTGCCACCTCCTCTCCCTCTCATCTCTGATTGCCTACCTGCCATTCATGATTGGTGTGCCACCAATGATCTTTGAATGCCAGCAAGACTGAGATCCTCCTCATCGGCACACCTTCACCATCCTTTCCCCTCACTCTCTGGCCGGCCTCCCTTGGCCCTCCTCCTACCCCCACCTGCGAGGCTAAGAACCTCGGGTCATCTTTGACTCCACCCTTTCCTTCGCTGCCCACATCTCTGAGCTCTATAAAAAGTCTAAATTCCTACTGCACCTCCTCAGAGGTACTCTGCCCTTCCTCTCCTTCCCCCCAGAAGCTCATGGTATCCCAAGCTCTGGTTCTCTCTAGGTTGGACTATTGTAACAGCCTCTATCTAAATCTACCTGCCTCCACTCTCTGCAACTAATCCAGAACAGGACTGCGAGACTTGTCCTTGGCCTCAAGCCCTGGGATCGTATCTCTCCAGCTCTGAAATCTCTCCATTGGCTCCCAGTGGATGCACGGATTACATTCAAAACCCTCTGCATTGTCCACAGGGCTTTCTGGTGCCTGGGTCCAAAATACCTTTAGCTATCCCCCTGCCGGGGGTAGTTCTCTGTCTTCGGCTGGGGCCTCCCTCTGGAACAGCCTCCCTGCCACTCTAAAACTTGAGGAGAACCATCTCAGGTTCCGGAAGCACCTCAAGACCTTCCTCTTTTCTTCTGCTTTCGCTCCCCCTCTCCCCTGCTGATCTGTTCTCTCTTGGCACTGTGCACCTGGCCACCCTCTGTCCTCCGGGCCCAGGTACCTGCTCACCCAGCCACCCTCCCGCACTACCACCGAGCCACCCCTTGCACTGGGTCTGTATCTGTACCCATACAGCCCCCCCTTTTTCTTCCTGCACTTATCAGACCTACCCGGCCTGCTGCCTTAAACCTAGCACTTGCAAATTGCTGTCCGCACAACCATTGTTTGTTGCCTTTATTATTTATTTATTATTATTTATCTGTTTCTCCTCTGATTCGCACTTTCCACTTCTCCCCCTTGTAAAGACCGGTGGGGGGTGTCTGTACTTCCGCTCTCTATATGGTAGAGGGGAGGCACAGCGGACCCCAGCCAAGATTCTCTATTGTGGTAGCAATGGACGAGCAATCAAGGCCTAGCTTCTCAGGAGGTGATGCGGGCTGGTTCTTAAGTACACTGTAGTCCCCGAACCCCCACAAAGGAATGTCCACACACTGTATTACTGAAAACACAGTCTTTATATAATTAATATTCAGAGGTATGTACACGATCACAATAACGCACTTTGTACTTGGAAGTCAATAATGATAAATATATACACGTCTAGAGTGGTACCACTAATGTTATCAAATCTCATTAAAGTGCATCAACTGCACGGTTAAAATGTCACACAGATCAATAACAAGTAAAACAGCAATAGAGATAGGCAGCAACGTAAGATGGTTGAAACAATAGGCAGAATGCTGACCCCTACCGCTAGGCACAGTTCTGTGTGGAGATCCCCCCACCTGGGCAACCTGTAAATAAAGATACATAGCACAAGCCCAGTCCATATGTTCAATAGTCTTACTTCTTCCTGTTAAGGTTTTACCCCCCCAATGTACCTTGTGGAGTCGAGTTCTCAGACGATGCACCGACCGATCCTTCTTGAGTGCCTCCCTTTAAGGCGGGAGCCACAGATCGTCGAGAGGTGTCGGGAACTTGGCGTTCGGTGTCGGGGAATCGACAGCCCTTCTTGAGTGCCCTCCCTTTAAGGCAGGAGTCACGGGTCGTCGAACGTCCGACGGTGAACAGGGTGAACTATGGCAGGGAAGTGGCCGCTTCGTTCCTAGCGGTGCTCGTCGATGACAGAACGTTGGCGTCCTGCAAGGAAGAGGCGTGCGGGGCACCTCGGTGACAATAGTTCTGGACCGCAAGGAGATGATGAAGAACTGTGGCCCAGCAAGGGCGTCGAGTCGTCGGCGTCTCTTCAGTCTGTAGGTGGCGGGAAACCCACCGGTGGATGCTCCTCAGTGTGTCGACGGTCGGGCCTTCTCCAGCGGGAGACAAGCAGGTGACGACGCAGACGAGAGCGTCCGATGATCAATTGAAGTTCTTAGGCAAACGGGAGTACGGCTACTCCGGTCGGCGACGGCGGTCGTCGACAGTGGCGGACAACAGTCCAGGTGCGTCTCCTTGGAGTTCCGCAGCAGTCCCCGTATCGGGTCGGCAGCCTGTCGAAGGTCTGTCTACCAGGGAGCGTTGGCAAAGATCAGCTGTGCACGATGGTCCCTCGTAGCTCGGGAAGAGGGCACCTTACCAGGTCCTCTCTGCGTCAGTCCTTGGAGGCACAGCAGCTTTCAGATTGTGACGGAGAGCAACAGCAATTCTTCTTGTCCAGCAGGGGTTCAAGGTCAAGCGTCAGTTAATCCAGTTACTCGTCGTAGAGGACTTCAGCTTCTGAACACGATTCCTAGCAGTGAGAGGTCCCCTGATATACTGTTGATCTCCCATTCATTCCGCTGGGTCGCACTCAGGCATCCAATCACGACTACGGGCATTCATGCAGGCAGGCAGCCAATCAGGCACACGAGGTATTCAGGCCATTCACTTCTCTCCAGACACTCACAACAAGTTATGTGTATTGGGACAAGTACCGAGCCATTCAACACTCCAAGCAGCATTCATACCGGTTTCGGGCAGGGTTGTCTCAGTCATTGTGTCAGCCACCAGATACTAGACGCCCACAACACAGAATGCATATTCGTCACACCCCTTCCATGCACTTTTCCCCTCCCCCTCTCCTATGCACTTGCACGTTCTCAATGCCACTGGGCCAGGTAAGATTGCTGTTTTGTTCTCCCTTGCCTTGTCATGCTCTGAAACACTTGTGTACGAGCGCGATAGAAATAAAATATCAATATCAACCAGTATGTCTAGGCACCAGCAGTGTCAACTTTCAGAACGGAATGACCAGGTTCTGTGCTTGGCGGCAGCGCAGCGTTTATTCGCAACAGCACAAAAATGGGGCTCAGCCTCCAGACCATGGTTGCCCATGGTGACAGACCACACTGAGTGAACTGTGGATGCTGGGAACCCACATACTGGTCCACCATGCCTGGTTGCAGATCCCAACATGGTAACTGTCCCACTGGTGTGTGACGATTCACAGGATCTCATCACTTCTCCCCAGAGGGGAGCCCTTCCCTCTGAGGCTAGGGGCTAGGGAGGTGTGCCCACTATGAAATATTCCCCTTAGGTGTGGAGCTGAACGGGACCTCACATGGAGAGACTCCCTTCTTGGGGATAGGGACTCCTGTTCCATAAAAGAACTCCTTAATCCTCTTTCTGATGAGGCCCAAGAAGTCCAACCTGAAGATACTACGGTTTCTCTTAATAATGTATTTCTTCTTTTACTCAACCAAGATCTGAAACCACTGAGACGAGGAACAGTAAAAGAGACATGAGGAATGGCAATCAGCTGGAAGCCAAAAGTACTGAGAAGAAGAAGAAAAGTGAAGGAGCAATAGCAACTACTCCTTCAGTGAAGATATCCAGTACTGGGAAGAGTTGGTTCCAAGGAGACATAAAGAATACCTCTTGGAAACAGAGGAAGGACTCTGATCCCCAACTGGGAACAGACCAGCAACAGAGCATAAACAAAGAGGAAGGACTGAAGCTGGCATCAAACCTGCATAGCCCGGGAAGCTCAAATCTGGAAACAAACTTGTCCTTGGTCAAGCGAACGACGTGGAATGGTCAAAGGAGTACTCCATGAGCCGACAGTGAACTGTCCCACTTGGAAGCTGGAAAAAGTCAGACGGTGGCGTGACCTCTGGAAGGTAGACCATGTGGTCTTTAAACTGTGCCGACACCGAGAAGACAAAAACTCAGCGTAGCCGCTGGTGCACACAAGAAAGCGGAGAGAAAAACTCTGGGAGCGTTTATAGAGAGTGAGATGACCTGCAAACCCAGGAAGAGGAGATGACCCTCCCCCCATCAAATTCAAGTTAGGAGGAGTGGCAGGAGACCCGGTATGGTTTTGGGGTAAAGTTAAGATTGCTACGGAGTGATCTCCCTCATCACAGTGACTGTGGAAACCCTAAGAAAAGCCAAGAGTATTGCGGGACCAACCTCAGTAACGAGAATAACAGTTTGTTGAGCCAAAACCAAGAAAATAAGAGAGAGAGTATATGAACATCATTTAAGGAAATGACTGATTTGGAAATTGAGAGTCAATCAATATTGGACACTTGAGAAAGAGCAAAGAAGTCTCTTTGAGGAGCTACAGATGCTAATCAAAACTGTTACTAGAGACTATAAGAAGATCAGTGGTCAAGGCTGAGCCAGCTGGGTCAGGAGAAAGGAGCCATTCTCATATAGTAACTGCATGCTCATTCATCCCTCCAACGGGTCAGAGCTTTTGGTAGATATAGACCTGTACCGACTGCCAAGCTGTGGAATCATCTCGCAATAGCCCTTCACAAGATTGACAATCTTAGAACTTACGAAAGTAGTTGAAGACCTTCCTGTTTTAACTGCTTAATTACGGTCGTGGTGTGGAATGAGCACTGAGAAACCTTCTGTTTGTGGTGCCTCACGTTACATACGTTATATAAAAATAGAAATAGGGGAGGAGCAGCCACATTTTTATTTCAGCCCAGAAACTGTGGAGCACCGTAGGCAGATTTCTCCGCCTGGAAATGAATCACCTGAGTCTCAGGAATAGCTCAAGGCCTGGCTTCTCCATCAACTACGTTGAAAGAAATGAAAGATAATAGCAACTGACTAAAGACTGTGCACCAGAAACTTGGACTACTTTAAGATGAGCAATTGTGAAACTCTTTGCACTACCATCTGTACAAAGGCAATCTGACTGATGGATACTCTGCTGCATGACACTGGTCCACACCTGCATCGCTGTGGGATCTACAACCAATAGCCTGGAAGCAAACCCCAAACCCCTACCCCACTCTACTCCTCAATACTAAAATCTTGCATCCTTACACTTCCGTAATGCTTCAGATGACTGACCTGGTTTAGTCCACGTAACAGATTCAGATCGAATCCATCTTCTATCACCAGCAATTCTGTTCATTTCTGCCCTCCACAATCCAAGGGTTGCCTATGGGGCTTAGCAGCCCAGCCCCTAATAGCCACAAACATTCAGATTTTCATAGCGGCACAGGTAACAGATACTTCCGACCTCCCTCCATCAACACCTGAGCTTCTGCATCTGCCTTACTGCTTTCTGACCAACACACCCTGCCCTCCTTTCTTACAGAGCCATGTGCAGCAAGGCTAGTATTATTGGACGAACGGCACTATACAAGACCATTTTACATTATAAGGGCCCCCGCGTTTCTCTTATGTCGAGTCTCATACAGATATCAACATTGGACAGCTACAAGAGGTTCAATTGGGGTCTGAGCCAATGTGGATAAATGTTACAGTGCGCAAATTAGTATGGGTCCAATAAGAAGGTATTTTCCAAATATCATGGATGTGGTGGTGACCTCTGTGTTGTGTGTCATTTGCGTGTGTTACAGACCCTCTACAGCTGGTGTACCTCGAAGGGCAATGTAAGGGACTATCCTTGTTTGCTCCTTGCTATCCAAACCAATCAATTTTACTTCTAATATATGTAACATTGCGAGGTGCTGCAAGTGCGGACTAGGTTTTGATGAATTGAGACAATTTGTCCTTTCTCCCCAAGGGGGAGCCCCACACTGCAAGGCTAGGGAGGTGGGAGCACTCTGCAACACCCGCCCTAGGGGTCAAGGCAAGTGGGACCTCAACGGAAGAAACTCACTGCTTAGGGACAAGCACTCCTGTTCCTGTGAGGAACACCCTGATGCCCTAAAGGTGATGGCCTACATGGATTTGTCTAACATAATGGAACATTATCAATTCAATAAAAATGAACTGAACTTATGCTATCCACAACAGGAAACTAAGACTATCCCTTTAAATCAGTCCCTCCAATGGACTGTGCCGAGGATGCTGAAAAGGGATGATATGACAAGAGAGAGTCAGAGACGTGAAACAGGGAGAGAAGCTGAGAGAAGCCGAAAAGCAGAGAGAGCCAGGGGAAGACCCCTGTGCGTAGCAGAGCACAAGGAGAAGAGCACTCGCAGAACAGACAGCCCGTATAAGCCAGCCGAGCTCTGACACACAGACAAAGATACTGGGAGACCGGCATAAGAGAACAGAAGAAAACACAAGACAACTGAAGAGAGAGTTTGGTCCTGGCGTGACCACACAGCAACGTTGGTGGGCAGTCTTCCCGCAAAACAGAGATGATACTACTGAGGGGAGAAAACCACTCCCGACCCGAGATACAGCGCAAGTTTGATTCAGAAGAGGAGAACGAAAAGCATGTGAACCAAACGGCGTGACGAGTGAGCCACTGAGTCAAGAAGAAGCAGAAAGAGAGTCCTACACCTTACCGGTACCAGTCATGACACCCGTCGGAATAGAAGGTAATGTGGGTAACTGGTTCACTGGACAGTTAAGAGGGACTCATTGTAACTCGAATAAAGCAGAGGAATGAGAAACATGTTCATGAAGGGCAGAGCTAGATGAAATACACAAAGTGGCAGAGGAATAGAGTTGAAAACCTGGTCCCTTGGGCGAAGGGAAAAGTCAACCCAGGTCCCGAAGATGAGAAGGAAAATATAATGAATAAAGACAGATGGGAAACACACAGCCAGAAGACCAGGAAGTCAAAGCTCATACTTGAAACAGCATTTTGGGAAGAGAGGCCAGAACCAGACACGAAACAGGAAAAGAAGGTATACCAAAGTAAGATTGTTGGTATAAACGGGGAGAGGAAAACTGCCACAAGAGTTTCAGAACTTAGTCCAGAAGATAACAGAGACTTTTAGCATATGATCTATTGATTGGAACAAAAGAACATAGAAACCCTTGTGACAAAACACAGCAACTAGGAGACAGGAGTCATTCTCCTGTCCTTCGATAGTTTTCTGCTCTATGTGTCACTTTTGTACGACAGAGATTCTGAAAGGGGAGAATGTTGCTTTGTATGGAAGACAATCACAACAAGACTCGAATTACACCAGTTGGTGAGAAATACAACAAACGTAAAATGAGCAATATGTGGTTAGATAAAGTGTGATCTGTGTTCATGATTATGGATGCGTTTGAGATTGTGGGAGTCATTTAAGGAAAAACATGAAAGATTTACGAAAAATATCAAAGCAACGTGCAATGGTTTTGCGCCTTCATTTTCTGCTCCAGCCCATTCTCGTACTGACAGAAGGAGGAGGAAGGGCGTTGAGCAGAAGGAACATCTCCCATCCGTGCTTCCCGCTTCCCTCCTCCCTCTTGTGTGGGCACTCTGGGGGGGGTCACTTTATAATAAAATGGTAATTGCATGTAAAACTAGAGAGTACATCTGGGCGAAATCACCTTTACCTATCAGGTTTACTCTCCGCTTTGGAGGTGTTGACACAAAGAAATGGAGGCGGTGCCAGAATAGCGGGGCGGCATCCTCTCCTTCCCCGCCCCCCCCCCCGTGGGAAAAGGGGAGGTGTGCAGACAAGCCTGGGAAGCTGGTGGGGGGGAGGCCTGCGAAAGGGGACAAAGAAAAGGGGCGAGCGAGGAGGCTTATAAGCCACCTGGATCTGGCCTCCAGGGATATCGCAGCAGAAGGACAACGTTCGTGGAAGGAGGACCAGTTTTGTTTTGTGCAGCTAACGAGCCGTGGAAATGCAGGAAGGGTTTTCGCTCTTCTCGCGACCTGCACCCCTTGGTGGCCTAACCGGCAAGGGCGCAGGAGGTATAGACCAGGGCTCGGCTTCCCCTTACAAAACAGCACTCCCCCAGCCCAGGAAGACCTGCAAGGGCATGCGGGGCTCAGACAAGATTGGTTGTGGGAGCTTTGGCCTGCAGTGGACTTGGTTGGGAAAGGGGGAAGCACGGTTTGGACCCGGAGGAGTCGGCTGGTCACTGCACCTTCACAACTATTTTCACAAATCTTGGTTTGCAGTGCTTTGAATTTGGTAGTTATTAACAATGCTGTGAAAATAAATCTGTGGCCTTTTATGCCAACAAAGAAAGAATGTCTCATTCTGCACCATTTTCCTTGGTGGGGTATGAAAGGGGGCGAATGGAATGAGCCAGTGTGTTGGTACAAATACGGACACATGCCCAGGGTATGTGAATGTTAAACATTGCATTCAAAGGGCCCAACAGCACGTACGCAACGACACTGGATGCAGCGTGCCTGCCATTTGCGTTATTGCACAATGCCCCTCCCCCCACCCCCTCACCTCCCGTGTTTGCAGAGCATGTTCCCGGGCTTTGCAGATGAGAGGGCAAATGGTATTTGTCCCTAGGCTTTCTCATTCAGCTTCCCAAACATAGAATCGTGTTTTTAGAAAAATCATTAAATGATGATTGTACATGAATGGAAGATGTGCACGCTTTCGCGACCCGTTCATTGGAACTTTTCCAGGATTAGCCTGGCCCTGTCTTCTTTTAATTTTCTGCAGCCAAGTAAAGTGCTCGTGTTGGCAATTTGCCGGAATCGTTACCGCCGGCGAGAGGTCGCCACGCTTCTCTCACCCATTTTCCCTTTTCGAAAATGAGGTTAATATTAGTCGAGCCGATTACACGGTGAATTAGCTCTCCTTGATGGAGCGCAGATTTAGAATTGAGAATCTAAACATTAAATACTCCTCTGCTTATGAGAGCACGTGCAATATTCCAAGTGTTGCAAATTAAATAAAAATGTATTCTCTTTTAAAGGTCCCAACTCTGAACAATGGAACCACACATTTAGCGATAATTTTATTAAAGAAAAGTTTTCATTTTTTATGTGTGTTTATGGTTTATACAAACCTAGAATTAAATGGAAAACAATCAATTACATTTCTTATGATTTAGTGAATTACGATTGAGGTGGATTAAATAAATAATGATTCATAATTCATGATAATGTTATAAAGCACCACTGCACTGGCAAGCAACTCTGACCACGTGATCAGCATGCCTCCAGCTTAACCCCTTAAGTGCTGAGGGCGTAATAAATTCATCCGAATTGACGTACGAAATCATTGGAGGCCCGCACTTTTAAACAGGGCCTGACAGATCCACGAGAAATATCCCTTTCAAACGGATTACACGTAATCTGGGCCCTCATGAGTTGGGATGGCTAAATTGCTGATCCAGAATGTTCCGGAAGATCGCCTTTAGCTGGGAGCCCTCATTCAGTGGCACCTAATAGTGTTGCCCACCAGAATGCCATAGCGTGTGTTTCTGCACCTTGAACTCACAACATGAATCCGAACAGGATGCACACTTGTTATGAAACAATGACTAAGTGAAGGTGACTTTATCGCATATGTATACCCCAGATAATCGTGCGCAGTTATCTCAGATTAACTCTCCAGGCACAACAATGCATGGACAATTGTGAACGATTGTGATAGCGTCCAAGAAGCACACGAACACAAAGAAGAAACAAGATTATGAAACAACACCGTGTTTATAATTATAATTCTTCTTTTATTAAGCGCTTAATACCAGAGACCGGTTTTTACGGGCAGGATCTGGTGTTGCGCTGCCCATCAGCCACTACCACCCTGTAAAGCCCGCCATCACACTGCGAGACCCACCTGCCCATCCGCTGGGCCCGACTGACACCATAATTGCCAACAGGACCCATTCCAGACTGTAGGTTTTTCTTTTCTTTCTGGGATGTCTAGTTCCACTTTTCTCATTATAAAACAGACTAAAAATCCCAGTATGGAAAGGAAAAACACAGGACTTTGTAGTTCAACTTTTTCCATTACAAAACTTGGACTGCAAGTCCCAGAATTCAAAGAAAAAAAACAAGATCTGGATAAACACTGCAGATTGGAATGGGTCATGTTGCGGGCTTTATAGGGGGTGTTCGGTCTTCTTGACACACGTGCCAACATAAACGGTCAAAAGACCAAATACTGCTGGTACGCAAGGCACTGCCAAGGACATGTGAAATACACAATTATGGAAACAATAAATCCGTCTGCCAGTGATGCACCAAAGTGTGACACTGGAGATCGAATTGGCAGATGACTCCGTGTCATGGGAGGCACCCTACTCCACTCCTGGGCTTTGCTTTTACCTTAGTTTTGCATTTGATTTAACCGAAGTGACCCAACACCTCAAATCCCAGCAGGCAATCGATGGCAAGGTGAAAGACCAGCACTGGGACATCGAATCCCTCCTGACATGGAGTCAGGCGGTGCCCGTAACTGGTGAGCAACCGCAGGGAGGCGCATAGGGAAGTGCCCAAAATAGGGATGCCAGCAACAAACTGGGCAGACACATGGGCACTTGTCTTGTGACCCCAGATACCTACAGCCAAGAATTCGCACCTGTGTACATCACCCCCCCCCCCCTCGGGCAGAGCAACTAATGCACAACACGGCCATTTTCCACAATAACCCATGAGGGTGCGTAGCCTGCAGCGTGGGCCATGCCAACCGATCTTCAAGCCCTGAGTGGCTTGCCAATCACGATCTCCATATCCACCACCCCACAAACCAGATGAAAGGGGGAGAAAAGGAGCAAGCATGTACAAAAAACCACACACCCCAATATGCCGCCTGAAAGATGCGGCAGAAGCACTGCGGCCAGGCGGCGCCTAGAAGCCGCCACACAGCACAGGTCGCTGCCCAGAGAGGTATCACGCCCCTGATGCCTGTGGTGCAGAGTTGCCGCCTGCAACCCCTCAGCCCGAGCCAATATAGTCAACAATGAGGGCTAATATATGGGAGCCGTCGCCCTAAACACCCAAAGAGGGGCAGAGCTGGACGGCACTGCTAAGGGCTGCCGCAAATGGCCCACTGACAGTGGCACAACAGCATTGCAACCCAGCAACCAGACACATGTCAGCTGACTGATGGAACACTGCTCTTTTTAACACACTGTCATAGGAGACCAGCAGGAGAAGGGTAGCCACGTTTCAAACTCTTCGACCCTTCAGCCAAGGCTTCAAAATCAGCAGGAAAAACAAGTGGCCTTGGAATCACTGCCTTACAGGGAAGTCTTGAGTGCATGCACAAGCGTGCAGCCTTTTAACAGCAGCATTCAGGCCACCCCAAGGCACAGCATCCGGGTTCTCCAATAAGCCCCATGGCAACCGCCTCACAAGCACATCAATCCATGAGGTGAATCTCTGAGACCAAGGTAAACATCCCCAGCTGACAAGTGTGCCTCCCTCTCTCTTTCATGTTGGTTAGAGTAAGGGAGCACACTCAGGCACACACAAGACAACATAGAGTGTAGATTACTCACATACACCTGTAGAAGGTGTATTTTAGTTTGGACTCACAACACACGTGCACACACACACACACATACACTCATCTACACATACATACACTCACCTCTACACGCGCACCTACAAACACACATATGCATTCATACGCACGGACACACTCATCCATACACACACACACACACACACACACACACACACACACACACACACACACACACGTACAATCATCTATGCACCTCTACACATACACAGACCACTACACACACACACAAGCACCTACAAACACACACATGCACTCATCTACGTACCCATACATACACACACACAAGCACCTACAAACACACACAGGCACTCACCTACGCACCCATACATACACACACACACAAGCACCTACAAACACACACATGCACTCATCTATGCACCCATACACACACACACACAAGCACCTACAAACACACACATGCACTCATCTATGCACCCATACATACACACACACACACAAGCACCTACAAACACACACATGCACTCATCTACGCACCCATACATACATACACACAAGCACCTACAAACACACACATGCACTCACCTACGCACCCATACATACACACTCACACACTCACAAGCCCCTACAAACACACACATGCACCCATCTGCACACCCATACATACACACACACAAGCACCTACAAACACACACATGCACTCATCTACGCACCCATACATACACACACACACACACACACACACACACAAGCACCTACAAACACACACATGCACTCATCTATGCACCCATACACACACACACACACAAGCACCTACAAACACACACATGCACTCTATCTATGCACCCATACATACACACACACACACACACACAAGCACCTACAAACACACACATGCACTCATCTACGCACCCATACATACATACACACACACAAGCACCTACAAACACACACATGCACTCACCTACGCACCCATACATACACACTCACAAGCCCCTACAAACACACACATGCACCCATCTGCACACCCATACATACACACACACACACAAGCACCTACAAACACACACATGCACTCATCTACGCACCCATACATACACACACACACACACACACACACACACACAAGCACCTACAAACACACACATGCACTCATCTACGCACCCATACATACACACACACACACAAGCACCTACAAACACATGGATTCATCTATGCAGGCACAAACTAATACATCCAGACATGCACCTACAAACACATATACACACACACACATGTACACATACATGCACTCATCAACACACCCACACATACACCTCTACACACACAATCACCTACAAACACACACATGCACTCATCTATGCATGCACAAACTCATACACACACGGATCTACAAACACGCATTCATACACACATAAGCAATCATCTACACACTCAAGCATACGCACACGCGCAAACACACACATCTTGTAAGTAGAGGTGTAGCACTGCCCAAGAAGTACATATGGAGGAATGAGATGTGCCTTAATGTGTTGTGTCACTGAAATCATTCACATGTGTAGATGTGTAGTTGCATCAGGACTTGCTACAGACCCAGAATCACTGCACACTTTCATACCGCTATCTCATAAAAGTGGGAAAGAAATCTTTGTCTAATCAAATGGCCTGCAACCGGAGGCTGCCCAGATGCCATGTTCCTTGACCATTGACCATGCTGGCTAGGGCTGATGAGAGCTGTAGAGAAGCAAATGTATAAATCTGCAGGAGATCCCGTCCCCCCTATCTCTGTTCTATTGGAGACAGGAGTCTGTGCCTTGCCTAACACCAGCCATCGTACCAATACCCCAGAAAGTATTTGCAAAGAGATATTCATTGAGACAACCCTACCGAATGCACCCTTGAGTTGATGACAACTTACAGGAGAGGAATACCCTGAAAGAATATGAGAAAGAGCTGAGAA
Organism: Ambystoma mexicanum; assembly: GCF_040938575.1. Classification (NCBI taxonomy): domain Eukaryota; kingdom Metazoa; phylum Chordata; class Amphibia; order Caudata; family Ambystomatidae; genus Ambystoma; species Ambystoma mexicanum. Next base: position 21,060,950 of record NC_090936.1, on the reverse strand, counting down.
AATGAACTGACGACATCACAAGAAAGTGTGCACGACGCCCCAAGATACTAAATGAAGATGTTGTATGGATCCTAGAGGACAAATGACGAAATAAATAATTGAGTGGACTATCAAGGTGGAAAAGAAGATTACACGTTAAAGTGCTGTAGAAAACAGAAGGTCAATGAATGTACAGACACTAAAACGCAAGATAGACCAAGTCATCGTATAGGCTAGCTACAAGTAGTGAATAGAATGCAGGTGGGTATTGGTATCATGAAATAGTAAGCCAGACCCATGAGAGGGAAATGAAAAGCTGTGCTGCAGTGGAATAATAGGCTGCTGAAGTTGCATGGCGAGGCTGTCGGGCCTGAGGTCAAGATCCTAGAAATCGAGGTCAGCTATCTACTCTGAAGAGAACGAGTGTGTGGAGGATGAATCCTCTCACGTTAAGGTGCAAGATGAACACAAAGGATGTCAAGTTTTAATATTTAAAGTATTTAAAAGCTGCAGAATGGACCACATCGCTATCTCCTGTCACGTGAACCAAGGATGGAAATAAAGTTCGAACTAGGAGTTCCAGACATGATAGCGAGTGCCCTCACTCCCGTGCATTCTCAGGATGAGAATACTCTGCAAGACCAAGTACAAAGACAATCTTCATGGCAGAAGGCATGGGCGATGGGAGATGCTAGGCTAGTTGGGTGGTGAGGTAGCTTCATGTCCTATCTCCCTGCACCTGGGTCTTGGCTTACATGCAACTAAATGAATCGAATGTTCCAGACATGGCACAAGTGTGACAATTGGATTAGTCCACATAACGAAGGATCTTCTAGATTGGAAGACCAATGACACACAGTATAACTATGTTTTCTTAAACCCTTAAGTGCCAGACTATTATCTAAGTCTATGCAAAAACAACAAGCATACTCGTCCTGGGCACTTTTAAATGACATGTTTAAAGAGCTACGCATAAGTTGTCCACCAGAAAAAGGACAGCCAATAACAATCCGAGCTCTTATATGATTGTATATCTAGATGTTTCCCTTAACCAATCCCGACCCTTGATAGGTTTTTCACTATTGCCACGTAGTATGACGTCACTCTAACACATGGGTATATATCATTATGCTTTCTGTGAAAATCACAGAGTCTGAGCGTACGTCCACTGATGTTCGTTGTAACCTCCCTGTTTTATTTATTTATTTTAATGTTTATACCTCTGTGACTCTTTCACTCACTATTCTCCCCTCTGGCCCAATTCACTCTGCAGGGCACACTCTGGATGTTCTGATCTCTTATGACCTTCCTCTCTCTGTCCCTCTCTCCTGGAGTGATCACTTTCTCCTCTCCTCCCACCTCACCCTCCGTAACCCTCAGCCCAAGCCACTTCCATCACTTCCACCCACCTTCTCAGTCATCTGACCCATGAAGCATGTGTCAGTTGAGGCTTATGCCACCACCTTCTCATCCCCCTCCCCCTCCCCCCTTTGGCTGACTCTCACCCTGACACAGCCCTCTCCATGCTCCACTCTGCTATCTCTGATACTCTTTATATCCTTGCCCCCGTCATGAGAATCCGCCTGAAGCCCAAGGCCAAGTGCAACTCCTGGTATGACTCAGACCTTGTCACCCTAAAACGCAAGTGCAGGGTGGCTGAGAGGAAATGGCGTGCTTCATGTTCATCCTCTGACAGACTGGCCTGCCGCCTGCTCGAAAGGCAATACCAGCTCTCTGTCCTTACCAAAAAGAGAGCTCATATCCAAGCCCACGTCTCTGCGGCATCCAACAACTCAGCTGAACTCTTTAAAATCTGCAAGGAACTGGACAATCCTGCGGCAGTCTCTACCTCTCCTGTCCCTTCCCAGGACCTCTGCATGGCACTGGCTTCTCACTTCATCTCTAAAACTCAGGACATTCAGTCCTCCCTCTCCTCCTATCCACCCCCCCTACTCCCTGCTCCCTGCTCTTCCTCTGGCGCTTCTTCAGCCATCTCTCCTCCCTCCTTCGCTGCCTTTCCTCTGTTCTCATCAGACAAGGTTTCTAGACAAGTCTGATCTATGAAAGTCTCGTCGAAACAGGTTCACCTCTGTTTCTCCAAAATTATCTAGGACCACATCGACTCCCTGGCTCCTTCCCTGGCTGATTTCTGCAATCACTCCTTTGCCACTGGAGTCTTCCCTTCCCCCCCTGAAGCACTCCCTTGTGCACCCTCTTCTTAAGAAACCCTCTGCCGACCCCACCTGCCCGGCCAACTATCGCCCAATCGCCATCACTCCCTTCCTGGGCAAGCTCCTGGAGAGACTGGCCATCTCCCAGCTTAATCTCCACACTGAAGCCGTTGGTTGTCTCCATGATCATCAGTCTGGCTTCAGAGCTGCCAGAAGCACAGAAACTGCTCTTCTGAACATCCGCAAAGACCTGCTCTCCAACCTTAACGCCAACACCCCTTGCGTCCTCATCCTGCTTGATCTCTCTTCTGCCTTTGACACTGTCAACCATGCCATCCTGCTCAACCATCTCCATGATAACCTGGGTATCACTTCTCAGGCTCAGGTGTGGCTGACTTCTTTCCTCTCTGACTGACCCTCCCAGGTCCAACTTGGGTCCTTCCTCTCCACTATCTTTTTCTCTACCTGTGGTGTCCCCCAGGGGTCTAACCTCTGTCCCTGGCTGTTCAACCAATACCTGGCACTTCTTGCCCACCGCATCGCCACTCTCTGCCCCAACTTTCAGTGCTATGCGGATGACACCCAGCTCATTTTCAGGCTACCCTCGGCCTCCTCCTATCCTTCACTCATCACTGACTGTCTGTCTGCTATCCAGGAGTGGTGTGCCGCCAACCACCTCTGCCTCAATGCCAGTAAGACTATGATTCTCCTCATCGGCACACCTGCTCACTCCTTTCCTGTAGCTCTCTTGGCCCTCTTCCTGCCTCCACCTGCAAGGCTAAAAACCTCGGGGTCATCTTCGACTCCACACTCTCCTTCTTCCCTCACATCTTAGATGTCTCTAGAAAGTTTCACTACCAGCTGCACCTCCTCAGAGGTATTCTTCCTTTCCTCTCCTTCCTCCAGAAGCTCACTGTCTCCAGAGCTCTGGTTCTCGCTAGGCTGGACTATTGCAACAGCCTCTTTCTAAATCTGCCTGCTTCCACTATCCGCCCTCTGCAACTTATCCAGAACAGGACTGCAAGACTTGTCCTTGGCCTCAAGCCCAGGGATTGTATCTCTCCAGGACTGAAATCTCTGCACTGGCTCCCAGTGGCTGCGAGGATTAAGTTCAAAACCCTCTGCATTGTCCACAAGGCCTTCTGGGGCCTCAATACCTTCAACTCTCTCTCCCTAAATATCTTCCTTCTCGAGCACTCCGCTCATCCGCCTCCAACTCCCTCAGGGTCAATCGCTTCTCCAAGCAACGAGTTGGTGGTAGATCTCTTTCTTCGGCTAGTGTCTCCCTCTGGAACAGCCTCTCTGCCTCCATTAAACTTGAGGAGAACCATCTCTGGTTCTGGAAGCACCTGAAAACCTTTCTCTTTGCTTCTGCCTTTTCTCCTCCTCTGCTCTGCTGACCTCCTGGCTGTAACCGGAACTGCACTGGCTACCTGGACACGCTCTGATCTCAGGCCCAGGTCCCTCCCACGCCAGCGTCACACACCTGGGGACTATTTCTTTATCACTACAGTCCCCCTACCAGCCCTTGACACCTGATGTCTGCACTTACCCATGCACTTGCCAGCCGTTACTTACTTGTTATCTATTCTTAATTGCTATCTATTCCCATGTACTGCACTGCCCCTGCCCCCTTTCCCACGCACTTGCATGATCTGAAAGACACCTGGCCTAGTAGGATCATTGTCTGTCCTCCCTTTGTTCCCCTCCCTTGCCTTGTCGCGCCTTGAAACACTTGTGTATAGGCGCGTTATAAATGCCATATCATATATCATACCGCACCTCATGCCCGTAGGCTTCAGGGCGCACACAGAACGAGACAAAACACACAAACAAGCAAATAAATCAGATCAGGAGAGCAAGAGATAACAAGTAACGCATTGGTCATGGCTGAGATTAAAAAGGTGAGTCTTGATGGCCTTTTTAAAAGAATAACAATCGTCAATGAGGCATACAGGAAGAGAGTTCCAGAAAAGTGGGGCTTGGACATCAAAACCTGTGCCGCCAAAACAAACCAGTTTAAATCTAGGTTCGACAAGTGTAGGTGCTACAGATGACGGAAGGTTTCTGGTGGATGTCTTACTCTTGGTAAGATCAGATGGCTAAGCTGGACATGAAAGAGACAAGCAGTTGTCAGATTCTTTGTCTCATGGGGAGCTAATGTAAGGATTTCCTAAATGTGGAAATAGTGTACGACGCGAGAGCTCGAAGGTTGTGCGTACAGCATTATTCTGTGTGACCTGAAGGCCCCCAATGTTAAGCGCAGTGGTACCCGCCAACAGACTATTGCAAAAGTCAAGCCTGGAATTGATTAAAGCAGTGGACAACAAGGCACAATTTTCAGAGATGATAAAGGGTCGAATGTATTGTATGCGCTTGTTCCTGAAACCGCATGCAGACCGGATGTAGGATGCCTGAGGCTTCATGAACAGTTCATCATCCAGGTCATTTTAGATAATTGTTAATAAAACAGTAACTTGCCATCTTCTTGAGTTTGTCCTATTATTTGGACTCAGAATTATTCTGGTGTAATCCCATCCATTACCATATGAACGTTCCAAGGGCCATAAACTCAGAGCTTTAGTTGAAATCTTGGAGAGCCAAAGGTTGCACCACCTTGGCCTAATCTAAGGTGCTGCCTTTATGTGGTGAACGCCTACAGTCCCTTGGGGGAAAGTAGTAGGAATGCAGGTGGGCAGTCATCATCAGATGTAGGATATTTTACATATTCAAGTAACTGGAAAGAATGAAATGTGGTTTTAGTAATTGGGGCTTTTGAATTTGGGAGCCAAATAAATATTGAATGAATAATAAAAACTATTATTTTTCCATTGATGGTTTTTTTTCGTTGAACAAATGAGGGATGACGGAGTCGAAATAAGCTTAACTAAAGAGGGAAGAATGTTTGTTTTTAGTGGGGATTTAGTTAGAAATATAACCTCTATGTCTTAAATACCTTCTATTCATACTTGCAATGTTTGCAGAGTGACAAATGCAGGGAATTCGTCCCTTCTCTCCAAGCGGGAGCCCCTCCATTTTGGACTAAGGAGGAGAGCCTGCTACGCAATACAGGGCAAAGCACGTGGCTTACCATTGGGGATGACCCCCCTCCGAGGACAAGAAATGCTGAAGCAGGGATTCCGTTTCACCCCCCTCACTGAAAAGTCCCAAGTATTCATCGGGTATATGGGAATTCAGCCGGGTCGTCACGTGCAGGGCTACTTTAAGATGGATGGCTTGATCGCTGACCAATATCTGTTGCAGCCTCATTGTAAAACCTAAAACCAATGGGAGTTTTTCCCTCCACAAAGGAGGAAGTCGAGTGCCGCTGAAGGGGAAAGATATGACCTTGGCGTGGTCAGTAGGGACCAAAGGGAGCCTGTGGAACACTGTCTCTACATGGATGCCGGAGATCCTACCGGGCCTGGGGGCTGCTGGGAGAGGAAGCCACATCCTGCACCGGAAGATTTTGTATTTATTTGATTTGTATTGCACACCCGGCCCTGCGGCATCTGGGCGCGTAATCCGAGGAAGCAATGGTTACATACATGTACATAAGTTTCCCAAGAGATGCATAGACTTCCTGGTCTTCTAGTACCAGAGGAGAAGCCGACTGCGCAGCCTGAAGCCAGGGCGAGAATGCAGGCCCACGCACACCAGGGAGACCACCTCCAGAACCGAGCACCGTCGCTGGAGCAAAGGTATGCCGCATTGCCAGGATAGTGGGTGCAGGGCATTGACACAATCCCCTATCCCGCATGTGGCTGATATCCAGAAGACCCCAAGAGTGGGTACGAGAAATCGCAAGCAAAGCAGGACTATGCAGGTCCATAGCCCACATGTGGGCTGATATCCAGAAGACCCCAGGAGAGGGTAGGAAAAACCACAAGCACAGTAGGAGCCATGCAGGCCCATAACACACCCGAGACTAGAAGTAAGAGTATCCAACCAAGAACAAGAGGAGTGTGGTGTTTTGTTGTCACAAACCCCAAAAGGCATCTGGCTGAATATATCCCCAGGAGGAGGCAAATCAAGAACCATTCAGACTAGCCCATGAATATGTAGGTGCGGCTAAAAGAAGCTTAAGAGACGATTTGGTTTTTGTGTTTTTTGTTCATTGGAATCCTCAGAACAAGACTTGGAAGAGACACTTTGGTTGGCTCAGGGGAACTATCCACCTACGAGTTGGAAGAGACTTTTTTTTTACCAACTCTTTGGTGGAGGTCAGAAAATCAGCCACCAACGATTTAACCCGTGAGAAGAGTAACCCATCAGTTACTTTTTAGTGCTGGGAGCTCATTGTTGTGGTAGAGTCTAGAGAAGGTTTTCTTCGATTAAATATAAGTTGTGTTGAATAATATCCTCTTGTACGTCTCTTCTATCCGATTTACCGCAGTAGCCATGTGATTTTCATGCACGTGGGTTTGAATCGCCTGAGCTCAATTTGGTAATGTGGCATTTTTTGGGTAATTCACATAAGACCTATTTGGGTGCGATGCTCGCTGCAGAGTGTCTACTTCACGAGAGCAGAGACAGGCAGTGCCTTGCTTGAAACTAGTGAAGGACTGAAATATCCTAAATTAAGGTCAACCGGTCAAAGTACAGATCGCCTTGGATTATGGCCAGAAGCAGGTCAGGAAGGGGTCATATGTAGGGCTTCAATGATTTGAAAATGGTGTAGACAAGTGTGGACTGGAGAGGCAACATTTTATGATTTCTAGACATTTTATTTGGGTTGTAGAATTTGAAGGACTATTGCTAGACTAACTGCAAAACTATTGGGAAATGTGCCTGTGTTGGCGGATTTTAAATCTTTTCTTTGATGTTTTTGAAAAGCGATAATTTATGCTTGCATTCTCTGTATATCTGATCTGCAAAATAATACATTAAACTGCAGCTAGTACTTGTATCTGTAGCATTGAATAACAATCTTGTCAGTGTTGAGTCTTTATCGCTTGTCTTGCCACTGCTAACTCTTCCCAAAGACAGCTCTTCCTTAATCTTTCTATATCTTCTGTTCTCTGAAAGAAGTCAACATGTCTTATTATTGCGTTCTAGTAAAAATATCTTTCTCCAGGCATTCTAACCCTCCCCCACCTTTTCCATAAACTCATCCCTGCCCCCCATCTGAAAGTAGAAAACGCCATTTCAGCTCAGTCACACATGCCCCCTGCGCCACTTATTGGCCATCACTGGGAGTTCAGTTGTCTGCACCCTTGAGAGCTGTCTGTCTTGGGTTAAAAATGCTAACACCATATCAAATAAAGACAATGCAAAAGACTTGCATGTGAGGCGCTTTGAATACCCACAATGCCTTGCTCATGTGGCTCTGAATTCGAGGTAAACTTAGAGGTAAACTTAGAGTGATGGCTGCTAGGTATTGCTATGGCATGTGCAAATTAGCTGAATGGCCTGTTCCACTTTCAAATTTCAGATGGAAGGTTTTTTCAAGCCTTTAAAAACACACCATAACTTTGTTGGGGTTTGCTACCGCATATATCTGAAACCCAGGGCTACAGACTGAACTTCTAGCATCCACGGCAAGTTTCTGCCAGTACGGTTCATCTACACCATGGTCTTTTCATTGTGTCCCTCGCTCATTGAATTGCATCAACCACCAACATTTCCAATCCCATTCCCTAGATGTCTGCTTCCTGCAACAAACACACTGAATTCTACCAGCACAAAAGACTTGGGGAGGGAAGGGGAGGGGGTATAAGGGTATTAAGAATCCTCAGAGCTACCACAGTGTATCTTGATCGCTTGACTTGTTGTGTTTCGCCAGGTAATGGAGGTATCTTCAAGATGTAGAATTATTTTCCTGGATAGACAGGGTTTGAAAGGAATAAAAGCTGTTGCCGGCTTCATCACTTTTCTGTGACAAACTGCTTACCCCCAAACCATTTCTCCAATACGACTGACGTGCAAGACCTACAATCTACACACCACAGGGATGCAGTGAAAGAGGTTGCAGGGTACAGCCCAACACGCTCACATCTCAGTAATTCAGCCACATCAGGGAGAAGACCGCCAGACATGATGGCGGGGGAACCCTAAAGAGGGGCGACAGCTTTTGTATGCCATTGCACCACTCAGTTTGGAAAGAGAGAAGCCAGAAGCATGCAAGCTGTTGCTGAAAATGAACATGAAATCAAAAATGGAGGACATGATTTTCACCCTTTCTGACAACATAATCTGAAGACCTAAAAGACAGCAGGGATGTCCGAAGGGCACCAGAGCCTATCATCAGAGCATTTTGAAGTTGGGAAACAACTGCAGAGGAAGTTGGAGCTGCACAACCTTGTTTGAAGCCTGAGGAAGAGCTACAGATAGGGGAAGAGGTTGCAGAGTTTTACCCCTGCAAAAGGGCCTCCTACAGAAGAGCTGAAGAAGCCATTCAGACTGGTGGGGTCTCACACCTACCTCACTATCCCAATAGAGCGAATCGAACCTGTGTTGCAAGGAATGTCATTTCGAAACGATTGACGTACATATTCAAAATGTGTTAAAAAAATCATGTTTATAAAGGTTACATATTTTTTCAACGAAATTTTTATACCAAATACAAGTTTCACCAAATTCTTTTCACCTAAAACATCTTTTATCGAATCTACATTAATGAAACTAAAAGTGTTTTTGTACCAAAAAAAAACACAGGCTCGAATGAAACTAGTATAGATGTATGAGGAAAGGACCCTATCTGAATGAAATCGTGGAAAGTGACAGTTAAAAACAAGCATTCTATGTCATTGTGACAGGCTGTCAGGTGATTGCTATGAGGGCGGAAGTCAGGTCAATTACAAGAGGAAAACCAGATTGTAAATGAAAACAGGTTACCGAAAAGCCTGGATAATACTGCTACACAAACATTAAGAAGATCGATAGAGAACAGATAACAAGAAATTAAATTAATTGAGAGCGTGTCCCGTAACGTTAAACATGTTTATCACTCATTTTATAGTGCGTCAAAATGACAGATGCTGTGAAGTTTATCATTTCTAAAAGCGGGAAAAAACAACTCATTGTGAAAGGATACACTCATAACAAAGAAATAGAAAGTCAAGAAAGGATGTAATGTTCAGATTACCACAACAGCAAGTACAAAGGAAGGGCTGTTACACACGGAGAAAGTGTAATGCATAATGTGGAACACAACCACCTTCCAGATAGCACCAAAATCTCAATTAAAAAAAGTGTTACGGGGCGTGGCTTGGAGCCGACTGAGCAGCATGGCTCCGTAAAAGCTCCTGGCTAGCCTCATCATCCGAGCGAATCTCAGCAGGCTGGAGCCTCCGGTACAACCCGAAAACCTTCACAGGGGGTTATGAAAATCTGCTGCAACTATTGCTCCAAGATCGAAGCTGCTAAATATCTCCTACGACCCAATATCCTCGGCTGGAACTCCCGACCCAGCCTGAAGCAGCAAAGGAAAGATGGTGGCTGCTCTACCGTGGAGCTCCGAAATCCGTGGGAAGAGGAGGAGCCGTGGCCTTATCTTCAGCCCGAACGCCTAACAGCACAGCACTTCAACAGGCGTAATTGCAATATCCCAATTTAGACCGGACGACCTGACCCTCACTATGAAGCATGCACCTTAGGACGATCGCTGCCCCACACGGGAAATCGCTGTGTCCCGGTGGTGATACCAGCCCGCTCGTCAAACCTGACACAAGCATAAGGCCTAGACCCCAGCCCGGGGAAGACTCACAACACAGCAGCATGGGGAAGATGGACGCTCCGAAACCCCTGACCTGGAGGATCTACTCGTGGATTAGGTAGGAGACCCTCACCGCCCACCCTTTCATGGTCCAGGAACCTGGGCAGAAGTAGGAGGAAGCCCCGGGCCTAACCACAGCTGGAGGGGGGTGAATCACCAAGTGCTAATATGCGCACCTCCGCCGGCCCCCCGCAACACAAACGCCCACAATGGTCTCGGAGCACCACACGAGACTGGGAACCGGCCCAGCTCTTCAGCAAATGCGGCATCTACCCCCCCCAACTCCCATTGAGGGGGAGTGTGGAAAGCACTCGGCAGCAGCCCCGCAGCAGGGAGGTAGACCCAGTACAGCATAAACGATCTGAGCAGGCTCTCAGCCCCAGCTCAGCACCACAGACACTACCGCGCATGTGAAGGAAGCAGAGTTTCCAGCCACCATAAGCACATTCCCTGGGATCCTACACCTCGGCAACCAGGGAGTAGATAAGTTCCCCCAGGTCCACTTGACCCAAAGCGCTCGGAGGGGCAAGAAGCTTGGAAAGCACCCTGAATCAATGTCTACTCCCTGCACAAGACCCCTAATCCCCGGAGGTGCGTAGAAACACCCCCAATATCCGACCATTGGGTATATGCCCTCCACCCAATAGGGATTGCTAAGCGAGCCAGAGGTGGAGAAGGGAAACACCAAACACCTCCCCAACAGACTGTGAGCATATTGGGGAGACAGTGCAAAGAAACAGAAGCAACAGATCACTCCACACTGAAGGGGCGAGGCGCACAGCAGAGAACGGGCAGTTGGCACCCACAAACATCATTTGGGACCTGATCGCTCCTGCCCTACCCATGCAGAGGAGTGGATCAACAGCAGGGCCTACCCCAAGAGCAAAAGAACCCCTCCGCCGCATAAGGCAACAGAAACTATGACAGACACCATGGCAAAGAGCGGAAAGTCAACAAAACAAACAGACATTGCAGCATTAATGAACAATCAGCTTCAGGAAAAGCTGAACAACAATGAACAGGCAGCGGGATCCACCACTGAGGCATTAAAGACTCCAGAGGTGCCAGACCCAGTCCAATCTGCTACCAAATCAGACCTTAAAGATCTACTGTCAGCCCTAACAAAGGAGAACAAGAAAGGAACAGATGAGGTAATGAAGAATATCTCAACTCTGGACAAAAGGGTGGAAAAGGTAGAAAAACATACCGGAGACGTGGAAAACAACCTTTCGCGACCACGCCTTCGAGTTAGAACGAGGCTTGGATAGAATAACAGCCCTTGAAGCAAGATGTGAATCGCTGGAGGCCAAGCAGGATGACGCGGAAAAACGCTCCAGGCTGAATAATATCCACCTCCGAGGAATCCCCACAGCATTCTCTGACACGGAGCTGGAAAGTTTTACAAGGGACCTGTTTAGATTTATCTTGACTCTCCCCGATAGCTCTCCTTTGGAGATCGTCCGAGCCGAACGGCCCCGAGACAGGTATCCTCGTCCCCCCGGATGTCTTAGCGTAGGTTCACTTCTTCAAAATGAAAGAAGAAATAATGGGGGAGGCTAGATCTTCCAAACAAATACTCTTCAGAGGGGCGACCATCCTGCTATACCAAGACCTAGCCAATGCTACCTTACAGAAGCGGAAAGCATTAAGGAACTTCATGGAACGGCTACTCGAACGGAAAGTTCAATATCACTGGAGCTTCCCAACAGCCCTGAACTTCACGTGGGTAGGAACCCGAAGACAAATCCGCACACCAAAGGAGGCAGAGAAATTCTTGGGAAAAGGGGCAGATAGTGGAGGCTCCGAGTCTGAAGCGCAAACCCAGGATCAAGCAAAGACGCCCTCAACTGGCACCTGGTCTAGAGCTAGCAGGTGGCGAAGTTTCCGGAAACCCGCCAACCCAGACTGATCTGGACTAACGAGGACAACACACGGAAGGTCAGTTACTCCCCCCCACAAAGCGCTTTTGCAGAGGTACTTAGTAGCCTCAATATCCATGCAAACATTTGGGGGGCACGCGACTGGGAAGAGAAACATCCAACACCCAGTGGGGTCAACACTTGCACACCCAAATATGAATACAAGGTGCGATCAGATCAGAATGCACATGTCTATTTCGATGATTGATTGGCAGTTATTGCTATCCTGTTGATAGCTTGTTAGGCCATTGGCCACAATCAGTTCAGTGATGGGGCTCAGCCAGTTACCCCGTGGATGATGCTGGTCTCATCCCTAGAAGTTTGGGAGGGCTAGTGGGAGGGAGGGGCGGGGGAAGATTCACAACCCTAATCTCCCGGATAGCCAAATATTTTGCAACTCAGACATCTATAGACGGGATACACACACACACACACACACACACACTCTCCCGGGGCGGCACCCCGGGATCCCAACGACGGAGCTAGCATAAAGTCGTCCACAGCTGAATCCACTGTGGAGCCCCATGGGGTCGGATGATGAAAGAGAAATCCAAATTCTCACGTGCAATGTCCAAGGCCTCAATTTCCCAAGGAAGCGCAAATCTGTAGAATACAAGTTCGATGCCATGGCTGGGGATATAGTAATTCTCCAGGAGACACATTTGTTAGCAGCAGATGAGCGGTGCATCAGATTTAAGCGGTTCAAAAAGACTTACTTTGCCGCCTCAGGGGAAAAGAAGAAGGGGTGGCAATCCTAGTTAGCGATACATTTCCACTCAAGGAACCTACAGTAAGGCAGATATCTCTTACTAAAAGGGCACATCGCAGAACAACCGATCACCAGAGCCGGGATCTATTGCCCCAACACTGGCCAAGATAAATTCCTATTAGAATTACTACCGATATTACTGACCTTTACAACAGGACACCTCCTTATCGGTGCAGACGTTAATATGGTACATGACCCATTGACAGATAAAACTCTCCCCCATCTAATCCCGCTCTCACCTGGGCTCTTACCTTCGCCATGCTCCTAAGGGAAACAGAAACAGAAGATGCATGGAGACTAGCGAACACAGAGACCAGGGATTATACTTTCTACTCCAACGCGCATGAAGGCCACTCACGGTTTGGTCTGCTCCTAATCACGGAAGTCTCAGGAAAGTATAAATTCACACCCGGAGGATTTCCGATCATGCACCAGTATCAGTAGACCTATCAATAACAGGCTCCTCTACACCCCCCTCCCCCGAGATACTGGAAGCTAAATGGCTCCCCCTTACTAGATGACATATACAAGCAGAGATAAGAGAATCACTAGGCAATTATTTCAAGGAAAATACAACCCCTGACACAACCATCAAAATAATCTGGGAGGCTATTAAACCAGTGGTAAGAGGGACACTCATCAGCGCAGCCGCAGAACAGTATCGGATCTCTAAGATCCAAGCATTCACCTTAGAATAAACGGTCTCAGCCCTGGAGAAGGAGCTAAAAACACGCCACACCAGGAAATCAAATAGGGAATAGAAAAAAGCCAGAATAGCCCTAGAAATACATTGGGCGGACCGCTCCGCTAAAGCCCTAGCATACACAAAGCAGTTTTATTATAATAAAAGCAACAAAGCAAACCGCATATTAGCTTTAAAATTACAGCAGGTACATAATCAGAACAATATAGCTGAGCTTCTCGGGGAGGACAGAAAGGCCCAATACGACAACACTGAAAAGATGGAGGCCCTAGTAGCCCACCACAGCACAATCATGACAGGTCCGCCAACCCGCCCCCCGGGAAATCAACCCCTACACTGGCAATATCTAAAACCTTCCAAAACATCTACTACCAAATCCCAGCTTGAGTCTTTAGAGGCCTTAATAACGGTAGAAGAGGTATCCAATGCCATCAAATCCCTGAAAAGCACATTCCCAGGCCCAGATGGGCTAACAGCTAAATTTTACAAAACATACGCACAAATTTTAGCCCCACAACTAAAACACCTATTCAACTCATTATTCGGGACCGGGAAGGTTACCAAGTCAATGGCGGGTTCCCTCACCATACTAGTTCACAAACCAGGGAAAGAACACAAACAAGTGCCCACTTATAGGCCTAGGACACTCATGAACATGGACAGAAAGACCTACTCCAAAGTTCTAGCATCCATAATGAGAAAAATACTCCCAGGATGATAGCCAGGGATCAGACAGGGTTCATAGCGGGGAGGGGAACACACAATAACATTCGAAGAACGCTGGACCTTATTGCAAGCACCAACAGGACAGGGAAGGAACTACTGATCATCTCCCTAGATGCACACAAAGCGTTCGACCTCGTGACCTGGGAATATATCAGACACACATGGGATTTGGCTGCAACTTTGTGAAATGGACTGTGGCAAAATATCAGTTCCCAACCATTCAAACAAACAAATCTGACCCCGACTCCAAAGAAAAATACATGATCAACTGGGAGAGAGACTTGGGGTGAACAATAGACATTAAAGACTGGAACAAGATCTGGGTGAGATTGCACAAAAGCACCCAATGTGTCACCAATAGAGAGGGCTGGTATAATGTCTGCTACAGATACTATATCACACCAGAACTACACAAATCCAACCCAAGTATTCCATCGAACTGCTGGAGAGGCTGCACCTGTGAGGGAACACTATTCCACCTGCTTTGTGCCGGCCCGAAGGCGGAAAACTACTGGCAGGGTGAGTTGGACCACATTAAATCGATCACAGGTCTTACAATTCCCTGGGACCCGGGGATCGTACTGTTGGGAGATACCGGTGATGGGGAATTCCCACTGACGGGTCATTTAGCACGCTTATGCACCCACCTGCTGACAGCAGCCAAAATCGCTCTGGCAAGACTCTGGAAACAGAGGGCCCCTCAATCCTGATATGGTGCTCCAAGTGCTGGGACATCGTAGTGGCCGAAAAGATCACAGTGTTACGGGACACGTGGGCCCCATTCATGGACTACGCAGTAAGATTCCCCGGATTCACCAGGAGGCCTCCACTAACCTGCTGGCTGGAATGAGTTGATTGACTAGGGGATGACACCACGCAGAATGCCTGACTCCCCAGAAAGTGGTGCACATCCTCAGGCCTGGTACCATCAATGAGAGACTATGCTAAATGTGTGTTAGTGTTGAGTTTCTATGCATATGCGACGATGTCTTATGTCTGTCAATTCTTAAAATGCTAATAAAATATTGAGTTTAAAAAAAATAACTGTTACAGAAATAAAGGAAATAGTGGAACAAATGTGGATGAACCTAGTGGTTCAGTCAATAAAAGAGTTTGTTCACAACTAACTGTTCACATTGCTTCCCAGATGCCACAAACTAACAAAGGCAATTATGTAAACATAGACAAAGACCAACATTCCAAAAGCACCTGAAAACATTTGAGATATACAATTGCCACCAGAAATGGCAATTACTGATAAAATGAAAGCTTCTTACTGTTGAATAGGGAAAATAATGACCAAAGATTACTAGTTTTTGTAACAACAAATACTGTGCATTTAAAAAAAAAAATCAAAGCAATGGCATGTTGATGCCACATTCAAAGTATGTCCAAAACCATTTTTTCAATTTTATTCAATACATGGGATGATTGAAGAAACACTGGTACAATTGATCTATGCCCTATGCCAATCAAATCAGCGGAACGGTACAAACATATTTTTCATTTCATTTGTGAGAACATATGTTAATGTTAAAGGATATTTGTACCTTGCACTATCACCACCAGAGTGGTCCCCTGGCACTCACATATCACCCAATCGCCCTGAAATGATTGTTCTTGATTATGAAATTCAACAAATTAAAGCAATTATTGACATTTTACCCAATCAGTGTGGAGGAAAATACAGCAAAATGGCATGAAATCAAGATACATAGATCATTTGGATTCTAAAATAACATTAAATTATTGTTTGCTCTAGCCTTTGTACCTAAAGATCATGTGTAAGAATATTACGAACATTTAACGCAATCATACTTTAAAAAAAAACAATGAACACTACTTGGAACCACTTCTAGATTATTTTAATAGTACATGAATAGGACAATTAACAAGAAGTGGATCAGGGAGAAGAGCTAGATTTGAGAAAAAGATGTGAATTATTACAAAGGAATTGCAAAAACAAATAACAAAATCGAAGTTTGGCATAATGGGTTGCAACTGTCTTTTAAAATGAACAATCCCAGTTTATGGACATTTATTAAACATTTGAAAATAGAACAAAGTCTCCAGGAAATGCAGATTGCAGGGGTAATTGCAAGGGAAAAACCACAAACTCAAAGAAAAAATATTGTGACACACAGGAAGGACTGAAAAACTGCATTTTAGGATTTGAAAAACAAGAGAAAATGAACTACTTAAACAGTATTGCGTTCAATATAATATGTTGAAAAATGTAAAATCGACTTACCACAGCATTCTGGAAACCACAAAACCAGTGAGAAATCCAAATCCAAGTAAATCCACAACAGCACAAGAAACCAATAATCCAAGGAAAAACAGTAAAAAAAATAATAATAATAATCCAGGATAACCAAGGCATTCAGCATGAGAAATCCACCAAAAACAGGAAGCCAGCAGTAAAAACACATCCTCTGAACTACAAGACCAATGCATCCACAGAAAAAAAGTATCCAAAATCCACAGAAAATCCCACAAAAAAGATCAGACGAACCGGAACCAAAACCAGGAGAAATCCATATCCAAATCCACGAACGTACAGAAAAAAT
Organism: Ambystoma mexicanum; assembly: GCF_040938575.1. NCBI lineage: Eukaryota > Metazoa > Chordata > Amphibia > Caudata > Ambystomatidae > Ambystoma > Ambystoma mexicanum. The sequence goes on along the minus strand of NC_090936.1, from coordinate 21,044,396 downwards.
AAAGAAATCCACATTCAGAAAAAGGCAAATCCAGTGAATCCTTGGAAAAAAACTTCCAAAAATCCCCAAAAAATTAAGCAATCAGTCAAAAAAAAAAGAAAATCCAAGCAGGAACTCCAAACAACACGTCCAAAATGAAAAAGTGTAAATTCTAAAATGGCCAAAACGTACAAACGTCAATAGAAATTCATGGAAAGAATTGACCTAACAGCGACATTAGGTGTTCAAAAAATATATCTAAATGCACAGTTGCATTTTACTAAATAAAGTTATTGTATTACATATATTTGAACAATTTAACATTACAATGTTATATTTACTGTAAAAAACTGTTCTCATTCGATAAAATAAAATTCAACAAATTATTTTTTCAATGAAAAAGTATTTCAATAAAGAGTTGTAGGTGAAAATGTTCTCGGTGTACATTCTGTCAGTGAATAGTCTGTGCACCAGGATAATGGCAAACATCAGATCCTGGCATGAATGGGGGTACTCAGAGATAATGGATTAATATATTGGCATTCCGACCTCTACATTCAGGGCTTCATTGATACAGAGGGTCCTTCTCCCAGGGGTCTCTCCCTGGGAGTTTGATCTACTGTTTACTTCTCTGTTGCCTCATGATGCAAACAGACATGTGTTGCTTTGGGGAGAATATATGGCGGCATTGGATTAGAGTTGTGGTGGGTGTCCTGGAATGGTCAAGCCAAGGGGGCCAGATGTGTATCAATATGAAAGAGGTTGAGGGGTTGGGGTTGGTGGACACCGGGCATTGGCGGGGTGGGGGTTAAGAGGGCACAGGCAGTTTAATGGAGATGAATGAGCGCTGGTGCTGGGGCCTGCTGCGGTCTCACGCTCTACAGCGAGCACATTCTGAGAAAAAGATATTAAACAATTACAACAATAAATGGCTGGACTTCCGTGAGACCAAAGGGTCATGTAGAGCAGGTCTGGGACAGCGATGGCTTGGGCAAGGTGCTGGGCAGGGGAGAATTGCGAGCTGCAGAGGAATGATTTCTAAGGCCTAGTAAAAAGATGGCGTCTGCTCTAATACAAAATGGCGTCTCTTTGCAGTGACATATGCTATGCTAGTTTTGTAATTCTATATGTTATAGTGTGTGTGTTGTGTACGGTGGGCGTGTCTTCCCTCTTTGTCTACACGTAATATATGTTCCACGGGGAAGGCGAGGGGGGTGGGATAGGACCATCTCCTTCCCAACATTCCCCCCTTTCGTTACTCTTAAAGTAACAAATACCCTCCCCAGTACTCTTTCGTTCATTAGCCCTTCTTTCTGCTTCCTCCCATGCTGGACTTCCTTTTATGGGCATCTATGCTCTACACACACTTCTTAGGCTCTCCGTAAATTGTGCATATTCTTCTGGGGTACAGGTCATATAAATACATCCCCCATCCTGAAGTAGGTCAACCCAAACTTCCTGGTAATTCTCAAGATATTGGGGCTGCTTGGTAGTGGTATGACAGTATTTGTCCTCCTCATCCCCGGTATGGTATGTTGCCACCATACGATATTTGGGTTAATTATTCTCACCAGTTTGTATATTCGCTTGCTTGGTATCACGAGGCACCTTGTTTTTGTTATTTTTAGTACCAATAGTCACCATCATCGTTGCACTGCTAGGAACTGCCTCTGAGCAGCATCGGAGCCCATCTGGCACACACAGAAAATCAGCAGAAGGAACACGATGATAGGGATCAGCATTTTTATTGCAGTTCCGAGCCATGAAGGTTCCCAGCCAAAGGCCATGTTGAACTAGTCCTTTTCCTCCACGCCTTTCCCTTCCTCCTTCATTTTCACTCTGACTTTGTGCACTGCCGCAATCACGTGTGATAATGTCCCATTGTCAGCATCTGAACAAGGTACGAATGTGCCACATGCACGTCCGATCATTTTGCACACACCACCTACCATAGCAGTGAGAAGGTCAAGCACATATCTGTTCTGCATTGTCATGAGCCAGAGTGCTCTTAGTTCCACCTTGATAAGAGCAAACTCTTCCCTCTGTGTCTGTGTGAGTTCCCATCTCACCATCTGTAGCCATTTGGCATTTGCTCTTGTTTGGACGTTGGGCATGAGCGATGCAAAAAATGTCTCTGCCGAGTTGAAAAGCTTGTATTCATTAGGGATCTGCGCGAGTAGGTCAGATGACTCTCGAGACAGGCAGTTCGGAACAGATGATCACATTGCTCATCTTCGTGGTAGTATGCAGAAGAAGGGGGGTGGTGCTTTTGTTGGCTGAGGTGCCATTCGTCCATCTGAAGGCACCACTCACCCTTTATGTGCTCTTCAGGTATTACCTGCAGCTCGGAATGCAGTGTTACAAGCGCACAATAGCCCCTCCAGGATGGTGGGAGGTGCAAGTATACCTGGTGCAGTGTTTGCCGCACACCCAATGATAGTCCAGCGCATTTCCGAAGATCAGGGATGATGATGGTTGGGTTTCAACCTTTGCTAGAACCCACGGCTATTTCTCCCTCACTATAAAAGCAAAGTCCATCCCGTATTCTCCCCTTTTATCCTCTGCTCAGGCGGCCAGGGCAAGGCTATCACATTTGGATCCAGACCCTGGGGGTGGAGAAGCGAGGGAGGATCACTTGGGTGGAGGGTCCTGGTGGATTTGGAATGGGGTGCCCACTGGAGAGACATGGTATCCCCCTTCCCCCACTGAAGACCAACCTTACCCTCCCCTGGCCTTTACACCAGGGAATGGGGCAAAGTTGGTGTAGATAGAGGGAGCTCAGCCGAGGTGGAGGAAGATTCCAGCATCTTGTTTCTGTCCATATCTCTCCATCCTTCCTGTCTCCTCCACTTCCTTTTAGCACAAACCACTTTAGGTGTAATGTCAGAAGGCAAAGACCACTTGCCACATTGAGCCACCCAACTCTAACTGCTCAAAAGGCATCAGCATCTTTGCTATCGAAGCGACTGCCAAACTGGCGGTGGTGGTGCATACAATCTGCACTTCTTTGAATGCCGCCTCAAACCGCAAAATGTTCAGCTCAACTCCACCTCACTATCCATTCCTTGTCTGGAACAATGTGACCCCTGCATTCAAGCCTGCTATGAACTGCCCGCACAGTACACAGGAGCATTTTCCACCTTCGTCAATCCGCCAAGACCAAAGAAAGGTATTATTGACTGATAACTGCCCCATCCGGTTCATCTTGGGGGCATAGACGCTGGCTAGGTCCCTTTTAATGCCTTTTTGCACAGGAATCTATCCTTTTCGCGAACACTGGGTTAATAATTGCTTTTCCCCCCGCTGCTTCATTACTCAGAGTGATGCACCTGTCGAGCGTGTTTTCAGTTCTTTCCACAGGGTGAGGTTTTGTGTAGTATTTTTCTATTTAGCTACTATTGCAGTTTGCGTGTTTAATTAAAGTATATATATTTTTATGGAACCCTGATTGGACATGCCCTTTATTTTGGACTGCTATACGTCGCTGTTTGGGTTGCTATTGAATGACATGTACACCCCTCTTGATAGCATAGCCCGCCCTTGGCCCATGTTTCCACAAAGGCGAAGGAGTTATGTTGCTTAACTGTGCCACTTTCATCCGTATGCTTGGGATCACTCTTATTTTGTAGAAGAGTGAGGGCTGAGCAGGTGCTTTAGCCGCTAATCATGGCTGTGCTCATGTGAGGCGGAAGTCATTTCGTCACACAGGGTCTGCAGATTTTGGATTGTAACTGCCATAATGCCTCACACTTGAATACTGTGGCTAGGACTGATGGGGGATGTAGCCCAAAGCCTCTGGAGAGCCGAAGGTTGTAGACGCGACTCTAGAAGCATCTGATCAGCCTGCTACTTACCAACCCACACACTCCTCTCTCTCTCTCCCTTTTTTCATTGTTTCCCTTATCTCCCTCCCAGATGTTGGTAGTATGTTTCACAACCTTCAATGTAATTCAAAATCTCCATTCTGCAGTACAAAGTTGTGAGTACTTTACAATCTAGTGATTTATTGCAGCTGTGACACTGATCTAGGCAAGTCATTGTTGTTGATATTGCAATTCCAGACCTTGTTAAACACATAAGATTGGGAGAGAGAGTCCACACCCTGCATTCTGGGAAATGTAGTGAAGGAATGAAAACATCTCCACAAGATTGTGAGAGAAGATATTCCCAACGCTGCATTTTGAGAAAGATAGTGAAAGAACCAAAGAGTCCAAACAAGACTGAGATAAAGAGTGTCCTTTTATTTTAGGTTTTCACTATGTTACAAGCAGAGGCTTAGCTAGAAAGGGGCTGAAAAGGCTGTAGCCCCAGTTCTTTTGGTTATAGTTGTGGATAGAAGCTCAGGGGTTACAACCAAAGGTCTAGCTAGCCCCGAGTCCCAGCGGTCCCGACATTAGTGTAGCCCTGGATCATTTCCAGACCTAGCAACTCCCATGGTTACAAGAAAATAATGAACACGATGCACCAGAACGCCTGGAGACCATATAAATAGCAGTGGTGTGCGCTATAGAACCCAGCACCACAACATGGAATAACATACAATAGGGCGACCGTCCTTCAGTGGGTTGGAGGCTGCTTCAGAACTGCAAGAGCTGCTGAAACTACCGCCATAACACAATACACAAACATGAGCGTGTTTGTCCGCCCGCCGCATTAAGCTCTTGGCCGACTCCTTCTGTATGCTGCCCCACCCCTTCGTGCAATTCTGAACCTTACTTTTATGTTAGCTTACTTGTTGTGTTTTTGTGTGCGCCCCGAGGCCTGCGGGCATGTGGCGCGGTATATACACATTCAAATAAATAAATAAGTATGCCCACAATGAATGTGCTGCCCTCCAGGTTTCACAGACACTGCATGCTCCAAAACACAAATAACCAATGTGGGCAGGTGCACAGCGGGCCAAAAAAGGCTCACATCACATGTACAACAGTGCGTGTAATTCTGCATCAACATGCATGCATACATGAACCTATGCATACGTGATCAACGTTAGAATTCCATCTAGGGACTTTACAAGGAAGGCCTGGCGGTCGAGGTACTGAATGATGCGACGCGTCAAATCACTGGGAATACACTGTCCCACCATTTAAATAAAATGCAGAAACGCAAGCCACCTGCGCCACAGTGTGCACTGATCGATCACATCTTGCAAATGGCAGTACGCCATAAAGAGCATCGCAGACCGGAACAACCCCAAAACATTGCCCGCGTCCTAAGCAGGCAAGCAAGATGCTATTTGCTCCATTTTATGGCCAACAGTGGAACAACTCCTGGACCGTTGCTCTACACATGCAACAGAGACCATCTAGAAACAGACCCGCACAGAGTACCCGGGTACTTCCAAAGTGCACGCATCAGCACATTAGCAAAGCTATCTTGCATTTTCCCTCTACCCCCACTAACCTAACCCACCTCCCCTCTCTTTCAGATGGCCTGTAGACCATGCAAATGGCAGTGGTGTGCGCTATAAATCCCGATAATATAACATGACCTATTTGTTCCTCCCCTAAGCTTTGCACCTTGTGGGAGAAGCCTTGAAGCTGTGCCCAGAATGCAACAGCAGGGAGGGTGCGAGCTGAGTTGCCATTCTAGGCAAGAGCCGCTGAGCTGCCATTCCAGGCAAGAGCAGCTGAGCTGCCATTCCAGGCAAGAGCAGCTGGGCTGGCATTCCAGGCAAGAGCAGCTGAGCTGCCATTCCAGGCCAGAGCAGCTGAGCTGCCATTCCAGGCCAGAGCAGCTGAGCTGCCATTCCAGGCAAGAGCAGCTGAGCTGCCATTCTAGGCAAGAGCTGCTGAGCTGCCATTCCAGGCAAGAGCAGCTGAGCTGCCATTCTAGGCCAGAGCAGCTGAGCTGCCATTCCAGGCAAGAGCAGCTAAGCTGCCATTCCAGGCCAGAGCAGCTGAGCTGCCATTCTAGGCCAGAGCAGCTGAGCTGCCATTCCAGGCAAGAGCTGCTGAGATGCCATTCTAGAAAAGAGCTGCTGAGCTGCCATTCCAGGCCGATCAGCTGAGCTGACATTCCAGGCAAGACCAGCTGAGCTGCCAGTCCAGGCAAGAGCAGCTGAGCTGCCATTCCAGGCAAGAGCAGCTGAGCTGTAATTCCAGGCAAGAGCAGCTGAGCTGCCATTCCAGGCAAGAGCAGCTGAGCTGCCATTCTAGGCCAGAGCAGCTGAGCTGCCATTCTAGGCCAGAGCTGCACCATGGAAAATATATGGCTGGGATCTCTGGCTCAGTTTGTCCTCGCTGCTAACTCGCGGGAACAGGCAGCTCCCAGTAAAAGCGTCGTCCTGCGTCGGTACAGACGTAAACACTGTTGATAAATAGTGACTCTGTGACCAAGCATGTGCATTTCCCAAGCACTTCTGAAAGGGCCCACTGCAGCCTGATCCAAAACACTATAAACAGTCTATTGGTGTTTGCTTTTATGTGCCTTCTCAACACGATTGATCAGCAATCGAGGTGATCGATGAGCAAGGTGTCTGCACTTGGCTGAAATGAAACTACAATCAAAGTTGGTGAAGTTCTTAAAATGGTTTATGCTCCAGTTGTTTCTATGCAGTTTGTTAAGTTCTGCAGTTGGATTGTTGGATATAAATATTTATATATTAGCAATTGGATCACTTGTAAACCGGTCAGTTTACATTTGGTACATAAAAAAGTGAATCTCCTAGATTGGGTCACCTGGGAGCAAGTTAATTCACCTCTGGTAAATAAATATTTACATATTAGCAATTGGATCCCTGGTAAACCCGTCAGTTCACATGTGTTACATAAATAAGTGAATCTCGTGGAGTGGGTCACCTAGGAGCAAGTTAATTCACCTCTGGTAAATAAATATTTACATATTAGCAATTGGAACACTGTTAAACAAGACTGTTCACATGTGGTACATAAATAAATGAATCTTATGGAGTGGGTCAACTGGGAGCAAGTTAATTCACCTCTGGTAAATAAATAATTCAATTTTAGCAATTGGATCACTGGTAAACCAATCAGTTAAACTTTGGTACATAAATAAGTGAATCTCATACATTGGGTCACCTGGGAGCAAGTTAATTCACCTCTGGTAAATAAATAATTCAATATTAGCAATTGGATCACTGGTAAACCAGTCAGTTAAAATTTGGTACATAAATAAGTGAATCTCATGGAGTGGGTCACCTAGGAGCAAGTTAATTCACCTCTGGTAGATAAATATTTACATATTAGCAATTGGATCACTTGTAAACCAGTCAGTTCACATGTGGTACATAAATAGGTGAATCTAATAGATTGGGTCACCTGGGAGACAGTTAATTCACCTCTGGTAAATATATAATTAAATATTCTTAACACGGTTTATGGCAGAGTCCTGGCAACTCTGGTCGTTTACACTTAGTTTTCTCTGATCTACTTTTGTCCTTGGGGAACATTTGAACCCACACCTTTCCCTAGTCCATCAAAACTGCCAGACGCATGCCAGACACATGTCAGCCTCTGGGGAAACACTGTGGTGGTATTTTGGGAACGGGTCTGTGACCACTCCCCTTGCTTGAGGGTTTCTCTTGTTTGATATCTTATTATTCTATTGTGTAATCTTTTTTATTTATCTTACTAGTATACCTCATAGGTCTCTTCCCAACCCGGAACGATGCCTGCAGGGGCCCGTTCAATGGGACGGAGTAGAATTTCTCCCTCCCTTTGACAGGAACTGCACACTTTACCCATTACCTCTGTGCGACATGGGCGAAGAGTATTAAGCCACACAGTTTGTAAATATACTTTTCTCCCCCTTACGTTGACTGAATTGCACACTTTACCAAGTACGTCTGTGCGACACGGGCAAAGAGTATTCTGCCAAACTCTTTGTAAATATACATTTGTCCCCCTCACTTTGACAGGAATTACACCCTTTATCCAGTACGTCTGTACGATGCGGGCAATGAGTATTTTGCCACACAGTTTGTAAATATATATGTTTCTCCCCCTCACTTTGACAGGAATTGCACCCTTTACCCAGTACGTCTGTGCGACGCAGGCGGAGATTATTCTGACACACTGTTTTTAAATATACGTTTCTCTCCCTCACTTTCTTCTTCCTGCCTTCATGCCAGTACACGCAGATTAGCGCGAGCGCGCCCCGGTACTGTCTTAATGGAGCCATGCCAGCAGCGAGGAATACACTGCCCAACCTTATTACCACTGCCCCGGGCGGATACGTACTCTCGACCCATCGTTGGGGAGAGAAACAGGCCAGCCCGAAGTGAGGACGGCCTCAGGGGACGTCCTGTCAGCACATAGAGAGCCTTGCTGCCCTGTCTGGGTCCCCAGGAGCTTCTCCGCTCTCTCTGGTTTCCCGGGAGCTTCTCTCTGCCTCGCCGGGGAACCCTTTATCTAAATCCGCCTTGCCCACCAGTTGTGGAACTGTGGGGGCCTTCTGACAGGAATTGATGACAAAACACCTCAGCCACACGCTCGCTCCCCCTGTTGGAAGAGCATACCAAGTCCCTTAGGACTTCTCATAGTGGAACACCGCTACGGAAAGCGGGAGAGCGCGTTTTAATGCAAACATGAACCCGGGGCCCATTTACACACAAACCCACATGAAGTGCAGGTTTACATCTGCATCAACAGCAATTTGGTAATATGGGTAACACACTGATATTGCCGATACATATGGTGATCCATTCTAGTATGATATATAACATTACAGTGATATCGTAACCATATTTTTCGTAGTGTACTTAGGAACAATGCTATGTGATGCCACTTCCTGTTTTGTCAAGGGGTGAAAGGTTGTGTTCCATTGCTTCCCATGATGTCACTTCAGGGTGGGGGTCAAATGACATCACGTCCTGTGATGTCATCAGAGGTCAAAGGTCGTGTGATGTCACTTCCACTTTCCCTGGCAATTTGGTGAAATGATGTTATGTTATGTTATTTTGCATTTATATAGCGCCTTAAATACCATTGGTATGGTCTGAAGGCGCTGGTAGGTTGAACGCCCTTGGGAACCGAAGTTCGGGTCAGTAGAGAGAGTCTAAAGGTGCGTGTGCACACCAGGTATGTGTGCAGCGGGTACGGAATATGTGTAGTAGCTGCTTCATAGTGGTAGGTGTGGTGGTTGGGAGATCAGGAGTAGGTGTTTGTTCTGGCAGGATTTATCCAGACCGAGTGTGGCTGTGTTAGGCCTGAGGAGAACGCCTGGCTGGGGGTGTGAAACCAGTGGTGTTTACTTAGAGTGATGGGGAGTGAGCGGGAGATGTTGATATGAGAACAGTTATACCGAATGGCGTCATAGTATCTCTGTGTTCTAGTTGAGTGGTGGTGTAAAGAAGAGAGTAAGCGTGGGGTGTGGTATGATATATGCTCTTTCAAATGTTCCTTGCATTCCAAAGCATATTATGTACGTCACGCAATTCTATGCGATCAAGTCCGTTCTACGCGCTTTTACTTGTTTCAGGCATTTCACTCATCCGCACCCAACACTCATCCGCACCCCACACTCATCCGCACCCCACACTCATCCGCACCCCACACTCATCCGCACCCCACACTCATCCGCACCCCACACTCATCCGCACCCCACACTCATCCGCAACCCACACTCATCCGCACCCCACACTCATCCGCACCCCACACTCATCCGCACCCCACACTCATCCGCACCCCACACTCATCCGCACCCCACACTCATCCGCACCCCACACTCATCCGCACCCACACTCATCCGCACCCCACACTCATCCGCACCCCACACTCATCCGCACCCCACACTCATCCGCACCCCACACTCATCCTCATCCCACACTCATCCTCACCCCACACTCATCTGCACCCCACACTCATCCGCACCCACACTCATCCGCACCCCACACTCATCCGCACCCCACACTCATCCGCACCCCACACTCATCCGCACCCCACTCATCCGCACCCCACACTCATCCGCACCCCACACTCATCCGCACCCCACACTCATCTGCACCCCACACTCATCCGCACCCCATACTCATCCGCACCCCACACTCATCCGCACCCCACACTCATCCTCACCCCACACTCATCCGCACCCCACACTCATCCGCACCCCACACTCATCCGCACCCCACACTCATCCGCACCCCACACTCATCCGCACCCCACACTCATCTGCACCCCACACTCATCTGCACCCCATCCCCACCCTGGATGATGATACTTATGATGACCAGTAGCAGTAATATTACTGTAATTATTATTAAAAGCCCCAAATTTCCCACCCGCCAACACTTAGAATCACTATAATCACATGATTATGTGGCATTGTGTGCAAGAAACTCTCTGCAGTGCATTTACTGCTCCTGGTCACACCACACACAGTTCCTTCTATATTGACTGCAGAGTTGCTCTGGGAACAGAAGTGCAGACTCTTCCAAAACAATAGCCTCGCCGTGCTGTTTGCGCTGGGATGCGTTTCCCAGTCAGATGGCAAAATATATATACATTTAAGTAAGTCCCCGTCGTGAACCAGGCTGCAGCATTTGCCAAACAATGAATCTATGGATATTCTGCCAGGTACTGTGCCTCTTCCAAATTACAGTACTTTTCCTACTTTTATTTGGTCCTGATGGAGTACAGCTCCTAATTTTCTAGAGCAGAGGCCTGCAAACGTTGGCTCTCCAGAGGTTTTGGACTACAACACCCATCAGGCTTAGCCTGCATGGTGAATTATGAGGGATCATTGGCGTTGGAGAGCCACAGGTTGCTGACCCTTGCAATCAATCAATAACAAGCTTGATTCGGTTGTTAAACCATCAAAGCACACATTTACAACTATTTCATTATACATGATTAAAAATGAAACTTAAATAGCTAATTATTTAATGACAAACAGTTTAAATGAAATAAAAAAAAAATTAATATCACCAGAAATAACTATCAAATTCATCAAAAACTCTCGTTCTCCTTAGCCAGGCCATATGGAAGTACTTGGCCACATTCTGTGACAAAGTGGGCTCACTAGTTATTGAACAGAAATGTTGTGCATCAGTTACCCTACAAATGTCATTTCATCCGAATATAGGCAGCAAATATCTAGATCCTAATACTTCATACACAGCATAAAATCGACGGCCGTCCCCTCAGGGGACCCGACACCAGTTCTCCGTCTTAATTCCCGAAAACTTTTCTAAGTTCAGATTTCTATCAATTCGGGGATCACGGATGCCGGCTACTTGACCCTCAATGGCCTGATAGAGATCATAAATGGCCTGATAGAGACCCTCAATGGCCTGATAGAGTGCTGCTTTCAGGTTGTGTTCCCTTGACCACTTCACCACCCGCCGTGATAGGCCCTGGATTTCAGTATCCACTTTCTGCTGCAACGCACTCTCCTTATTGAATCCAGGCTTCAATACAGATACCACACAGGCTAGGGTTTATGATCACCCTCATGACGGGCCATAACTATGAAGGACCTCAGCCGATTCCATGATGTTACATCAATCGCAATATAGACCATCTTGCTATTGCCACTGTGCCCATGAAAGGCAGTCCTTACCGGCTGGTCATTTAAGGAGCGTCCATTACAGGCCCCAGGATTGTTATTCTGCATGATTCTTGCTACCTCTACGGATAGACGATCAGTCTTTTTTGGATAATCACTAAGTAGTTGTGGTATCCCCCCAGCTGCTTCCTGATCTTCCCAGAGAATCTTCAACGCTTCATATTGTAGGATAAAATCCCCTAATGCCATTTTAATAACATCGGAAGGATTATGTGGTAGACTCGTTTGCAGCAGGTCGTTCATCCAAATTAGGCTCTGCAAGGGGGAGCTCCCCTAGGGTCCTGTTGTAGATGTTAAACAGATTTAACTTGAAATCCTTGCCAATTGTAACATATAAGAGTTGAGGTTCTAGAGTTTTAGTTTCCCTGCTATATAACCGGCCATTTAAATTGTGAACTCACCCATGTGAACAGGCCTCCCATTGGTGTACCCCTTTTTCCCTTAGTAGCCGGCATTGCGTAGGCGGCACATCCTTGGATATTACAGACCTCTGTCGCCCAAGTCTCTTGAAAACATATGAGGACGAACCCCTTCAATACATTCCCGCAAATGCTGTATCTTCCAAATGCTTTTCTATGCCTGCAATGTCCCAGGAGAGAATATTGGCGGTATTGTGGGGTACCTGCTGTATAGGTGGTGGTAGGGTGGTAGTACCCCTACTCCCAACTATATTGGTGGCAGCTATTTTATTATTAAATATCATCTTTTTTTGCTAATGGTCACAACGACTGTGGTTTTAGGCCAAGCCTGCTCCTTTCCATGTAGAGTTGAGGATGTGTTTGTCTGGCTTCTAGAGACATTTACCAGCACTAGGATTGAGGTATCTGTAGAAATAACCTAATACAAAAAAGTAGGAAGAAATTACTGAGTTTTTTTTATACCTATTGTTTTCGAAATGTTGATACTTTTAAATTAAAATATAGGTGTGGGGTAAGGGTATTAGTTAGTGATTGTGGGGGATAAAAAAACAGTACAAAGTATTTTTTGTTTTTAGGTCAAAGAAAGGCAGTAATTTCTCCACTCTGTTTTTTTCATGGACCGCCCTAGGTTGACGCAAGTAAAAACGCAACAGTGATATTGCTGCTGTTCTGCTTTGATTGCGCAGTGCACCCCCTCGCATAAACTTCCATCTATATCCCTGCGCTTCCACCTGTAAAGGAAAGCTGGAATGCGGGTTTCGTGGAATTCTACTGCCCACAGAGAGCGTGAGATGAGTGAGGTAGGTGAGTGAAGTGAGTGAGATAGGTGAGTGAAGTGAGTGAGTGTATGTGTGCACAATCATACAACCACAACCCTCCCCTAACCCCCTGAACCCCGCTCATCCAATTGTTCCTGAAATTAAATTATTTAATTTAATCTGTTTTGGTTGAACAAAATGACAACCTTTCACATAACAAGATAAATACACATTTGTATGCACTACATTTACACAGTCAGGTAGATTCCTATACATTTAAGTTCATCCATCAACTTATAAAACTTTAATATGAAATCACAATCCTGAGACACAATGATAAAATACATTCACATTAGTTATAATCACATTTTGTAAGTATACCGGCAAAGTTATATCTATATATAGAGGTGCAAAATAAGCAAGGTGCGTTGTTTGAAACAGTTGTTTAAAAAGCTAGGGCCAGCCAGAATATTAAAAACATAGACCGAAACACATCACAGTTCATTCGCAAATTACAGTTTTAAATGTAAGAGATAACTGACGTGGCTAGATTTAGAGAAATTCATTGTGCGTTGAAGGTCATGATCCACATTTGATGGGGCGATAAAAGTATAAAAGCGCAAAGAAATGGATGAAACCGCTCTTTTCTCAAAGCAGCCAGAGTGCTGCACTCTACAAGCAAATGTTCTAAGGTTTCAATTTCATCAGCCAGCCACAAAATCTGCAAGAGTTTTTGCGGCCCAAGTTTTTAAAGCGAGAGGCTAAGAGTGCATTAGTGGGCCATAAATTGAAATGCAATCTCGGGAGGATAGCTCAGTGACAACGTGCTCGCCTTGGAAGCAAGACGATATGGAGCAACAGAGGTTCGATGCCCCGGTCCGCGCTTAGAAACCTCGGGGTATCATGTCTATCATATCAATCTCATTAAGTGAGCACAATATTTCTAGTCCAGGAATGTTTGAACATATGTCAGTATTTGATGGAAACGTTTTATTATAAATTTTCCATTAGAAAACAGTCTGTACTGATTGCACTTGTCCCAGGTTGCGCTCCAGTCGAAGTGCTACAATTTCTTGTTTGCACGGTCAGGATTAGAGATAAGTAATTCTACTTCAATATCAGCGTTCTTCATTAATGCTATACAATGGCCTTTCCATGATTTTAATGATTAGTCATATTTTTCTTCTAAGGCAGAAGCCAGCGCTGATACTAGACTCAGTTGAAAGGTTTTGTCAGTAAGCACTTTCTATAATGTGCTAGGAAATGCCTGGCTACAGTAGTTCTAAGCAATATCAGACCTACTGCAAAGCGGATAACTTAGACAGGAAACTTTTTAGTAGTAAAGATAGGAATTATTTTTCAATAGATGCCCTCTAAATACTCCCATTCTGGTCATTTGTCTTGAGCGCTATATATGAAGACAGTGACAACTTTTTGTTTGTAAAAGTTTATAACTGGCAACCAGGAAAATTTGCCATATTTCCAGTATTCTAAGGCAGGGACGTCATTTCACCAAACTGCCAGGGGTAGCGGAATTGACATCACATGACACTTGACCTCTGATGACATTACAGGAAGTGATGTCATTTGACCCCACCGCAAAGTGACATATCAGGAAGCAATGGAAAACAACCGTTTACCCCTTCACAAAACAGGAAGTGGCATCACATAGCATTGTTTCTGAGTACACTATGAAACACTATGGTTACAATATCATTGTAATGTGATATAAATTTCATACAAGAATGGATCACCATATGTAGCAGCAGAAAAAACATGCTATAAATGCAGCTTGCGAAAAGCTAAATACATAGTCCGACATGGATGCTTATTCTACTCTAAATGCTTTTTGGAGGATTTTGTCTGCATTGTGAATTTGAGGTGTTTAAGAAGAGACTAAATCAGTGACTCACCCCCTGAAGTGTGCCTCAAATAAACCTTTAGTGAGTCTAGCAATTATTGTTTACAATTCCAGAAAGAGAAATGATTTGTTATTCCTATTATTTCTTATTTAGGGTCACTGCTCAGTGTTCCACTTGTGGAAGCCCCTGTTTTTTTAAGAAGCCTGAACAAGAAAGCCACGCACTCCAGAAACAAAGAGGCACATGGCATTAGCCACAGCCCAGCAGCTTCAATTTGTAAAAAAATAAATAAAAATAAAAAATTATTTTTTTTCTTTTTTTTCAGGGGTGCAAGGGAGACCACAGGGGCAGCAAGGGAGAGCTCAGGGGTTGCAAGTGCGACCCCTGGCGAGCCCTAAATGACGTCCCTGTACTAAGGATGCTTGAGCAGTCATGGTTTCCATTATATGCTTAATTTCTCTTTTGTATGGCGTATCGTGTTTGTTTTCATTGATATTTTGAATATCTGAATTCATGAATTATGTCCAGCCTTTGCATTCCTATTGACCATTTAAAAGCTAAGTTGTTTCTGCTTTTACATGGACGCATAATCAGAATGTTTGATTTGTGTATGTTATTCGTTAACGAATTAGCCAGTGCATAGTTTTTTTTTCTCTGAAGGCCTATTGATGTCTTATCCATCAAGACGAGACCGTCCGCATAGAGCAGCCATGACACAGGTGATTCTCCTACTTTGGGCGTAAATTATCGGGTTGCCTGCAAGTGTACATTCAAGTCCTTGATGAAAAAATGGAATAATGTTGAAGCTAAAATGCATCCCTGTTTCAAGCCTCAGTATGACGGAATAGGCTGGGATAATAGGCCCTCTTGAATTAACTTCACTCGAATAAAGGTATTAGAGTAGAGTTGGTAAAGCAAGTTAAGAATAAAGGATGTAAAGCCAATTTAAGATAGTTTATGACATAGCAAGTCTCTTCTCTTGGGATAGAGTCAAAGGCCTGTTTAAAATCTATGAAGGCTAAGTATATCGGTCGGTTAGTTAGTAAAGTGCGATTTTTAATAGCTGTGAATAAAAACAGATTAACAGTTCTTCCTAAACCTAAGACAAATCCTGATTGGTGAATGTCCATCGGAGCCGTCACCTTCAACTATTTGAGAAGCTCCTTCAGGACTAATCAAGCAAAAATCTTCCCCCGGGATATCGAGAAGGGCTATCGGACGATAATTGGTAGGTTCCTTCCTTCATGAATAAGGGAATGATTACGGAATATTTCACCGATAAAGGGATCTGACCAGCGAGTATCACTTTTTCAAATATTAAGGACAAAATGGAGGCCCAAAGATCAGGATGGGACTTCAGAGTAGCATTAGATAATCCATCCGGACCGGGCTACAGATGTACTTAGTCTATTGATTTGCATAAGGATATCAGTATGATCACATACTCAGAGAAGAAGATCGTTTTTACAAAGAATAGGAGAGTTAATGGGGGCAGTAGCCTCTGCAGATCGGGTCAAGAAGTGAGTGACCCATGCTTGTTCACCGATTGCATTAAGCAACAGGGAGGACATGGTACTGTTCATACCATCTTTTAGTAGAGCCCAGATCTGGGCACTAGATTTAGATGCTAGGGCCGTTATCATACGTTCTCCATCTAGTTGTAATTTGTAGGCTTTGTGCTGTCTGACCCAGTTCTTATAAAAGGTACGAACTTTAGTTAATGCAGATCACATGTCGGACGGATTATCTAATTTAATTTCTCTTCCAACCGTGGCCTTCATATTTTGAACTACTGGGTTATTGGGATATCTATGTGTGAAATTAGGGTGAGAATTTATTTGGGCTGTTTCTGTAAAAAAAGATGTAATGTTTCAGTGTAAGGTGCACACATATGTCGATATAAGCAATAGAGATCATTGTATAAACAAGCTTTGAGAATATGAAGTTTAGATAGAGGTCATTTCACCCTATTTCTCCCCCCCTGTAGTTCGATCGATGGCTTGTAATAATCACTTTGAGTATGGTCTGTTTGTGTCCAGGTCATTCCTAAAATATTAGGATGACTATCTACTATTGGAATGATTTAAAATCTTTCTTAATTGTTAATTGAACACATGGCAATAAACACATAGTCAAGTATAGCAGACAGTGTATCTCTGTGCCAAGTTGCTTGTGGAGGAGTGTCACCTGCGAGTGTTCCATTAAGCATTGTAAAGCCCCTCTCTCCCATGAAATTCATCCATCGAACCGCTTGAGCAGAGAGAAGAAATGTGTTGGTGCTAAGACATCTGATACAGTATCAATGGTGGTTCACTCATTCTTAAGACTAACATATTGCCAACTAGTTCAAAAAAGTTGTTTGCAATTGCGTCCAATACAAATTGGAGATGGCTGCATCTTTGACGTGAGGATTCAGAAGTTTTGAAGAAGTAAGTTTAGTTAATTGCATAAATGGATGAGGAGATGCCCAAGGTGATAAAATGCACCCCAGCTCTAATTTGACTGCTGTTAAGAGTCCTGCTGACATGTTTAATGGCCGGAATCCAGCATATTTCATAGCCCGACCAAGAGGGTTCTTTGGTTAACCATGTTTCTTGTAGTGCAATAATATTGTAAGAGGCTAGGGGATGGTGTTTGTTATTTCACATTAAATGTTTAAATCCTCTTGTGTTCCACACAGCCATATTGAGGTTATGGGAAATCAGAATTGCCCGGCATTAATGATTATCTTGAGAGTTGGTATCTTTGATTGCGTTCTTCAACCACGACCAAGATGTGTCTCTAGGGTTATGTGCAGCATCTTTAAAAGATACTTCTCGTCTTAGATATCCCTGTTTGCCTTGACAATCAATGGATAAAGGTTCAAATGTAGTAGACTGCGTTGAATCAGATGGCACAGCTCTAATGTGCAGTTTGCCCAACGATTTGCATGGCTTTGTTGCTCTATTCAGTTCAAGTTTGAAACCATGATGTCTCAATTGATCATTCATGCTGCATAACAGCTCCCTTACTATCTGTGAAGGAATAGTCAATTTGACTGCATCCATGCTGTTGTTGTTAATGAATTGAATGTATTGGATATCTTGGGATTGTATTTGTTTCAAATTAGGTATAGATTTGAGCACAGTTAGAATTGTCGTGCTGTTAGGGAAGGGATCCTCTGTTTGTCTGTCTTTCATAATGAAGAGTAGGGAATCCGGTTGTTTATGGTCAGAGTTTTCAGTGTGGGGGACATCTGGTCTGTTAATTAACGATGAGGAGATTACGTATCCTTCTTTTTGAGATGATTGAGTGCACTCCTTATTGTGAGATTTCCTTTGAGGACTATGTCGAGATTCTTGGGTTGTGAAGGAGCAAATTCTAAATCTTTCTACATTGCTGGATATCTTCTCTGAAGTTCTCAGTAGCTTACAAGATCAGATTCTCTTTTGCTCCAGTGTAAGAAATTCAGAGATTTCATTGCTACTTTTCACACTTTCTTCTTTATTATTCACAGAGACTTGCCTATTGGAAGACATGGAGACAAAGGAATCATGATCGACGGACATTGAGGAAGGGAAGAAATGGAGTATGTCATTGTCTTCCATACAACTGTTTGCAGTTGTGTCTACTGTTAGAGGACCAGACGAGTTAGAGAGGGAATGTTTCCTCTTATCCTCTCCTTTAGATTTCCTTTTTTGGTCTAAAGGATTTTGATGAGAAGGTAAGCAATGTTTTACGTATAGGGGTGATCAATGCCTCTATGCATTTTTTGGACTTAATTGTTGCAGATCTTAATGTAGCAGGTTGATTTTTTGATTTTTTGGGGTGTTACCAGAACGTTTGATTCTTTTCCTTCATCGGGTTCTTGTGTTTCAGTAACAACTTCAGATGTTGAGGGGGACGTGGGGTCAAGATGCATCTTGGTACAGCCCTCACCTATGATAGCAACTTCCTCCAATGTCTGAGAATCAAATTTCGAGCACCATTGAGGGCTGGGGATTCAAACAGGGAGCCTCACAAGGTGGTGTAGACAAAAGCCAAATTAGTTTGCTGTTATAGGAAGACCTTATGTTGGTTTCTAAGTTCTCATGCTGGCCAATCGACTTTTAATAACAGAAGATTAAGAAGCGAATCTGAGCATCGATCTTCTTATCCGGACTTTCGAAGATTTTGGTTACGCTAGTCATCCCGTTGTTCGTTGCAGTTAAAGTGATCTCATACAAGGGGACATATGCAGGATTTTGCCCAAAAGAGGGTCTCGGGTTGGTTTTACAAAAGACATGGGGGAAGTGGCAGAAGAGTTGAAAGTTGAGTTGGACCAATCACGATATAAGATAGATGAGTGTGATAGATTTAACAGGCAATTGCGCACATGTTCATCTAATTGAGTTTCACAAACTACTTGTGCACTGTTCACGATTCTAGTGTCAAGGCCAAGTGAGCGGTCAGGAGATTAGAGTGGAACACAGTTCATCAATGGAAGAGTCCAACAGAAATGAAATCCAAAAGGTCCACTGTTATTAGCCAGCGGTCGAGTGGTCCAACAGCAGTCCAACAGCGTACCGTGCTCTTCAGATCCAGGATAGCTCCCCAGCTAAACAGCACTCACACTGTTCCTTCTAGTATCTCCCTTATTCAGACCGTGGTCTGAGCTGGTCTTACTGGATCACGTACGATTCAATGTGTTCCTAATATTGCTTAATGATTCTACTTTATTTCTAGGGCACGTGTGTCCAAAGCTCTGCGCAAAAAACACTGCAAACAGCAATGATGACACAGGAAATATTGTATACTGACAACTAGAGACAGATTGCAGTAAAATAGCATGCCTTCCTGGCGGGATTCCTTGGATGAGAGCCCTAGGATAACAGATGGCCGAGGCCTGGGCATCTACATAGGAAGCTCATGAAACAGAGAAGAAAAACATGCAAGTCATTAATATCTCACATTAGGGGCGTGACTTTGCCAGCACCCTGGCTTAAACAGATGTCCAAGCATGTGCATTGCTACAGCAAATAAACAGTAGTTCTCTTGCCGATTAAAATTGTGAACATTGAATTTTCATCATTAACTGAGATACTATAATTAAAACTATTGCAGAGAGTGCCATTGCTCCAAACATCAGCGCCATGTTGTTTTTTACAGTTTACCCACACGTGATTATGGACATAGTGAGGCACTTATTGCCAAGGTTTAGCCGGTGAGATTTACTCACCTCGGCTCACCATGCTGGCAGGATGCCAAATTCAGGATTTTGCACCCGGAAGACGCTGATGGTCGATGCCTGTGTCTTTCACGGGCTGCAACAGCACACATGCCAACATTACCCATTCCATTCAGGAGACGCTAGTCCAGTCCTGGTTTCAACTTTGCACTCTGGGAGTTGTAGTTCTGATGCCCCCCTATTATAAACCCTGGTCTACAAGAACCAATCCTGTCATTCTGTTTCCCTGTGAGCGATACCAATGTCCAGGGTTCAGGGAAGTTCACCTGAATTCTATCACAAACCATCGTCCCCCAAAAATCTGATGTATTTGCGATCCATGCAGTGAAACATTCCATTCCGTGTGAAAACATCAATATGCAAATCAGATTCTTTTACAGTGTTAAGCTCTGTCTCGGGAGGATAGCTCGGGGGCAACGCGCTCGCCTTGGAAGCAAGACGACGCAGTGCAACACAGGCTCGATCCCGGGGTCCGCGCCTAGAAACCTCAGGTATTAAGCGCGTTATTAACAACCAATTGCAAACAAAACATGGTCTTGGGGTAATAGCACGTATCTGCTTTGCGTAGTCTGCCTCAACCCGGTGTGTGTGCGATTGGCAGTTGTGGCCATGAGATGGTGACACAAACGTTTCACCAGTACAGTCAAACGTGAATGGCATTTGGCAAGTGCAAAAATGTGTTTTCCAAATGGGTGTTTGCACATGGGCAATGTATGCTTGGGTGGCAACGCCAGTGGATGATTGCAGTCCACCAAGGCCAAATCTCTGTAATACAGCCCTTGGTGGTTTTCTGGCCAACTGTATCATACTTATTTTTACTATAAACATACACAATTTCATTGGTCTACAGTTAGGGCGGAGATAGGATGTGAGGAGGGTCAGCTTGTGGTTGTTGTGTGGCTGTTTACCCACCCATTGACCACCTATCCTGATTCCCATCCATTACATGGCCCTTTTCTCCCAAAACACACCCTCCTTGGATCTCTTTGAACTAGTTCTTTCAGCCAGTAACATCAAACCTGCTGTATAGGGCCTGCCTGTGTTATTTCTAAGCACGCTTTTGAGAGTTAATGGTTTAATTGCACCTGTAAACTTCAAGCTCCTGGGGTAATACAAATGGCCTTAACCAACTGTACCTTCGTCCACCATCAATGTGTGTCCTCACACCTGTTCCTTGCACTGAGGTCCTGCTAAAAGCAGGCATTGGCAAAGCCAACAGCTTTGACTGTAATATAGGTATTGTAATGTTTTAACAACTTTAAAGCGTTTTCCATCACTGTTCCTGAAATTTCTTACAAACTTCTTTCCATGTTGTATCACGCCACGGTATGGTCTATGTACGTTTTGGCTAGTGTGTGGGTATTGCAATGCCCGCACACGCACACACCAAAACTAGACAGCCACTGACAACACATGCCCTGGTACTCACCCCATTCTTCAGCTGTTGCCATCTTATGGGCAGGTAGTGCCATTATGGTAGTGCCTTGGAAATACCCAGACAAAAGTCAAATCTGCATGCCTCGCCAATGCCTACTGCTTGTAAAGTGGCTGCATTCCACCCCAGGCACCACTTCCCCTTTTCACAAAAGATGCACACAGCAGTATTAAGCTAAACTTATGTACACATTCTGATATCTTCTCATTGTCCAATAAAAGATTTTTCTTGGGCAATCTTCTCCTCCTGCAATAACACGCTGAAATGTTCCAACACACAAAACACATACCAACTGAGCTACCAAAGCATGGCAATTGAACAACGAACACTCCCAAAAGACCTCACACATCAGGTCCCTCAACCTCTCCGACCAGGATTGCCTAACAAGTGGGGCCTGATGTAGTTGGGCCCAACGCAGTGCCGTTAACATCTGTAAATGCCCACACAGTGCTGCCGAGTGGGCATTTCCAAATGTTGCCCGCTCAGGCCCTATCCTGTCACCTCCTCGTATAACACAGTCCTGACCAATTCATAGTGTGCGGACAGGCACACTAGGCTCTAGTGTAATGCACTAAACATTACAGGACTACAATAAAAGGGAACTTCTAGGATGTTGCCTCCTGTGTGCTTTATCCCATATGAGGCGCCAGCCTATAGGAGGCTGGGAACATGAACTTTATCGTATGGTAAAGCCCATTTTCCATGCAAGCCTCAGGCGCCTTAACCTCAGTCTTCCATTTGGATTGGTCACACTGATCCCTACAACCCCAAAGCTCCGACCCACCACCCCTCCTGGCTAACTGTTACGTTTCCGGCTGTCCATTGTGGTGTTTACTAGGGGCATAGAGAGGGGACTTTGTTTCTATCTCCATGGCGGCCATTTATGTTACAGTGTTTCTCCCCCAAGGAGATTCAGTGCACTCGCTTAGCATGAAGCCAAACTCACTTGCGGGAATTGGGAGGTGGGAGGGCGGCTCACCAAAGCTATATACACTTCAGAAGGGTATCATTACAACCTGGTAACAGCCAAGGTCCTGTATTAAAGCCCTAAATTCAGTCAGGCCTCTAACTAGATCCAAAGGGCTGTTACCAGACAGTAACGCCCAACTCTTCTGTATATATTGTTTGATTAAAATATCTGAAGCGTTTTGGTTACATGGGGTACAGAAAAACAAGTTGCCTATTTAGAAAAGCGCGCACGTTGCATGAGAGGCCAGTCATTCCGTAGTGTTGTGCATGGGTTGGGGTTCAGTCAATTCACGGATTCCTGATTACAGATGAATAGCCTGTATATTGGGCCTTTTGAACGGAGAGATGCTGGTTTGGCTGGAATAAAGGAAACTCTCAGCAGGTTTTCATTGCCACAATTCCAGCCCGGATAGACAACAGAGATAGCGTCTGATGCAATGCACCTGACTCACCTTGAGGACAATGCACACCCAAGAATAAGGCATGCACGCCACACGCCGCCTTGGTCGCGCGCAAACAATTGGATGAAACTCGTTTATCCATCAGGTAATCTCGCGGCACAGATCAGCCGCTCTTAATTCTTTCCTTTCAGCTTTGAAGCGGCTTGCTTGCAATGTAGCGCCATACAAAACTCCAATCACATAAATGAATAGATGACCTTTGAACCTCGTCTTTGCCCGAGTCTGGATCCTTTTCATCATCAGCCAATCACCTTTCAAAGCAGAGCTCTCACCACTTGCAGGTCGATCGAACCTTCCTTGGCTTCCGGACAAACTTTTTTGATGAAATAGGATTTTTTGGGTTACCTAAAGTCCTGAAATACAGTGTGTTGACAAGAGTGAACCCAACTGAGGGATGTTCACAGTGAACTGTATAAAAAGATATTAAGATTTGTGAATGTCACAAAGGAGATTGTGTTGAAAGCCATAGTGAACCCGATCGAGGGAGGCGAACAGTTGAGTCAGATATGAGCCCGCAAAAGGTGGATCCACGGGTGACAAGCCAAAACCCACCGACCCGTGAATACAACAAAATAAAATATGAGCAGGGTCTTAGCCCGGAAGAAGGGACGCCACGGGGTGAAGAACTATCACCCTAATAAAGAGAAGAACTTTTTGTTTTGATTCTTTGAACCTGACAGGTCCTCAAAACCAAGAGGTCCTGGTATCATTAAGGAATTTTCTAGGGATCTGCACCTGGAAGAGGGGGATCCAGGGGTGAAAACCAACGCCCAATGCATATGTAAAAAGTTACTCTTTGTTTTATATTGGAATACATCAGGCCCACGGTGGCAAGAGACTTTTGGGTCAAAAGAAAGTTAACCACTGAAAGCCTTGATCGCTGAGGGCGGAACTGTCGGCTCGTGCTGGGAAAGCACAAGTGTTTGCTGTGCTCCAAAGTCCTACCTGATCCAGTGCTGAAAACGTGGGGAAGGGAGACCCCAAGTACTGCATCCTGACTTATCATTTGTGAACACTTCCTTCTTTCTTAAGAACATTATCCCACACTTCTCTTTGTATTTAGTGTAAAGATTGGCAATAGGTTTTTGTTATAGGCCCTTTTATTTAGACAAGGTACCACTAGGGCTGCCTTATTATTGTTTGATGGTCGAAGCTTGCTCCCATCTTAGATTTAGGTTTAGATTTGGCGTTTTTCCAACCTACCTGCACAGTTCAATAAACACCCTTCAACTGTGATCACTTGCATCTGTCATTACTGTTGCCACGGCGAGTTCCTTACCTAGGTGACATAATTGTGTCACCGTCTGTTCTCCTCTACTACAATGCCATTGGCAAAAGCTTCCAATAGTCTTATATGTGTCGCTTTTCCCTGGATGACACACACATTGGTCCAGCTTTGTGCAATCACAAGACTTTGTCACTCTACCAACTTTCCACCTTTTAGAAAATGTAACATGCAATAATATACTTACATCAACAGCTTAGGGTCATGTTTTATTTCTGAAACTTCAATGCATCACAGGTCCCTATCATTCTTGTGTGCAGTTATGCAAGCTAAGACCCATTGCTTCTTATTTTGGAAAACTATGCATCATGTGTAATTTCATATCCAGCACATAA
Source organism: Ambystoma mexicanum (assembly GCF_040938575.1). Classification (NCBI taxonomy): domain Eukaryota; kingdom Metazoa; phylum Chordata; class Amphibia; order Caudata; family Ambystomatidae; genus Ambystoma; species Ambystoma mexicanum. Next base: position 21,020,161 of record NC_090936.1, on the reverse strand, counting down.
TTAAATAAAAAAGGGGACCAGCATCTGCCATGCATTTTGTCACTGTCGCCATCTTTCTCGATGCAGCCTAATAACTATGCGTAGATTGATGCACAAACATGTCAGCCACTCTTCTCATTATGGAGATTGGAGCAATCTGTAAACATTATGTCCCATTAAATCATCTTGCAGAACCTATGAAATATGTATCAGGGAGAAATGTTGCGGCGTGGAGATTTTAATATAGTATCTTTGCCCGTGAAGACGGCAGCTGAACGCCTGAAATTCTCAGGGTGTCTTATGCAAGCAAGAAAGAGGCATCAAACTTCTCCCGTCCACCTCCTCGCCGCTGCCTTAGGCCGGGGGTCTGAAACCTTTGCCTTTCCAGATCATTTGGACGACAGCTCCCATCAGCCCTAGCCAGTGTAGTCAATGAAGAGGGATCATGGGAATCGTAGTTCAAAGCTCTGGAGAAGCTGAAGTGTCAGACCCCTGCCTTAAACTAACTTAAGTCTATCGCTGTCCTTACAGAGGTAAGTAGGCCATTAACTTTTTAGCTACAAGACATTGTGAAACAGTGTTATGTACCCCATGCCGTAAACAGCCCATGAGATCCCTACTCATAATTAGATGGTTTATAAATGCAACTTATTTTTAAAGTCCACATGTTTTGCCATAGTCACCATACTCATATTGACACTGAGTAGGCAAACAATTGTTTGCATATTAAAGATTTTACAATTCCTTTTTTAATACGTACAAAAAAAACTAAAGGAACAAGAGTTATATCTATTTCTTTGTCATTACTTGAGTACTGTTTTGTTTTATATGTTGTATTGTGCTGGGTTATTTATATAACGCTCTTTCCCCATTTGTATGGCCTACATGCGCTTTGTGGTTGGAACGCCCTCAGTGACCGAAGTCAATGTGATGGAGGTTCTAAGAGTTTTTACCCAGTCTATGGCACTTGGTCAAGGCAGTCGGCGGGTTTCACAGGAACTCCTAGGTTTTACAGAGTGGTTTATAGAGGGATAATGCCTTAAGAGTTATGGGAACTCAGATAGTGGACCTAGACAATGGTAGGCAGTAAGCAGGCCTTAACTAGATTCGTGATTTCTAGGCTGTTGGAAAATGCTAGGCTTTATAGCATGGCCGACGTGAGAATAGTGCAATTAAATTAGAGATTCCTGAAGAGTGGTAAAGACCTACGTTTCATAGATTGGCAGTTATAAACACATTTCATTTGAGACTCCCAGATAGGGGAGAGAGGCCTATGTTACACAAATATGGCAGATCTAACATGTACATTTGAGACTCCTAGATAATGGGAGAGAGGCCTATGTTTCACAAAATGGCAGATCTAAACACATTCACATTTGAGACTCCTAGATAGCAGGAGAGAGGCCTATGTTTCACAAAATGGCAGATCTAAACACATTTGCATTTCAGACTCCTAGATAGCGGGAGGGAGGCCTATGTTTCACAAAATGGCAGATCTAAACACATTTGCATTTCAGACTCCTAGATAGCGGGAGAGAGGCCTATGTTTCACAAAATGGCAGATCTAAACACATTCACATTTGAGACTCCTAGATAGCAGGAGAGAGGCCTATGTTTCACAGATTTTCCTGGTCTATCGCGGATCTTCCCAGCGTGATTTATTTATTTGTATTTATAAAGCGCACATGCAGCCCAGAGGAATCGTGGCGCTGTTACATGAAGGTGTGCCAAACATTATGCTTTAAGATGGTTACATGTGACTGTGAGGTCTCTTAGTTGCAAGTACATCGTTCAATAATACATACAAGGATTTAGGCAGACATAAGAAAGCATTCGATTAGAATTCAAATTAAGAGTTTGGCTTTGATTGCTTTGCGGAAGGCTTGGTGGGACTCAATCATTCTTAGGTGAGGTGGAAGGGGGTTCCATTGTGTGGCGGCTATCGTGGGAAAGCTAGATCACCCTGCAGCGGCCTTTGATGTCTTAGGCACAAGGATAAGGTTAGAGTACCCCTCTCTAAGAGGTCTTGTGGCAGTGTGCTTGACAATTCTCTGGACAAGATATGGAGGAGCAACATCATGGAGGCATTTGTGTGCCAGGGAGAGAGTTTTGAAGATGACAGAGGAAGGTGGTGTGTCCTGGTACTAGGCCTTTAGTGAGCAGTGCATTGCCCAGGTGCAGGCCTGTCCTTTTAATAAGCCTTGTACCAAGCATAGAAGCAACCCTCTTGGGATTTTGAGCGGGAAATTACACAAAAGCCACCCACGTCAGAGGTGCCAGCCAACACATGTTCTATGTCAGCTTTTGGCATCTCTCCTGCTCCTTGTTGGGTTTTCAACTGCTTGATCATCACCAGAGATCCAGGAACTTCAACGCCCTTCAACGCGCGATCACCAGCTTTCTCGCACCTGCTTCTACCACCATCTCTTCCCTCTTTCCATGCACCACGTCAAAGGGACGGGACGCACCAAGCTTCCATTGCCAATTTCACGTCATATGAACTGTTTCTTTTGATCAAAAAGGCACTTACCACCCCAGGCCCTTTGCCGGGGTATTAATGGTGATACTAGTCAGCTCTGAAGGCACCAAAATTGCCCTTAGCCCGAGTAGGAGGCTCTTGCTGTGTTCAGTCCTGTACACTCGGGCAGGGCGCCACCAGTCAATACAGCTCTGAGAACTGACCATTCCCTCCTCATTAAAGTTGTGCTCTTTGGGTTCTGTATGACAACATAGACAACTTGACCTTGGCTGTTGATGTTTGAGGATTCCACAAATCAATTGCCAGGAAGTGATGTCATAGGTCTGTAATGAAGGTCCTGAATTATTTATATATATATATATGGAGCCCCCCCCACTTAAACACAAGCAGAAGAAATTTGAAGGGACTTAGGTGGTGCTGCAATTATGTGAAATGGTATTTATAATATTACAATGTAGATAGTATTCAAAAGACATTGCATTTATAATGTCGGAAATGGCATTACCATGATGGAATAAGGTGGCAAGGCACATAATGGAAAATGAGATATTCTATACACAGACAGAAAATCGCCTGGGCTAAATGCCTTTAACAAAAATGCATGTACTTAAATTGTAACTAAAATAAGAAGAAACTGAGTAGTGTTCAAAGTGTGTAATGATGAGATCATTGTAAAGTTGAGACGTTCGAGGACACCATGCCTTCAGAAACTTCACTAATGGACAGAAACCAGACATTTAATTAGGCCTGGTCGAAACCCGTGTCTGAAGAATCCAGCTGCACAAATTATAATTGAACAGTTCACCGAAAGAAGAGTTAGGAATGCATGCTAGAGCGTATTTCATTTTGAAGGTTTTAGTCCAATTAAAATTAATTGCCCAATGAGCTAATGCTAACGATGAGGTTGCCTATGACTGAGCAGGAGCGGTGGGGGCTCCTGCTTTTTATACCCAAATATGAGGTGCTGAGATTTCACCTCATATTTGGGTATAAAAATGAGCTCTGTGTAAGGCTGGAGGGAGTTCTTTTTGAGGCAGGGAACTTGACCACAGCAGATAGGGCTGCGCTGTGTCAGCAGAGAAATGAAATAAACCTTTATGAACTTAACAGTCTCTTTGCCACATCTTTGAGCTGTCCTTATTGAATTGTGTTGGAGTATGTGAATCCTGCACCCCAACCTCCTCATTGTGCAGCTATCTTGTTTTACAAGTACTAGAGGGTGTGCTCTGACCTATGGGCCCATCAGAAGACTGTGCGCTCTCTTGTACACATGGTAGCGCGAGGATGGTTTCGGCCATCGATTATAGATTATCGATTGATATAGTCATAAAACATCTTTAAGCCATTGACACAAAGTAACTCTGGGTCTTCGGCAATATCACGAGTCCTTTGCCATTTCCGGCTGAGTAGACTGTGAAGCTCCACGTAGACAATGGTAAAGGTAGTTATTAAGACTGCAGTCTGGGCCTGAAGGGACCCGGCATATCTCCTCCCATCTCTACGGGCAGCAGATCAGACGAAAAACCTGAAGATGCTAGTGATCGCAAAGGGATGGCGGCGGGAGAACAGAAGGTGAGTGAAAGCTGCCATAGCCGATAGAAAGAGACAGGGACACAGGGAAAAAGAAAAATGGCAGTCAAGATTTGGGAATAAACCAAAAACATTAACTGCACTTAAAAATCAATAACAAGAGTAAAATATTAATGAGGGACATGCATGCAGGTGGTCGGGATTTGTGTGTGACTTTTGTTACATGTCACGCTATGTATGTGTCTAAATTTGTATGTTGTGGCTGTTCATGTGGCTCGCTTTGTGGCGTAGCTGTCTGCGTGCGCAGTTCAAACATTGAAACTAGTATAAAAATGATATTTTAAGCTGAATAAAAAATTGGCAGCAAGCCAAGGTTTTGAAATTGCAAGAAAATTGCATCAAAATAAGTGGTCAGATATTATAGTTTAAAGCACACAAATTCATGGTGATTGTAGCCCAAAAAGAGTTATACAACCTGTCAAAAGTGCAAAAATGCTGGTACACTGTAAGCGAACACATTGTGTTTCAAACCAGCAGCTATGGAGTTAAAGCTGTATTTCCTTGTAGCAGGCAAGATAACTGATAGATCGTGCTAAGAACGATAGGTTTTCACATTAAAATGGCTGAGTTATATTTGATTTATAGAAGTACTGTTCCATTAAGCGCACTGCGCGAACAGGAATGCAACATGTGGCAATGTTTTAACTGTGAGGTGCAGGGGAGGACCGGCTAAGAACCAGGAACTGCGAGCCTGGAGTGTGTACAAATATAAGAAATAATTGAAAAATTCTTAAAGCAAAAACAGAGCTCTGGTTTTGTTAGAATGTCTGTATGAGGTTGCAAGGAGTGATTAAAGATAGTATTTTTTGTGGTTGTTTTAACATCAGAGCAGCAGTTTGGAAAAACACAGTTGAGAACGAATGTGTAAAAGGGGGTTGACAAGAAAAAGAAAACAGGCCCTTCACTAAGAGCCCACGAGAGCGCGGTTATCAAACAAAGAAAGGAATGTGCAAATAAGGAGCCCTTGAGATAAGCACGGATAAAGCTCTCCAGGCGCGCCTTGCAAGATTGCCTAAATCACACAGATTATTATTAAAAGACAGGCTGTAGGTCTCGTGGAAACAAGGTATGAAATGTACATCGCAAAATGCGAAGAATCATTCTGAGCATTGTTGTGAATTATGGAATAAAAGGCCCACATTTAAAGATAGGGGAAATACACTAGTGCAGTTACACGTATTAACCACGCGCTAAGGGGATATTTATTAATGAAAACAACAGCTAAATATTTCTGTGGGATGGCTGGGAAATGCAGGGCTCAGATCTAGCTGGGTCATCACATTGTTGTTATTTTTGACTCGTGGTGGGCATTCTAACAGCCAATGTAATTGTGAGGTTATTTCAGTGATCTATAGAATGTTTGAGTGCATGTGTGTTAGATATTGCATTTCATTTCTAAGACAGAGTGCATTGCATGCATAATGAATGTGTCTCATGGCAGAGCAGCCCCAGCAATAGTAGGAAAAGGGCTTGATTGCATATTAATGCGTCCGGCCTGTTGGGGAAAGCACTGCAAGATTCTTTCATTTTAGTACTGGTGAGTGGACATCCCAGCTCTGAGGAGCGGATGACTAAACGCTAGGCCCCATTGTGGAGTTTCAAGAATAGGCATACATTATTGGGGTGACCTGGAGGGTCTGGGGAACTAACAAGAATGATTCATTTCGATAAGAATGAATGAGCACGGACAAAAAGACATTGTTTGCACGCTGCCAATGAGGTTAACAAGAAATGCATTATTACTGATAGCCTGCGCGCGCCTCATCTGGGTTATGAGAGGCATCTGTGTGGGAACATTTAGTATTGCCTAGAGGCCGTACTCTCAGTGAGACATACTATGCGGCCGTGTAGCACTTAAGACAAGCATTTAAAATGTATAAAATATTAAATGAGATGCCCAGGATCACACAGCTTTTAAGGGGTGAAGCTGGGATTTGTGCCAATACTGCAATTCCAAGCAGTTAAGCACTTTCTCTTCTAGCTCTCAACATGATCTAAAACAATCTAATGTTATAAAACTGACTTGCAAGAGTATGCAACCTGCATTTCCAAACCTGACAATTTTTAAAACCAAAATATTGCAGAAGGGGGTTACACAACATGAGAATGATGGTAGCATCAGTTCTCCATGATCAAAGGGATTTCCCGCATGCAAGTAGGTAAAGCCTCGCAGAAAACAGCACAGTAATGCAAGGGATCCTATATGTTTTGACCAGGATCACTGTACCGTCTGTTGGCATAGCCAGGATAGAAGCATGAACACATTTGCTGCACAGTTTCGAATTTGCATGCTTGTTTGCAACTTGGACAGATATTCTATGCACATCTTTTAAGGGATTGCTTAAGTTTTAAGAATGCCCAGCTGAGCAAACTAATTTTAACCCCTACCTGGTGCAGGAACAGTGCTGCTAATCGCGCCGCTTGTGCTACAAACCCAAGTAATTGTGCAGGTATATTTGTGAACTTCAGATTTAAAAACAGTTCAGCCAGCCTCACTGGGATGTGCCCTTCTGATCCTTCACATGAACACAACTTCTGAACTCCCATGGATGAATATGGATTTCAACTTTGGCTATTGCACACGATCAGCAACATTCCCACAGGGGGAAAGTAACGCTACAAAGATCGTGTTACCCAAACTATGTATTCCACAATGAAAACGAAAGGCAGTGCACGTTTTAATTAATCAAGGCAGAATGCACTTGTCAAAACCGACAGGCAATGGGTTTGAAGCCTCAGCAGCATGCAATCAAATTTTCCTGGCATGTGCTATTTTAGCCTAATGTAAACTAGAATCTTGCTTTAGACCAGGCAGCATTGTGGGGGCCCTGGGCAGCCACCCCATGAGCCCTCAAATAAAAACGTCTCTGGGGTCTACTGTCGTGTGGCAAGGAATGAGCGATTCCTAGTAGCATGGAGCATGCAGGGGCCCGTAGGCATTGTGGTGCTATTAAAATGAAGGGGCTTGCAGATTACAGTAAAAGGCATACACTAGGGGCTGCGTGATGAAGCATCGCCTGTGGTTATAGGACAAATAGAGATATATTGTAGTTACTATGAATGAGCTGCATGATAAGCTCACACTGGAGAGAGTATATTAAGTAAAACACAGCATAGTGGTTCATTCAGCAAAAGGGGAACAAGTACAGACACTGCTGGGAGAAATGATAGAGGTAGGTAACCAAAGCAGAGTTGAGATTTTTGCGAGAAATAAGAAGGGATGGTTCTGCGCCAAGTTCACTAGAAAAGCATTCCATGATTTGGGGACAAGACAGGGGAGCTCAGCCCTGTGGCATTAGCCCCTTTTGGTGAATGGGGACAGCAGTGGGTAACAAGGAGTCCATGAGCAAGAGCACTGAGGAGTAGCGCAGGATTTAAGAAATGCTTGCTTCTCGCATTACATGTCCGAAAAGCTTCTCACCTAGGTAGGCACTGCACCAACGCGTGTTTATGTGTTATGTATTGTTAAGTTCTGTATGGAAACAGAATATTAGCAGTAGTGGTGACTTTTTAACACTAAGGTTGCAGGGTGAGCGCGCATAACTGAATTGTTAAATGGGGATTTTAATCCTTGCATGGGGATGGGGAATTCAAGGCTGTGTATGACCATCCTGCGCATCCAATAGGGAACCAGTGATGACAATGAAACAGGTCTTCGCTCCATTTCTATTTCTTTATATTGTGGGGTGGCAAGCAGCCTGGTGCAGGTAGGCAACCTGACCCTGGCTGAGCATCACAGAAGATATTGGCTGGGTCAGTGCGCCAGCAGTCCCAGTGGCACATACATGCAGGACTGCCAGCAATTTAGGCAAATGAAATATGGCAGTCGGAATATGAATGCTGCTCTGTATAGCATGTGTGGCTCTGAAAGAGCTAGAGAATGGGGGTTAGAGTCTCATCGAGCTGCCTCCTCGCTCTCAACCCCCTTCTGGGCTAGCAGAGATCCTGTAAAGGGCAGAGTCTGTGTCTGTGCATTTCTGTGAATGCCACCAGCCTCATACATGTCACTCAATGGGGTGCTGTTTGGACACGTGGCGTTCATACCCTTTGGTTGCAGACACATTGGCTCAGATATTGCTTTGTATTTCTGATCTGTGGACTTTTAGTTAAGTTTATTGTGTATGTGCATTGTATGGCAGAGGCACAGTGTTCCCAGTTTTGTGAACTGCCTTTGGGGGTGCTAATAGGTGTTTTATTTTAGAAAATTGTATTTGAATGCATTATTTGTTAAAGCCTTCACATTAGTCCAGTCCAGGTGTCCGTGAGCTGCGAAAAAACAATTGCAGACATTTCAGTGGATTCCAGGCTGTTAGACTCATAATTAGGCCAGAATTTGTGATGTCATATGCCTGTTGGCCTGGACAGTAACTTGCACTTCTTGGAAGCCATTTTTCCAAAATGCCTTGCATAGGGAGAAGCCACCGGCACACTGGTTGGTGTAAGGTGGACTAGCTCACTCCCAAATTCCCACCAAGATGCGTACGCCTCACCAACTTCCAAAGTCACCAGCCCCCACCGGGCTGAACTGACTCTAGCAGCAGCACCAGTTAAATATACCAGCGCTGTGTAAGACTTACTTTTGTGACTTTAAAAGAGTAGCCTTTCCTCCATGGATAGCCAGTGAGCAGCTCATCTGGCGCAAAGTCATGTGTATTCTTTCAAAGAATACTGAGAGTTGCATACTGCGGCACTTTGCACTTTTAGAGCTTGTGAAGTTTTTGTAATATGCCTGCAAGGATGGCAGTGTAGTAATACAATTTAACACTGATAATGACGAGAAATGAATGAGCAGGTGGTGTAAGTATAGCAGGGAAAGGAAAGGGCCGGAGGCATTAGCAAATGAGATAGTGTAATGACACAGGGACGTCACTCCACCAAAAGGATAGAGGTAGCGGAAGTGACATCTCATGACCCTTGACCTCTGATGATACCACTATAGGAAAAGGTTTAAACATTTTTTCAATTTCTAGGGTAGCAAAGGGGACTGCGGGGCAACACGGGATACCTCCGGGGGTGCAGCGACAACCCCTGGCGACCCCCAAATGGCGTCCCTGCAATGGCACTAACGATAAAGTGCAGCAAACAGAGTGTAGCAAGTAACCTGGCATGGTATGAGCAAGGGTTATTTTACAGCTACAAAAATAGTGTTAGAATTAAAAGAGGTAGTGATAGACTTCATGAGATGAGGAGCAAGTGATTTTACATGGGGTTTCAAATCAACGTGCAGACAGGGGCAAGCACTGCCCTGTAGCTGAATGGTCCATTGCCATTTGTGCGTTCTGTCACTTTTGACTTAGAATGCCCCTGAAATTAAAAGAGGTTACTGGATCATCTGTGACCTGCCTTTGGGGAATTGTGGGGATAGCACACATGTAGGGAAGGGGGTCTTTGGGTGCTCCGAAAGGCTTTTTCTAGGAGCTCCACCGTGACTGGTAGGGCAGTCTCTGCATGGGGTCATACCAGGGGTGGTAGTTTACAATTTTGAGGTCTTGTCAGCCGGAGTGGAGAACATTTTTATTAAATAGGGAAAAACTTTCGGTTTGAGGTGGGCGGTTGAGATTCTGGTATCGTAGGAATTAGATGAATGAAGAAAGGCTTGAATGACAAAGCGTGGAAGCATGATGACAGTATCGAGGTTACCAAGGAAAGCCTGATTATTTAGGGTATGCCTTAGTTAAAAACAAGCAATTTTGAAGGCATGAACGCGGCAGAAGGCCAATGAGATTGGGTGAATGAGAAGTAAAAGATTTTTAGTATTTTTGCAACATAATGAATATAGCCAGCGGTATGACCTGGCAAAGAAATAATGACATATTTTAGAAATTCAGGCGCAGGCTGAGAATTATGAACATTTGCAGACATGAGGTAGAAACAGATGGCCTCCAGGAAAATAAAGGCAGCCATAAAATAGGGAATTATGGCAAATAAATAAAAGAGCAAGCAGAATGAAATAAGAATCATGAAGGACAGTAGTGGTACAAGTAAAGATTCCGGGGGGGCACCCGAGAGAAAATGTAAGAATTCTGGGGGGGGGGCACCTGAGAGAAAACATAAGAATTCTGGGGGGGGGGCACCCGAGAGAAAACGTAAGAATTCCGGGGGGGCACCCGAGAGATAACGTAAAGAATACCGGGGGGCACCCAAGAGAAAACGTAAGGATTCGCCTTGTTCCTGCGCTTTAAAGAGCGGTCAGAAGGAACGTGAACCCATAGACCACAGTGGGGGGACAATTAGGCTACGATGACATTTAAAGATGTCATTAAGGGGGTTCGTTCACATCCCATGACGGGGTATTAATTAGAAGGCAGGTATACGTATGACCAGCTGGTGTTTGTCTAGTCTGTCAAGTGTCTGTTATACATGTCCTGTTGTATGTCAAATGTAAGGAATTGTGTCTCCTTGTTGGTTGAAATCAAGTAAAAGTATAATGCGATTCTACAGTTGAGAAGGAATCGCACATAGATTGATGTTCTTGAGTAAATTGGCGGTATAAATAATTTGGCTGGAAGGGACTGGATTGGAGCTTGCTGCATTTGATGCTCGCTCATTGTAATAGGTGTTTTGGACTCACTTAAGAATAACAATAGAAACAGAGTTAAGCCTAGAAAACATTGCTCCAATTAGAGGAGTGGGTTAAAGGTACCGCCCACAAGATGTTTATGCCGCGGCCACAAATTGAGTCTTCATCTAAAGCCATCTTACAACGCATGACAACTTACTTGCATGCCGCATATAGAAGCAAAAAGTTAGAAAACGCTGTGCTGTTCTCAAATTTTGAAAAATATAAGAACAAGGACAGGAGGAAGAGCAACCAGCAGCCTCAATGCTAAAACATATGCACTGAGGGGGGGGTTAGACACCTGCAGCAACGCCTGCCCCGCCTGAAACAGGAACCGAGGGAAGTAAGCCTAAGGAACTTTGCCCATTAAAGAGAGCTAAAAGCAGCCACAGTGTATAGTAACCCCGCTTATGAGTCACCTTCATACAGTAGTAGCAAAAATCAAGGGAAGGTTAACGACAAGAATCTCGCATCCCTAGCCAAGGGACAAGGGGAGACACGATGATGCGTTAATAAAGGAGGGGATCAGGCACAGACAAGGGCATCTCTCAACAAGGGAGAGAGGGAAAGAAAAGGAAAGGAAGTGAAGACAGAACTGATGAGATAGCATTTACAAAAGACGAATGGATGGGAGGACAAATCTCATTGAAGCTCGATGGGAAAGAAAGTGAGGATGGGAGGCCTAAAGAGGAGTTAAGGGACGGAAGGATAAGAAGGAAAGTTAGGCTAAGGCCAGAACAGCTTTATCGCGAAGAGCAAGAAAAGCAGCTTGATCGCAAACCAGAGAGCAGCCTATGAACGTGAAAGACAGAAACAGCAAAGGTTAGAAGAAAAGCAAAGCTACCTGAAAGAAGGGATGAGGAAATTCAAAGGAACAATGAATATAGAGATAAGAAAAAAGGAAGAAGATAGGGTCAGAGAGGAGGCGAGGAAGCGCAAAAGGATTGGTCACAGAAATAAATAAACAAATAAATAAATAAATAAATACATCGGGAAATACTGAAAGTGAGTGGTTATCTTGAATAAAAAATGAATAAAAGGATAAGGGATACACTCAAAAGCATAAAGCGAGAAAAAAAAGGAAAAAGCGGAAAACAAATAGCACTTATGAGGTTTCCTGGGTAACAGAAAAAGAAGCATTGGGCAATAAAAAACATCAGGAGACCATGAAGACCAAGAAGAGGAGTATGGCTGATAAAATCGGGTCAATTAAACGAAGGAAAACTCGCACAAACTATTTTAAAGTAAATATGGTGAAGTAAGCAAAACAACGTGTGAATGCCAGTAACAATGTTGATTTATTTTACAGACAAGCTATGGACCTCTTGCGCGGAAACACAAGAAATTGTTTGCATGGTCTTAAATTAGGGAGAAAAGAGAAAAAGCTAGGTACCAGTTCACGCCAAAAGGGTGTGAACACGCAAATGATCAACACTAAAGGTAAGAGGATCCAGGTGAGTAACAGGAGACAAGAGACACAAGGTCTTCACAAGTTAACTGCTTTCCCAAGATAGGTATAATCAGGTGCGGAAAGAGTAGAGAAATAGATAAACAGCATGGCCATTACAGACAACCACAGAAAACAGAAGTAAAATTGAAGGTGAGTAATTATTTTCATGTTCATAATGTCAAAAGGATTGTTAAAATAGAGGTATGCAAGCATTAGAATAGGCAATTATTAATGGGAACAATAAAGGTTGGAGGCATGTAGTAAGAATTGGTGCCATAATCTTAGAAGACAGGGGTAGGCTAGATCAAGTTAGACAGGGACGGTGTGCAGAGTAACGCCTCTGTTTTATCTCCTTAGGATGAACACAAAGCACAAGTATAGACCATGGTCCAACTAACGAAGAAAAAAAAGAATAGGAAGAATGGCTGCTAAGCTGAAGCATGTGCAGCTAACCAGGAAGACTGGCTGCTAAGCAGAAGAAGTATGTGCAACTAACCAGGAAGAATGGCTGCTAAGCTGAGGAAGTATGTGCAGCTAACCAGGAAGAATGGCTGCTAAGCTGAGGAAGTATGTGCAGCTAACCAGGAAGAATGGCTGCTAAGCAGAAGAAGTATGTGCAGCTAACCAGGAAGAATGGCTGCTAAGCTGAGGAAGTATGTGCAGCTAACCAGGAAGAATGGCTGCTAAGCAGTAGAAGTATGTGCAGCTAACCAGGAAGAATGGCTGCTAAGCAGTAGAAGTATGTGCAGCTAACCAGGAAGAATGGCTGCTAAGCTGAGGAAGTATGTGCAGCTAACCAGGAAGAATGGCTGCTAAGCTGAGGAAGTATGTGCAGCTAACCAGGAAGAATGGCTGCTAAGCTGAGGAAGTATGTGCAGCTAACCAGGAAGAATGGCTGCTAAGCTGAGGACGTATGTGCAGCTAACCAGGAAGAATGGCTGCTAAGCTGAGGAAGTATGTGCAGCTAACCAGGAAGAGTTTACTGCTAACCTGGAAGAATACAGCTGAGCTGAGCAAAGAACCCAGCCGAAACTAAGTATCCCCGCGGGGTGGTTGGGAATTAGTTGTTTATGTCACTAACAAATAGGGGAGAATGACCCAGAGAGTATTTTGCTAGAAGAAAAGAAGGAAGGGGGCTAAAATGTCGGGGAGAAAACCTGACCCCTTGCAAATGCCGGAATTACTTTTGCCTTTATTTTGACTTTCTACAGACAACGGGGATCCCCAAGGACGTTTCGGTCATCTACTACGGACGCGCCTAGAAGGCCAGGAAAAAGCCGACATCTTTCTTTAATTGTTTTATCTCCTTAGGGTTGCACGTGGCACCCGGTAGGGAAAAATGTGTCCCATGAGGGACGTGATGTATTGCGTGTTATTGAAAACAAAAATCATTGTCTAAGCCAGCTGACACAGAGCTAGGAATGGAGGTTATTTTAGTTATGGTGTGAAAATTACCTACAAAAGGGAAATGTTTAAAGGAAAATATTTTGTAGCTTGTCTAGGAGGCAGGGGTGTCAAATAAGAGGGAATGTCTCAATTTCTAGGGAATAAGGTATAACGTATCAATGCGAAAAGAGGTTTTAAGGAAATGTGTTGGTAGGAAATGTGTTAAATAGCAGAGATCTGTTTATTTTACAAAAGAAACTCATTCCATTTTATATTACAGGTATACGTCGAGGGAGCTGTATGCCTCGGAAAATTGACGTTGAACCGCGTGTGGAGAGAGTGAGGTCATAGAGAAACCCATTGAGAGCCCGGCGTTGAATTATGTCTGCAAAAGACTCGCCCAACCCTGCATCCCCACGCTGAACTGTCACCTCTTATGGACCTATTGAACAACAAACCCTTACGAAAGAGAAACAAGCGAAAAAAAAAGGTGAACTTCTTGTGAAAAGGAAAAGACAATGGACTTCTGGTCTAAGCATCAAAAGAACCTGGGAGACCAACTGTGAAAACAGCACAATGAAAAAGAAAAGGCGACAGGACGCAGACGGTCCACTAATGCCAAACTCATGACAACTACAACGGAAGATACAGAAAAGGGAAGAGTGTGGACAAGAGGGAAGGAAAAAGTGAAATGATATTCATTGGGCAGGAGAAGATGCTCAAAGAGAGATTGGACTTTGTAGGGGTGGGAGTTGCAGACAATGGGCTAAATGGGTTACCTCAAAGCTTGACCAAACCTCTTGAGTCTCACAATGGCTGTGAATAGTCCAAGGCATACAGTTATATTAAAGGCACACAATTACAGGAAGTAGGGCTTACATGGAAGGAGATGACACACATGTCATTTAATGTCAAGACGTTAGTATATGCCAGATTATAAGATCGTGTTAAGATGTGTTCAGATAAATATTAAGGAGAATGGACATCAAATATGGTTTAAAGTTGTTGTGTTACAAACAACTGAACTTTCAAGACGGGGAGTGTAATGAAGGTCCTGAATTTTATATATATATATATATATGGAGCCCCCCCACTTAAACATAAGCAGAAGAAATTCGAAGGGACTTAGGTGGTATTGCAATTATGTGAAATGGTATTTATAATATTACAATGTACTAGTATTCAAAAGACATTGCGTTTATATTGTCAAAAATGGCATTACCATGATGGAATAAGGTGGCAAGGCACATAATGGACAATGAAATATTCTATACACAGGCAGAAAATCACCTGGGCTAAATGCCTTTAACAAAAATGCATGTACTTAAATTGTAACTAAAATAAGAAGAAACTGAGTAGTGTTCAAAGTGTGTAATGATGAGATCATTGTAAAGTTGAGACGTTCGAGGACACCATGCCTTCAGGAACTTGACTAATGGACAGAAACCAGACATTTAATTAGGCCTGGTCGAAACCCGTGTCTGAAGAATCCAGCTGCACAAATTATAATTGAACAGTGCACCGAAAGAAAAGTTAGGAATGCATGCTAGAGCGCATTTCATTTTGAAAGTTTTAGTCCAATTAAAATGAATTGCCCAATGAGCTAATGCTAACGATGAGGTTGCCTAAGACTGAGCAGGAGCCGCGGGGGCAGATTGCACCTCATATTTGGGTATAAAAATGAGCTCTGTGTAAGGCTGGGGGGGGAGTTCTTTCGAGGCAGGGAACTTGACTACAGCAGATAGGGCTGCGCTGTGTCAGCAGGGAAATGAAATAAACCTTTATGAACTTAACAGTCTCCTTGCCACAACTTTGAGCTGTCCTTATTGAATTGTGTTGGAGTATGTGAATCCTGCACCCCAACCTAATCATGGTGCAGCTATCTTGTTTTACAGGTACTTGAGGGTGTGCTCTGACCTATGGGCCCGTCAGAAGACTGTGCGCCCTCTTGTACAGGTCAATGCTAACTCGCTATTCGGCTAAGTAAGGGGCAACAAATGCGGGCTCAATGTGCGCGCACACACACAGACACACACCAGATATTATGTTTGTGTTATCAATGTCCTTTTCGTGGTGGAAAAGACGTGACGACTGATAAAATATGGTTTATTTCAGGACATGTTTGTAAAACTGAGGCTTTGCATCTTGTCGCTCCCAATGCAACTATGCCAACTGCCCTTTTTTGCACCTATAGGGTATCCAACTGCATTATTTCTTTCACAGGTAGGGGTTCATTTTATCCCCCTCATAGAGGGCCACATTTTGCAACCCGAAGCCCCTTGGCAACCTTCCATCCAGCCCCTTACCTTACTTTCTGTGGTCCTGCCGCTTTCAGTGTCAGAAGAGGCCTAACTTCCTGTTTTATGTTTATATATCTTTCCTGCTTAACTACTTCCAGGTTATTTTGGGAATATAAGCACTTTCCTTGGGCAGACAAAGCTAAGTGTTCCTGCAATTATATTTTTCTCTGTTCCAATCTCTGCTCACCGTTAGCCCCTGTTTCCCACTGCATGACATGAGCATGCCTCATGCAAACAAAATACAAATGAAGCCCAAACGCAGTACCCACCCGAAACTACTTACATGCAAATGCATCCTCCTCAACTGCCAATCTGCACCTGCACACACACATGAAATCCATGTGCTTGTTAGCACATGGATTAGTTCCTTAGCACACACTCCCGTGATTTATTCTTTCTCAGAGACATGGCTCAACCCCAGCACACACCCATCATCCCAGACATGCACCCCCCCCGCTATCACATCCACCACTGTGCCCACACAAAACAGGCAGTGGCATTGCCATCATTTACCAAGGCTCACTCTGACTTGGCAACTCCACTCACTGATGATGCACATCCTTGGAAGCCCTCTCTGTGATATGCTGCCCCCATTACACCCATACCCCACCTTCATCCACCTACTCTACTGCCCACCAACCCACAACCCCAACTTCCACACTGATTGGACTGACTTTACCACCAGAAACCACCATACCCCTTGCATTAACATCTGCCTTCGAGATTTTGACCCCAGCAGTTCCACCCAGAAACCAACCCTGTACACATCACCTACCCTCACCCCATGACCTCACACATCACCTACCCTGCATGCATGGCTGGTAAACCCTTGGACCCTGAATTACTAGCAAAAATCACAACTCTGTGGACAATTGAATCCGGTTACCGTGCTGTGACCGCTTTGCAATGCCCATCACCCTAACCCTGCCATGCAATTTCCCCTCCTACTGCACCCCCACCTCACCCGCCAACCAGACAAATCAAATGCATTGCAAATAGACTGCACACCTCTCATCCTCCATGACTTCACAGACGCACAAGCCCTACTCATACTCTTTGACCTGTCTGCTTCCTGTGACCCCATAGACCACACCCTAGTCAACATCCTATGCCACAGCATGAAACTCTCTCTAACACGGTCCTTGACTGGTTCACTTCCTTCCTCACTGATGGAGCACAGTTTGTCTCCAGGTCCTCTTATGGATTAGACCCCACCCCAGTGAAATATATAGGCCTGCAAGGATCCTCACTTTCTACACGTATCTTCAATCTGTAGGTGGAATCCCACGGACAGACTCTTAGCAACCACAAACTTCACTTCCGCCAATATGCCGATGAGACACAAATATACTTCCAAATCTCATTCCTCCTTAGAGGACCACACACTGGCACCTCATTAGCCACCCTCTTTCTCAAACTCTACCCTACCAAACTGGAATACCTCATCATCTACCACCCTTGACACAAACCCAACCACCTCCACCACCTCGCTTGGATCCAAGAACTCACCATGAACAACCCACACATATCCATCCCCACACATGTCAAATCCAGAGGCTTCACCATCGACCCCAACATTTCCTTCAAACACCACATAGCTGCCATCACCCAAACATGTAACCCACTACACATCCTACACGAGGTAAGACACATCCTACTCTCTGACGACATCTGCTCTGTACCCCCAAGCACTGGTTCCTTCCAAACTGGACTACGGCAACGCTCTTCTCACTGAACAGCACACTTGACCCCCTGAAAATCATAGAGAACCCAGCAGCCAGGCTCATCGTCCACATAGCCAAACATTCACACATCAAGCCCACTCTTGCCCAGCTCCACTGGGCTCCCCGTAGCCCACAGAATTACCGTCAAAGTTCTCTGTATAGTATTCTAAGCAACCCACCAGAAACCCCCATCTTACTTTCATGACAATCTGAAATCCATCAAGCACACAAACACCAGACGAGGTAGCCCACACCTTCTACACGTTCCACTCCTTAAACGTATATGCACAAAAAAACAAGCATTTGCCAGTCGCAGCCACAACACGGAACACCCTACCACTTCACATCTGAACCGCACCCTCCGTCACCACTTTCAAAACCTACACATTTCCCTACACCTAATCCAACTTCAACCCCTCCCCTGCCTTCACCTGTCTATCCTAATCTTCCCATCTAATCGTCAAAGAAATGTGCAACTTCCATTTCACCCTCCACCTTTTGTACTTCTGAACCCCGTATTGCGCTCCGAGACCCTCGGAGTAGGGCCAGCGCCGGATACAAATTCAAATAAAATAAATAAAAATAAGTTTATAGACATATAAATGAGTTGCTCTTTGTGCTGGTGAAATCTGCCCTTTAAGATTAAGAACTCATTCTGGAAAGAAGGTCTGATCAGTCCTTTGTCCACATGTTTTCCAGGCATCTGAACGACTCGCAGCCCCTGCTCATTCCTCACAGCACAGCCAGCCAGGCACTGCATCCTAAGATGGGTTATCCATCAAAGGGCACCAGACAATGCCAAGGAAAACATAAATCTGTTTTCAGGTAAAATCAAATGATTAATGGGGCAAAGGAAAGGGTTTGTTGTACAGTTTTTACTCCTTTGATGTATTGTTGTTTTTTATTGTATGGGTTATGACATCTGTTGTAAGATGAAACGTGTAACATTTCCTCTATAGTATATTGAGAGCTGCAGATTTCAATGAGGAGCAAACTCATCCCCCAAATTTCTAGGCTGACCAGACGTCCCTGTTTTGAGGGACTGTCCAAGAATTGGATCCTCTGGTCCCCTTTCCGGAGAGTTTTTTTGTTGTTTTAAAAACACTAAATACCAATAACAATCAAATTCATTGTAAAACAAAATATAACATTAAACTGCACAATTCAATCAGTATTGCTTAAAATACATCATGCTGATTATTTAGGTGCTTTCATCAACACGCAAAAGACGCACAGTTTGTTTGCAGATACTGTGGGGCGGGCTAAGGGGGCGCACAGAAGGTCGGGTTAAGGGGTGTGGGAGGGAAGAGATGGGTGAGTGGTCTTATCGTTCCTTTTTGTTGTTGGCCGGCCCGTTTGTTTTTGTTGAAAATCTGGTCACCCTAAAAATCCCCACTTCCTGCTCGCTTGTTAAGGCTATGTACGTATAAAACAGCACTGCCCTGTAACAAAGCGTAACTTCTGGAGCACAGTGCATGTTTCTTTCAGCTAATGTGCATGGCCACAATGCATGGCTACGCGGCTCTGCACTGGAGGTGGCCTCTTAGGCATGGCTAGGGGTTGGTGCTCTAGCAGGCATGGCTAGGGGTTGGTGCTCTAGCAGGCATGGCTAGGGGTTGGTGCTCTAGCAGGCATGGCTAGGGGTTGGTGCTCTAGCAGGCATGGCTTGTTAGCTGAAGTGGACTATTATACCCCCACATTCTCAGGTGTTGTGTCTCCTATAAATCCCCCATTCTTAGAAAATCAAGGGCTAGAATGCCTGGGTGGTCCTCCCCTGCTGGAGATGCAAGCGGCAGGAGTGGGAAACACCAGAGTTCTGCAAGTGGGCGTTTATATTGGGGAGATCACTCATTTGCATGGAGGACTTTCCCAAGAATTTGAGGAAATTGCTGCTGCCTTGTGTGATGCTGGAAATGCTGTTGGGGGGACAGGGCCTCTTTGTCCTTGTTCCGTCACTTCTCTGTTGGTGTTCTCTGTGTGTTCTTCTGCACGTAAGTCCTGTTTGTATCCCTGGCAGGGCAGCTCTTAATTCTTAACTTTTTGTGAACAGCACCCATGGGTAGGGGTACACACTGCTATGGCTAGTGTATGTTTTGGGCACATGTGTGTTGCCCACAGAGCAGGGTGTGGGCTGGTGGCAGCTACTTTCTGACTTGACAGTGGCTCTTGGTAGCCTCCTTTTTTGGGATACCCAGACCCTGCCATCGGAATCAATGGATTCCTACATAAAGGCAAGATGGCTACTGGTGGCCCTTTGGTTTACTTTGCCTTTCTACTTTGTTTCCCAAAGTCCTGAGAAGCCCTTGGTCCGTTGCCTTCCCCTGATTGGCTGTTGGGTGGAAGGACCTTATATGGCCCTGGGGCTGCCTCCTGCCAGACTGGCTGGAGCCTTCCCAGGGGCTGCTTGTTTTAGGTATACCCTTGGGGTGGAGCCTGCCTGAATGGAGTGAGTAGTCAATATGCATTTTGTGTTGTGTGTTGTGGGTTTGTGGTTGTGTGACACAATGCCTGAGCCAGATCTGACTGGAACTGGAATGAATGCAGTGTATTGCATGCAAAGGCTGGGGTGTAGCCCCCAATCCACATCCTGTGTTGGGGGTGTCAGGTTTCTGGTGAATGGCCTGAATGCCTGTGAGCCTGATTGGGTGCTGCCTGCATGAATGCACTTGTGTGTGATTGGCTGGCTGGGCCTGGCTCAGCCTGAGTGAATGAGGAGTGTTTTGTATAGCATGGCCCCCCTCATACTCTCCTTATCAGAAGCTGAAACAAGAAAACTGAAGCAGAAGCTGAAGTCATCTTAAGCTTCCATCCTGGAATCCAGCTGGAGGAAGAAATCTGCAGGTGCTTCTGTTCATCTAATCTGGAAGCTGCTGTGCTGACCCAAGGACTGAACTAGAAAGGACCTGGATAAGTGACCTCTTCACGTAGCTACGAGGGGTCATCGTGTCACTGCTGCTCTTCACCCAAAGTGTCCTGTAAGCCAGTCCTGTGTGCCTGCTGTCCAGAAAAGGGATCTTCGTGGGTCCAGAAGAGGAGTGCAGGAACATCTTGAAGCCAAGAAGTGCATCTGTGTTGTTCAGTGACCGAAGGAGTGTTTGTGACCACTAGAAGCCAAGTTGCTGACCATCGCTCAGAAGACGGGGCACTCTGGCATAGTGCTGCTTGTCACCCAGAGCTGGAAAAGTTCCAAATCATTGAAGAATCCTTCGAGGGGCATCCCTGCCGCAACATCTGTTCACTTGTCCATGTCAGAGAAAGTCCAAGGTCGCTGCCTGCAGTGGAATTTCCGTCAGTAGTTTTCCCACCACCAAAATCTGAAGAAGACATTCCGAGTGTCCAGTCATGGTGACAGTTTGCAGTCCAGTCCAGTGGTCATGTCCAGGTTAACAGTAGCCATTCTAAGATTCATGCTGCCGATGCAGGACCGAAGAACCGAAAGTTGGTAAACCATGAAATCCCAAAACCTGACACCTACTTCTGCCACTGCACCCGTCACCACCAAAAGCCATCCATGTCCACCAAAGGTCCTCTTCAGTCAAACATTTTCAAGGTCCACAGCAAGTTTAATCTTAGTGGGATATCCACAGCCGGCGTAGCAACCCAACATGGGAGACCACCACAAAAGACCTGCATTGCTGCCTTTGCGACACTGCCTGTTTCCCTTATACTTCTCGACACCGACATCCCAGTGACTCCTTATTCCAAAGGGGGGTCCATCCTTGAGGGGTCTCTAAGTAAAGCCAAGAAGCTCCATCACTTTGCCTGCTGAGGCACCCCAGGTACTGTGACGAGGAAGAGCATCTTTCGTCCTCAGGATTCCTCCAAGGGTCCCAGATTCATCTTGGATCCTGTTCTCCTGTGACCACCCAGGTACTTTGAGGTAGTGAAATATGTCGAAAGAGAAGCAGACTGTTAGAACATTTGGACTGGGCTGCAATATACAAGCTAGGCTGCCATTTTGAAGCACAGGAAAACATGCGGAATGCTGAAAACAGCCGTACTGGACAACTGTCTCCAGAACAATTGGAAACTTAAGGATTCTAAAAGAACAGCTCCATATCAGACAATCCTACTAACCGAGAGGGCTCAACATAATTAGAAAAGTTATGACGACCAATCCTTATCTGGGAACCAGAAGAGATAAAGAAATTGAAGAAATAACAGACCAAATAAAGTCCTCCTGAAGTTCCACCGCATAAGGTGGTGAAACACATGTAGAGGTGCAAAAGAGGAAATTCAAAGAGGAAATTTAGAAGCTTATTTTATTTTGAATTTTTTGAACAAATGCTAAATCTAAGAACTAAGGTGGAGCACGCAGATGTTCCCACAACTAATGAGAAAACCAAGAAGATGTTTGATACAACATTATTGTTACTTTGGAAGATGTTTACCAGATAAATCTGATTTTAAAGGTTAAGTTGATACCAAACATTATTTGTTACTCATTTGTTTAAGATTTTCATCGTTTGGCGCATTCAAACAAACAACTCCAATACTCTTATCTATTATTACACTTTTGGGCAGGCACACAAGTTGTGGTTGTAAAGAAATCGACACGGCACAAAAAAATGTAATTGTAGAGTATCTCCCCGAGAGAATAGTAGATGCCTGCAGGTAACTTTGTATGACTTACAAGATAATGTACACCTTAACTTTTTCTTACAGGTTGCCCAGGTGGGGGGATCCCCACACAGTATTGCATTGTTTAACCGAAAGATAGCATTCTGCTAATGATTTAATTATTACCTGCCTATCGACAGTAATATCGATAAAGTCACACATGGCTTAGTCATTCTTATGCTGTTTAATAACCGTCAGCAGTTGGTGCATTTCACCTGAATCGAAGGATATGGTGCTACCACATAGAGGTGTAAATATTTGCCATTATTAGCATAGTGCTGCCTGAGTACAAAGTGTGTTATTTATGTACGTATATATTAACATAAAACTTATTTTATATAAAAGTACTGTGTGGGCTTTCCTTTGCGGGGTTTGGGAGTCACTGTGCCTCCCTTGAGTCTCAGCCTTGGTTACTCAACCATTACCCTCATTGGAGAACCTTGGCTGGGGTGCTCTGTGTCTCTACCCTACCAAATTGGGGGCAGAAGTACAGTTACCCCGCTGCAGTCTGTACACCTTGGCTTGCTATTGTCGCAAAAAGATAAATATATATATATATCCCATTGTAGGAGCAGGAAGACTGCTTCTTAATATTGCTTTCAAAGTCCAATTAAGCTCCCCAAAAGATTCTTATGGTGTCAGCCGAGTAGTTACAAAGAGCCAGGACTGAAGACCCCTAGGAACATGACCCCGCCGCCAATGTACCTGCTCCCCGCGCCTCTTCCACCTGATTTGGGTTGCATGTGTCTCCAGTAGTCTGTCCCTTCTCCCACTGTCTCGCTCAACTCCCTTCGATCCTGGCCCTCACAACCCCTTAGATCCGAATACTCTTTCCTTGAAATATGCAATCATGCGCCAGCTACTTAACTACCAATGAAAACCCCTACACTAATCGTGCCATGGTGAGCCAAAGCACGACTGCGCGCCTTCCTGACCAGGTAGCCATGAAGAGAGCAGTTTAAAAAGCCTGGTTGCTTCTTAGCACGTCTTTGGCAAACGCTGAAACACTTGGGGGCACCGCCCTGAGTCTGGAAGGGCAATTCAGTCATGGACCCCCTTGCTCTCTTTGCTAGGGAGGGCACCATCATAGCCACGCCTTCCTGACTATATACCGGAGCCGGTGTCTAGGGCTGCTGCTGGAGCGAGGCGGTCCTCGTGGGTAGGTCCAGATGGATCTGCATGTGTAGATTGCGCCTTTGGCTCCGCCCAGTCAGTTACTACAAAGCACGACTGTAACCCCCTTGTTACTTTATCTTGCCCAATAACTCATGGCATGCGGCTTTGGGTTTAGGAGACCTAATCAGATTTGCTTGATGTGCCATTCAGGCTTTGTGGGGGCATTTCCAATTCAGGTGCTTGCCGTTGATAGGTGCAAAGGTTTGATGGATTTGGTCAGTCCAAAATACATCATTATTGACTGATAAAATGTGAGAATTAGAAGGGAGTTGACATGAACCAAAATACAAGGTAGTGAGAGAGGACCGACAAACTCTGCTTTTGCACAATACTCCTTCCACCCTGAAATCATGCTTCTGTAATGATGTCATTTCATATTTTGGGACACGTGGTTTTATAAGGTGTGCTTGTATATAAAGCATGAGTTTGTGTGGCCATATTTGAAGGGAGGACTTCAGACCCAGAGATCCTGCTAAGTTCACAGTCTGGACTCAGAAGTGGCCTGCGGATTGGATGATGGTGGGGCAGGTGAACTGCTGGGTGCCCTCACAACGGGGAGGGTGTTGGGTGAGAAGTGCAGGCGGGCAGGAGCGCTGGCGATAGCCAGCGACACCGCCC
Organism: Ambystoma mexicanum; assembly: GCF_040938575.1. NCBI lineage: Eukaryota > Metazoa > Chordata > Amphibia > Caudata > Ambystomatidae > Ambystoma > Ambystoma mexicanum. Next base: position 20,996,280 of record NC_090936.1, on the reverse strand, counting down.
GGTCAAGGGTGCATAGACATTCCTCTTTCTGGAATGGCTTGGCAGGTGATGAACCATGGTCTGGAGGTTTGCCCAGAGCGATGCCAGAGGCGTAAGATTAATCCCAAGCCTTCCAGCCTTCATCTCTTATGTTTTGGCAAGGTGGCATAGACAAGCAGCTCTAAGGAACATCAGAGGTTGGCATGATATGGGAAGGTGCCACTCTCATGTCCCGCGGTCCCATGTTTAAAGCTCGGTGCCTTGTCATGAACTTTTGTCTCCTTTTATGTAGACCCTCGACCACCAATAGAAATATTCTGAGTCCTGCGGGGCAGCCCCCATGTCCACCAGTTCTGGGGAGCTGCTGGAGGGCACAGAGAAGGCCCCACCCCATTAGGCAGGTCCCAGTGAGCTTCTCGTGCCTGACTAGTACTGGGCATCTATTCCTGCTGCCACCAGGCCATTGCTGCCGCATCTTCCTGCTCAGGCTCTGGCATCTCTGCACCCTTGAAACTTACTCCAGCTGGACCACATGCCTAAGAAAGCAGAGTCCATGAAGTGCTGGAGCTCCTTAACACCCCCCACCACCCCCAACTGTGGTGGGAAGTCCACTGCTCTTTAATATTAGGCTCGTCTTATATATATCTATATATCTAATATCTAGGCTTATAATGACTCGTCCTGTAGCGCTGTGAAGCCCACACGCCAGTGTATCGTGTGCTCTTTGCAACTGACTAGAGTGCAATGGAATGAGTGAAAAAGACAACCTGGCTTCTTATTGGAGTGAAATAGACCTGACTGTGACTGTACTTGATGGTGAACCGCGCCAACCCATTCAATTATGGTTCCCCATCATTATCGCTGAGTCCCCGGGCACCAAATGCAAGATGCCACCTGACCGGTATAAACTGGCTTGCCTCGCCACTGCCTCAAGCTACCTCCGAGGCCCCAATCCTAATGAAGGCTCCTTGAATACTTTTTCTGCATCCCATCTATTCTTGTTTTTTTAATTCTTCCTCTAATTATTTTGCTTTACTCTAGTGAAAACCGGTGAGCCTGCTTCTCTGTGCCCGGCCTTGCATGTTCTGTCTCCGCGGGGCACGGGACTGTTACTTGCCAAACCGCCTCAGAGAAGGAAACGTCTCTGCTATATTTTTTTAATGATGCGCACATTTATAATGTTCTAATAGGGAGGGAAAATGAAAGGAGTCATGGAAACGGGCCACTGGGGTTGACAGACTGGTGCGTCTTTCGGGGCGCCCGGTCACTCAATATGTTACTCTCTCTGATCCCACACTTCGGTTAACATTCAGAACACTTTGTTCAGACTTCACTGTGTGTTTCTAAAGGTTTCTCGATAAGAAATTTCATCTTTAGTTGCTCTGGGCAAATGAAAGCTTTAAATACACATTTTGCATTTGCCAAAGTTATGAACATTGGGACGTCACTCTTCAATCAGAAGCTTGAAGAAGACGGTTTTCAAAAGGACTTACGCACTTGAAGCTCTTGGACCGACGCCCTCTTACTAGCTCATAACAGGTGGAGTGAAGAAAAAGGTACATGATGCAGACCTCGAAATTAAGTTTGGATAAGCAGGAGCTGCAAGCAGCACCTACTTATCCGACAGCAGCAAGTACCAGGAGCTACCACTGGGGTAACGAGGAGCTAGTACATAGCGTTACGCAAATCTAACTTTCACATAAAATGCAAACCTATAATTGCATCCATTATTTATGGCCCTTATGCTTTAAATGTCATATAGATGTGTCCTAATGTTTATTTGTAGATTGGCCCAAATGCACAGAGTGTAATCCACATAGTTGTCTTTGTTCTGCATCAGTTGGCCCGAGGAGCTAAATCCTGGCAACTGTTGCTTTTAAGCTAATCAGGCTCTTCTAGGGTATATGCAGGAGCTAAATAGCCCCCAGCCCCCTCAGAGTCGAACCCTGATAATGCTCTGTGTGCATTTCTGACAGTGCATTTCCGACTGCAAGGGCTGCTCCAGGAAAGGGCAGAACTTGGAGGTGGTATACTCGCGCGGTCCCACTTTTTTCCTCTTGTACCACCTTCACCTTACGCCCCCAGCATATGGCATTGTTCTTGCTCTGCTGGATGTGGAGACTGTGCGGGGGGCAGATGAAAGACCATTGGAAGCGATGAGATGGATGTATGGACCCCGAGATGGAAAAAGGAAGCAGAGACCCTGTTTTGAAGGACCTAAGATAACAACGATTATCCCCAAAGCGTAGGTTCACCAGGAAGTCAATGCGCGGAGTGACGGATGTTTACTCTTACTTTACTTACTGGTACTCGTTTTATCGACCTCAGAAGGATAAAGAGCTGAGTGTACCTGCTGGGATTCGAACGTGTGACCCTGAGTAGATTCCCGTGGTGGATGCGCAACTCCAATGGTCCACGGAGATGCGTAGGAGGGTGTATGGCCACATGTTTCTGCACCGTCCGGTGCCTCAGCGAACTTCGTTACCCGTTCTGTCTCTTTCTGATGCATGAGTATCTTCAAGGACAGGGGAAAAGTAGGTTGGCCCCTAAAACGTTGTGGTGATGTTGTCAGGGGTGGAAATGGCATTGTGCTAATGCCTGGTTAGCGAAGACTAGTGTGAATGGAGTGTGGTGGCACGGGGTTTCCCCCTGTGGGGAGCTTCATTCATACAATGTGCGACTTCCGGCCATGCTGAACTCTTCCGGTGCGCGTGTCGCGGTGTTAGACGCGTCAGCCCGATTGACATCTTTCCACCGTAGGATATTCGGCTCTGTTCTGCAACTCCATGCCTATTCTTTATGTTAATGGCACTGAGTGCTATCTTGCCTGTAGAAGGAACCCTCCCCCCCATGGCTTGAGAAGATCAGAGGCACACTAGGCCATTTCCTGCTCGGTGTCTTGGGTGGGGGGTCTACCTTGGAACCCCTCATGGGGGTTGCTCATGCATAGACAATCCCAGCAGGGTGTTGATAGCTATCATCGGTCTGGTTCCTGAAGCTTTGCAATGTGTTCCATAGGGACCCTGGTAATTGCCCAGGTCAGGGGCTCAGTAACCGAGCAGGTGGGCTGCTCCGGGGTATGACAATCCATGCACACACTGGACCCGGGTCTCTGTGTTATCCTTTTCAGTTCCTGAGAAGGAAGCAGTTGTTTCGGGCGAGCTGCTTCAATCAAACACAGACTTTCGAGGGTCGCTGGTTCTCAAAGGTGACAACACAGAGAAGGACCAAAGCCTGTACACGGGTCAGCCTGGGCAGATGGGGAGAAAGGGATCACAGAGGAAACGGGCATTCCTGTGTCCCTGACCACACCTTAGGGACCTGAGGAATCGGCGTGGAGGCCTTTCTTTTGGAATATTGCTGCCTCCTGAGTACAGGTCATGAATCCCGGAAGAGCCTGTTTCCAGATTCCACAGGAGCAGCCAGAAGGGTGGCAGTCAATGTTAAGAAGCAGAGCACATGGGCGGAGGTGAACAGCCCAGTGTGCTCGTCAGACACCCCGGTAGGCTGTGCACTTTCCCTGGCGCCTTCCTCAAGTTGGAGCAAAGTGGAGTGGATGTGAGTGGAAGCGAATGAATATGGCATTCCTGCCGTTCGAGAGCAAGTGGAGGACTGACATGAAAGCCACCATGCCCACACGCAGAAGCCTAAATAAATAAATAGAAGCCTAAAAAGTCCCCCAGCAACATCTGGGCAGCACAGTACATAAGAGGCAAAAATTGCACCATTCTCCTCACAGGAAAATTGCCTCTGAAAGACACAATTGTGTTAGAGTTTTTAGTGGCAAATCTGATCACCTTGCTTTCGGGCTGTCCTAAAGAGCTCGGTTACGCTTCTTTATAACAATGATGGCAGGTTAAAAAATGGTGTGTGACAGAGTCATGCAAGATGATCGCCCTTTGGGACTCGGGACCAGGGATGGCACCAGCATTGCCAAAACATCAGTGAGGAATTAAATGGGGAACTCCTGGAGCCGTTCCTCAGCACCCTGTTTATCCTCTGTCATGGCGTCTTCAAAAACCTACCATCACTCAGTAGGGAGGTGTGTACCCAAGAGAGTTTTCCAGGTACAGAATATGCTCAACCAGTCAACTGCACTCTGCACAGCGGAGCCAGGCAGCACACGCCAAACTTCAGCCTGACTTCAAAATGGCCGACCAGAATTTTAATCCGGCTGCCAAAGCATTCGGAATACTAATTACCAATAGGAAAATAATGCTCATGAACACCTCAGGATGCTCAGGAAACACAAGCGAACACAAGTGAGGCAATTAGGGAAATTAGGTAAAAACACAGAACCCTCTAGGGAGTGTCACAGATGGTACTACAGACCTGGAGAGTGAGAGATAGAGTTTGCCAGGGGGCATATCCCAGACACTGGGAGAAATCTGATTGAGACAGACACCTGGAAGACTATGGAGAGCTAAATCTCAGACTCTGGCGGAAACCAGATCCAGGGAAGGGTGAAGCTTGCAGCCTGCTGAGGGCTATATCTCAGACTCTGGCGGAAACCAGATCCAGGGAAGGGTGACGCTTGCAGCCTGCTGAGGGCTATATCTCAGACACTGGTGGAAATCAGATCCAGGGAAGGGTGAAGCTTGCAGCCTGCTGAGGGCTATATCTCAGACTCAGGCGGAAACCAGATCCAGGGAAGGGTGAAGCTTGCAGCCTGCTGAGGGCTATATCTCAGACTCTGGCGGAAACCAGATCCAGGGAAGGGTGACGCTTGCAGCCTGCTGAGGGCTATATCTCAGACTCAGGCGGAAACCAGATCCAGGGAAGGGTGAAGCTTGCAGCCTGCTGAGGGCTATATCTCAGACTCTGGCGGAAACCAGATCCAGGGAAGGGTGACGCTTGCAGCCTGCTGAGGGCTATATCTCAGACACTGGTGGAAATCAGATCCAGGGAAGGGTGAAGCTTGCAGCCTGCTGAGGGCTATATCTCAGACACTGGTGGAAATCAGATCCAGGGAAGGGTGAAGCTTGCAGCCTGCTGAGGGCTATATCTCAGACACTGGTGGAAATCAGATCCAGGGAAGGGTGAAGCTTGCAGCCTGCTGAGGGCTATATCTCAGACACTGGTGGAAATCAGATCCAGGGAAGGGTGAAGCTTGCAGCCTGCTGAGGGCTAGATCTCGGATACTGGTGGAAATCAGATCCAGGGAAGGGTGAACCTGGTACGCTGGTGGGGGCTATGTCACAGACCCTGGTGGAAATTAGATCCAGGGACAGGAGAAGCTGGCAGACTGGTGGGGGCTATATCTCAGACACTGATGGAGATCCCATCCTGGGAAGGGTGAAGCTGGCATGCTGGTGAGGGTGATATCTCTGGCACTGGTGGAAATAAAATGCAGGGAAGAGGGAACTGGCAGCCTGGTGGGGGCTATACCTCAGACACTGGAGGAAGCCAGGTCTAGGGAAGAGTGGTGCTGGCAGCCTGATGAGGGTTTTATCTCAGACACCAGTGGAAACCAGATCCAGGGAAGGGGGTGCTGGCAGCCTGGTGAGGGCTATATCTCAGACACCAGTGGAAACCAGATGCAGGGAAAGGGGTGCTGGTAGCCTGGTGAGGGCTTTATCTCATACACTGGAGGAAACCCGATCCAGGGAAGGAGTGAAGCTCGCAGCCTGGTAAGGGCTACATCTCAGACACTGGTTGAAGTCGGATCCAGAGAAGGGGGTGTTGGCAGCCTGCTGAAGGCTTTATATCAGACATTGGTAGAAATTAGATCCAGGGAAGGGTGAATCTGGCAGCCTGGTGGGGGTTATATATCAGCCACTTCAGGAAATCATACCAAGGAAGGGGGTGCTGGCAGCCTGATGAGGGTTGTATCTCAGACACTGGAGGAGATCAGATCCAGGAAAGGAGGGAAGCTGGCAGCCTGGTGGGGGCTATATCTCAGCCACTTCAGGAAATCAAATCCAAGGAAGGGGGTGCTGGCAGCCTGATGAGGGTTGTATCTCAGACATTGGTGGAAACCAGGTCTAGGGAAGGGTGAGGCTGGCAGCCTGGTGGGGGCTTATACCTCAGACACTGGTGGAGAAACCAATCAGGGCAATTATTGAATGTTAAAGTCAATCAGCAGCATCTTTAAAGGGCCAGGGCCATAAAGGGAGTGTCACAGGGTGTTCTACAGTGCTGGAAGCAAAGAGCAAGACAGGATCTGCTGGGAGCTATAACCCAGAACCAGAAAGAAACTTGAAAACCTACTGAGAGCACCACCTCACGCAATGCTATAAAAAAGAGACGTGATAGGCTACTCAAGGCTGTGTGCCAGTCACCTGGAGAGACCAGCATGAAAAAGAGACCAAAAACGTACTGCCTTAGGGCAGCCATGGAGAAGATGGTGGTGGTGGAAACAGGCTGGGGGCTATACCCCAGACATTGCCAGGAGGGGAAAGCCATCGGTGTCAGGTACAGGATGAGACCTCACCTAGAGTGATCCAGCCGAGAGTTATATCTCAAACACATAGGGTCGAGCAGACACCCAGAGAGACCCGAGGAGGCCTTTGCCTACTGTTCCGAGGCGACACATGCCCGCTCTGGAACAATATCAAAGGCTGACAAAAACCCTAAACCAGGGATAAGAAAACTGCGCTGGTAGCTCTGAATGAAAGGCATTCACATTCGCTAAGTAGCTCACACCGTGACTAGGCGGTGTGAATATCAGAGACCGACATGTGCCCCGAAGGAAGGGCAAGAAGTACTTGCAGATAGGAGAATGCAATAAGCTTTCTAGGCAGTAACCCATCGGCGTCTCTCCCAGAGACTGCAGCCTGAGGAGCAACATTATTCTCCTAGCTCCTGAATGGCACTGATATAGCATTCTATGGTTAGCAGTAGACCTCTAGGCGCCAGACGCCTTAGACCCACCCATCCAGTTAAGCGTGATAAAAGTGTAGAACTTCCCTTGTGAACACGCAGTGTTCAGTTGATCCTTCGACACAGCAGTTAAGAAAAGAGGACTGCTAGTTCACGTATTGAGCCTTGAGTTTGAGTTGTAAATTATCAGAACCAGCTCTTTTGATGCCCTGTAAAAAGCCTGGTAGATTAACACAGGCCCAAACCAAATGTGAAAGTATGGATTAGTATATCCCTTGGCGCTCTCACCACAAACACTGGTCTAGTCACCCGATATCGACACTTGTCAGTCCCTTCAAAACATTCAGTTCAATCAGTGATATATATGTTATCTGAAGTCTATCAAGAACCGTACAAGCAGATATTAATTATTGATAGATCACTCACTCAGCCAAGAAATAATAGGTTGTAGAATTTTCCAATACGTGTTTCGACACACTGTCTTCTTCAAGGCATACATTATACTGAGATATGTGTATTCCTCTTCATATCAAATTTATGGCGATGAGTCCCATCCAGCTTGTCAAACTGGCATCCCCATAAGTTTGATGTTCTGAGGAATAGACATTAACAACATTGGGAACAGGCACTAGTTATTGTACTACATTTTTAGACAAGTACAGAACTACCAAGTAAGCAATGATGAGAAATACTATTTTATATTGACTCACAGAAAGGAACACACCTATTATTTGATTTCACAGGACTCGGTATAATGTATGCCTTGAAAAAGACCCAGTGTCGAAACACGTTTTGGCAAATTAGACAAATTCTATTATTTCTTGGCAAAATTTATAACCTATTATTTCATGGCTAAACAAATACATCAATGATCTATCAATAATTAATGTACGGTTCTTGATAGACGTCAGATTACAAATATTTCAGTGAATATTTTGATGAGACTGACAACAGTCAGTTTTGGGTGATTAACCAATTATTTTTGTAGCGCTAGAGGATGTATTAATCCATACTTGTATTGATCTGGTTGACAAAGTAGATTGTCAAGTATACACAACTGCACTCACAACAGCTAGGGTTTAATACACATGTGTAATTCCGACTATCCTAAGCACAAGGTTCTCTGTGGTTCTGCCAACTGTTTCATTTGTTGCCAAAGTGAATATGATTATGACTGATACATATTTCACTCTACATGAAGGCATGTTGGAGAGCCTGGAGCGCTAGAGCTTTGGGCAGGACTATTCACATGCTGTGGAAAATAAAAGCCACAAATAGTTTCCAAAAGTGGGGGGCGTGCCCCCAAGGGCAGATGATACATGATAGATGGCCAGAAGGGAAGACGAGTCAAGGAGACTACAATTTGCCCACCTTCTGTAAGAATGAACATCAGATCAAGACTAAGAAAACGCCCAACTCAAAGCTATAAAGAAAGATGGCGGCCACTGCCAGTCATTCTACAGTGGTAATCAAGCAGAGAGTTTGCAAACAACAAGTCGGCGATGGATAACAGTGCCGTTATGTTGCGGCAGGGGGAAAGGCATTCCATTGAATTCCATCTTGGCACCAGGGTCCACCGGGAATGAGATGGGAGAATCAGAACATCAAGATCTGACAAACCACCCTAAAGAGATATTCATACAGTGGAATATATTCCTATGGGAAGGACAACATGGTGTGTAATGGAACATTTGACTCAGTGCTTGACTAGAAATAGGATGTGAGTGAGGTGAGAGTATGCGTCATTGGGGCTGGTGCGGAGAGCGGCTGCACATTCACTCAACCAGTGGCTCTCAAACATCTTCCAAGGAATCCTACTCGTTAACTGGTGCGATGGATAGACTCCCATTGCAAGCCTTTGCCGTCACTCTTTAGGGGTCTAGGTAAAAGGACAGGCCACTAAAACACTTTGTGTATTGTGGAGTTCTTTAAGACTGTGATGCAACTCTATTGGGTGTGCCTTTTAGTGTTCCAGAAACGGTGGGAGAGGCGCTTCAGTCCCCACTCAACCAAGATGTGGTTGAACTGTCTAGCAGTTCTACATCCTGAGTTCCACACATTGTCCCTGTGCCCAAAACTGATACGAGTGAAAACATGGGCACATATGTAGATAAGCGCCAATCACATTAGACAATCCAGAAAGAAAGACCTCTACAAAGAAAGACGTCTAGAAAGAAAGACCTCTGGAACGAAAGCCCTCTAGAAAGGAAAACATCTAGAAAGAAAGACATCTAGAACAAAAGACCTCTAGAACGAAAGACCTCTAGAACGAAAGACCTCTAGACCAAAAGATGAATGCCATTATGCACCAGGTCAATGAGTGTTTGCTCGAAAGACAATTTCACCAAAGCCCCTTTTCTCAATCTCTGTTTTGGCACTGCAGGAAAACAATGGTTTCCGCTCATGCTCCTAGCCCTCCTGCAATGGCCCCCGCAACAACCATATGCACCGTTACTCCCACACCTCCTCACCCATGCAGTGACCTGCCATCAACTCCAATCTCTCCTCCCCCCACCGATTGCCTTGTATTATGCGGGGGCCATCCCCACAACTCATGGTGTCTCATTAATTGCAAAGGGAAATGAAATGTCCTTGATATCAGATTGTCAATACATTAAACGGAAACCTACGTAAATTGCATACAAGAACATAAACAAAATGTTATTTCCACTTACCAAGAGTTGAACGTCGGTACGTACACAACGTACTCAATCTTGTAAGGAGAAATCGGGTTGCCATGTAATCTCACACACGATGTTAGGATTGTGCTGAAATGACACGGATGAAACCTGGCAAATGAAAGAAGCTACATGAGGTTTGGTTCCTACAAGCAATTACATTCACCACAAATTCAATATTTTGCTGGAATAATAATTTCTTTCCATCCTCTTGTCCTTACTCCTTCATTTAACTTCTAGGTTTATGATTGAATTTAAGGGGGGAATAATTATTGTTTGTTTTCCATGTAGTGTAATTCTGATAGGATGTTCTAGCTGAAATGTATTCTACTATATGTTTGTAAGATGGTAAATTGAATAAACTAGTTTAAAAAAAAGGAGAATGGAAAATGAGATTAATAAAAGTGAATTAAGGAAATGCTGACAATGATAAAGAGGGTCGAATTATAAAGTCATTATGAAACAATTTTTATCATGATGTATCATAATGGGCGTTAAACAGGAAAAAAGCCATGGCAAATGACATCATGTCGTCAAGGTTAAACAGACCACGAACGCTATTACATACATGAAAGAACAATGGGTAATAGAAGTTGGTGGAACGGTTCCCAATACTATGTGAAAGATTGCAGAGAAATTAAAATATATCGGACAGCATAACCATGAAACATACAAGCATAAAAGAGAAGCAAAAGAGAAAATGCTAAAAATTTAGAAAAGAGCAGGAGAAGTAAACAATTTCAATAGGACAACGGATAGGTGATATATTATAAGAGATATCGATTCATCTGGCAGGTCAGATGTCAAGGGAGCGATCGTTATTAATCTGTTTATGTGACGTACGCCAGACCAAGGATAAAAAGACAGAAAATAAATAATAGATGACATGATTTGACCTGCTCAATACAAACCAACACGATGGGGCGAAGGTTCGACAATGAACGTAATGAAGACAGGTAGAGAGTATTTTCAGACTAGAAGAGTATAGAAAGGTTTGGTGGGATACACACTGGTTGAAGGATGGGGAGGTATAAAGCATGTCCAGAGCCATTTTGATATCTGCATCCAATATATGAATTACTGAACGGTGAATTCCTGCCCCTGGTATATAGTTTATTGAACAACAGGACATAAAAAAGAAATCCTCAAGAACATAAATGAAACATCAGAAGATTTAGACCCCTTACCATGTGGTGTGGACTTAGAAATGACAGCAATAAGGGTTTACCGACAGACATGCGGGCCGTTCAGATATTCCACATTTTGGAAATGCCACATTAGCGCACGCAGCAATTTCACATCCGGTAAATTTCCTCCACAGATAAGCTGGCGGTTTCACGTACTTTCCCACCAGCATTTGATGGTGCAGAAAAATTGGCAGGAGTTCTGTTACCACCACTTTTCTACCACAGCATCAAACTCTTAAGAAGACCTAACATATTCTTTCTATATGTAATTCCATGGCCTAAATTTAAGTTGTTGGCCGACTCCCTTGGTTTCCGCCATCATGTGGCCACTACTCTGTGGCCTTGGGGTAACAGTCTGGTTGAATGATGAATGTGTAATCTTTTTTGGGAAGGTTCTAGTGTGGGGCAAACCACAAGGGTTTCTGGCATTCTGCCATGTGTTGCTAGGTTACCGAAATGCCTCTTACTGCCCTGCAAACAGACGTGCGCCAGAGCTCACGTCCAACAATTATGTGAAAACACAATTTCCGCCATGTTCCCGATGATTCCTGCTCACTGAGAATAGAGACACTCAACAAAAGAAGAACATTAAACTTTATGCAACTGACCTCGGCGATCCAGGGAATACCGCGCTGGTGCCATCCTTTGACCATTGATCATCTCAAAGGCTCCATGATCACAGCTAAGAAGAAACACAAAACTGCCTCAAGAACTTGCAGCTCTGCCTCCGTTAATTTTGGATTTTGAAACCCTGATAATTGTCCCTTCCATTTCCCTTGTAGCCAGGCAGGTTAGCACCAATTTTACTTTTGGTTGGCTGCAGGAAATACATGATCTACAGTGGATTATGTCTATAAAAATGGCCCCCAAGGCGCTCCCTATTGCTGTATTGAATTACTTCGACCTGGCGTTCATTCAGACACTTGTTTTTTTAAGGATTTTCTGTTACAGAAATTCCTCCGACGTCTTGTAGTTACGCTAAATCCACCAAAAAGTTATGGATTTATCTAGGGGTAGTAGGTTTTGGAGGTAAACGTAATAGACAGAATTAACGTTACCTCAGGGTTTATCTATATACGACCATAGATTGCAATATGAAGCCGATTCTGTAAACCTCGATAGCAGTAACAGTAATTCTGTCTGGTGGAATTACCTTCATCTTCCATTGAGGCCCAAGATGTTATACCTTTAAAATAAGTCAAATCTTAATCGGATTTCGACCCAATGTTGTTCTTAGGCAGAATATTGATTTATCTTTTCATGTGTATAGCATTTAATTTATAGGATGCAAGGCCACCGCCCACAGATGTGGGGGAGCTTCAGATAATGCAACATGTTTTAGTTTGGATCCCTAAAAAATCAAGTAAATGCCCACTGTTGACAGGCTAATTTAGGCCTTAGCAGACACCCTTGGTTATTAGTCTCCTTTCCCAAACACTAGCTTTTAGTACTGATAGGGTTGGAGGTACCAGTACACATCTGTATATTAGTCTTCCTCGTCTGAGCCAAATAAGCTCTTTAAGAGAGATTACATGCAAAGCTGCTCCACAGTTTCTGCATGTACACAACTGAAGTGGCATGAAACTGTTGTATCTGAAATGTGGCCAATTTACATTTCGGCCTCTGGTGTGTCATGCGAGTGTGAACAGAAAAAGTATACATGTATCCACTATATGGGTGCCAATGATCACATTACATACTCAGTGAGCCGGAAGTCGGCTCAGGTCTAACCACTGACGGCACTTTTATCCATAACGCAAATGTGGAAAGTGTGTCTGTTCAGCAGAGCACACTTTCCTGCAAAGAAACTACCTTAGGTTTTCATGGCAAACACTCAAAGAAGCTGAGGTTAGTATAGACTCTCCGACAAACCAGAAGGAGGAGACAGGCTCGGGATAACATTTCAAGGGTGTTTATTCTTAACCAAAAAATAAAAATGCCTACCTGTCCCCACTGGTAAGAGGGATTTCCCTACCACCTACCTGACCCTACATCTAAGAGGGATTTCCCTACCGCCTACCTGTCCCCACTGCTAAGAGGGATTACCCTACTGCCTACCTGACCCTACTACTAAGAGGGATTTCCCTACTGCCTACCTGACCCTACTGCTTTGAGGGATTTCCCTACTGCCTACCTGACCGTACTGCTTTGAGGGATTTCCCTACTGCCTACCTGACCCTACTGCTACGAGGGATTTCCCTACTGCCTACCTGACCCTACTGCTAAGAGGGATTTCCCCAACCGCCTACCTGTCCCTACTGCTAAGAGGGATTTCCCTACCGCCTACCTGACCCTACTGCTAAGAGCGACTTCTCTACTGCCTACCTGACCCTACTGCTAAGAGGGACTTCCCAACCGCCTACCTGTCCCTACTGCTAAGAGGGATTTCCCTACCGCCTACCTGTCCCTACTGCTAAGAGGGATTTCCCTACTGCCTACCTGACCCTGCTGCTAAGAGGGATTTCCCTACCGCCTACCAGTCCCTACTGCTAAGAGGGATTTCCCTACCACCTTCCTGACCCTACTGCTAAGAGGAATTTCCCTACCGCCTACCTGACCCTACTGCTAAGAGGGATTTCCCTACCGCCTACCTGACCCTACTGCTAAGAGGGATTTCCCCAACCGCCTACCTGACCCTACTGCTAAGAGGGATTTCCCGACTGCCTACCTGACACTACTGCTAAGAGGAATTTCCCTACCGCCTAGCAGTCCCTACTGCTAAGAGGGATTTCCCTACCTCCTACCTGACCCTACTGCTAAGAGGGATTTCCCTACCGCCTACCTGACCCTACTGCTAAGAGGGATTTCCCTACTACCTACCTGACCCTACTGCTAAGAGGGATTTCCCTACCGCCTACCTGACCCTACTGTTAAGAGGGATTTCCCGACTGCCTACCTGTCCCTACTGCCTACCTCTCCCTACTGCTAAGAGGGATTTCCCAACCGTCTACCTGTCCCTACTGCTAAGAGGGACTTCCCTACCACCTACCTGACCCTACTGCTAAGGGCGACTTCCCTACTGACTACCTGACCCTACTGCTAAGAGGGATTTCCCTACCGCCTACCTGACCCTACTGCTAAAAGGGATTTCCCCAACCACCTACCTGACCCTACTGCTAAGAGGGATTTCCCGACTGCCTACCTGACCCTACTGCTAAGAGGAATTTCCCGACTGCCTACCTGACCCTACTGCTAAGAGGGATTTCCCTACCGCCTACCTGACCCTACTGCTAAGAGCAACTTCCCAACCACCTACCTGACCCTACTGCTAAGGGCGACTTCCCTACTGCCTACCTGACCCTACTGCTAAGAGGAATTTCCCGACTGCCTACCTGACCCTACTGCTAAGAGGGATTTCCCCAACCACCTACCTGACCCTACTGCTAAGAGGGATTTCCCGACTGCCTACCTGACCCTACTGCTAAGAGGAATTTCCCGACTGCCTACCTGACCCTACTGCTAAGAGGGATTTCCCTACCGCCTACCTGACCCTACTGCTAAGGGTGACTTCCCTACTGCTAAGAGGGATTTCCCTACCACCTACCTGACCCTACTGCTAAGAGGGATTTCCCCAACCACCTACCTGACCCTCCTGCTAAGAGGGATTTCCCGACTGCCTACCTGACCCTACTGCTAAGAGGGATTTCCCGACTGCCTACCTGACCCTACTGCCTACCTGTCCCTAATGCTAAGAGGGATTCCCCAACCGCCTACCTGACCCTACTGCTAAGGGTGACTTCCCTACTGCTAAGAGGGATTTCCCTACCACCTACCTGACCCTACTGCTAGAGGGATTTCCCCAACCACCTACCTGACCCTCCTGCTAAGAGGGATTTCCCGACTGCCTACCTGACCCTACTGCTAAGAGGGATTTCCCGACTGCCTACCTGACCCTACTGCCTACCTGTCCCTAATGCTAAGAGGGATTTCCCAACCGCCTACCTGTCCCTACTGCTAAGAGGGATTTCCCTACCGCCTACCTGACCCTACTGCTAAGGGCGACTTCCCTACTGCTAAGGGGGATTTCCCTACCGTCTACCTGACCCTACTGCTAAGAGGGATTTCCCTACCGCCTACCTGACCCTACTGCTAAGAGCAACTTCCCAACCGCCTAGCTGTCCCTACTGCTAAGAGGGATTTCCCTACCGCCTACCTGTCCCGACTGCTAAGAGGGATTTCCCTGCTGCCTACCTGACCCTACTGCTAAGAGGGATTTCCCTACCGCCTACCAGTCCCTACTGCTATGAAGGATTTCCCTACCACCTTCCTGACCCTACTGCTAAGAGGGATTTTCCTACTGCCTACCTGACCCTACTGCTAAGAGGGATTTCCCTATCGCCTACCTGACCCTACTGCTAAGAGGGATTTCCCCAACTGCCTACCAGTCCCTACTGCTAAGAGAGATTTCCCTACTGCAAACCGGTCCCTACTGCTAAAGGGAATTTCCCTACCGCCTACCTGACCCTACTGCTAAGAGGGATTTCCCTACCGCCTACCTGTCCCTACTGCTAAGATGCTAAGAGGGATTTCCCTACCACCTACTTGTCCCTACTGCTAAGAGGGATTTCCCCAACCGCCTACCAGTCTCCACTGCTAAGATGCAAAGAGGGATTTCCCTACCGCCTACTTGTTCCTACTGCTAGGAGGGATTTCCCTACCGCCTACCTGACCCTACTGCTAAGAGGGATTTCCCAACCGCCTACCTGTCCCTACTGCTAAAATGCTAAGAGGGATTTCCCTACCGCCTACTTGCCCCTACTGCTAAGAGGGATTTCCCTACCGCCTACCTGTCCCCACTGCTTAGAGGGATTTCCCTACTGCCTACCTGTCCCCACTGCTAAGAGGGATTTCCCTACCGCCTACCTGACCCTACTGCTAAGAGGGATTTCCCTACCACCTACCGCACCCTACTGCTAAGAGGGATTTCCCTACCGCCTACCGCACACTACTGCTAAGAGGGATTTCCCTACCGCCTACCTGACCCTACTGCAAAGAGGGATTTGCCTACCGCCTACCTGACCCTACTGCAAAGAGGGATTTGCCTACCGCCTAGCTGACCCTACTGCCAAGAGTGATTTCCCAACCGCCTACCTGTCCCTACTGCTAAGAGGGATTTGCCTACCTGACCCTACTGCAAAGAGAGATTTGCCTACCGCCTACCTGACCCTGCTGCTAAGAGGGATTTCCCTACTGCCTACCTGTCCCTACTGCTAAGAGGGATTTCCCTACCACCTACTTGTCCGTACTGCTAAGAGGGATTTCCCCAACCGCCTACCAGTCCCTGCTGCTAAGATGCTAAGAGGGATTTCCCTACTGCCTACTTGTCCCTACTGCTAAGAGGGATTTCCCTACCGCCTACCTGTCCCCACTGCTCAGAGGGATTTCCCTACTGCCCACCTGTCCCTACTGCTAAGAGGGATTTCCCTACCGCCTACTTGTCCCTACTGCTAAGAGGGATTTCCCTACCGCCTACCTGTCCCCACTGCTAAGAGGGATTTGCCTACCGCCTACCTGACCCTACTGCAAAGAGGGATTTGCCTACCGCCTACCTGACCCAACTGCAAAGAAGGATTTGCCTACCGCCTACCTGACCCTACTGACAAGAGTGATTTCCCAACCGCCTACCTGTCCCTACTGCTAAGAGGGATTTGCCTACCTGACCCTACTGCAAAGAGAGATTTGCCTACCGCCTACCTGACCCTGCTGCTAAGAGGGATTTCCCTACTGCCTACCTGTCCCTACTGCTAAGAGGGATTTCCCTACCACCTACTTGTCCGTACTGCTAAGAGGGATTTCCCCAACCGCCTACCAGTCCCTGCTGCTAAGATGCTAAGAGGGATTTCCCTACTGCCTACTTGTCCCTACTGCTAAGAGGGATTTCCCTACCGCCTACCTGTCCACACTGCTAAGAGGGATTTCCCTACCGCCTACCTGTCCCCACTGCTCAGAGGGATTTCCCTACTGCCTACCTGTCCCTACTGCTAAGAGGGATTTCCCTACCGCCTACTTGTCCCTACTGCTAAGAGGGATTTCCCTACCGCCTACCTGTCCCCACTGCTAAGAGGGATTTGCCTACCGCCTACCTGACCCTACTGCAAAGAGGGATTTGCCTACTGCCTACCTGACCCAACTGCAAAGAAGGATTTGCCTACCGCCTACCTGACCCTACTGCTAAGAGGGATTTCCCTACTGCCTACCTGCCCCTACTGCAAAGAGGGATTTCCCCAACCGCCTACCAGTCCCTACTGCTAAGAGGGATTTCCCTACCGCCTACCTGACCCTACTGCTAAGAGGGATTTCCCTACTGCTAAGAGGGATTTCCCTACCGCCTACCTGACCCTACTGCTAAGAGGGATTTCCCTACCACCTACCTGACCCTACTGCTAAGAGCGACTTCCCTACTGCCTACCTAACCCTACTGCTAAGAGGGACTTCCCAACCGCCTACCTGTCCCTACTGCTAAGAGGGATTTCCCTACCGCCTACCTGTCCCTACTGCTAAGAGGGATTTTCCTACTGCCTACCTGGCCCTACTGCTAAGAGGGATTTCCCTACCGCCTACAAATCCCTACTGCTAAGAGGGATTTCCCTACCGCCTACCTGACCCTACTGCTAAGAGGGATTTCCCCAACTGCCTACCAGTCCCTACTGCTAAGAGAGATTTCCCTACTGCCTACCTGTCCCTACTGCTAAGAGGAATTTCCCTACCGCCTACTTGACACTACTGCTAAGAGGGATTTCCCTACCGCCTACCTGTCCCTACTGATAAGATGCTAAGAGGGATTTCCCTACCACCTACTTGTCCCTACTGCTAAGAGGGATTTCCCCAACCGCCTACCAGTCTCCATTGCTAAGATGCTAAGAGGGATTTCCCTACTGCCTACTTGGCCCTACTGCTAAGAGGGATTTCCCTACCGCCTACCTGACCCTACTGCTAAGAGGGATTTCCCAACCACCTGCCTGTCCCTACTGCTAAGATGCTAAGAGGGATTTCCCTACCGCCTACTTGCCCCTAATGCTAAGAGGGATTTCCCTACCGCCTACCTGTCCCCACTGCTAAGAGGGATTTCCCTACTGCCTACCTGTCCCCACTGCTAAGAGGGATTTCCCTACCGTCTACCTGACCCTACTGCTAAGAGGGATTTCCCTACAGCCTATCTGACCCTACTGCTAAGAGGGATTTCCCTACCGCCTACCGCACCCTACTGCTAAGAGGGATCCCTCCCGCCTACCGCACCCTACTGCTAAGAGGGATTTGCCTACCGCCTACCTGACCCTACTGCCAAGAGGGATTTCCCAACCGCCTACCAGTCCCTACTGCTAAGAGGCATTTCCCAACCCCCTACCTGTCCCTACTGCTAAGAGGGATTTTCCTACCGCCTACCTGACCCTACTGCAAAGAGGGATTTCCCTACAGCCTACCTGTCCCTACTGCTAAGAGGGATTTCCCTACCGCCTACTTGTCCCTACTGCTAAGAGGGATTTCCCTACCACCTACCTGACCCTACTGCTAAGAGGGATTTCCCTACCGCCTACCAGTCCCTACTGCTAAGAGGGATTTCCCAACCCCCTACCTGTCCCTACTGCTAAGAGGGATTTTCCTACCGCCTACCTGACCCTACTGCAAAGAGGGATTTGCCTACCGCCTACCTGACCCTACTGCAAAGAAGGATTTGCCTACCGCCTACCTGACCCTACTGCTAAGAGGGATTTCCCTACCGCCAACCTGCCCCTACTGCTAAGAGGGATTTCCCCAACCGCCTACCTGACCCCTACTGCTAAGAGGGATTTCCCTACCGCCTACCTGACCCCTACTGCTAAGAGGGATTTCCCTACCGCCTACCTGACCCTACTGCTAAGAGGGATTTCCCTACCGCCTACCTGACCCTACTGCTAAGAGGGATTTCCCAACCACCTACCTGTCCCTACTGCTAAGATGCTAAGTGGGATTTCCCTACCGCCTACTTGCCCCTAATGCTAAGAGGGATTTCCCTACTGCCTACCTGTCCCCACTGCTAAGAGGTATTTCCCTACTGCCTACCTGTACCCACTGCTAAGAGGGATTTCCCTACCGTCTACCTGACCCTACTGCTAAGAGGGATTTCCCTACAGCCTATCTGACCCTACTGCAAAGAGGGATTTCCCTACCGCCTACCGCACCCTACTGCTAAGAGGGATCCCTCCGGCCTACCGCACCCTACTGCTAAGAGGGATTTGCCTACCGCCTACCTGACCCTACTGCCAAGAGGGATTTCCCAACCGCCTACCTGTCCCTACTGCTAAGAGGAATTTGCCTACCGCCTACCTGACCCTAAGGCAAAGAGGGATTTGCCTACCGCCTACTTGTCCCCACTGCTATGAGGGATTTCCCTACTGCCTACCTATCCCTACTGCTAAGAGGGATTTCCCTACCGCCTACTTGTCCCTGCTGCTAAGAGGGATTTCCCTACCGCTTACCTGTCCCCACTGCTAAGAGGGATTTCCCTACCACCTACCTGACCCTACTGCTAAGAGGGATTTCCCTACCGCCTACCAGTCCCTACTGCTAAGAGGGATTTCCCAACCCCCTACCTGTCCCTACTGCTAAGAGGGATTTTCCTACCGCCTACCTGACCCTACTGCAAAGAGGGATTTGCCTACTGTCTACCTGACCCTACTGCAAAGAAGGATTTGCCTACCGCCTACCTGACCCTACTGCTAAGAGGGATTTCCCTACCGCCAACCTGCCCCTACTGCTAAGAGGGATTTCCCTACTGCCTACCTGTCCCCACTGCTAAGAGGGATTTCCCTACCGCCTACCTGACCCTACTGCTAAAAGGGATTTCCCCAACCACCTACCTGACCCTACTGCTAAGAGGGATTTCCCGACTGCCTACCTGACCCTACTGCTAAGAGGAATTTCCCGACTGCCTACCTGACCCTACTGCTAAGAGGGATTTCCCTACCGCCTACCTGACCCTACTGCTAAGAGCAACTTCCCAACCACCTACCTGACCCTACTGCTAAGAGGGATTTCCCGACTGCCTACCTGACCCTACTGCTAAGAGGAATTTCCCGACTGCCTACCTGACCCTACTGCTAAGAGGGATTTCCCTACCGCCTACCTGACCCTACTGCTAAGGGTGACTTCCCTACTGCTAAGAGGGATTTCCCTACCACCTACCTGACCCTACTGCTAAGAGGGATTTCCCCAACCACCTACCTGACCCTACTGCTAAGAGGGATTTCCCGACTGCCTACCTGACCCTACTGCCTACCTGTCCCTAATGCTAAGAGGGATTCCCCAACCGCCTACCTGACCCTACTGCTAAGGGTGACTTCCCTACTGCTAAGAGGGATTTCCCTACCACCTACCTGACCCTACTGCTAAGAGGGATTTCCCCAACCACCTACCTGACCCTCCTGCTAAGAGGGATTTCCCGACTGCCTACCTGACCCTACTGCTAAGAGGGATTTCCCTACCACCTACCTGACCCTACTGCTAAGAGGGATTTCCCCAACCACCTACCTGACCCTCCTGCTAAGAGGGATTTCCCGACTGCCTACCTGACCCTACTGCTAAGAGGGATTTCCCTACCGCCTACCTGACCCTACTGCTAAGGGCGACTTCCCTACTGCTAAGGGGGATTTCCCTACCGTCTACCTGACCCTACTGCTAAGAGGGATTTCCCTACCGCCTACCTGACCCTACTGCTAAGAGCAACTTCCCAACCGCCTAGCTGTCCCTACTGCTAAGAGAGATTTCCCTACCGCCTACCTGTCCCGACTGCTAAGAGGGATTTCCCTGCTGCCTACCTGACCCTACTGCTAAGAGGGATTTCCCTACCGCCTACCAGTCCCTACTGCTATGAAGGATTTCCCTACCACCTTCCTGACCCTACTGCTAAGAGGGATTTTCCTACTGCCTACCTGACCCTACTGCTAAGAGGGATTTCCCTATCGCCTACCTGACCCTACTGCTAAGAGGGATTTCCCCAACTGCCTACCAGTCCCTACTGCTAAGAGAGATTTCCCTACTGCAAACCGGTCCCTACTGCTAAAGGGAATTTCCCTACCGCCTACCTGACCCTACTGCTAAGAGGGATTTCCCTACCGCCTACCTGTCCCTACTGCTAAGATGCTAAGAGGGATTTCCCTACCACCTACTTGTCCCTACTGCTAAGAGGGATTTCCCCAACCGCCTACCAGTCTCCACTGCTAAGATGCAAAGAGGGATTTCCCTACCGCCTACTTGTTCCTACTGCTAGGAGGGATTTCCCTACCGCCTACCTGACCCTACTGCTAAGAGGGATTTCCCAACCGCCTACCTGTCCCTACTGCTAAAATGCTAAGAGGGATTTCCCTACCGCCTACTTGCCCCTACTGCTAAGAGGGATTTCCCTACCGCCTACCTGTCCCCACTGCTAAGAGGGATTTCCCTACTGCCTACCTGTCCCCACTGCTAAGAGGGATTTCCCTACCGCCTACCTGACCCTACTGCTAAGAGGGATTTCCCTACCACCTACCGCACCCTACTGCTAAGAGGGATTTCCCTACCGCCTACCGCACACTACTGCTAAGAGGGATTTCCCTACCGCCTACCTGACCCTACTGCAAAGAGGGATTTGCCTACCGCCTACCTGACCCTACTGCAAAGAGGGATTTGCCTACCGCCTACCTGACCCTACTGCCAAGAGTGATTTCCCAACCGCCTACCTGTCCCTACTGCTAAGAGGGATTTGCCTACCTGACCCTACTGCAAAGAGAGATTTGCCTACCGCCTACCTGACCCTGCTGCTAAGAGGGATTTCCCTACTGCCTACCTGTCCCTACTGCTAAGAGGGATTTCCCTACCACCTACTTGTCCGTACTGCTAAGAGGGATTTCCCCAACCGCCTACCAGTCCCTGCTGCTAAGATGCTAAGAGGGATTTCCCTACTGCCTACTTGTCCCTACTGCTAAGAGGGATTTCCCTACCGCCTACCTGTCCCCACTGCTCAGAGGGATTTCCCTACCGCCTACCTGTCCCCACTGCTCAGAGGGATTTCCCTACTGCCGACCTGTCCCTACTGCTAAGAGGGATTTCCCTACCGCCTACTTGTCCCTACTGCTAAGAGGGATTTCCCTACCGCCTACCTGTCCCCACTGCTAAGAGGGATTTGCCTACCGCCTACCTGACCCTACTGCAAAGAGGGATTTGCCTACCGCCTACCTGACCCAACTGCAAAGAAGGATTTGCCTACCGCCTACCTGACCCTACTGACAAGAGTGATTTCCCAACCGCCTACCTGTCCCTACTGCTAAGAGGGATTTGCCTACCTGACCCTACTGCAAAGAGAGATTTGCCTACCGCCTACCTGACCCTGCTGCTAAGAGGGATTTCCCTACTGCCTACCTGTCCCTACTGCTAAGAGGGATTTCCCTACCACCTACTTGTCCGTACTGCTAAGAGGGATTTCCCCAACCGCCTACCAGTCCCTGCTGCTAAGATGCTAAGAGGGATTTCCCTACTGCCTACTTGTCCCTACTGCTAAGAGGGATTTCCCTACCGCCTACCTGTCCCCACTGCTCAGAGGGATTTCCCTACTGCCTACCTGTCCCTACTGCTAAGAGGGATTTCCCTACCGCCTACTTGTCCCTACTGCTAAGAGGGATTTCCCTACCGCCTACCTGTCCCCACTGCTAAGAGGGATTTGCCTACCGCCTACCTGACCCTACTGCAAAGAGGGATTTGCCTACCGCCTACCTGACCCAACTGCAAAGAAGGATTTGCCTACCGCCTACCTGACCCTACTGCTAAGAGGGATTTCCCTACTGCCTACCTGCCCCTACTGCAAAGAGGGATTTCCCCAACCGCCTACCAGTCCCTACTGCTAAGAGGGATTTCCCTACCGCCTACCTGACCCTACTGCTAAGAGGGATTTCCCTACTGCTAAGAGGGATTTCCCTACCGCCTACCTGACCCTACTGCTAAGAGGGATTTCCCTACCACCTACCTGACCCTACTGCTAAGAGCGACTTCCCTACTGCCTACCTAACCCTACTGCTAAGAGGGACTTCCCAACCGCCTACCTGTCCCTACTGCTAAGAGGGATTTCCCTACCGCCTACCTGTCCCTACTGCTAAGAGGGATTTTCCTACTGCCTACCTGGCCCTACTGCTAAGAGGGATTTCCCTACCGCCTACAAATCCCTACTGCTAAGAGGGATTTCCCTACCGCCTACCTGACCCTACTGCTAAGAGGGATTTCCCCAACTGCCTACCAGTCCCTACTGCTAAGAGAGATTTCCCTACTGCCTACCTGTCCCTACTGCTAAGAGGAATTTCCCTACCGCCTACTTGACACTACTGCTAAGAGGGATTTCCCTACCGCCTACCTGTCCCTACTGATAAGATGCTAAGAGGGATTTCCCTACCACCTACTTGTCCCTACTGCTAAGAGGGATTTCCCCAACCGCCTACCAGTCTCCATTGCTAAGATGCTAAGAGGGATTTCCCTACTGCCTACTTGGCCCTACTGCTAAGAGGGATTTCCCTACCGCCTACCTGACCCTACTGCTAAGAGGGATTTCCCAACCACCTGCCTGTCCCTACTGCTAAGATGCTAAGAGGGATTTCCCTACCGCCTACTTGCCCCTAATGCTAAGAGGGATTTCCCTACCGCCTACCTGTCCCCACTGCTAAGAGGGATTTCCCTACTGCCTACCTGTCCCCACTGCTAAGAGGGATTTCCCTACCGTCTACCTGACCCTACTGCTAAGAGGGATTTCCCTACAGCCTATCTGACCCTACTGCTAAGAGGGATTTCCCTACCGCCTACCGCACCCTACTGCTAAGAGGGATCCCTCCCGCCTACCGCACCCTACTGCTAAGAGGGATTTGCCTACCGCCTACCTGACCCTACTGCCAAGAGGGATTTCCCAACCGCCTACCAGTCCCTACTGCTAAGAGGCATTTCCCAACCCCCTACCTGTCCCTACTGCTAAGAGGGATTTTCCTACCGCCTACCTGACCCTACTGCAAAGAGGGATTTCCCTACAGCCTACCTGTCCCTACTGCTAAGAGGGATTTCCCTACCGCCTACTTGTCCCTACTGCTAAGAGGGATTTCCCTACCACCTACCTGACCCTACTGCTAAGAGGGATTTCCCTACCGCCTACCAGTCCCTACTGCTAAGAGGGATTTCCCAACCCCCTACCTGTCCCTACTGCTAAGAGGGATTTTCCTACCGCCTACCTGACCCTACTGCAAAGAGGGATTTGCCTACCGCCTACCTGACCCTACTGCAAAGAAGGATTTGCCTACCGCCTACCTGACCCTACTGCTAAGAGGGATTTCCCTACCGCCAACCTGCCCCTACTGCTAAGAGGGATTTCCCCAACCGCCTACCAGTCCCTACTGTTAAGAGGGATTTCCCTACCGCCTACCTGACCCTACTGCTAAGAGGGATTTCCCAACCGCCTACCTGACCCTACTGCTAAGAGGGATTTCCCTACCGCATACCTGACCCCTACTGCTAAGAGGGATTTCCCTACCGCCTACCTGACCCTACTGCAAAGAAGGATTTGCCTACCGCCTACCTGACCCTACTGCTAAGAGGGATTTCCCTACCGCCTACCTGCCCCTACTGCTAAGAGGGATTTCCCCAAACACCTACCAGTCCCTACTGTTAAGAGGGATTTCCCTACCGCCTACCTGACCCTACTGCTAAGAGGGATTTCCCAAATGCCTACCAGTCCCTACTGCTAAGAGGGATTCCCCTACCGCCTACCTGACCCTACTGCTAAGAGGGATTTCCCTACCACCTACCTGACCCTACTGCTAAGAGCGACTTCCCTACCGCCTACCTGACCATACTGCTAAGAGGGACTTCCCAACCGCCTACCTGTCCCTACTGCTAAGAGGGATTTCCCTACCGCCTACCTGTCCCTACTGCTAAGAGGGATTTCCCTACTGCCTACCTGGCCCTACTGCTAAGAGGGATTTCCCTACCGCCTACCAGTCCCTACTGCTAAGAGGGATTTCCCTACCGCCTACCTGACCCTACTGCTAAGAGGGATTTCCCCAACTGCCTACCAGTCCCTAATGCTAAGAGAGATTTCCCTACTGCCTACCTGTCCCTACAGCTAAGAGGAATTTCCCTACCGCCTACTTGACCCTACTGCTAAGAGGGATTTCCCTACCGCCTACCTGTCCCTACTGATAAGATGCTAAGAGGGATTTCCCTACCACCTACTTGTCCCTACTGCTAAGAGGGATTTCCCCAACCGCCTACCAGTCTCTACTGCTAAGATGCTAAGAGGGATTTCCCTACTGCCTACTTGGCCCTACTGCTAAGAGGGATTTCCCTACCGCCTACCTGACCCTACTGCTAAGAGGGATTTCCCAACCACCTACCTGTCCCTACTGCTAAGATGCTAAGTGGGATTTCCCTACCGCCTACTTGCCCCTAATGCTAAGAGGGATTTCCCTACTGCCTACCTGTCCCCACTGCTAAGAGGTATTTCCCTACTGCCTACCTGTCCCCACTGCTAAGAGGGATTTCCCTACCGTCTACCTGACCCTACTGCTAAGAGGGATTTCCCTACAGCCTATCTGACCCTACTGCAAAGAGGGATTTCCCTACCGCCTACCGCACCCTACTGCTAAGAGGGATCCCTCCGGCCTACCGCACCCTACTGCTAAGAGGGATTTGCCTACCGCCTACCTGACCCTACTGCCAAGAGGGATTTCCCAACCGCCTACCTGTCCCTACTGCTAAGAGGAATTTGCCTACCGCCTACCTGACCCTACTGCAAAGAGGGATTTGCCTACCGCCTACTTGTCCCCACTGCTAAGAGGGATTTCCCTACTGCCTACCTATCCCTACTGCTAAGAGGGATTTCCCTACCGCCTACTTGTCCCTGCTGCTAAGAGGGATTTCCCTACCGCTTACCTGTCCCCACTGCTAAGAGGGATTTCCCTACCACCTACCTGACCCTACTGCTAAGAGGGATTTCCCTACCGCCTACCAGTCCCTACTGCTAAGAGGGATTTCCCAACCCCCTACCTGTCCCTACTGCTAAGAGGGATTTTCCTACCGCCTACCTGACCCTACTGCAAAGAGGGATTTGCCTACTGTCTACCTGACCCTACTGCAAAGAAGGATTTGCCTACCGCCTACCTGACCCTACTGCTAAGAGGGATTTCCCTACCGCCAACCTGCCCCTACTGCTAAGAGGGATTTCCCTACTGCCTACCTGTCCCCACTGCTAAGAGGGATTTCCCTACCGTCTACCTGACCCTACTGCTAAGAGGGATTTCCCTACAGCCTATCTGACCCTACTGCTAAGAGGGATTTCCCTACCGCCTACCGCACCCTACTGCTAAGAGGGATCCCTCCCGCCTACCGCACCCTACTGCTAAGAGGGATTTGCCTACCGCCTACCTGACCCTACTGCCAAGAGGGATTTCCCAACCGCCTACCTGTCCCTACTGCTAAGAGGAATTTGCCTACCGCCTACCTGACCCTACTGCAAAGAGGGATTTGCCTACCGCCTACTTGTCCCCACTGCTAAGAGGGATTTCCCTACTGCCTACCTGTCCCTACTGCTAAGAGGGATTTCCCTACTGCCTACTTGTCCCTACTGCTAAGAGGGATTTCCCTACCGCTTACCTGTCCCCACTGCTAAGAGGGATTTCCCTACCACCTACCTGACCCTACTGCTAAGAGGGATTTCCCTACCGCCTACCAGTCCCTACTGCTAAGAGGGATTTCCCTACCACCTACTTGTCCCTACTGCTAAGAGGGATTTCCCCAACCGCCTACCAGTCTCTACTGCTAAGATGCTAAGAGGGATTTCCCTACTGCCTACTTGGCCCTACTGCTAAGAGGGATTTCCCTACCGCCTACCTGACCCTACTGCTAAGAGGGATTTCCCAACCACCTACCTGTCCCTACTGCTAAGATGCTAAGTGGGATTTCCCTACCGCCTACTTGCCCCTAATGCTAAGAGGGATTTCCCTACTGCCTACCTGTCCCCACTGCTAAGAGGTATTTCCCTACTGCCTACCTGTCCCCACTGCTAAGAGGGATTTCCCTACCGTCTACGTGACCCTACTGCTAAGAGGGATTTCCCTACAGCCTATCTGACCCTACTGCAAAGAGGGATGTCCCTACCGCACCCTACTGCTAAGAGGGATCCCTCCAGCCTACCGCACCCTACTGCTAAGAGGGATTTGCCTACCGCCTACCTGACCCTACTGCCAAGAGGGATTTCCCAACCGCCTACCTGTCCCTACTGCTAAGAGGAATTTGCCTACCGCCTACCTGACCCTACTGCAAAGAGGGATTTGCCTACCGCCTACTTGTCCCCACTGCTAAGAGGGATTTCCCTACTGCCTACCTATCCCTACTGCTAAGAGGGATTTCCCTACCGCCTACTTGTCCCTACTGCTAAGAGGGATTTCCCTACCGCTTACCTGTCCCCACTGCTAAGAGGGATTTCCCTACCACCTACCTGACCCTACTGCTAAGAGGGATTTCCCTACCGCCTACCAGTCCCTACTGCTAAGAGGGATTTCCCAACCCCCTACCTGTCCCTACTGCTAAGAGGGATTTTCCTACCGCCTACCTGACCCTACTGCAAAGAGGGATTTGCCTACTGTCTACCTGACCCTACTGCAAAGAAGGATTTGCCTACCGCCTACCTGACCCTACTGCTAAGAGGGATTTCCCTACCGCCAACCTGCCCCTACTGCTAAGAGGGATTTCCCTACTGCCAACCTGTCCCCACTGCTAAGAGGGATTTCCCTACCGTCTACCTGACCCTACTGCTAAGAGGGATTTCCCTACAGCCTATCTGACCCTACTGCTAAGAGGGATTTCCCTACCGCCTACCGCACCCTACTGCTAAGAGGGATCCCTCCCGCCTACCGCACCCTACTGCTAAGAGGGATTTGCCTACCGCCTACCTGACCCTACTGCCAAGAGGGATTTCCCAACCGCCTACCTGTCCCTACTGCTAAGAGGAATTTGCCTACCGCCTACCTGACCCTACTGCAAAGAGGGATTTGCCTACCGCCTACTTGTCCCCACTGCTAAGAGGGATTTCCCTACTGCCTACCTGTCCCTACTGCTAAGAGGGATTTCCCTACGGCCTACTTGTCCCTACTGCTAAGAGGGATTTCCCTACCGCTTACCTGTCCCCACTGCTAAGAGGGATTTCCCTACCACCTACCTGACCCTACTGCTAAGAGGGATTTCCCTACCGCCTACCTGACCCTACTGCAAAGAGGGATTTCCCTACTGCCTACCTGTCCCTACTGCTAAGAGGGATTTCCCTACCGCCTACTTGTCCCTACTGCTAAGAGGGATTTCCCTACCGCTTACCTGTCCCCACTGCTAAGAGGGATTTCCCTACCACCTACCTGACCCTACTGCTAAGAGGGATTTCCCTACCGCCTACCAGTCCCTACTGCTAAGAGGGATTTCCCAACCCACTACCTGTCCCTACTGCTAAGAGGGATTTTCCTACCGCCTACCTGACCCTACTGCAAAGAGGGATTTGCCTATCGCCTACCTGACCCTACTGCAAAGAAGGATTTGCCTACCGCCTACCTGACCCTACTGCTAAGAGGGATTTCCCCAACCGCCTACCAGTCCCTACTGTTAAGAGGGATTTCCCTACCGCCTACCTGCACCTACTGCTAAGAGGGATTTCCCAACCGCCTACCTGACCCTACTGCTAAGAGGGATTTCCCTACCGCCAACCTGCCCCTACTGCTAAGAGGGATTTCCCCAACCGCCTACCAGTCCCTACTGTTAAGAGGGATTTCCCTACCGCCTACCTGACCCTACTGCTAAGAGGGATTTCCCAACCTCCTACCTGACCCTACTGCTAAGAGGGATTTCCCTACCGCCTACCTGACCCCTACTGCTAAGAGGGATTTCCCTACCGCCTACCTGACCCTACTGCAAAGAAGGACTTGCCTACCGCCTACCTGACCCTACTGCTAAGAGGGATTTCCCTACCGCCTACCTGCCCCTACTGCTAAGAGGGATTTCCCCAAACGCCTACCAGTCCCTACTGTTAAGAGGGATTTCCCTACCGCCTACCTGACCCTACTGCTAAGAGGGATTTCCCAACCGCCTACCTGACCCTACTGCTAAGAGGGATTTCCCCAACTGCCTACCAGTCCCTACTGCTAAGAGGGATTTCCCTACCGCCTACCTGACCCTACTGCTAAGAGGGATTTCCCTACTACCTACCTGACCCTACTGCTAAGAGCGACTTCCCTACCGCCTACCTGACCATACTGCTAAGAGGGACTTCCCAACCGCCTACCTGTCCCTACTGCTAAGAGGGATTTCCCTACCGCCTACCTGTCCCTACTGCTAAGAGGGATTTCCCTACTGCCTACCTGGCCCTACTGCTAAGAGGGATTTCCCTACCGCCTACCAGTCCCTACTGCTAAGAGGGATTTCCCTACCGCCTACCTGGCCCTACTGCTAAGAGGGATTTCCCCAACTGCCTACCAGTCCCTAATGCTAAGAGAGATTTCCCTACTGCCTACCTGTCCCTACTGCTAAGAGGAATTTCCCTACCGCCTACTTGACCCTACTGCTAAGAGGGATTTCCCTACCGCCTACCTGTCCCTACTGATAAGATGCTAAGAGGGATTTCCCTACCACCTACTTGTCCCTACTGCTAAGAGGGATTTCCCCAACCGCCTACCAGTCTCTACTGCTAAGATGCTAAGAGGGATTTCCCTACTGCCTACTTGGCCCTACTGCTAAGAGGGATTTCCCTACCGCCTACCTGACCCTACTGCTAAGAGGGATTTCCCAACCACCTACCTGTCCCTACTGCTAAGATGCTAAGTGGGATTTCCCTACCGCCTACTTGCCCCTAATGCTAAGAGGGATTTCCCTACTGCCTACCTGTGCCCACTGCTAAGAGGTATTTCCCTACTGCCTACCTGTCCCCACTGCTAAGAGGGATTTCCCTACCGTCTACCTGACCCTACTGCTAAGAGGGATTTCCCTGCAGCCTATCTGACCCTACTGCTAAGAGGGATTTCCCTACCGCCTACCGCACCCTACTGCTAAGAGGGATCCCTCCGGCCTACCGCACCCTACTGCTAAGAGGGATTTGCCTACCGCCTACCTGACCCTACTGCCAAGAGGGATTTCCCAACCGCCTACCTGTCCCTACTGCTAAGAGGAATTTGCCTACCGCCTACCTGACCCTACTGCAAAGAGGGATTTGCCTACCGCCTACTTGTCCCCACTGCTAAGAGGGATTTCACTACTGCCTACCTGTCCCTACTGCTAAGAGGGATTTCCCTACCGCCTACTTGTCCCTACTGCTAAGAGGGATTTCCCTACCGCTTACCTGTCCCCACTGCTAAGAGGGATTTCCCTACCACCTACCTGACCCTACTGCTAAGAGGGATTTCCCTACCGCCTACCAGTCCCTACTGCTAAGAGGGATTTCCCAACCCCCTACCTGTCCCTACTGCTAAGAGGGATTTTCCTACCGCCTACCTGACCCTACTGCAAAGAGGGATTTGCCTACTGTCTACCTGACCCTACTGCAAAGAAAGATTTCCCTACCGCCTACCTGACCCTACTGCTAAGAGGGATTTCCCTACCGCCAACCTGCCCCTACTGCTAAGAGGGATTTCCCTACTGCCTACCTGTCCCCACTGCTAAGAGGGATTTCCCTACCGTCTACCTGACCCTACTGCTAAGAGGGATTTCCCTACAGCCTATCTGACCCTACTGCTAAGAGGGATTTCCCTACCGCCTACCGCACCCTACTGCTAAGAGGGATACCTCCCGCCTACCGCACCTTACTGCTAAGAGGGATTTGCCTACCGCCTACCTGACCCTACTGCCAAGAGGGATTTCCCAACCGCCTACCTGTCCCTACTGCTAAGAGGAATTTGCCTACCGCCTACCTGACCCTACTGCAAAGAGGGATTTGCCTACCGCCTACTTGTCCCCACTGCTAAGAGGGATTTCCCTACTGCCTACCTGTCCCTACTGCTAAGAGGGATTTCCCTACCGCCTACTTGTCCCTACTGCTAAGAGGGATTTCCCTACCGCTTACCTGTCCCCACTGCTAAGAGGGATTTCCCTACCACCTACCTGACCCTACTGCTAAGAGGGATTTCCCTACCGCCTACCAGTCCCTACTGCTAAGAGGGATTTCCCAACCCCCTACCTGTCCCTACTGCTAAGAGGGATTTCCCTACCGCCTACCTGACCCCTACTGCTAAGAGGGATTTCCCTACCGCCTACCTGACCCTACTGCAAAGAAGGATTTGCCTACCGCCTACCTGACCCTACTGCTAAGAGGGATTTCCCTACTGCCTACCTGCCCCTACTGCTAAGAGGGATTTCCCCAAACGCCTACCAGTCCCTACTGTTAAGAGGGATTTCCCTACCGCCTACCTGACCCTGCTGCTAAGAGGGATTTCCCAACCGCCTACCTGACCCTACTGCTAAGAGGGATTTCCCCAACTGCCTACCAGTCCCTACTGCTAAGAGGGATTTCCCTACCGCCTACCTGACCCTACTGCTAAGAGGGATTTCCCTACCACCTACCTGACCCTACTGCTAAGAGCGACTTCCCTACTGCCTACCTGACCGTACTGCTAAGAGGGACTTCCCAACCGCCTACCTGTCCCTACTGCTAAGAGGGATTTCCCTACCGCCTACCTGTCCCTACTGCTAAGAGGGATTTCCCTACTGCCTACCTGGCCCTACTGCTAAGAGGGATTTCCCTACCGCCTACCAGTCCCTACTGCTAAGAGGGATTTC
This sequence comes from Ambystoma mexicanum, assembly GCF_040938575.1. Lineage (NCBI taxonomy): Eukaryota > Metazoa > Chordata > Amphibia > Caudata > Ambystomatidae > Ambystoma > Ambystoma mexicanum. The sequence goes on along the minus strand of NC_090936.1, from coordinate 20,964,827 downwards.
CCTACCGCCTACCTGACCCTACTGCTAAGAGGGATTTCCCCAACTGCCTACCAGTCCCTAATGCTAAGAGAGATTTCCCTACTGCCTACCTGTCCCTACTGCTGAGAGGAATTTCCCTACCGCCTACTTGACCCTACTGCTAAGAGGGATTTCCCTACCGCCTACCTGTCCCTACTGATAAGATGCTAAGAGGGATTTCCCTACCACCTACTTGTCCCTACTGCTAAGAGGGATTTCCCCAACCGCCTACCAGTCTCTACTGCTAAGATGCTAAGAGGGATTTCCCTACTGCCTACTTGGCCCTACTGCTAAGAGGGATTTCCCTACCGCCTACCTGACCCTACTGCTAAGAGGGATTTCCCAACCACCTACCTGTCCCTACTGCTAAGATGCTAAGTGGGATTTCCCTACCGCCTACATGCCCCTAATGCTAAGAGGGATTTCCCTACTGCCTACCTGTCCCCACTGCTAAGAGGGATTTCCCTACTGCCTACCTGTCCCCACTGCTAAGAGGGATTTCCCTACCGTCTACCTGACCCTACTGCTAAGAGGGATTTCCCTACAGCCTATCTGACCCTACTGCTAAGAGGGATTTCCCTACCGCCTACCGCACCCTACTGCTAAGAGGGATCCCTCCCGCCTACCGCACCCTACTGCTAAGAGGGATTTGCCTACCGCCTACCTGACCCTACTGCCAAGAGGGATTTCCCAACCGCCTACCTGTCCCTACTGCTAAGAGGAATTTGCCTACCGCCTACCTGACCCTACTGCAAAGAGGGATTTGCCTACCGCCTACTTGTCCCCACTGCTAAGAGGGATTTCCCTACTGCCTACCTGTCCCTACTGCTAAGAGGGATTTCCCTACCGCCTACTTGTCCCTACTGCTAAGAGGGATTTCCCTACCGCTTACCTGTCCCCACTGCTAAGAGGGATTTCCCTACCACCTACCTGACCCTACTGCTAAGAGGGATTTCCCTACCGCCTACCAGTCCCTACTGCTAAGAGGGATTTCCCAACCCCCTACCTGTCCCTACTGCTAAGAGGGATTTTCCTACCGCCTACCTGACCCTACTGCAAAGAGGGATTTGCCTACTGCCTACCTGACCCTACTGCAAAGAAGGATTTGCCTACCGCCTACCTGACCCTACTGCTAAGAGGGATTTCCCTACCGCCAACCTGCCCCTACTGCTAAGAGGGATTTCCCCAACCGCCTACCAGTCCCTACTGTTAAGAGGGATTTCCCTACCGCCTACCTGACCCTACTGCTAAGAGGGATTTCCCAACCGCCTACCTGACCCTACTGCTAAGAGGGATTTCCCTACCGCCTACCTGACCCCTACTGCTAAGAGGGATTTCCCTACCGCCTACCTGACCCTACTGCAAAGAAGGATTTGCCTACCGCCTACCTGACCCTACTGCTAAGAGGGATTTCCCTACCGCCTACCTGCCCCTACTGCTAAGAGGGATTTCCCCAAACGCCTACCAGTCCCTACTGTTAAGAGGGATTTTCCTACCGCCTACCTGACTCTACTGCTAAGAGGGATTTCCCAACCGCCTACCTGACCCTACTGCTAAGAGGGATTTCCCCAACTGCCTACCAATCCCTACTGCTAAGATGCTAAGAGGGATTTCCCAACCGCCTACCTGACCCTACTGCTAAGAGGGATTTCCCTATCAACTAAACTCAGGGTGTTTGTAAGTCCTTAAAATAAAAGTAGTCCTCAGTCCAAAACCTATCCACTATCTGGCCCTACCACTGTAGAAAAACAACATCATGATATGCCAGAGCAGTAACCTCTCAGCTCAGGGTTTGTCCAGCCAAGATCCTTTCGATCCCCCTCAGAAGTTTCTTCTCAGTTCACAGAAAAATATTTTGGAAAAGAAATGTTTTCAGCTCCCCCTTCAGGTTCTTCAGAAAAATGTACAAGTCTCGATATACATTAAAAGTCTCAAGTTCTTTACATGGAGAAATGATTTCTTTATTCCTTCCCACCACCTCGGCCATCTTCTTTCTATTTGCTTTATATTTTGAACAAATTCATTGAACCCTCCGGGTTCCCTTCTCTTTATGTATTGACAAATGTCCCTTGTGTCTGGAGGGCTTTCCAGGACCATCTGGCTTTCTAGTTTACTTAACCTCTGTGGTTGTATCCGCGCTTCTTTCTAATATTCAACACTCAGGTTTCTAGCGCTCTCGTAACTGCCTCTATCAGTTCCGTTCTCTTTCCTTAACCTTTGTGGTTGTATCCGCGCTTCTTGCCAATATTCAACACTCGGGTTTCTAGCGCTCTCGTAACTGCCTCTATCAGTTCTGTTCTCTTTCCGTAACCTCTGTGTTTGCATCCACTCTTCCTGCCAATATTCAACACTCTGGTTTCTAGCGCTCCCCTAACTGTATCAGTTCTGTTCTCTTTCCTTGACCTCTGTGGTTGTATCTGCACTTCTTGGCAATATTCAACACTCTGGATTCTAGCGCTCCCGTAACTGTCTGTATCAGTTCCGTTCTCTTTCCTTAACCTTTGTGGTTGTATCCATGCTTCGTGCCAATATTCAACACTCTGGTTTCTAGGGCTTCCATAACTCTCCTTATCAGCTTTGTTCTCTTTGTTTGGTTCTGACAGCCTCCCTTCACCCTGGGCAACCCTGGTACCTTCTCTGCCATTGGGTGTGCTCCAGCGGGATGGCGTCCTAGCTGAGATTTTGCCACTCACCCATCTCCTCGGCATCGCCAGCACGCAAGTGCCTGCTTTTCCGATTCGGTTCAACACTGCAGTCCTCGTGTTCAGACTGGAGGATTTGTTCTTTCTTTCTATCCTGGTCTCGCCATCAGTTTGTGGCATCCAGAACCAGCATGGCTGCAGCATGGCTGCAGCATGTTGCTTTTCATCTGTAGCTGAGTTCAAGGGAAATCCAGCATTTCCTTGGATATGAAAGCAATATCAGTATTTGTTGGATGCAAAACAGAAGTAACATCAGTCTCTTCTATTCTCTATACTGCTTTCCCCGGCCTCTAGGGAAGGGCTTGCTTAGCGGGCCCACCTCCCTACCCCCAAAGGTGGTGGCTCCTCGTCCCTTCCTAGGACGAAGGGACGAATGACCCAGATTCTTCACAATTCACAGGCGGCATTCTCTGACGTGTGTCGCGTTTCTGTCAATCTCTGACGTGTGTTGCGTTTCTGCCAATCTCTGACGCGTGTCGCGTTTCAGCCAATCTCTCACGTGTGTCTCGTTTTGGCCAATCTCTGACGAGTGTCGCGTTTCTGCCAATCAGTCTATAAGTCTCATCTACGATATAGTTTCGTACATCTGTATTTTTTTTAAATGGCTTCTCCCTGTGGCAGGTAGTGAATTCAGACCAGGAGATGCCAATGTAAAGTGCAGGTGACCAGGGGCCAGGGCATTTGTTGTTTAGAGAGATAGGAATTTGCCGCCAGCGGTAAATATATAAACATCGTTACCCTCTTCCACTTACCACTTTTCCCTGCCCGTGGTGACTACTTGCTGCTGTAATAATACCTATCCTGGCTGCAGATAGAGTAAGCCTTAGAATCAGGAGGTATTTTCATCACTATAAACATTAGGCTTTTTTAAAAAACATGTCTGCACGTTTACACAGTGACTTGGTAATTTGAATGTGTATGTCATGACCCTGCCCGACATTTATGCGACTACATTTGAAGGCAAGATTTAAGAAGGTTGTAATTTGTATTTATTGCACGTATTTGTCAAGTGTGAGGCAAATATTGTGGGTCAGCAGAATCTACGACGTAGACGCCAGGAGAATCGAGTAAAACAGGAACAAGTGCAGGAAGCAAGCGATAAATAGCAGCTGAACCGTGAAGGCCCCAGTCGCCGAAGAGCAGTGTCTCCAGATGCCTGCTGCGTCACAGGCAGGAGACTCCTTCCGGGTCAAGAGTCTGCGCATCCCACCACGTCACACCTGTGTGATCTGAGGCAGTTCTTGTTAGTGAGCACGTTTGAAAGGGGACAGAGTACACGTTTGGGGCGGCTATTAGCCTTTAGAAGGTTAAAGGAGAGGCACCTAGCTCCCAGAACTGTTAAATTCGCATTGGATGAGGGAGGCGGTGCATTGTGAAAAGGCAGCAGTAGAAAAATTCTGTGTGATGAAGAGTTCTCGTGGCCATTGCCACGTGGAACTGGAAACGTCATCCCCAGGACCGCGAATGCAGAACTGAAAGCTACCCCCAGGTCAAGATACGCATGGCATGTAGGAAACACCAACACACAAGAAGGGCTTAGAGCGGAGTCTGGCAAACTGTCGTCACGCCCAAGCTACCTGGGGCCAGGTGATACCTCAAAGGAGAAGGAACCACGTCTCCCAGAATTCCCCTCTCCCACAGAGACAAACACCCAATGAGCAAAGGTTCAGATTTGGGAGAGGGTACTCTGAAGCAAAGAAAATCATGTCATCTAAGCCCTGGAAAATACTGGAAAGCATGCCTGAAGGCCAAGTAGCCTGGCCCCTCCTGACTAGCCAGATAGACTACAACTCCCACAATGCCCTAATCTCATAGCCGCTAAGCTATTGTGAAGGAACTGCTTTTATTATTATTGAGGGTCATTGTTTGGCTACGTACTGATGGTGAAGGACGTAGAGTTTAGACAATATCTTTTACATTTGTGTACAACAATAATTTTTTGTCAAACAACGCAAATATTCGATTCGCTTGCATGGTTACAGTTGAATGACCCGTGTGCTTGATTGCAGCCTTGGATCGTGGAGTTGACATTGTACAGCTGGTAGCAATGCCTTGTTAAGAGCCACGTGCTTTGTGGTTGTATATGTTGGCACCAATGCACACTCATCCAAAATGGCCTCCACCGATCCAGGCAGCAAGACTAAGACACACAGGAAGAAATGGATGATGGGACAGAGGGAGCAAAGGACACTAGATTGGCGACGTTGACATGGAGGGGTGTGCCGCGTGGGAGGCGCAGCCTTCGGGATCAGCAGGTGATCTTATAGGCATGGCAGTGTGTTTGAATTCTATTGCAAAACTCATGCGTGCTTGTAGAGTACAGTAGATGAACATAGATGGTCAAGAAAGAAAGATGTACCCTGGTAGTTTTGATTATGTCTACGAGTTATTTCTGTCACACATGCTGTATAGAAAGCCAAGGTGTCACTGCAAACAGTATTCGCACATCAGTGGAATTAATGGATCAAAGATCACGGCTTGATGGGAACAACTCTTTCTGGCACAGGGGTCTGCAGATTAATTCAGAGCCGAAGGTTGCAGACCCCTTCACGAGAGCAGCCTCGTCTTTGAAGCAAGAAACAGATGTGCCCGGCCCCTTTGCACAAAGGGCATCAGAGTGGGGGGTGCCCTTGACTCAACTGCCCATCCCTACGCCGCCAAAGGGCTGTGCATCAAACCCAAGAATGATTAGGCACCCCGTTGCGCCTGCTTGGAACAGGTGTGTGGAGATGCTCAACGCGCGATAAGGTAATTCCTGAACCAGTCATGCTTTTTATTTAATTCTGAAAAGCCGTGGCATGAACAGCTGCTGTCCCACTTGCATTTCTATCACCCAACCAGGGATAGAATTGATTTCATAAATTGTTTACATTTCGTAATGACAGGGTTGTCACTGCTGCCATCGCCTACGTGGACCCTGGGAGCCTGTCATACATTAGTGTCGTGAGCATGTATTAGTTGGCGTCAGGGGCGCGCCCCGCACGCCAACGTACGCAGCGGCCATTACCAGCACATCATTTTCTCTGGCGGCTAGCCCCAGGGAAACGTGCAGCTCACCTTTGCGCGTGAGAGATGATCTGCACATGTCTTAGAATTTCCTACAATAGCACAAGGAGTCAAAAGTGCATACGTGCTTTGTGTTTTCTGTACTCGCGAGATTCTTGGACAATCTGTCCCTAACGGAATATTTGTCGGCTCATTAAAACAGCGGACAAGAGTCGTTCGGGGACCGCAAGGGGCACGTTTGGAGCAGAGGCGCACAGGGCAACTGTCATGTTTCAATGCACTCAGCTGACTTTCTGAAGGCTATCCCAGCCATTTACTCTTCCCTATTGCATTTTTAAAAATGTTTTCTTAGAGTGCCATCAAATATTTTTCTTTCCATATTTTTAAAGGTCATCTAGAAATTAGTGCCACATAATTGACAATTTTCTGCAAATTCTCAGTTCACATTAAATAATTTAATAAAGTCTACAATGCAAACTTTGAATCAAGTTATATGTTTATAGTATTTTTGATAAAAACATGCCTTCAATGTATTTATATTTTTATATCTCAATAGAAAATTCACTGTGAAAAGAGAGTACAACTAGCCTCCAGGTTTAGCTGCTTGTGAGCCTTCACAAGGTATAAAATGACACCAGGCTCAAATAATAGCTTACAAAGTGGGACAAGAAAACAGCATGAATAGTTGGCTGTAAATGAAATATTCACTATTTGCTCGAGATTCGTGTAAAATCAAAACAAAGGGTTTAAAAATTATTGACTTGGCATCAGTATATTCCAGAAAAATACTGTAGATGGCACAGCCATGGACCCACGCGAAATACATGGCCAAGAAACCAATGTAATCTTGCTGGCCCACCAGCAACCAAGTAATCATTAGTTTAGCCGCTTCCTTTCCTTAAAGACTTTCCTTGTCTCGGGAGGATAGCTGAGGGGCAACGTGCTCCCCTTAGAAGCAAGACAACATGGAGCACCACAGGTTGAATCCCTGGGTCCGCGCTTAGAGACCTCTAGGTATAAAGCGCGTTATAAATACCCTATCATATCATCACATTGCTTCCCAAGGATCTCCCCTGTTCTGTGGGAAGTTTCTCTGTCTGCTCTCCTCCCACCCCCCACCCCCCTCGGTCTTTCCTGAAATAGTTTGGTCATGGGTAAGCGGGCATCCATTTATCGAACATATATGCGCTTGAATTCTCGTTTGATCCGGTGCATTGTTCTGCCCGTGTAGACTTTCTCACAAGGGCAAATTAGAATATATATTGCAAAATTCCTATTACAGTTCATAAATTGCAAATCTGAAACCAGCGGCACTTGGCTGGGTCTATGTGATGTGCAGAGCAATTCATGCCATATTTGCATTCTGAAAAGGAAGCTCATGGGTCAGGTAAAGTGGTCCTGACTGGGGTGCATCCGCCATTTTCCCAGCCTCCGTGCGCATAGGCCCGGAAACAAAGTGTGGGGATGGCGGTTGGTTTTTGGTGGAGCAGAGCGGAAGACAGGTGTAAATCTTGAGGTGTTGACGCGTGCAGGCCGGAAGTACCCCAGTCCTGGGTGCCGGGTTGACTGAGTTGTGGGCCGCAGAGATACTTGGGTGCATATTTCATCCGTAGGGCAGAGCCAGGATCAATCATTTGAAAGTCGGGCCAACATGGAGTGATAGAGAAGCGAGAGGTGGCATTGCTCTGTTAATGTGGCATGTTTGTAGGCAGCAGGCACCGTGCTAGCCTTCACTATGTGAATTGTGGAGGATGGTAGGAAATGGAGCAGCGAGTCAGTTAGTTGGGAGGGGGAACTGCATATCAAAAAAGGATTCTTTGGTACAAGGTCATTGTTGAAGCCATTGTTGAGGACGAAGAGTTCTTATCATTCTGATTCCATTTAAAAAGCACTGGGTGAGAGTCTAGAAAGAGTCCAAACTCATGAATACCTAAACAGCAGAGTTTCTGGGTGTGCTGCATGTTTGTGAGAGTAGGCAGAGAAGAGTCCATCTGGGCAACATTGCTGTTGCTGTGAATATGATGTCCGTTGGCGGATGTTGGGCCGAGATGCCTAGGTCGGGACTGGTCTGGACACGTGCCACGCTATTGTGCCATTTGAATAGCCAGGCTTTCATTGATGGCCTGATGTCTCAGTGGTTTTCCTTTCTGCACAGACATCGCGGATAGAGTTCCAGAGCTTGGATTAGAGGAAAGAACCTTAAGGGCTACTACCCATCTTTCTATTGCTTGTCATTAGCCATGATATTCATGGTTGCTCGATCTCAAAGAGTTTTCCAAACGGGAGCTTTCTTACAAGGGATTGAAGTATATCCCATATCCGAAAACAGTTTCAAAGACTGGCCATATTGTTCGTATATCTTTGCCAGATCAGTAACATGATGGCTAATAAGAGTTATAAAGCATAAAATAAGAATCCTCCTTTTTTTGGGGTGCTGTTAAGGGATCCTCTCGTGTTACATTCCTTAGGTGGTCTCTGCCAATTTCCAAGATCCATTGTGGATAACCATGTTTCAGAAATGCCCTTCATCAGGACTACTCTTACGCGTCATCTCGACAGCATCCTTTTAAAGCACAATTCTAAGCATGCGAAACACAGTGGCATGGTATTTCCTTCCTATGAATGGATGATTTCATTGTCCCCATCGTGCACTTTCATCAAAGAGTGAATTTTGACATAGATGTCGAGTACATCTTTTCCACTATTTCATAGTAAGAACGTATCAGTGTCCTAAAATCACGTGCTCCAACCAAGAGCCCATGACCACTCCCACCAACAAACGGGGAGGGTGGAGTAAAAATTAAGTACCTTGTTTCTATATCTACGAACAAATATAATTGAAAGGGATTTTGATCAGTTTCAGCTGCAAAATATTGAACCTGTGATCTAGACGCTGCAAGCCGATGTCTACAGCAGATAGTTTGATGCCCCGAGGTTTATTACCAAACAGAAATAGACATCTGTAAAATCTGGCCTAAAACTATATATTGATGAAATGGACCTGCCTCAGACACCCAATTGTATCCTGTAGTTCATAGATTCAATTGCAGGCAGGGAGGACTTAAGCTTTCAGCATTCTGAAGTCGATGACATGTGTACCGCTGAGTTGGGAAATCAATTATATATGCACATGGAGATCATTAATGACCTCCTTTGGGCCACTGGGAATGTTCAGAGTGAGGTCAATAGCTACAAACATTGACTGCACTGTGAAGATTCGGACTTCAAAAACAGACAGAGAAGCATTGCAATTTCCAGACAAGATGTCTTTTCTTAAGAAACTTCCTATGTGCCAGGACCTTTTTTTTGCTGCAACCTCCAATTTAACTAACCAAAGAGAAAGCTAAAACATAGTAAAATACGTTCACATTCTTAGAAAAATCATGAATAAATAAAACTTTAGTTTACCCAAGTTTTCAATTAGAATGCTTAATTTATTAAACCAAGCTGGTTATTTAAATATTAAACATAAAACCCCATTAATTTACTGCCTCGGTTTGTCTATTTGCTTTTATAACTATTAAAGTCATGTTTTCTATTTCATCACCAAAACTCCAAACCCATAGATTGCTACCACCAGTATGGCTTCACCTCCGTCCATAACTTGATAGCAGGTCATTATCACACGATAATGACTCCCCCCAACCCTCCAGTCTATAAGGCCTAAAATATTGCACCTAGCATGAATTCCCATACTGGTGTTTGGTATATCACTGTAGGCTTGCTTTTACTCACAACAATGTGAATGGGCAACACAAATAATACAAAAGCCAAATAAGGCGCACAGAAGAAAACGAAGTCTGTACCTGCAATCAGTTTTGATGTATGGTCTTCTTGGTCTCTAGCTCCGTCATACATATTAAAGGTCAAAACTCAAGAAGGGTCACAGACAGAGGCTGTTCAGGGCAAAGGACAGAAGAGTTGTGCATTTTCCAGTAAGCGGCCCAAGCTCTAGAACTTTCTCACCTTGATGGCGGCAACGCTCCGATAAAAGTCCCACCAAAATCTATTCTCTTTACATTGTGGCAGTTTTATTTTTTATATAGAGGACATTGTGCGCCCAGAGGCCCATGGGCGAGCAGCGCTTTATAAGAATTCAAATAAATAAACGCATTTCCATTCTCGGAAGAGGAAACACAATCAGGTGACACATATTCTGGAGCAGTGCAACGACACATTTCTCGAACACAATCACATTTAGCAGAACCCTTTCACCTGCGTGGTGCTTGAACTGGTGCTAATGCTGTTTGTGCAAGCGCAAAATGCATTAGAGCATGTGCAAAATCCAGTCCAGCAATGTTTTATGATGCCACCTGTTGCGTCCATGCATTGGTTGTCTCTGGGGGCTGGTATTGCCTTATCAGAACGGATGTCGTATTTCTGAGGTACAGCTATGATATGATTGTTTATTTGTATAGCGCCTATACACGAGTGTTTCAAAGCGCTTCAAGGCAAGGGAGGGAACAAGGGAAAATACAATAACATTCTTATAGGCCTTGAGACATTAAGAATGGGTAATTAACTATCGTACACGGCCTGGCGACATTTCTGATAGTGCAGGAACATTGACAGTAAATGAGGGAAAAGAGAGGGGGGACAGACAAAGACTATCGTACTAGGCCTGCCGACACAAAACATGAGGGAAGGAGGGGGGGAGGGAGTGCAAAGCCTCTCACAGAGGCTGGGAAAGCCTAGCTCGATGGCATGTAAATGAACAGTGTCCGGGGGACAATCTCCTTCAAGTAGTGACGTGATTTTCAAAATGGAGGTAGTGAAGTTAGTGCAGGTTCTTGTAGGATTTTTAGCTTGCAGCAGTGTCACCTTTCTTAGGGTAACTCCATGTCCCATATCTTTGTCGGCTAGCTTTCAGGCCCGCATGGACACCTACTTGGTGCTGGAACAAGGGTCTTCTGGGTACTTTCCCTGCACTGCAGGATTCAACCTTGCAGTGTTTACCAAGCATCTTCCAGGCAGTCAACAAATCCAGTGCCCTTGGCCCAGCATTTCCCTGGGCCAGTGAGCAGAGATGTCAGCCAGTCATTTCTGGAGGAGTGCATGCACTTTGAGTGATGGTTGGTCTAATTCTTTCAGCATTGGTATTTTACTATGCTTTCCTACTAATTGGATTTTAGGGATTAATAAGCACTGCAGACAATGTTGATAATGTTCCTTCATTAGTAATTGTGAAAGGTACCAAACAGTACCTCGATAAATCGATTAAATTAGTTCAATGGGTGTCAAGGACCCTCAGAGTGAGTGGCAGATCCCAAAATAAAGAAGGGTTTCCACCGCCGTGTAGATCAAAACCCAGTCCTTCAGACTATCAGGGACTCATAGACACAAGAACTCAAAGAAGGCTTGTTTTATAATCCAAGACCACCAGAAACACACTTTGAGGCTGTCCAAGTCAGAGCCACCTGTTATGTTGTGAATTTGACACCTCATCATAGTTTGGCCGGTATACCGCCGTTAATTCCGGCGAGATACCAGCAAAACTGCCTTACCGTCTCTGCCTCCTGATACCCCGGTATTACTGAGATGTTACGGACAGCGGAGACGGTGGTAAGTTCCCATTCCATTCCAGTAGTACCGGTCTTGTTAATTCCGTCATTTATTTGCCAGTAGAGGCCGCACCAGTAGATCACTGCCCCAACCAGCAGACTTGTATTTTCCCAGTCCAGAAAATAATCCTGGTGTCGGAATTTATCAGCATTTTTTCCAGACCTGGGAACTCATAATGAGCCCCTTTGTCCAGAATCCAGGTGGAATCTGGAATGTTGGGACCGCCTCAAATCCGTGCCAGTTGGGCGTTAGTTGTAATGAGGCGAGCGGTGACGGTCCTGCACTCCGCAGATGCAAATGAAGAACTTCCCTTCCAGTTGGCTGTCAGCCCTCCTTTCACCCTCCCCCCAGAGATGTTTTTATGGGAGGGCAAAAGGGGCACTTGCCCAGGGTCCCCACCTTGGAGGGGGCCCCACAAGGCTGCCTGATCTAAAGAAGTAAGACTCCTTTGTTCTCCAGACTTAAATAGCACACATCAGGATATTTTATGGCATGGTGCTGAGGCTCTAAACCCATTGCCCGTCTGTTTTGGCAAGTACCTTCTGCCCTGATCAATTCATCATGTATTGCTTTCTGTGTTCACTGTGGTATACATAGTTTGTGTGTTTGTTCCTTGAGGCACAATGCCTGTAGATATCTTTCCTTCCTGTGGGAATTATGTTGATCATATTCAATAGCCACATTTGAAATACATATTGGTAAATTGAGTGCCACAATGGTTCACAAGTTAGCTCAGTGTTTTAAGCACTCATTGCAGAGATCGAATTCCGATAGAATTGTGAACACTAGCTTACTTCACACACAGACGGGATTTTGAAGGTGAACCAGTGCCACATTTGGATACAGCTGTTAAATTTGGTGGCCATCACATATAGAAAGGATTTTGAATATCAGCCAGTACCGATCTAGATAGAAATATTCACGCGCCACATCTAGTAAGAACCTGGAAATCTAACACATCATTTCTAAACAGGGATGCCGATAAATAACCCACTAACAATTTCACACCTCTGCATACACCTCTCAAAATCTAAACAAACAACCCTATACCACAACAAACCACACTACACCACAACAATAAAAACAAACCGCACAGAAACTTGCACAACAGCACACGACGTCGACCGCACGGAAAACACCCCAAGCCCAGAGAACAGTGTTAACCGTGTTGATGCTGCCAACAGCACATCAATGCTCTCTTGCACTTTTCCCGCTTACTCCCACTAACTCACCCCCCTTCCCTTTTCAGAGCTGCCAAAGCGCCAGGGGACCATTCTGGTGGCGATAGTGCGCGGTACAAATGTCCTTTAACATTAACATATGTGTTCCTATACATGATTAGAATAGCACATTCCTGAGCCTTTCCTATGTCTGAAGTTTATAAACCTGCCTGCATACGTACGTACTTGATCTTGCAGCACAACTGGTGCTATTATCAGCAATGTACCTGCACCAGATAGGGGTTACAATAAAAACGAACATGTCATCCTTATGGTGAAGATCTAGACACTGCTTTGTTCAGATGGGGTGTTGTAAAATATAGACAACCACCTCCAACAATGAGTATAAACTGTTAGTCCAAGAGATTAATAAGTATCCAAATTTGGAACCAAAGCGCTTGTATCCTGGCTTTGCCAGCAGACAATATACCGATCCTGGTCAAATCATCTTAAATCTCGTAAATTACTGTACTGTCTTCTGTCAAGATTGCTTTCGGATATGCAGGTGGCAGTGTTTAGCCCATTACTTGATTTTTCTTCTTATGTAGGCCATTTGAGCGGAAGGAGTGGTAGACAGAAGGAAGCAGACCAGATGGTGCAGGGCTCGGGCAAGCATATTTTAAAGTCTGCTTATTTGACACAAAAACACTTTGCATTTTTGTAAAAGTGAAAGGTTACTTTGCATTTTTGTAAAAGTGAAAGGTTTTTCTGCACGTTTATAAATGTCAATTTCCCAAGCCAGTGTTTTGGAAGTAAATCTGTTAAATCACACTGATTGCTAGGCTGGTACCTATACACTTCTCTTGATGATGGACAGAATGAAGCTAGAATCATTCGGTGTTACACCCTTCTATAATATTTTGTTTTTATAAATGGTCATGTTTGGCAATGTGATTGGTGTACTTTCCATGTCAGTTTTATAAACTTAGATTCTTTTAGTTCATGGTAAGAACTGGTAAAGCAAGTGTTGAATTGCAGACATTGCAGGGTTGGCACACATCCGAGATTCACCCCTTAACCAGCGTGTGTAATGCTGGGCATCTCATTTAATCTTGTATTGCCTAGCCTCTCGAAATTGCCAGTCCCTAAACCTTTCAAAACTGTCAGCCCTTCAGAGTGATTTCCTTCTCAGGGTATGATCTTCATAACAGCCTCACTTGTGGTTTCACTGGCTATAGGGTTGCTTCCACTATAATAGTGAGCATTGATATACTGCACATCACAGGCACTTGCTCCTTTGATCTCTAATGGCAATTCTAATTGAAAACCACGCCCCACTTCTAATCTCAGTCTGTCAGGATACAGGCACCTTCCCGGTAGCTTCTAATCTGTATCCACTATCCATGCTATGGTATGTGTCGCTTTCTCCTTCCTTCCAATTGGTCTCCTCTATCCATGCGTGAGCACTGTTGCATTCTGTGAGACAGCTAATGTGTGTTCTCTGGCTACTCTGGGTTACATGTACCTTTTACATACGGTCCTGCATTAATACTACAGGCGGCATACCTTCCTGGATGCTACTGATAAAAAAGTCTCCTGTATCTATGCGAGAACAGAAGTAACCTCTTCGTAGACTGATCATATTGGCCTTCAAATGCTACTTGTTTATCATTCTGATTAGAGCAAGAATGAAAAGGGTAATGGGACTTAAAGGGAGTAAACATGCTTATTTTTAGTGCTGTGAGGCAGCATATCAACCTATGGGTTGTGATCGCGGGGGACGGGGCGAATATTCTTGATCACTTTGGTTTGGTGGAGTGGGGCCCCAAAGATGTTCGTGCCCAGGGCCCCAAAAGTGCTTAAGGGGGCCCTGCTCCCCCCAACCCAGTATAGGAAAATTTCAGACAAAATGGTGAGCAGCCCAGCAGGAGTGCGCCCCGATATGAATTTCCTTCATCCCTCACCCACTCTCAACATTCCCTCTTCGGCTCAGCCTTGCTCCAGCAGCAGTGAAGTGTGTTTTTCATATGTGATTTACATGTGGGCAGCTTGCCCAAGCTGGGGCATGGCTCCTTAGGTCCACCGGTGCTCGCCGGCAAGTCTATTAGAGCTTGGCACTGAACTCCTACACATGTTTACATGTTCTAAATCCTCAAGACACAGTGAATCTGGGGCTTTGGGCTGAATGGCTTTATTTCCTTAACTACAAAAAAAGAAAAAAACTTTGGTGATAGCTGCATGGAAAATGTATGCAATGTTTTAATCTTTTTCCAATTCTTCTTATTGGGTTTTAGTACGTCCCGTTGTGCTTTTAGCCTTACAGACTTTGGGGGGGTTGGGGAAGTGAGGGTAGGGGAGTGAATGGGGATGCAATTATCACTTAGAATAATGGCTCTTGCCCAAATTATTACATCAGGTGCATGATCCCTCAAGTCTCGGGAGGATAGCTCAGCGGCAACGCGCTCGCCTTGAAAGCAAGACGACACAGAGCAACACAGGTTTGATCCCCGGGTCTGCGCTTAGAAACCTCTGGGTATTAAGCACATTATAAATAACCTATCATATCATGGTCTATAAAGCTTAATTAGTGCCCATATCTATCAGTGTTGGGAGACTGCGCTATTAGCTACAAAAAGGCTATTTATTTATTTAATGATCATTTGTATAGCGCTTACTACAGGCTGGCGGCTTTTAGGCAATTCCACGTCTTGAAATTTTTCTACCTTGATTAACAGGCCAACATGCCAAGAAGGGCCATGCATTGAACGGGTACTGTTAAGACAACTATCTAATATTCCGAATGCCGCTCTTTTCGTAAATTGGGCGCACCTTTTTTCACGCCGTTGTTCTTCTATCCTTCCATTTCATCCCAAATCTAGGTTCGGTTAGCATAATTGTACTGTAGTAATAGAAAATAAAAAATATGTTATTCTCCCAAGACAAGAAAGATTTTAATTCATCATAAAATACAATTAACCTCAACATTCCTTTAAAAAAGAAAAAACTCTGGCCCACAAATGGTATCTTCAGTTGGAAAATCTACGGAACCCAATCCAGCTTCCTGTCTGTGGGGTGGAAGTGTATCGTGTTGGCAGTGCTTACCCAGAGGCGTCGCTAGGAGGGAGCTGGGGGGAGGGGTATAGCCCCAGGTCTTTTGGTTGTAGCCCCGGATAGAAGCTCAGGGGCTAACACCAAAAGGTTAGCTAGCCCCGCGTCCCGACATTAGCGTAGCCCCGGATCTTCTACAAACCTAGCAGCGCTCCCGGCTGTCTTTAATCTCTAATCTAAGCAGAGTGAACCCTGATGAAGGCCATCAGTTAAGAGGTAGAAACACTTTACCAGTCCAAATGCCCAGCATGTACTGCTAGATTGAGGCCTACGGAAGCCCACTCCATTAAAGACTCAACTCTGGGTAATAGAGAAAGGATTTTCAGGCATGACAGGGACACAATGTTGTCACTTATCCCAGATCCTGTTCAAGGGACACAGTGGTTAGTGGGACTATGTGGTCATGTCCATGGCAGACCGGGGAGCGGTTTCTGCAGTTTCCCAGTATCTGGCCAGGACCTGAAGCAGTGCCACACCAGTAGAAACACAGGTCTGGCCTGCTAAACTGCTGCTGTGGGAGCTTCAATGCAGGTTTTACGATGCAATGATTTGATTGCTTTGATGTCGTTTTGTCTTTCTAATAGCGCACAATAAAGACTATATGGATTGTGACTGGCTGTGTGATATTCCAGTAGTCTAGGGTTTTGCAACACGCAGCAACTCAGCATTGACTGTGCTGGCTAGGGCGGATGGGAGTTGTAGTCCAAAGCATCTGGAGAGGCAAAAGTTGCAGACCCTCCACAGTTCTGGAAACATTCTTGCACTTGGCCACAACCACTCTGTACACAGCAATACATATGCCTGATAAGGCATGTGCAAAGGAGGAAGGTATAACACTTGTGTACAGGCGCGTTATAAAGGACTTATCATATCACAGCCTTTCCTGCCTTTGCTGTATGTCTGTTCTGTTTCCAATGAAAAGCGCTACGTTATGCATCTGTACTGTTCTCACCTTGGTAAAGCGCTCCGTTATGCATCTGTATCGTTGTATACCTCTGTAAAGCGCTCTGTTATGCATCTGTACTGTTGTCACCTCGGTAAAGTGCTCTGTTATGCATCTGTATCATTGTATACCTCTGTAAAGCTCTCCATTATGCATCTGTATTGTTGTCACCTCGGTAAAGCGCTCCGTTATGCATCCGTACCGTTGTCACCTCTGTAAAGTGCTCCATTATGCATCTGTGCTGTTGCATACCTCTGTAAAGTGCTCCATTATGTATCTGTATCGTTGTATACCTCTGTAAAGCGCTCCATTATGTATCTGTATCGTTGTATACCTCTGTAAAGCACTCCATTATGTATCTGTATCGTTATATACCTCTGTAAAGCGCTCTGTTATGTACCTGTATTGTTGCATACCTCTGTAAAGTGCTCTGTTATGTATCTGTATTGTTGTATACCTCTGTAAAGTGCTCTGTTATGTATCTGTATTGTTGTATACCTCTGTAAAGTGCTCTGTTATGTATCTGTATTGTTGTATATCTCTGTAAAGCGCTCAGTTATGTATCTGTATCATTGTAAAGCGCTCTGTTTTTCATCTGTGCTGTTGTATACCTCTGTAAAGAGCTCCGTTATGCATCTATATTGTTCTATACCTCTGTAAAGCGCTCCATTTTGCATCTGTACTGTTGTATTCCTCTGTAAAGCGCTCCGTTATGTATCTGTATCATTGTATACCTCTGTAAAGCGCTCTGTTATGTACCTGTATTGTTGTATACCTCTGTGAAGCGCTCTGTTATGTATCTGTACTGTTGTATTCCTCTGTGAAGCGCTCCGTTATGTACCTGTATTGTTGCATACCTCTGTAAAGCGCTCCGTTATGTGCCTGTATTGTTGCATACCTCTGTGAAGCACTCTGTTATGTACCTGTATCGTTGCATAACTCTGTAAAGCGCTCTGTTATGTACCTGTATCGTTGCATACCTCTGTAAAGCGCTCTGTTATGTACCTGTATCGTTGCATACCTCTGTAAAGCGCTCTGTTATGTACCTGTATCGTTGCATACCTCTGTAAAGCGCTCTGTTATGTATCTGTATCGTTGCATACCTCTGTAAAGCGCTCCGTTTTTCATCTGTATTGTTGTTTACCTCTGTAAAGTGCTCCTTTATGCATCTGTACTGTGGTATAGCGCTCCGTTGCTTCTCGAAGCCCAGTCCGCGCTCAATAAACAGCTTAATAATAATAATAATAATGGCATTAATAGAAAGCCTCCTTTACTTGGCCTGTGCACAGGTGAATGTTATTTTTATCTAAGCAGCAGTCTGTTTTAGGAGCCCGGCACGGTATTTCCAAGCGCACCGGGGCGCCGCGCGGCATCGCCCCCACCAATCTGTGGTTCGGCCTCTGTAATAATTGGACCGGCAGCAAGATATACAGGTTTCCACTTATGATTTATTTTCTTCTCTCAAAAACAAGTTTTGTTGGAATAGACACGCTGTGCCCGAGGGACATGATTTCCTCCTGCCCACTCTTGTCTTATTCGGAGTTCAATATGTGGCGCTCGGCCCCCACAGCCACCCCCCCACTTCCCCTCGATGACAAGAGAAAATAAAAACTCCTGCATATTCCGCTTCCAAATGACACAGTCATACAGGCTGCTTTTAAATTTCCATTACTTTCTCAATGGGTTCATTTTTGGTTGTACCATCACAGCAGCCCAGTGCAATGGAACACTCCAGGCCATCACTATTTTTCATTTAATACACATCAACCTGGCAAAGCTCTGGGCTCCTGCTGTGCATTTCTCAGACCATCCCTACCTCACAACAGATTAATGAAACTGAGGAGCTTGATGTATCCTGGGAGAGGTAATTGTCAAAAGGGGGAAATAGGTGAGTGGCTGGTAACAAATGCAGCACGAATTGGCAAAGCCAACAGTGTGGGCTTTTGCATACGCATGATTTAATGCCTGGGTGTGTGCGCCGTGTGGGAATGTGTGCGCCGTGTGTGTCAGTGCTCTGCGTGGGTGCATGTGCAGTGCAGCACAGGGCTGCATGTGTGTATGTGCAGTGTGCACGAGCCGTGGGTGGTTGTAAGCGCAGCGTTTGGATGCGTCTGAGGTGCTTCCATGCACGGTGGAAGGGTGTGCATGCATTGTGTGTGTCAATGAGCTGCATGTGGATCGATGTGTCTTGTCTGTTTGTGCGTGGAGTTGGAGTGTTTATGTGAAGTGGATGGTGCATGTGTAGCTTGAGTGAGTGTGTGTCGGAGAGAGTGAATGTGTGCGCAGTGTGATTGTGAATGAGTGTGGCAGCGCTGTCCGAGGGTGTGTGTGCGTAGTCTTTGGTGCATGTGCAGTGTGTGAGTGCACATGCAGCATTGTTTTCCCTTTTTGGACAAAAAACATTCTAATTACACTTTGCAATTATTTAAAAAGGAGATTTACAGTAAGAGTGAACTTGCGTGATCGTCTCATAGGTACAAAACGGCTCCATTACATGTCGAATCCCCCCCTCCTTATCATTATGTATTATTTTATTGTTTAAAGCGCAGACCTAGCTCGAGAGCAGCGGAGCTCTGTACACAGTGTGGGTAGCCGGCATTTGGGCGGCCATCTTTTATCCCTTGAACCAGGCCTCACTTAATAGCCCGCAGCATCTTCCAGACATGGATCTTTAGGCCTGGTTTTATAATGGCAAGCAGTCAATGGTATAAAACCTGTTCTGCCTGTTGCCCACTGTGCCCCAGGCAAATTGAAACTATGAAGCATTTTTTGTATTCCAGTGCCCTATGTATATGGTTATTAGGAGCAAGAGTTAAAAACCAGGCTTGGCAAACAGAGAGATGCAACTATGGCTGTGCAGAAGAACTCTGCAAATTGGCAAACTTAACTCAGGTTATCTTCGCTGTATCCACTGTGACGAGTCCAGGGTATTTGTCCTTTCTCCCCAAAGGGGAACCACCCCTTGTGTGGTGTGGGAGGTGAGCAGCTAAGCAAGATCCTCCCTGGGGGTCTGGGCCTGTGGGACGTCACTGGGAGGGACTCCTCTTTAGGGGACAAAAATTCCCTTTCCAACGATGGAAGAAACCCTATCTGCTTACATGGGATTCAAAATGCCTGCGTTTACTGGGATATTGCCTTCAACAACCGGTAACTCGGTGTCCTTCTCTTTGGCACTAGGCAATGCTGGATTATACACAACCAAGGAAAAGAAGCGAAAAGACCCTCTACGCGGGAGCAGCAGAGCTAAAGAGACGAACAATTAAGAGAGATGCAGAAAGAAGCTCACGCAGAGCAGAGCCACTGATGAGGGTACGTCCTGGAGGGGTGAGGCGCTGTGGAGCCGCAGAGCCAGCAGCCGCACAAAGGAAGCCATGGGACAGAGACAAATACCGGGAGGCCGGCGTAGCGAGCAGTGGAGCAACCGAGTCACGAAGACCGTCCCACTTGGTGGCGTGAACGGCAGACCCTTGGTGGGCCTAGGGCCCAAGAACTAACGCCAAGACCAGACGTGTCGGGAGGAACGAATCCTCCCACTCTGCCTACGTGCGCGGAAGCTGCCGAGACGGGCAGATTCCAGGAAGGAGAATCCAGGAGACCGGCGAGCGAGACCAGGGGAAGACGCCCCGACAACGCCAAGCCCATGAACCAGCCCCACATAGGAGAAGGCATACAGCGCCCTATAAGAGACATTGGGAAAACAAGTATTGAAAGGGAATCTGAGGTTTCATCCTGGTGAGAGAATAAAAGAACAGCGGCCAAAGGGGTGCAAAAAGGGTACAAGAAGAACCCCGATGTATCAAGAGACTAAGGGTCTCATTCAAGGAATTTGTAGCAGGGTGTAGAGTGACTTTGCACTGCCCAAATGCACAGAGTGGTGCAAAGTGTATTTTTGAAGTGCAAAGTCACTTTGTATTGCAAAAATACACTTTGCACCATTCCGTGAATCGGGGTGTTTGTTGGCAGAATGCAAATTGCTGGTGGCTGAAAGGCAAGGACTTTGTGTGGCACATGGCAGGAGGCCAATTAACAGCTATGCCCCATGTTGTCAATTTGCTCAGGGAAACACTGTTGCCTGCAAACTGCATGTGAATTCCACAAAATGACGCTTGGGGACCGTTTCCTAGGATAAAATCGGGACAACCATCACTTAAACTCTGGCCAGTAAATCCACCGGACTGAGTGATGATAAAGATACACACGTACTTGGCAGTGCTGCGAGTGAAAAATCACAGAATTAGCGCCAAACTCCCAATGAGGCCCATTGAGTTGGACATTCATTTTATTTTTGAGGTAGCCTTAACTTGAGGACTACAGGGCCTTATACCGTTGCAAGTATTGAGTGAAAATCTTTAATTTAGTCCACGCACTGTATGAGGCTGGTGTACCTTGAGCTACACACGGACTGATGGGTTTGCTAGTTTGCTCCCAACAGACCCACTGACAGGGACACCAGCAATTGCGTCCCCTTTTGCGGTTATTTTTGGCCACTTGCTATTTATCTATGTTCGTCAGGTAATTAGAAATACTGTCCTACTCATCCTGATATTAGTGATGTTTGACTTCTCTATCAGGCCTTCCCATTTCTTTGATCTGTCTGTCCTTGCTGTTCCAGTGCCTCTTAAAGAATTGACTTTATTTATTTATTTATTTATTTATTCATTCATTTGTAGAGTGCACCTAACCCAAGGGTATCTGGGGCGCGTTGCTTGGTTTACGCTGGGCGCATTACAGGCAGGAATGTTCAAAGTAAGAAGACTTTCTCCGAAGTGTTTGCATTATGGACCCAGAAGCAGCAGACTGGCGCTGGTGATTTGGAGTTGGCCATGGTAGCCACAGGAGCAACACTGCTTATCCTGGAAGGAACGGGACAATCCAGTACCAGCCTGCCTGTTTCAGAAAGCTCTTTGGGTCTTTGGAGTGAGTTATTGTATAGGCAAGCTCAGTTAATAGCAGCAAGAAACATGCTAAATGGGGGGGGACTTTCCTGGGGGAGGGGCTTTGTGCCTGGGTTGTGCGGCCAGAAGAGAGCAGAATTCATAGACCGGTTGGGTCTGTACTTGTTTCCTGGACAACAGACTCACATGATGGGAAATGGGGCATGTTTAATTAGCCACACCATAATTATGCGCTGTGCAAAGTGGGATGGCGTGATGGAAAGAGTGATCCGCGTCAAGCGCTCCGTGCCCATTGGTGGCGCTTATTGTGATTGACTGCGGTCCCTCAGGGGCCACTGGCAGCAGGATTGCAATCCATGTTATGCTTTTCTATGGCTGTCCATGATATGATATGATGGGTTATTTATAACTTGCTGAATACCCAGAGGTTTCTAAGCGCGGACCCGGGGATCGAACCTGTGTTGCTCTGTGTCTTCTTGCTTCCAAGGCGAGCATGTTGCCCCTGAGCTATCCTCCCAAGACATAGGACAAAACCTTGTGGCTTGTTACAAACTACTCCACTCTACCGATTGGCTGCTGAATCTGCCACTCACAGCTATAGCATGTGAAGGTCAGTATCACTCTTCTCCTATTGGTGGGCTCTAGGACATGCAATGTTACCCTGCAGGCTTCATTAAATGGTTGGACCCAATCACCTTGGCGCAACTATGGGTTTGTTACTTAATTCTTCCTCTTCTGCTTTGGAGCCATCAGTATTCACTTTGACTGGGCAAGATTCAAAAATGGGAGGGTCGTTGCTGCGTATTCCTCTGATGGGACAGAGGTCTAAGCTCATTGGAATACAGCCCCCCACACATTTACCAGTAGTTCGGGACCCTTTCAGGGTAAGCAAAATCTGTTTAGTGATGCTATAATAATCACAAAATCTAAAAGTGAGGAAGGACTAAAGCGTGGAGGAAGCTGGTGTGTGTGAGCGAGAGAAAAAAAGAGAGAGAAGCTGAGAGAGTGCACGCAAGCTGTTTTGTCCAGAAGGCATCCGTAGAAAAAACGAATGAGAAAAGAACTAAGTAGAAATTACCGATTTTTTTTTGTTCAAATTTTTGGTGATAGCGTCGCACTTTCCAGTGACCGCATAACACAACACAACGCGTTCTTGACTTGCAAATAGAAGCAGTAGCATGTACATATAAGGCACGAACATGGCTTGCACGACTCCTCAGCCTTGACTTTGCTGGCTAGGGCTGAGCCCTAGCCAGCAAAGCAAACCTGAGCAATTTTTTTGATAAATGTTGATGGGGTGTGGGGTAAGGGTATAACTTGTGGTAGATGGAAGTGGCTGGAGGGAGCGGGGTCTCTGCCTGCATTTTTTTTGTTAAAGTGCAAAAAAAATGCCATTTCAGTTTTTCGACCAAAAAAAAACTCAGTCCTTTCTACTTCGTTATTTATTCAGGTTATTTCACGGACCTTCGTCCTAGAACTTTGCTCGGCCCTAGCCAGCAAAGTCAAGGCTGAGGAGTCGTGCAAGCCATGTTCGTGTCTTATATGTACATGCTCCTGCTTCTATTTGCAAGTCAAGAACGCGCTGTGTTGTGTTAGGCGGTCACTGGAAAGTGCGACGCCATCACCGGCAGGGTCCCCTGTTCAAGTTCACCATCAAGAGACATGACCAAGGCTTTCAATAATGGCAGCAATGGGCTGCCTTGGACGGCCTTGTGGCTCCTGAGGCCGAGTAGCTGCCGGCTAATGTCGGCTGCAAAGGGTTTAAAAAGACGCCTGAGGCCCTAGAACGCAACACATCAACACATTCAACACACACTGAATTAAGGGGAATTGCTTCAAGGAACTCAGGGATCTGTAAATCACATCTACTTTATTTTTGGGACTTGTTAATTCATTTGTGTCATAAAAGGAAATTTGTATCGCAGGTCAATAGTTTTTTTTTGGACAGACGATGGGTGTGTCTATGCACGACTAGAGCCAATTCACCACATTTAAGACAGAAATCCTCCAAAATGATTGCACTTTGCTTGAGGCCCTGGGGGTGGGCAATGCCAGCGGGCTGGTGAATGAAAACGGCTCTTCCTAAGCATTATTGTTTAAGAGAAGTTGTCAATTATGGCCTAGACAGTAGGTTAAGCCTGTAAAAGGGGGATGCCATTTAGGCAATGTTTTACATGGCAAGGAGCCGGTGGAGCACTCTTTCACGGCTGGTGAGGCAGAAGACCACCTGTACATCTGTGGAGGCACCGTGGGATACTGGGGAGCGTGGGATACTGGGGAGCACAGGGGAGCACAGGATACTGGGGAGAGCGGGATACTGGGGAGTGCGTGGTACTGGGGAGAGCGTGGGTTACTGGGGAGCGCGGGTTACTGGGGAGCGCGGGTTACTGGGGAGCGCGGGTTACTGGGGAGCGCGGGTTACTGGGGAGCGCGGGTTACTGGGGAGCGCGGGTTACTGTGGAGCGCGGGATACTGGGGAAGGCGGGATACTGGGGAAGGCGGGATACTGGGGAAGGCGGGATACTGGGGAAGGCGGGATACTGGGGAAGGTGGGATACTGGGGAGCGTGGGATACTGGGGAGCAAGGGATACTGGGGAGCGTGGGATACTGGGGAGCACAGGGGAGCGAAGGATACTTTGGAGTGTGGGATACTGGGGAGCGCGGGATAGTGGGGAGCGAGGGATACTGGGGAGCGTGGGATACTGGGGAGCACAGGGGAGCACAGGATACTGGGGAGAGCGGGATACTGAGGAGCGTGTGGTACTGGGGAGTGCGTGGTATTGGGGAGCGTGGGTTACTGGGGAGCGCGGGTTACTGGGGAGCGTGGGTTACTGGGGAGCGTGGGTTACTGGGGAGCGCGGGATACTGGGGAGCGCGGGATGCTGGAAAGCGCGGGATGCTGGAGAGCGCGTGATGCTGGGGAGCGCGTGATGCTGGGGAGCGCGTGATGCTGGGGAGCGCGGGATGCTGGGGAGCGCGGGATGCTGGGGAGCGCGGGATGCTGGGGAGCGCGGGATGCTGGGGAGCGCGGGATGCTGGGGAGCGCGGGATGCTGGGGAGCGCGTGATGCTGGGGAGCGCGGGATGCTGGGGAGCGCAGCCCGTGTGGATTTTCCCCAACTATGGTAATTCTGCTAATCTAACCTCACCACACCAGTGAGCCGGATATCTGTGGTCCGATTACTGGAATATAGGGGCAAGAAAGGCCTTCTTTTTTGGGGGTTT
The DNA here is from genome assembly GCF_040938575.1 of Ambystoma mexicanum. NCBI lineage: Eukaryota > Metazoa > Chordata > Amphibia > Caudata > Ambystomatidae > Ambystoma > Ambystoma mexicanum. The sequence continues at coordinate 20,940,208 of NC_090936.1, read as the reverse complement.
GACTCAGAAAAAGCGTTTGGCATAAACAAGAAAAAAAAAAGGGGGGGGGGGAGTCAACAGCTACCCCTGGTCAATCGTGTAGAGCAAGTAGGCTTAGAAGAGGCAGTGAGCTGGTTTGCGAATACTAGCCATTAAGGGTCACAGATAGGTTAGAAAAAGGTTGGATAATAATTAAATGTATTCATAGATTCGGACACACATTTTAAAAATAGTAGGTTCACAACAGAAAAAACACAAAAACAAACTTGAAAAAGTCACATATGAGCCTCATTTGGCTAACAATGGAAAGAAAAACAGGTGACAAACAGTTGTTGCATCACAGTTGGTTAAATGAGTGTTAGTAGCATATATATATATATATATATAGTGTGGATTTCAAATACTTCTGTTAGACTAGTAGTATGTTATTGCAGTCGACACATATTGATGCAGGTGTTTCTGGTTCGGGATCCAGTCAGCCTTCACTGGGTTTGAAATGTTCACAGATGAAGGGTCCGAACTGTCATCAGGACGTGGTTTGGGCTGGTGAACGCCTATGGAGACAGGTGACACAAAGTGGGGGGTGTGTCAGAAAAGAGGTGACCACACAGGGTATTCTGTGTATAAACGAACTGCGCTCTGAAAGCCTACCTGTGTTCTATCAACGGTTGAACACGAAGTGGTATCAGGAAAGCACCTTAAGTGGTGCAGGCGTCAGTAGTGAAGAATCTACAGGGAAAAGGGTAACAGTAAGTTACCTGGATAGTATGAAGGATCATACATAACTTATTGATGGTAGTGTGGAGCATACCTTATTGTATAGGTATGTGTTGCAGCGATGGTGCTGGAACTGCTTGAGGCTTGTTCAGGTTAAAAAGATAGCCATGGTCGCTGTGTGAGGAAGAAGTAGAGAAAATCAGCTTCTAGTTGGTAATGGAAAAGTGAATTCTATCGTGGACGTGGCTGCAGAATTTTGCGTGAAGAGCAGGGATAATTCAGGTGGTGCCGGCAAACGTGTGGTGTTGGGCTGGAGTAGAAGCCCTCTAAGTGCCTAGCACGTGAATGACTTGGACAGTAATTTAGGGGAGCTTATGGTCGGCACCGCATGGTTCATGCATTAAACAGACTTAATTTGTATTTCAAAAATACAGGTGTAATTACGTATGATTGTGTCATTTTTTTAGGAGTTCAAGTGCCTAAATTGGGTGATGGCAGGGTGATTTGACAATATTAGGTCAGAGGTAGCCATGAGCTCGAGATGTTAAAAAATTGTGATTTGCTCATTTCAAAAACGTCCGAAATAACGTTTTGAAAAAAGAGCGTCTGTTTCGAGGAAACATGCAGTGAGATTACGAGGTGGTGCCTGGCTTAGCTATGTTGCTTACCTGAAGAGCCGGATTTCAGTTTCCTTCCGATATAATGCGATGCAGCAGAGAGCTGTGTAGCAGTAGCTGCCTTACTGAGGGAAGGGAGTAACACGCGGACTCATTGGGCTAGCGAATGCGCAGTGGGGTTTTATGCCGGGGACACTATCTGAGTGTGAGTGGCGCATGCGCGGTAGAATGCTAGTGTGAGACACTAGTTCTATGCGTGTTTATTGTGAAATGGCATACGTGTGTGTCAGCTCCTGATAGGTGCGTGGGAGCGCGGCTGGGCACTAAAGAGAGCAGACACAACTGAGGAATTGGAACCACCTAATTGTATTTATAATGCCTTCAAGAAATGTTCAAAACAGATAGCTTGGTAATTGATTTTATAACTTAGCATGCATGAAAAAGAAGAAAACCGAAGAGGCATGGTTTGGAAAGACTTTAGCAATGTGTTAAGCATGAACTGGTTTGACCAAAAAACAGGCAAAAAAGCAGAGCCCTCCGTATTTCAACATGTATGTCAATCGGATAAGCTTTAGCTGGTGTTTGAAAGGTTAAAGGTTCGTACAGACAGCATATAGTTGCATGTTTTTTAACATGTTTTTACAAAACAAAGGTGTATTGACACTCGTTATCAATAGGTGACTTGATATAAATAGCATGTGAATACATATTGTATGACACTATAGTGGTACAGTGTCAGTAGATCTAGTTCTTTGAGGAGTTTACCGTGGGTGGAAAAACCAAGGGGAAGATGGTATCTAGTTTGTTTTTGAATCATCATGGAAGGCCGTTGCTCAAAAAAGGTGATGATAGTGGATAGTTATTTGAAAAATAGATTCCATTCGATTGCCACATTTAGGCCTTGTTTAACTGAATTGAAAAATCCATTGCTGCTCTAGTTTACCAAGTGAGAGGTCTCTGTTGCCACCTCTGAAAGGGTTTCTGGCTGTTTGTAAGACGAACCAGAAGATGTTGTTATGGGTGTGGGGTTTCTCTTGGAAGTGTGACACCATTGGCTTGTCAGGGACGGCATTTTTGATGCACGAGCGATGTTCGCATATGCGCTGTCTTCTCTCTTGCATTTGCCGATGTATAATAGTTTGCAAGGGCATTGGATTCTGTAGACTGTCCATTTGCTTTTACAGTTGGTAAAGGATTCAAAATTCCAGTTCTTTCCGTTGAGATCGATGGATTTCATGTTTCTCGTTAGACAACACACTGAGCATGATCCGCATTTGTAGTGACCTTTGACAGGGGGTAAGTTCCACAGGGTGCTTTGTTGTTCAGGTGGCCTGATGGGTTCTGTGTAAGTGTTGACCAGCCGGTCTTTAAGATTCCTACTTCTTTTGAACGCAAAGCGGAGTTTGGCTGGTTCAAAAGATTCTGTGTGGAGGATGTTCCAATGTTTTAGAATGGTCTTCTTTATTTGATTACTTAGTGGAGAAAAAGTTGTCACGCAGGTAATTTTATCTTTGCAAAGTTTTCATGGAATAGGTGAGAGGCATGATTCCCTGCTTCTGTTTTTGGCTCATTTTCTGGCTCGGCGAATGGTGTGGCTAGGGTAGCCTCTTTCTTGAAGTCTTGTTGAGAGGTCATTGCTAGTTGTTTCAAAATCTTCTCGAGTCGTGCAGTTACGCCTCAGGCGTAGAAATTGGCCGAAGGGTAGGTTTTCCTTTAGAGCTGCCGGATGGAAACTGTGGAACTCCAAGAGGGTATTTTTTGCAGTTGTTTTGCGATAAAGGGTGGTGGCCAGAGTGTTGGTGGCGGTTTTATAGACGGTGAGATCTAGGAAAGGGATGGAATGTTTGTCTGACTGGATGGTGAACTTGATGCAAGCATCTTTGTTATTAAGCCAGGCAAAGAAATCTTTTAGTTCTGTTTCAGTTCCTTTCCATGTCATGAGGACGTCATCAATGTATCGAATCCAGAATCCTATCAGTTCTTTGAAGGGGTTGTTTATATCATAAATTGATTTTGTTTCAAAATAGTCAATGAAAAGGTTGGCTATGTCTGGTGCAAAATTTGCCCCCATTGAGGTGCCGTGGCATTGTTGGTAAAAAGATGTTTCGAAAATAAAATAGTTTTTTGTGAGTGCTATCCGAATGCATTCAAGTAAGAAAGCTGTAGGTGGTTCCATGTTGGTTCTTCTGTCTAGGTATGTAGCGAGGAAGTCGATGCATTCACTTTGAGGGATGCTTGTGTTTAGTGATTCGATGTCAAGAGTGACTAAGAGGCCTTCTTGGTTTATAGTTAGGGCATCAAGTTTTTTGATGGTTGATGTTGTGTCTTGTACGTAGGACCTCATCTGGCTAATGAGCGGGCATAGAAAGTAGTTGATGTAGATCGATAGGGGTTCTAGAACTGATACTTTGCCTGCTACTATAGGATGACGGGGTGGGTTGCTTGCATCTTTGGGGATCTTGGGTAGAAGGCCGGTAGAATCGGGTGGCGGTTTGTCAGGAAAGGTTTCTCATCATCGTCAATCCAACCTTCCTGTTGTGCGTGGCACATCAGGCTTTCTATTTCGTTGAGAAGTCTGGTGGTTGGATCAATGGGTATTTGCCGATACAACTTTGTGTTAGTAAGGTGTTTCTGGACTTCTGTATTGTATAGAGTTTTGGCCCACAGGACGATGCCTCCACCTCTGACCTAATATTGTCAAATCACCCTGCCATCACCCAGTTTAGGCACTTGAACTCCTAAAAAATGACACAACCATACGTAATTACACCTGTATTTTTGAAATACAAATTAAGTCTGTTTAATGCATAAACCATGCGGTGCCGACCATAAGCTCCCCTAAATTACTGTCAAAGTCATTTACGTGCTAGGCACTTAGAGGGCTTCTACTCCAGCCCAACACCACACGTTTGCCGGCACCACCTGAATTATCCCTTCTCTTCACGCAAAATTCTGCAGGCACCTCCACGATAGAATTCACTTTTCCATTACCAACTAGAAGCTGATTTTCTCTACTTCTTCCTCACACAGCGACCATGGCTATCTTTTAAACCTGAACAAGCCTCAAACAGTTCCAGCACCATCGCTGCAACACATACCTACACAATAAGGTATGCTCCACACTACCATCAATAAGTTATGTATGATCCTTCATACTATCCAGGTAACTTACTGTTACCCTTTTCCCTGTAGATTCTTCACTACTGACGCCCGCTCCACTTAAGGTGCTTTCCTGATACCTCTTCGTGTTCAACCGTTGATGGAACACAGGTAGGCTTTCAGAGCGCAGTTCGTTTTTACACACAGAATACCCTGTGTGGTCACCTCTTTTCTGACACACCCCCCACTTTGTGTCACCTGTCTCCATAGGCGTTCACCAGCCCAAACCACGTCCTGATGACAGTTCGGACCCTTTATCTGTGAACATTTCAAACCCAGTGAAGGCTGACTGGATCCCGAACCAGAAACACCTGCATCAATATGTGTCGACTGCAATAACATACTACTAGTCTAACAGAAGTATTTGAAATCCACACTATATATATATATATATATATATATATGGTACTAACGCTCATTTAACCAACTGTGATGCAACAACAGTTTGTCACCTGTTTTACTTTCCATTGTAAGCCAAATGAGGCTCATATGTGACTTTTTCAAGTTTCTTTTTGTGTTTTTTCTGTTGTGAACCTACTATTTTTAAAATGTGTGTCCGAATCTATGAATACATTTAATTATTATCCAACCTTTTTCTAACCTATCTGTGACCCTTAATGGCTAGTATTCGCAAACCAGCTCACTGCCTCTTCTAAGCCTACTTCCTCTACACGATTGATCAGGGGTAGATGTTGACCCTCCCCCCTTTTTTCTTGTTTGTGGTCCGATAACGACAAAGTTCTCAATATTGAAAGACTGAGTGACGTGTCCATACTCTGAAATGGCCACAATCATGTTTCTGTTGAAAGGATAAGGCGTGGCACTTGCTTCTGCTACTTCGGCATTGAAGGCAAAGCTCTGGTGTTTGAGGTGCACTTCCAAAGGAGAGCTTTGTTTGTGAATTGGAAGCAGGTGGCGCAGACGGCTAAATGAGCACAGGAAGTTACACCGGTCAGTACTGTGAGCCAAGTGAGGGCGCCTTTGACTTGAGCAAAGCCCCTGCACAGAGCTCTGTAGCTTGCCAGCTTGAGCAAAGCCCATGCACAGAGCTCTGTAGCTTGCCAGCTTGAGCAAGGCCCCTGCACAGAGCTCTGTAGCTTGCCAGCTTGAGCAAAGCCCCTGCACAGAGCTCTGTAGCTTACCAGCTTGAGCAAAGCCCACGCACAGAGCTCTGTAGCTTGCCAGCTTGAGCAAAGCCCACGCACAGAGTTCTGCAGCTTTCCAGCTTGAGCAAAGCCCACGCACAGAGCTCTGTAGCTTGCCAGCTTGAGCAAAGCCCACGCACAGAGTTCTGCAGCTTTCCAGCTTGAGCAAAGCCTACGCACAGAGTTCTGCAGCTTTCCAGCTTGAGCAAAGCCCACGCATAGAGCTGTGTAGCTTGCCAACTTGAGCAAAGCACCTGCACAGAGCTTTGTAGCTTGCCAGCTTGAGCAAACCCCCTGCACAGAGCTCTGTAGCTTGCCAGCTTGCCAGCTTGAGCAAAACCCCTGCACAGAGCTCTGTAGCTTGCCAGCTTGAGCAAAGCCCATGCACAGAGCTCTGTAGCTTGCCAGCTTGAGCAGACCCCCTGCACAGAGCTCTGTTGATGGCCAGCTAGGCTTGCACTTTGTAAATCACCTACATACATCCATACTGTACACGAGCACAGCTGGATAAAGATGGCTTTATTAATGGGTCTTGCAGCCCTGTGGCCAGGACAGTGATTACAAAACAATCAGGCCTTTATGAAAAAACATATAATCACCCGAAACCAGATCCTACAGCAGAATTTAAAGGGTGCAAACTCATGCGCTTTGGTTTGATGATGCTATTTGCCTGATCCTGGTGTCATGTGACTATTCCGGAAGTGGTACGCTTGTTTGGACATGTGTGTCTTGAGCTTGTTTAAAGGCGCACAGAGTCACCCGCGGCATCATGTAGGGGGCATGTGGCAATGTCCATGCTCAAGGTGTGTGGGTACTCACCAGGACCTTCCTGCCATCCAACGCCGAGCTCCGCCATCTGAAGGCCAGATGTCGAAGCAGGTTAGTGGGGTCCAGCCGACTTCTCCTCCCCTGTACACGCACCAGTGGCCCCACTGAGCCCCACTGAACCCCCCTTCCCACATTACCCATGGTCTTACTCCTCTGCCTTGACACATGTGCCCCCACCCCCTCACCCTGCAAATCCTTTTTTGGATCTCGTTCCATGTGGGGTTGGGCATGGACGGCATTTGGGGGTCACAACTGCGACCCCTGAGGTCTCCCTTGCTACCTCTAACTTAGTATTTCTTTTTTAATATAAGCTCCTGGGCTGGCTGTGGCCAGCGCCATGGGGCTCTTTGTTTCTGGAGTGGGTGGCTTTCTTGGCCAGGCCTCTTAAAATAAAAACAGGGGGTAGCACAAGTCTAACACTTTCAGAACTGACCCTAAATAGGAAAGAATAGGAATACCAAATAATGTGTCTTTCAGGAATTCTATACAATTGCTAGACTCATTAAAGGTTTATTTCAGGCACACATGAGGGGGTGAGTCACTGATTTAGTCTGTTCTTAAACACCTCAACTCAGCCTTTCATCCTTCTGAGGTCGATAAATGAGTACCAACGCAGGTTGGGTGATATTGGATGTATATTTGTTCTATATAAAGCGCTTAAGAGTAAGTGCTATATGATAACACATCATTATCATTTGGCCTTTGACGTCTGCATTCACAGTAATTTGGTGATATGGGCCTACACACACTGATATTAAGGATACATATAGTGATCCATTCTTGTATGGAATGAATATCACATTAGAGCGATATCATAACCGTATGTTTCATAGTGTACGAGGAACAATGCTATGTGATGCCACTTCCTGTTTTGTCAAGGGGTGAAAGGTCGTGTGACATCACTTCCCGGGATGTTACTTCGGGGGTTGGGTCAAATGACATCACTTCCTGTGATGTCATCAGAGGTCAAGGGTCACGTGGTGTCACTTCCGCTACCCCTGGCATTTTGGTGAAATTACATCCCTGGCGGGTGGGCAGCCATTGCAGAAACCTCAACTGCAGTCCGCTGACAGAGTTGCTTTTTCTTCCCCTCCAGATTTTGGTCCGAAACAGGTAGGCTTAGCTCCTTCAAAGAATTATCGCCCATTATGGAGATCTTGCCCTTTCTCAGGTGCCCCTCTCCTTCTGGCCTGAACCCTCATCCACATTTCCCACTTATTTTTGCCTTATGGCATCACCAATTGTTTGGGTATTTCCTCCAGTATTAACAGTATTCTGACAACCATTACCGCCACCATGGCGGTAAAGGCATAATCAGGGCAGAGGTCTGCAAATTCCAGCAACAGAGCAGCTAATTGTGTCAGTGGACTTATCACGCGGGATCCAGCCTACCTCGTTATCCGGCCCTAAATCCTTTAAACAAGGTGACCTGTTTTGTACTTACAGATTTTTTGGGGCTGAAACCCCATATTCCCAAAGGGATCACAGAAGAGACCTCCTGGAAGAGGTGGGATCCACCCAGGCTTTAGCTGCAGCACCACCGTCAATGGAACCTACACCCACCACCCTCCAGAAGACACCAGAAGAAGCGACAGCGGCAACCTTTTCCCCACTTTCTGAAAGATCCAGCTTTTTTGATCCATAAATTGCATCTGTGAAGCCTTTTTGTCTTCACCTTTGCAAGTTGTGGATGACATTTTAAAATAATCACACAGACTGAACATGTGGGTGATGACATTTGGGAAGTAGTTCATGCCATTATTAAAAACCAGAATAACATTACGCGAGCCTCTGCAGGAGACGCATGAGCCAATGCGCAGATACCACTGTCAAAAGGGCAATTATTATTAATAATTGCTCTCATCAGATTCGTCAGGAAGCCGCACCTGGTTACTAGGCTGTTCTGCAAATGCGAAAACGAAGTTGATTACCGCCACTTCCATCGCGAGAAGGTGGGTGAGGGGAGCGGTGATCTCTGCTAGTGGTTTCCTCTGAGGCAATGTATCAATAGACACTTGACCAAGGCAAAGGAAGGGTTAAGGTAATGGCACGTTATCACCTGTGGGTAGAGGCCTGGTCTGGGTGACCACTTGATACACTTTCAGGTGACTCCACATAATCGAAACTCAGCGGCCCTCACTTTCCTGGAGACAGCCGCGGGTGGAACTGACATGGGAACCAAGCTTGAGTGATCATTCTTCTAGATCGGTCAATACTCTGGGTTCCATACCCATGGATTCACTGTGAGCATTGAGGAAAGCATCGACCAGAGCTAAGGAGCAGACACTAGTGACGGCTCTGCTCACAGCGCAACAGTCATCGTTGCCCGGTACCAGGTAATGTTATCCCCACCAATAATATCGCTATATATATGGTCGTGGTGTAAGGTCATATGTGATTTTATTAGTGGCAATAATTTATTGGGTTATTGGGACTGGGAGTTGCGGGGGTATCCTGCACTCCATTAAAAGAATTATGGGGGTTGCAGGTTACATGGCTTAATATTGCAGCAAAATTAAGGCCATATTCTTGTATGGGGATGTTTTTGCATGGATATTAACACATAAAACCCATTGCCCTGCGCCCTGCAGCAGGACCTTCTGGTCTATCACATACCTGACATATCCCCACAAGGAAAATCATTTGTGAGGTCTGCGTTTCACAAATGTTACGAATGGGCGATGCAGAGTTGTAGACCAAAAGGACCTGCGTGTGTGTGTGAGAAAAACAAAGGATATTAGCTTTTGTTTTCTCCCTGCCGGGACAATGACCACGCAAAGTTAAAGTGAGAATTCTCAGCCTGCACGTGGAAAGTACATGATCCGCATCTATCAGGTGAGATCACACCGAGAATCTCCCGGGAATATCCCGAGCAGAGGCCATGGATGTAGCTACACCTGGGGTCTGCAACCTTTGACTCACAAGGTGTTTTGGAGTCCAGCTCGTCTTTGCCCCAGCAAGTCAATGGTGAAGGCTTGTTCTTGTCCAAAAGACGTGGAAAGCCACAGGTCGCAGATGCCCGCCTTATGCTATACCCGAGTGAGTCTCCTTCATGAGAAAAAGGGGGCAACGTGCACGACCTAGGGTGGGTCTATGTGTGGCCTCGACTCTGGGTTGCTCTTCTCATGGCCCAGTCCCAGAGTGGTTCAACGCATAGCCCAGAGTTGGGGAGCATCGCCTCATGCTACATATTCAAGGCTGGTCTCCTTGTTGCCAAAATTCATGGATGTTTCCTCATGGCCACCTTCTGGAGGAAAATCAATTGAATCAATTGTTGGACGGCTCGCATTATATAGCGATGAATCTTTGATGTTGTGTCAACAAGGAAATATCAGCCCGCATATTTCCAGAATAGTGGGGTTTGTTGTGATAAACAATGCACTCGCTTCATAAACCAACAGTTTCCCTGGGGCTCCCAAGTAACGGTGGAAAAATAGTGCCATGTGACACAAATCCAGGGAGTTCATCACCTTCCCTCTGGCGGTGACTCCTCCATAAGGGGACAGGGAAAGCCCGGAGAGAGATTTAAGTCACCATCCCTTCCCCCCAGAGACTGATGCTGCTTTTGAGGGGTGTACAGGAACTAAGATGTGACCTTCCCTCGACCCTCTCGAGCCCAAAAACTACCACCCCATCTCAAACACCAGGTTCCTTGGCAAACTCATCGACCGAACGGCCTACTGTCAAAGCCAACAATCTCCTAGACCCCACTCAATCAGGCTTCAGAGCCTGACACGGAACCGAAACCACCCTAACCTCAAACTTGGATGACCTTAAAAACACGGCATACTCTGCGGGACGCGCCGCATTAATCCTTCTTGACCTATCCGCCGCCTTCGACACAATCAACCACTCAATCCTCCTTGACCGCCTCCACTCCCTAGGAATTCGTGGAACCGCTCTCAAATGGATAGCATTCTTCCTCAATAATAGGAACCAAATAGCCCTACTCTCTACCGATTCCTCCCAAGCCCGACAAGTCGACATGGGAGTTCCACAAGAAGCATGCCTATCAGCCCTCCTGTTCAACCTCTTCATGGCCACCCTCCCACAAATCATTCGTTCACACAACATCCTGTGCTACAACTACGCTGATGACACTCAATTAATTCTAAAACTCCTGAACTCAAAACCCAACTGCCGACCTGACCTCACTTCCTGCCTCCTCGACATAGAGCTCTGGATGACCACAAACCACCTCTTGCTAAACCCCTCCAAAACCGAAATCATGGTATGTGGCAACACCAAACTTCTTCCACACCCACTACCCTGGCCATCTGCCTTGGGCAACTCACCGACCCTCTCTAAATCAGTAAAAAACCTTGGATGCATCCAAGATTCTGACCTAACACTCTTGCGCCAAGTCAACAACGTCTCAAAGTCCTGCCGCTACCACCTTAAAACTCTTAGGCACATTTTTCCATACCTCACCTTTCCCAACAGACTCTCCGCAGTTCAATCAATTGTAATATCAAGACTGGACTACGCTAACCCCCTCTACCTCAGAGTCCATGCATACCAACTGACTAAACTACAAAGAGCACAAAACGCTGCAGCCAAACTGCTACTAGTGCTTGGCCCTAGAGACCACATCTCCCCAGCCCTCAAAACTCTGCACTGGCTTCTGGTTGCCCAAAGGGTAACCTTCAAAACCTTATGCATTTCTCACAGGGTACTGCATAAAACCGGACCTCAAACTTCAAGACAAACTAAAACCCTATCACCCTGCACATACTCTAACATCAAGCTCAGCCGGCCTCCTAGTCATACCAAAAACAAACTCAGCCAGGTTAGGCGGATCATCATTCTCAGCCTTGGCCCCCACGTTGTGGAACGCACTCCCACCCCACATCCGACTCACTGAAGACCTCATGTCTTTCCGCAAGTTACTGAAAACTTGGCTCTTCCCCTAAAACCGACCCCAAACTCAAACTAACTCAAACTGGATAACAGCATCTCAATGACTTTTGCCCAAATGCTAGATCATAAATAGTGATGCAGCAGCAAGATCTGAGCGAGAAATCGAAAACTAATAATCTCTAAGGTTAGCTAAAAAGGACAAACAAAATAGAATGAGTAAAAAGGATCAAACCTGCGAGGTGGGTAAAAAGAATAAGTTGTATGAGAGCAGTAAAGTGGCTGAAATTAATGAAATGGACGAAATAAATGTAATGGGCAAGAGGATCAATTTGGACGAAAGGAATAAAGGGAAGAGGATGGAAAGACGAATACAAGAGACGGATGAGTGCACAGACAGATGGCATGGAATGTAAGAGTGCATGGTATAAATGTAACTAACAGAATAGACGATTCGAGTACATGAGACATGTGTAGTGCATGGGACAGATGGAGAGCATGGAACGGATCGAGTGTGTGCGACAAGTGACATGGGCTGAACCGATAATGCAGGATGAATGAACGAAGTGAGTGGAGCGGATGAAGTCGGTGGAGTGGACGAAGCGCGTAGAGCGGATGAGTGTGTGGAGCGGATGAGTGCGTGGAGCGGATGTAAGGTGTTGAGCAGATGTAGGGTGTTGAGCAGATGTAGGGTGTTGAGCAGATGTAGGGTGTTGAGCAGATGTGGGGTGTTGAGCAGATGTAGGGTGTTGAGCAGATGTAGGGTGTTGAGCAGATGTAGGGTGTTGAGCAGATGTAGGGTGTTGAGCAGATGTAGGGTGTTGAGCAGATGTAGGGTGTTGAGCAGATGTAGGGTGTTGAGCAGATGTAGGGTGTTGAGCAGATGTAGGGTGTTGAGCAGATGTAGGGTGTTGAGCGGGTGTGGAGTATGGTGCGAGTGCGCAGAGCAGGTGTAGAGTGCGGAGCAAACGGGTGAAGTGGTTGGAAGGAACGGGTGAAGTGGTTGGAAGGAACGGGTGAAGTGGGTGGTAGGAACGGAGGATCGATCTGGAAGAACGGGTGATGTATATGGACGAGACGGGTAAAGTATGTGGAAGGAACGTGTGAAGTATGTTGACAAAATGGGTCAAGTATGCTGAATGGAACGTGCGACGTATGTGGATGGAACCGGTAATGGGGATTGATCAAGTGAAAAATATGGTTGGAACGGAGGAAGTATGGGGTTGGAACAGGTGAAGTATGTGAGTGGAGCGGATGAACTGGGTGAAGTGGATGAACTGGGTTGAGCGGATGAACGAAGTATGTGGAACGGATGAACGAAGTATATGGAATGAACGGATAAAGTATATGGATGGAATGGGTAAAGTATGTGGATGGAACGGGTAAAGTATGTGGATGGAACGGATAAAGTATGTGGATGGAACAGGTAAAGTAGGTAAAACAAAAAGTGTGTGGACGAAACGGGTGAAAAGGTAGAACGGGTGAAGTGGGTGGAACGGGTGAAGTGGACGGAATGTGTGAAGATGACGTATGTGGATGGATGATGCATGGAGAAAGGATAAGGCGGGTACAACGAATGAAAGGAGCACACCGGATGATGAAGGGATGACCTGTATAGATCGGACGAAGTGCACTGATCAGAAGGAACACATAGAACTGATCGAAATGATAGTGCGCATAGAACTGAGCAAGTTCATGCAATGGATGGAATGCACGGAACAGATAGAGGGCACGGAATGGACACTGTACAAAAATGATAGAGTGCATGGAACAATATGAAGTGCATAAAATGGTTGGAGTGCATAAAATGGAGTGAATAGAACGGATTGGAGTGCATGAAACGGTCATAATGCATGGAACAGTCGGAGTACATGGAACGGATGGAGTACATGGAACTATTGGAGTGGGCCCGATCTCAAGCATCTAAGGTAAACCACCTTATCACATCTCTACGCTTACTCTCTTCTTTACACCACCATTCAACCAGAACACAGCGATACTATGACACCATTCGGTATAGCTGTTCTCATACCATCATTTGCCTCATACTCCCCATCACTCTTACTAAACACTGCTGGTTACACACCCTCCAGCCTAGGCATTCTCCTCAGGCCTAACGCAGCCACAATCGGTCTGGATAAATCCCACCAGAACGGACACATACTCTTGATCTCTCAACCACCACACCTACCGCTAAGAAGCAGCTATCACACGAATGCCACTCAAGCTGCACACATATCCGGTGCTCACACGCACCTTTATGACTCTCTCTATTCTCTCTACTGACTTGAACTTCAGTTCCCGAGGGCGTTCAACCTACCAGCGCCTTGAGACCATACCAATGGTACATAAGGCGCTATATAAATGCCAAGTAACATAACATAACAGTACTCTAACAATGGCTGGCTTTTGTAATAATCATGTATACACATTTGACATGGCGGACCTGGCTTCTGACCAAACCTCTTTTCATTCTCTTTAAGGGAAACTGCTACAAGAACTGTGCAAGCCAGCCTAGCCTCTTGCACAACCACATACAAAGCAAACAGTAGAACGGCAGAAAGACCAGCTTCCTGGAGTCACGTCATTCGTAGAAGCAATCAGGAAGGAGTTTCCGCACAGCCCAAAGGGTTTAATTACACAGTACAGCACATTGGGAAGGGAGGTGCTCGGAGAGTCAGAACGCCAGACGTTGTGTCTCAACCAGAGGTCACCACTAGGAGAGTGCAACATGGCACGGCAGGTGAGAAACTGGAGCAGTGGGATGTTGCAACCTGAGCGAGAACAGAGCACCTCAGCGGGAAGAAAGAGAACCTGGTGCAGGAACTGCTCACAAGCTCTCACACCGAGCCAGCGGGAACCAGGAGGAGACACCCACTGTCACGGAGTCTAGTTGAGGAGTTGCATCAGCGGCTACGAGATGAAAGAGCAGTCGGCCTACATGGCCCTCCCAGAGACCAATGCTCATCAGCTAAAGGTACACAGGGCCTCCGGAGGCTCGGGAGGCAAGACAAGTCCTGATGTGGGAGAAAGAGCCAGAAACCCCAGAGTGGGGAAGGAGAAAGAAACAAGTCTGAAGTGGGAAAAGAACTGATAAACTCTAGGCTAGGGAGAAAGACAGAGAGAGAGAGACCTCGGAGTGGAAGAATACAGTGGGGAGACAAATAGAAAAAAACTCAGGTGGGGAGAGAAACTGGAAGAAGCCACAGAGTGGGGAAAAGACAGAGAAGCCCAAAGTGGGTGAAAGAGCTGAGGAAGCCAGAGTGGGTAGAGAGAAAGAGACCAGCCCTACAGCAGGGAAGGAGAGAGTGACTGAAAGAACCCAAGAGTGGGGAGTAAGCGAGAAGAGAGCCTCAGAGTGGGGAATGAGAAGAGCCCCAGAGTAGAGAGAGACTGAAAGAACCCCAAAGTGGGAACAGAGAGAGAAAAGTGGGGAGTGAGAAACAGAAAAAGCCCACAGTGGGGTGAGATTGGGAGAAACCGGGGTCAAAAGGAAGAAATCCTGAGAGTAGTCACAGAGGCAGAAGGAGGAAAGCCCCGGTGCGGGAGAGAATGAGAATTTCACAGAGCGGGGAGGAAGAAAGACAGAAAGTACCCCGAGGAGAGAGAATCTCCTGAGCGGGGCGAGACGGCTAAAGACCTGGCCTGGAAAACCTTGATAACATTTCTTCACGCCAAGATCTCTATATCCTGAACTGAAACTATGAACAAAGACCTTTTTCACAAAGGGATTGGGTTGGGGTTCGAAGCCAGCAGCCACCCTCAGGTTGGTTTTTGTTTCTTTCCTTTTAGTAAATAGGGAAAGTGAATAGGGTAGAGTACGATTCCAGACAGAGGACCTTTTTTTGTTAATTTCTGACATTCTTACAAGCATCCTTTTGATGTTCCTTTATTGTAGGCAGAGGCATGTACTTGTAGATTTAGGGAAAGACTATTTTAAAGAAAAATCAAACTCTGGACAATGATCCACGTTTTCCGGACGTGGATCATTGTCCAGAAAAAAAGCAATAGGCAAACCACTTGAACATGGCCGTTTGCGGCCAGAACCCTTTGGCTGGTGTACGGTCCAGCCATTTAATCTTTGAGGAGGTACCTCACTCACTTGTGTGTTTCTTGCAGATTGTGAAGCTGAGATGCGGCCTACTTAGCACATACGGCTAGGGTCCATTAGAATTACAGGATACCAGAACCCGAGTCTCTGGTGGTACCAGTCTTCGGTGCTGGCATGAAGACGATAATGTGGTCCTGGAAAGCGACACAGATGGTGAAAGGTGAAGTCACTGTTACTGCCTCTACAGGATTGGGAAATACCACATTAGCCACGCTGCTAGCTGGTAATATGGGTTGTTTGACTTAAAAAACCTGACCTACTGCCCATTTGACCTAATTATTTTTGACCTACTGCTGAGGGAGATGCCCCGCAACGCCTCCAAATGCAGGGGAAGGACCCCACGCATCCTCCCTAACTTCCCGCCACCTCAACCTATTCCCTTTACTCCACCCCACAACTATTTTGTAATTAAAGTGTACCATTTGACCTACCGAATTAGCTCAAAAGATGCAGTCAAATGGGAGTAGATCAAGTTGGTTTTTTCCCCTTTTGTAATGGCTTGGCAGGCGAAGAACGATGGTCTGGAGGGTTGCCCAGAGCAATGCCAGAGGTCAAGATTTATTCTAAACCTTCCAGCCATCAACTCTTTTGTTTTGCAGTTGGCATTAGGGCAAATTGGACAATAGCAGTAATATGTAGGTTATACAAGAGTTGATCTAGTGACCGATTTGCTGCGTTTCCCTCACACATCTCTTGATTATGGAAAATACACAACTGGAAAATCTCTCTGGGCGCCTCGATAAACAATCAAAGGGGTCACACAGCGATTGAGATCTTATATTGAAAATGTGTTAAAAAATGATGGTAGCTTTTCAGTAGAAGTATAGAAAAGAGTTGGCCTATTCCAGTAGGAATATAGAATTAATGTGTAATGTGCATATTTAGACATACTTAAAGCGACTTCCGCATTATGTTAGTGAAGTTGATTTGAGGTTAACGTAGACCATTAGTCAATATGACCACTGTCAGTCTAAAAAAGTAGACACCCCTCGAACAGAAGGCAATGCAGGATAATTGGTTGGCCGAAGACCAACCACCTCATTTAAAGTATAAAGAATATATGCCCATTACTTATTACGTAGCTATTCAACTAGAGTGCGGCCATTTTAAGGTGACCAGAATCGCCATTTTGTTTTCTCTATGTTTCTCTTTAACATCGCCACTTTGCCTCATGTAAAACTGCTTTGCTGTAGATATTATTCTGCTTCAATGGTCCAAGTTTATTAAAGACATATTGAAACATTGAGCGGG
The DNA here is from genome assembly GCF_040938575.1 of Ambystoma mexicanum. Taxonomy (NCBI): domain Eukaryota; kingdom Metazoa; phylum Chordata; class Amphibia; order Caudata; family Ambystomatidae; genus Ambystoma; species Ambystoma mexicanum. Next base: position 20,923,544 of record NC_090936.1, on the reverse strand, counting down.
GAGCCAGACAGAAAAGCCAGTTTTCCTCCTTCACATATCCTTGGAAGCGGGGAGCAAGGCATTCTTATCAGTACACGGATGCCAGTGAGTCTCCTTAAAAGAATAGCAATGCACAAAACTAATATTAAAGGGTTTGAATAATGATGTTCTTTACGGCCCCCCTTCTGAGCACTGTGAGCCCCGGAGAGCAAGATGACCTCTAGAGCGTGAATCGAAACCAGGAGATAGTAAGGCCTGGAATGTGCCAGTCCCCCTAAGCGCAACTTGTCCATGAAAACAGAGGCGCTGTGTTCTCACAGATAAAGAATAGTGTCTGTGAATTCGAGATAGCAAACTGTTACTAAATATGGTGATCTAAAGTGTCATATTTGTCACGATGGTCAATCATCGCCTCCACTTCAAAGGGAATGAATTAGGGGCGGCATCGAATGTGTCAAATGTGTCATTACTAATTGTAAGATACTCATTTTGTATATATGTAACTGATGTACGATTTTCGCTCTCTTGCGTCCCCCGAGGTCTATTAGACACACGTCGCGGGGCTTGGGACAATTTGGCCAACTGGGACTATTTGTTTTTGCAATAAACCCTAGATTTTGGGAATACAACCTCGTGTCTGGCGTATCAGTTCGTGTGTGGTGATTGTGCCTTGTTTCCACATCCGAGGGTCCCTCAGGTGCCCCTTCACCACAAATATTCAGCCAACACTTGGCGTATCGAGAGGGTTCAAAAACAAGCAAAGAGGCAGACGCATTGGGCATATCCTGCCGTAAATAGCACCCAGTATTAGTAAAACTGGTTTAAGATCAAAGATTCAAAAAAGCGCATGTATTCAACCATACGTTGACCAAAGTATTGTTTTAACTTGTTCAAGACAAATAATAATACAAAAAACACATGTACTCAGCCTCCACGTGGTTCCACCATGGCTCTTCTTCAGGGCTGTTACTTTCATGTACACTTATTAAGCCTCTGATGGGCAATCTGTATAGACCTGAATTTCTTGCATCTCTCTTTAGATTGGCAGGACTGTAATCAGACTGGTATCTGCACAACGTGCACTAAGAGACAGACCACTGTGGAAGCCGAATCTGCTTAGTGCGACTGCGCGTAATGGAGCCGAAGTGAAAATTCCAAAACGCTTTAGCGAGAACCCTGTTAGGTGATCGATCGCTGCAGGAAGGTAGTTGCAAAGCGATGCAAAAAGAACCAGTGTCCCACGGTAAGATAACGTGGGGTTTGGTGCAGACCCTCAGCTCTAGTAGAGGCAACAGTGACAATAAGATGGCACGCAAGCAACGTGCTTATTACAGAATTCAAATGTATGGCACATCTAGAACACATTTCAAGCACAATGGATCATACATATCATTGTGTGAAAGTTACATGCATGGTGCACTATCCACTAGTGCCTGTTGGCGCCCAAGTTGTAGCTCCTGCCTACCGGTTGTTGCTCGATACCCAGAGGTTCGTTTTAGCTCCTGCTTATCAAATCTCAGTGTCAAACCCTGTTCCTCTCATGTGAAGACTTGACAGCTGCAGATAGCACGTCTTTGATATGAATAGCATCTCCGTTCCCATATGTCTTTCTTCACAGCAGGTCTGTTAGATCTTGGACTGGGCCTTGCGAGCAGGTGTAGAGGTGGCCGTGGACACACCTTGTCTTGCTAAGGCAAAGGAGATCAGCACCAGACTGGTTGCCCAATGACCAAGCCAGGATTCACCATCAAGGTGTCTTCAAGTCTTGCCACAGCTACGCTCCACTTTTAAGTAGCCGTCTTTTCCCATTCATTGATAAGGCCATGGAGCGGACTCTCCATAGTTATGGGGGACAGGGGCCCAACCCTCAATGCCGGGACTGCATCCATTCACATTGTCTGGTCGCCGTCCATCTGATCAGTGGTGGCCTCGTTCAATTTACATTCCAGGGGAAAGGTTGTACGATCAATACAGACATCATAGTCATACTGCCTAGACCTGATGTTGGCTCATCTTTCCTTCTATAAAGCCTGGGCGGCCAAGTCACAACCATGCAGAACCTTAAGCATATCCCACTCACACCTTTCAGGAACAATAGCCAATTGAAGAACCCGGCAGTGGATTTTGGGAAAGACAGGTCCTCTAGGCCCCTGCTGTGCACCAACTCAGGGGCCCTTCACTGACAATATGGGGATGTAACTGAACTGGGGAGACTAAGGGATCATACTCTCGAGAATACAGGTGGTACATGAAGGCTTGCAATGCTGTGGTTAGTGTTCAGTAGGGAAAAGTCCTGGAAACATTTTTTTAAAGAGCTACAGGGACGATAGAAGATAGTAGCAACTTTGGAAGGTAACCTTGGGGTAGAGCCTGAGAGTTTGACTGTTAATTCCCCAGATCCAAGGAATACATCCAGTGATATAGCCAGCTTTTCCTTTGACAACGTTCCGGTCATCACAGCCACGGATGAGACCACGTTCACTATTTTCATCTCTATATTGAGTCCTTCAATATCCGAAACCATCTTTCCCATGGCCATTGCATCAAACGTCGGAGGAGCAAAGGAAGCGGCCATCTCTTAAGCATCTACTACCCCTTCCCAGCACCTTATCGTTATCACTGCATGTAGAACACTTTCTTTGGAAGGGCTAAGACCAGGGACGCCATTTCACCAAAATGCCAGGCATATCGGAGGTGACACCACACAACCTTTGACCCCCTGATGACATCACAGGAAGTGATGTCATTTGACCCCACCCAAAGTGATATTGCGGGAAGTGATGGAACACAACCTTTCATCCGTTGACAAAACAGGAAGTGGTATCACATAGCATTGTACACTACGAAAAATATGGTTACGATATCACTAAAATGTGATGTACATTTCATACAAGAATGGATCGCCATATGTATCGTTAAGATAGGCTCATATTACCAAATCACTGTGAATGCAAGCAGACGTCCATGACCAAATGATGATGTGTTATTATATATCACTTACGCTTAAGCGCTTTATATAGAACAAATATACACCCAATATCACCCAACCTGTGTTGGTACTCATTTATCGACCTCAGAAAGATGAAAGGCTGAGTTGAGGTGTTTAAGATCAGACTAAATCAGTAACTCACCTCCTGAAGTGTGCCTGAAATAAACCTTTAATGAGTCTGGCAATTATTGTATAGAATTCCAGAAAGACACATTATTTGGTATTCCTAATCTTTCTTATTTAGTGTCAGTGCTGAAAGTGTTAGACTTGTGGCACTCCTGTTCTTATTTGTCTTCTTTTTTAAGGGGCCTGAACAAGAAAGCCAGCAACTCCAGAAGTAAAGAGCCACAATTGTTTGTTTTTTTAGAGGTCGCAAGGGAGACCACAGAGGTCGCAAGGGAGACCACAGAGGTCGCAAGGGAGACCACAGAGGTCGCAAGGGAGACCTCAGAGGTCGCAATTGCGACCTCTGGCGACCCCTAAATGACATCCCTGGCTAAGACTGGACATTCACAACAAACATAAATGACTAACCTAGACAACAAGCGGATTCACACAGAGTTCTCAAACACACCATGAACAAGTGCATCAGCTTTGTTATTTATGTTAACTACACCATCGTTGCCAGCTTTCGTGGGCCCTTTTGATCTTTTTTTTTTAAACTAGCATTTTATCGTGAATTTTTTTTAAACTAAAAAGTTTTATTACATTGAAATTAGTATGATGATTATAATATGTTGTAGCTTTTGTAAATTCGAACTGTATAAAAGGCACTTTAATTGGCCAATTACACACCAGGAAATAAAAAAACAAAATATTATCCTTTGTAATTAAAGACACAGAAGAGGATTTTAAATTCAATACGCTAATGTTTTTGTGAAACCTAGAACGTCAGGGAGCTCTTCTAACTGTGATTCAAAAGTCTCTCTTTCAGAACTCTGACCTAGGAAATTGAGGAACTCTGCTTGGAAGACGTTTCTGGAAGCATCACAGTTCTAGAATCAATATTGTCACACAAAGTAATATGGACGCTGGTTAAATTGGCGCTGAAGAGGCTTTGGACTACAATTCTCACCAGTCCTAGTCATTAGAGGCAATGGGGATGGATCATGGGAGTTGTAGTCCAAAACATCTAGAGAAATGCATGCTTCAATGCCTGAATTAAGCTAGATTGCAGATTCCTTATACCACCAGGCTATTCGCAGGTGACGTTACTAAGAATCAAACAGTACTTACATGGGTCAAATTTTAAAAAGATGTGAACCCATTTTTTAATCTTTAGTCGAAAGTGACAAGAAACAACACTGCTCCATCCGAATACCCGTATGGATTATTACGCTATCAAATGTGACACTGCATTGCCCAAATACCAACTTGAACCAGAAGTGTCTATATTCATGGAGGAGCTTAAAAGGCCATCCCAATTGACAAGCCACTCTTCTCACAGCACCACCTAGTTGCCATCCCTGGAAGTTCACCCCTAGTCCAAAGCCACAAAAGCACTATAGTGATGCAGCCATTAAAAAAAGGAATTGTAAAACAGTGCCCTCGTATTCATTGGAAAATGTCATGCGAATTCTAAATATATATTTAAACATATTTCTCACAATTCCATGCACTACTCATAAAAGCATTATCCAGGAGTGCACACTAATGGATGTTCCCTGAAAACTGGAAAGGGACTTATTCTCTTGCTTCTATGATCAATTTTTGGATCATCTGGCCAGGCACCAACGGATCACCTTGAGGTTAATTGTTAGAAAACACGAGGACTTCAAGGAACATTCTAGATGATTAAATGAAAGGTGCATGCGCGGATCCGCTGATGCACCCTTCGATAGATATGGGAAGCCCGCGCAACAAACACACTTGTCTGTTCCAAAGATCACAGCAAATTTCCCCAGACAGATCAAGGCAATTAAAGCGGAGCGGCTGCTCTGAATGCCTAATGACATTGCAAAGTTTGGTCTATTTCATGGGAGGCCATTATAGCAATGTCTGCAGGCAGATCACAAATGCAACATCCGGCTTTTATGCGCCTGCAATAGTATTTCACTTTCTGTTTCCGCCAGGAGGGACGCGGCGCAGGAACTGAAACTGGGGGCTTGCTTCGACGTGTCAGTTTGGGTATTTTCATGTTTAGAAAATATAAAGAAATATAATTAAGGCATGCTAGCTATGGCGGTTTAAAGAAAAAGCATGCAATGCGTGGGCGGCATCATGTGTATTTGAAACCCAAATCTCAATTATTAGTACACAGTATTTCTCAACATACTTCACTTTTGTAGCCACTTTGACACTGGCCTTCAGCTTTCACTTTATAAAAACAAAAATCCTACTAACCATGTACCCAGAATGTTTTTAACCTACGGACACTCTAAAAAGAAGACACCCATTTTCTGTGTTTACAAAGCAAGAAAAATCAGGACCTTAATTCCCCATGAAGTATAGAAACCATTGTTCTGAAAACTGAAAGTAATTCGCTTTGTAATTCTATACTTTTTAAATTACAAAAGGAATCTGAGCCTTTGTTGCAGCCTGTTACTTTTACATGCATTCAGAATGTTTGGCAGTGCCTCGCCCCTTTTCGACATCATGAAAAGCAAGAAGAAAGGGAATAGCCAGGAGGGAACCTCTGGGCTTATTTTGTTAACCTGCAGCTGTATTTGTGTGGATTGTAAAATCACTGGAAAATATTATATAGATGCACTTTTCAAATGACACACTATGTGCTGCACCCCCAATACCATCAATGAAATGGGATGCCATTTTAAACTGAAGTCGACTTGATTATGAAAAACCTATGAAAGCGCTCACTATATATCGCTTTAGTATCTAGCCATGTTCAAGGTTCCCTCTAAGTTGTGTGCATGTGCGCTTGCCCAGCTTCCTTCTGGGGGCCGCTCAGAAGATTGTTTGCAGCAAACAGAGAATTCCCACCTTCTCAAGCATTAATGAGGCACAAGCCACAGCAGTTAAAATAACTAACAATTATCCTGATATTCTGGTCTAGCCCATTTACATTACCCTTCCTATGCAAGCTTGACCGTACAAATCCTAAAACCCTAAAAACAGAATACAGCCACAAGAGATAATAACTAATATGAAAAAGTGGCTCCATGCACAGAAAAAACCTGCTAAGATATGCCTGCACACAGTAACCAAATACTGTTCTCTCCCCACCCATGACCCCTATGCTTTACTCTACCATGCTTTTACTCTAATCGCTGCCCCAGAACACATTTAGATATTACTGGACAACCTTGACTCTTCCTCTCTTGGCTCTGCGAGAGGTCATCAGTCATGTACCTACATCCACTTGTTTTGTGTGTATTGTAATTTGAATAATTCTTAAGCACCAGAACTTCTGTTACTCATGGTACCTTATCAAAAGTGCCCTTCTGGAAGACCTTCCAGCAGCTATGCTGGCCGCCCTGAGATGTGCCCTGCATGCTGCAGCATGACCCTTTCAACGGACTCTGGAAATTCAAATACCCCCCGGACCCTCCTAACTGCACTGGCTCCCCCGCTGCAAGCCCATTTCATCTTCAAATCCTGTTGCATCATCTACAAGGCTGTCACCGTGAAGTCCCCACGCTATTTCACTGAGAAACTCCTCTCCGGGGACCTGCAATCCACCATAAGTAAAGAAATGTGCAAACGTGAACTTCAACGGTGCACGAAGTAAAGAACGAGCAGACAGTCCTTCTCCGTCTATGCTCCAAGACTCTGGAACCTCCTCCTGTCAACATGAAACTCACCCCATCACTGCTGCAGTTGAGGAAAAAGCTCAAGATCTTCCTCTTCAAGGAATGGCTCCTCCATAACATAGAGGTTCAAACCCCCCACTCCCCACCACACCCAAGACTCTGATCTTGTAGATCCCTTGCTGCAAATGCCCTTCCGTGTTAGCTCCACTCTCGTTGAAGTGGTCCCCTTGAAAGTTAACGCATTATAAAACTAAAATATTAATTTGCTGTGAGTAGACAAATGTGATGCTCAGCGACTCCTACTTTAGCATTGCTAACATTACCCTACAAGTGGAGAGAAACATTGCAATAACATGTACTTGGCCTGCAAGGGATAATGGGTGTAGGCTATGCCTAGTATTACTAGCCTATGGTATTAGGGCAACCAACATTCAGACAGTAGAATGCTTTTCACACAATCTGCATCCTTTCCAAGTGTTCAATGTTGCATTGGGCATTGGCCTTAATAAATTATATTCTAACTCGCTGCTATACAAAAACAGTTCCACTTATCAGTTGTAAAATCCTACCCATTGATATAAGGGTGGATTAAGTTGCAAACAATCTTGTATGCACTGCAAAATAATTGGGGACATGCAGATTAATGATATTTTCTTAAAATAATAGAACAATGGAAAAACACTAGGCACACCTATATTAAGTAAATGGTAAATAGATGACAGAGTATAAAGTTTAATCATTTGGGGATGATATTATCTAGAGATTTGAGGTGCGGGGGAGATAGTCTCAACCTTGGCATCTAGGTTGGAAGTGACATGCAAAAAAAGAAAGATGTTCCCAATATTAGGGAACTCCCGTCCCTGTCTAGGGGATGGGAGTTCCCTAATATTGGGAACATCTTTCTTTTTTTCCATTTTCTTAAAATGCACATAATATCATGGTGACACTCTGAATATGTTTTGCTTGCAAAGTATTATGGGTATGCAAATATTCCAGTGAGTGCTTTACTGCTATAATCCCTCACTTTGTACAGTGCCCTGTCAACTAGTATTGAAGGCTAGCACAGGAGCCGGGGAGGGGTATGGTGGAAGGGCATGAGGGAACAATCCTTTCTGGTGATGAACAAATCCATAACTTTCAAAAACCATGTCAGTTGTTTCGGCAGTACAATACAGTGAAGGCCATGTGGTGTTTGTTTTGCTTAAGGATAGGCAACTCTAATAACAGTCTAGAGAACTGCACCTTCACTTTCTTTCAATGCTCAGTTGCTGAGATCATTTAAATATAAACAAGTGTTCTGCGTTTATTGACTCTACCATCCCTCTGCATCTCATTTAACTTTTAACAATAAATTGTAGTTACAGAAGAAGGCACTCGAGCTGCTGTACCTCCGAGCATTGATGTTATTAAACTAAAAAGCATATATGTGTGATTTTCTTCAACAGGGCTTCATGAGAAACCTCAGTAAGGCTCTTGTTGAATTTTGTCTAGGTTGTGGCGAGGAAGGATGGCCAAAACTGCAGGTTGTATTATGCGCCCTGTCATTTTATTTCCTACAAGCTCTGATAAGAAGTTGCTTCCTACTTGAAGTGAAATTAATTTTCAGGGAGTAAAAAAATAATTAGCTTTGCCAATAGGGATACTTCCTGCATATTAAAAGATGTTCTTTCCCATTAAAAGTCCTCTTCAGATTGGGCAGAAATATTATTATCCTAAGCTACGCATTGACTGTTACTGTTTGTTTAAAAATCAAATTTAGATGTGCGTTCACTTGCATTGACTGTTACTATTCATTTAAAATGTAGGTGTGTTCCCATTCTGCATTTATTTGTCCTGCGAGTTAAAATCCTACTTACTCCCTTTCTCTGTTTTGTTTCTGTCCCTTGCTTCCCTTGTACCCCCCACCCCACCTTAGTGCCCACTGTCTCTTCCCATTCCTGTGTTTCCTTGGTCGCTTCACCCTCCTGTCTAGTCCCTCCCGTGTGCCTCAGCTGCTCTGCCTGGTTAAGTGTAGAACACCCTGTGCCCCCTCATGGCAATCTCTAGCTCTCCTATCTTCTCCAACTGTTTCTCCATCTCCTACCCTTCACCCCTTACCAAGTCTGGCAGGAGGAAACTTAAGACGGACACGCTTGCATCCAGCCCCGGCCTTCCTATTGCTGACACTTACGTCAGTGCTTCTGCCAGAGAGAGACTCACGAACATCCTCTTTGTCGTTCTTTCTCCGACCTATGGACTCTTCATATGGTCGCTCTGCTCTCTCCCTACGCTTCCTCACACATCAATGGTGGCACCCACTGGGAGGTCCTTCTGACCTCCTCCTCGACCTCCAGGGTCATCATTAATCTCTATCAAAATGGTACCGTCTTGGTGCAAGGGCCTCAACCCAACCTCCGTCTCTTTGATAGGCTCCTCCCTCGCCTTATCAACTTCCCACCTTCCTCATCATTGTTTCCCTTGCCAACTTCACCTATGGCCTCCCCGGTACCCTCACCTGCTAGGTACACCTTGGCTTCCTTGCCTCCATCTGGCTTCACCCCCCTTCTCGTTATGGCTCCTTTGACATCTTCTACGACCCTGGCTCCCTTGCCCACACACTCAGCACTAACATCCTTGTCAGCCTCTCCCATGCTGATGCCCTTGCCACCCACTGCCAAGGTATCTGGGGCTCCCTTGCCCTCTGTGGACCTTCCTTCATGGCCCCCTTACCATCCACTACTGTCCCAGATCCCTTGCCTGCACTCCCTACAGCCCGTCTGCCTTCTCTTGGCATAATCTCTTTGGCCCACATGCCACTTACAGTTGGGACCTCTGTCCCCTGTACTCCCCATAAGTCCTTCAAGAATGGCAGTCTGCTCCACGTTGCCACACTTAACTCTTGCTCCGCATTCAAGCACTCTTCCGACATCTGTCACCTCCTTTAACACCTGGACCTTTATGTTCTTCCTCTCAATGAGACCTGGGTTAAGGACAGCTCTGTCAGCAGTATTGACACTTCTCCCTGAAGGCTATAGGATCCTCTCTGAGCCCAGGCCCAACAGGACAGGACAGGAGGGGGAGTTGCCCTGATCTTTCCTGAGTGGATCCTTGTTTCTACCATTCCCATTCAGGCCTATTCCACCTTCAAATGCTTGGTCTGCAGGCTCTCTCTCTCTCTCTTTCTCTCCTGTCTCCTGTCTTACTCTAGCCACCCTCTATCGGCTGCGGGGCCAGTCCACCCTCTTCCTCTTGGAATGGGCTGACCCGACATCATCTCTCCTTTCCTCCTCATCCCAACTCCACCTGCTGGGGGATCTTAACATCCATCTTGAATCTCCTGATTCTGAAGGAGCTTTCCGCAACATATATGCGAGTCTCTCTCTCTCTCCCTCTCCCTCTCCTTCTCCTTCTCCCTCTCCCTCTCTCTCTCTCTCTCTCTCTCTCTCTCTCTCTCTCTCCATTCTACCTCTGGTCCAACACACTGCTGGCCACACCTTGGATGCAATCATCTCCACAGACATCCCTCTCTCTATCCCTCTCACTACTCCACTCTCATGGAATCTCTTTTCTCCTTTCACTTGAAGTTCTCTTCTCCTTTAGCACTGGCACACCCTGCAACGCCTCCCACGTACAAGGTCTTCTGACCTGTGGAAAAAGTGTCAGTGGCTGCCTTTGCCTCCACCTACTCCCCTCCTCCCCCTTTTGTGGCTAACTCCCACCCTGACACAGCCCTCTCTAACCTACACCTTTCCATCTCCAATTCATCTCAACATCCTGGCCCCTGTCATGAGGGTCCGACTGAAGCCTCCCATAAAGTGCAGTTCTTTGTACCACTCTGATCTGGCTGCCCTTAAATGCAAGTGCAGGGCAGAGGAACAGAATTGGGGATCTTCAGGTGCACCCTCTGATAAAATGGCCTGCCGCCTTCTGCAAATGCAATATAGACTCTGCATCCAGCGCAATAAAAAAAAGAGTCCATATTCAAGCCTGCATCTCCACGGCATCCAATAACATAGCCAAACTTTTCAAAGCCTGTAAGGAGCTGGCCACCCCTACTGCAACATCATCCTCTACTGCACCCACCGGGGCCATTGCTGCACACTTCACATTCAAAACACAGGACATCCTGTCCTCTCTCTCTCCTCTGCACCCACTCATGCACCATCACCTCCTGGGCCCCCCCCCTTGGCAGCCCCCGCCATGCCCACCCCTCTTATCTCCTCCCTCTCCCGTGTCACACCTGAGGAGGTTTCTAGACAAGTCCGATCTATGAAAGCCTCTTCCAAACAGGTGGATCCTTACTCTCCAAAACCATCAAGGACAACATTGACTCTCTATCTCCTGCCTTGGCAGACCTCTGCAACCACTCCTTCGCCACTGGAGTTTTCCCCACTTTTCTCATGCATTCTCTTATGCACCGTCAACTAAAATAAACCTCGTCTGACCCTTCTATCTTGGCTAACTATCGCCCGATCTCCATTAATCCGTTCCTGGGCAAACTCCTGGAGAAGTTGGCTATCTCTCAGCTCACCCTCCACACAGAATTTGTTGGTGGTCTCCATGAGCATCAGTCTGGCTTTAGGGCATCCAGAGGCACAGAAACTGCTCTTTTGAACACCCGTGAAGACCTGCTCTCAAACCTTGACTCTAACTCTCCCTCTGTCCTTATTCTCTTCGACCTCTCCTCTGCTTTAGATACAGTAAACCACAACATCCTGATCACCCGTCTCTATGATACCCTGGGCATCATGGATCAGGCCCTGGCATGGCTTGCGTCCTTTCTCTCCGACCGTCCTTCCCAGGTGGAACTTGGGCCCTTTCTCTCCACTGTCACTCTCTCTACTTGTGGTGTCCCCCAGGGATCTAATCTATCCCACTGGTTTTTCAATGTCTGCATGGCCCCTTTGGCCCACATGATCTCTTCTTTCACCTCCAACTTTCAGTGTTATGTGGATGACGCACAGCTCTTTCTCAGGCTACCTTCGGCCTCTTACTCCACCTCGCTCATTCCTGACTGTCCGACACCAATTCAGTCCTGGTGTGCTGCAAACGATCTCTGCCTTAATGCCAGCAAGACAAAGATCGTCCTCATTGGGACCCCTTCACCCACTTTCCCACTCTCACTCTGGCCAGCCTCCCTTGGTCCTGAGCCCTCCGCTCTGCCTCCTCCAACTCTCTACAGTTGAGCCATTTCTCCAAACAGAGATTTTGGGGGTAGATCCTTATACTCTGCAGGTGCCTCACTCTGGAATAACCTACCTTCCTCTCTCTGTCTTTGGACGGACTGCCTTAAGTTCTGGAAACTTCTCAAGACCTACCTGTTCTCTTTCTCTTTCGCTCTTCCTCTCCCCTGCTAACCTCATTTCTCTTTGCTTCTTTCCCTCCTTCCTTCTGTGCCCCAACCTGCACAGCTAACTGACTGGTCGCCTGGTGCACCTCCAGAGCCTCAGGAGTCCCAGGCTCCCCCTGCCAGTCCTGCACTTGCCCCCAGGCCTTTGCACTCTGCATGGCACTACTGCATTATGTTCCATGAGAGGAGCAACCACTTTGCACTTAACGCAGGCCCCTGCTGGACTGGGCGCACTTATCCACCTCCCCATCCCTCGCACTTCCTGTTCTGCGCACTTGCACAACCTTGAATGTTCTAGGCCTTGCAAGTCTGTCCGGTACTCCCTCTGTTTCCGATCCCTAGCTTGGTCGTGCTTGATATTCTCATGTATAGGTGCATTGGATAACCAAATACCAAGCAACGTTAAATGTCGCCAGGTCAGCACTGTAGTATATTGATCTGTATGCTCCTCCCACTCCCCCCCTTTTTCTCATTTCCTGTCAAGCACTTACTAGTAGATATGCCTCTGGCCTAGCATGCTAGCTACTGTTTGATCATTCAGAATCTTCAAGGCCTAAGAATGACGACTGCATTCCCTTGTTCCCTTCCCGCCTTGAAGTGCTTTGAAGCAGTTCACTTGCATATAAGTACTTTACAAATAATTATAATGACTGCTCTGCTGGTCACTGATTCAAACAAATATCAGTGGAGCATTGTGGGCAGAAGCCAGGGGTTGGCTCCTATGTGTTCATGGTTTCCCGTTTTTGTTGGGCACATTTTCCTGTTTAGGGATATCTCTCTTAGCTGTAAAACTGATTTTGGATAATCGTTGTCACAACTCAGAGGATAACGTAATTTGGATATTAAGCAGAAGCCAGGGAATTTTCATCATCCTATACGGTGGAGCAGTTCTCCGGATGCAATCATCATCTTTGCACACGATATGAGAGGCAGGTTCTCCCGGCCCTGGAATTACTTCATTAAAGTGGCTCATGAACTCTTATTGACCTGTTTCCAGACACGTTCCTTTTAGTTGCCAATATTCCATCTGCAAATATTATATGCTGATAGATTTTTTGACAACCACATCAGTTACGAAAAGAGATACTTGTTTTGTGTAATGCACATGAGTGTTTATCCAGTGGCATAAAGCACACATTTGTCGCTGCACAGGAGTGCCTTTGCCAGCTACTGAGGCAGATCTTGAGGTCTTGAACCGGTTGAGTTATCTTTATAGTCACATATAAAATATTTGTTTTTTAGCCTAGATGTTTGGAAAAAATGTTGTACGATGCACCTTTTGCACAGATTTGTAAAGAATTGCAGTTGTTGGGAAGAGGACATTCCTTTCCAAACTCTCTTCGAAGATGATAGCTCACTAACTTACGCATGCTCACAAAGTGGCTCACCTCGTTAGTCAGTTGCGCACCTGGATAATAAGGTGTGCACGAACGGCAACCAGTTCTGCATAATTAGAGGGAACATTGGTCATGTTTGCATTTGTCTGATGACACCCCCCACTGCCCTGTTGAACCAGAGTAAGATATGGCATTCGAGCACAGCTGAGACTCCTCAGTGTCACACAATTCAGAAGGACATATTACGCAGCAACAAAATTAGAGTAGAATACATACCGATGTGGGAGGCACGGGAACAGCTTGCCAATACTTGCATGGTGGGTTGAGGTTAAGAGCTGGACTGGAGTACACATTTGGAATGGCCTGTGATCTGCAGCAGTGGAAAAGAGCAAAGCTGACATGGACAGTGCGGGAACGTGTGAAATAGAAAAGGTGAAACAATAAATGAATCCACATTTTAGCACAAAAAACAAAGCAAGCATTGAGTAAAATATATTTTGTTTCACTGTGAGCGTGAACCTACCGGCAGCCTTGACCGAGATCAGAAGTCACCGTGCATTAATTTACTGTAATAGAGTGACCCAGCCTCTGTGGAAAACAGGGGCTAAGATCATCTCCCCATGATAGACCCTTACTTGGAAATGTAACTAGCTGGTACCCTCCGAGTGGGGTAACTTTATGCCTTCAAAATAGAAACTGACTCCCCCAAAGGAAGACAGGCAGTGGCAGGGAAGAAAAGAAAACAGAAAAGTACTAGATGGAAGAGTCGGGCTGGATTACTGAACTGGACCTAAGACTCTAGGGTTGCAACACAAGGACTGACAACACAAGGCAAATGAGTATACAGATATAAGAGCATAGAAAGACAGGGACAACTAAGCAACAGACTCTGGAAGTGAAGAACTAAGGAGCCAAAAATAACAACTGGAAAAGATGCCGTAAAGTGATGGACTAAGAGGTCGGAAACAGGAACTAGAAGGGCCCGGCATTTCATAACCGAGGAAGCTATGGTAGACTCTGGATTGGAACGGTGAACACTGGTAATGAAATGAAACATGAAAACAGCGGTACACATATCAAGATACAGAACTGGGAAGAAAGGTAAGAGCAGAACAGGCTGGCTCTGTGCTGAAGAAAATCATTCACAGGCAGGCAGTGTACTGAGGGCCTACATACAACAGGAAGAGAAAAGAGATGTAAATGGGAGCTGTAAATGAGAAGAAGCAGAGAAGGGGTGTACATAGGATGCGCACATACACAGGAACAGAAACAAGGTGAACAGAGGAGCAGTACACAAACAGGAAGAGAAACAAGAGAAACAAAGGAGCTGCACACAAACAGGAAGAGAAACAAGATAAACAGATGAGCAGCACACAAACAGGAACAGAAACAAGAGAAACAAAGGAACTGCTCACAAACAGGAAGATAAAGAGAAACAGGAGCTGCACAGAAACAGGAAGAGAAACAAGAGAAACAAAGGAACTGCTCAAAAACAGGAAGATAAACAAGAGAAACAGAGGAGCTGCACACAAACAGAAACCAGGTGAACAGAAGAGTTGTACACAAATAGGAACAGAAACATGGTGAACAGGGGAGTTCTACACACAGGAACAGAAACGCTATGAATAGAGATGTACACAAACAGGAACAGAATCAAGTTGAATAGAAGAGCTGTACACAAACACAAATATAAACAGAGAAGCTGCACACATACAGGAACGGAAACACAAGAAACAGAGGAGCTGTACACAAACAGAAACAAGGTGAACAGAGAAGCCGTACACAAACAGGAACAGAAACATGATGAACAGGGGAGCTGTACATAAACAGGAGGAGAAACAAAAGAAACAGAGGAGCTGTGCACAAACAGGAACATAAACATGGTGAACAGGGGAGTTCTACACAAACAGGAACAGAAACAAAGTAGCTGTGCACAACCAGAAAGAGCAACTGCCCGATATACTCTCCTGCAAGGACTTTCTTTAACACGCTTGCAACTGCCTGGCATACTCTCCTGCAAGGACTTTCTTAAACACACTTGCAACTGCCTGGTATGCACTCTTGCCAGGGCTTTTCTCTTGTGGGCTCTCCACACACTTCTAAAAGTAATACCTTCAAGGTCGGATTGGGCCATCGGCCTTTCGGGTCGTGGCCGGGCTGAAATCGTCCATGGGGATTGGGGGCCGGATTCTGGCCACTTCTGGGACGGTTTGAAAAACATTTTTTTTTAAACATTTTTTCAAATTCTTTTTTCTTTCAAAAAGCCTTTCATCCTTCTTAGGTCGATAAATGAGTACCAACACAGGTTGGGTGATATTGTATGCATATTTGTTCCATAAAAAATAGCGTAAGTGTTATCCAATAAGATTATCATTTGGCCTTGGACGTCTGCTTGCATTCACAGTAATTTGAAAATATGGATCTATACACACTGATATTAATGATACATATGCTGATCCATTCTTGTATGAAATGTATATCACATTAGTGAAATCATAACAATATGTTTCGTAGTGTACTTAGGAACAATGCCATTTGATGCCACTTCCTGTTTTGTCAAGGGGTGAATGGTCGTGTTTCATCGCTTCCCGGGATGTCACTTTGCATTGGGGTCAAATGACATCACTTGTGGTGATGTCATCAGAGGTCAAGGGTCATGAGGCGAGGGGTGGGCTACTTTTCTGAGGCAATAGGTGGCCCACTTTGTTTTGGGTGACCAGGCCTATTTCTTGTCCCAGTCCGACCCAAAATACCTTCTTGTGTTTTCCTCATCTAATAAAGTATCCGCCTGGTACACTATCCTACCAGGGCTTTTCTTAAATGTGTATTGCATACACTCATAATCTTTAAAGTCTCTTTTCGTCTGTTTCCCTTTTAAAGAGATATTCACTGTCTTCTCTTTCAAGTACTTCATTCGCTTCCTTTACAATTATTCGCCTTTGGCATGTCTGGCAATGCGCCCCAGTGTCCCTGCCTCCCTACCATGGACTCACCGGTTCATGCTGGCATACTTCATTCCTCTCGCGGCAAGCCGTTGGTGGTCGTTCTGTGTTTCTTCCCGTTTTGCTGCCTTTGTTCCTCTGCTTCTCTCTCTCGAGACCTGCTGGACACTTTTGCTTCATGTCAGGCTTCGGTAAGGCAATCGCAGCTGCTCAATGCCTGCGAATGCCGAGGAGCCCTGCGTCGGCTTCTGGCGTTCCCGCAGCGTGTTCTCTCTCGTGCTCAGCTTTCCTCCTCTGCCTCTCTGAGCAGGATGCCACCACAGAACTTTTGGTATCCTCACGGACTCTCGGTCCACACCAAGAGAAGCAGCTTTCTCCTTACAGCAGCATGCCTCAATCAGCTGCTACTGTTGTTTAAATTTCACAGCCACAGGTATGCGCTCAGAACAACTAGAGCACAGCTTGTATTCTTGGGCTTTTCAGCTTTGCATTACTCAAATCATCTTCCTCGTCCCAGAATTCTTGCAGTTGTGGGAGTGGCAGTCCATTCTTGATGTTTTACATGTAAAGTCTGGGTTCTGAGGGATCGTTAAGGGCACGTCATCTCTTGATGAATTGTAGGTAGAGTCTGAGTAGGTGTTTTCATGAGTCTTCGAGGGTAAATCAGATGTTGATGGCTTGCATACAGATCTTGTTAGAAGGTCTTTAGTACCCTTGCTGGGTGGATGATGGGACATAGGCATTAAGGCATTGGGCATGGATGGGGTATCCTCAAGAGAGGAAGGGCAATACCATGCCTTGTCCGATGGTGCCCTGCTACTCACCCGGAGGTTGTCCCCTCCCCCCCGTTCAGAATTGGTTGTCTGCATCATACTCCAAGATGCCTTCACAGGGTTCACCTATTTCCCTCAGTTCTGTTCCCGGGGCATGGGGGTGATGGCCCCAGCCTCTACCCCACGCTCAGGTATGTCATTGATCACGTAACAGGTCCTATGAAGTCATTCATGTATGGCACTGTCGCATTTGGTGATGTAATAAAAGCAGCCTTATGCCTGCCAAAAAATATCTGTGTGTGGTGTCACTCACTGGGCCTGCTGCCTGTGTCTTCCACAGGCATTCCCGAGCCCGCCGTAGAGCCCCGGCCCGCAGTGATCATTTGGCCTCTGCATTTAAGCTCGATTAACGTGAAACTGCTGCAGGCACATCTGTGTGGCCAGGTAATGGGTGTGGCAATAGTCATGTCCCTTAAAAGATGTGAATGGTGACTGATTTGAAAGGGGAGGGTGCACAGAGCCGCATGCTGTGGGAGACGATGACCTAAAGTAATTGTGTGTCGTTTAAGATGTATTTTCTTTCACTGCGTTTCTTTCAGCTTTGATAGTGCAGTTGTAGCATACAGTGTTGGGGGTTCAATGGAGGAGAGCAGGACCTAGGTGTGGGGTTTCGGTTTGGAATAGCGGGAGGGAGAGTGATGGTGCGAATGGAGTTGATGGGGAGGGCGAGGGGGGGTAACTAGGGGGCAGATTGGAACATAGCGCCACTTCTTTTTTTGGTATAATTTGACCCCTTCACGCAGCACCCTCTGCACCCCTTTGTGAGCATGGCTTCTATAAACGCCAAGATCTGTTTTTCTCGACATGCTGAGTGCAGGGGCTTGGCGCAGCATTGCCTGAGTGCAGGACGCGCAGCAGCAGTGCCTGAGTGCAGGGCGCACAGCAGCAGTGCCTGAGTGCAGGGCGCGCAGCAGCAGTGCCTGAGTGCAGGGCGCGCAGCAGCAGTGCCTGAGTGCAGGGCGCGCAGCAGCAGTGCCTGAGTGCAGGGCGCGCAGCAGCAGTGCCAGGGTCACTGTTGAAGCAGCGCCTGAGTGCAGGGAGCGCAGCAGCAGTGCCAGGGTCACTGTTCAAGCAGCTACTGAGTGCAGGGAGCGCAGCAGCAGTGCCAGAGTCACTGTTCAAGCAGCTACTGAGTGAAGGGAGCGCAGCAGCAGTGCTAGTGTCACTGTTGAAGCAGCGCATGATTGCAGGGCGCGCAACAACAGTGCCAGGGTCACTGTTGAAGCAGCCACTGAGTGCAGGGGCACGCAGCAGCAGTGCTAGGGTCACTGTTGAAGCAGCCACTGAGTGCAGGGGCACGCAGCAGCAGTGCCAGGGTCACTGTTCAAGCATCACCTGAGTGCAGGGGTGCGCAGCAGCAGTGCTAGTGTCACTGTTGAAGCAGCGCATGAGTGCAGTGTCACGCAGCGGCAGTCCCAGGGTCACTGTTGAAGCAGTGACTGAGTGCAGAACACGCAGCAGCAGTCACTGTTGAAGCAGCGCCTGAGTGCAGGGAGCGCAGCAGCAGTGCTAGTGTCACTGTTGAAGCAGCGCATGAGTGCAGTGGTGCGCAGCGGCAGTCCCAGGGTCACTGTTGAAGCAGTGACTGAGTGCAGAACGCGCAGCAGCAGTCACTGTTGAAGCAGCGCGTGAGTGCAGGGGCGTGCAGCAGCAGTGCCAGGGTCACTGTTCAAGCAGCACCTAAGTGCAGGGGTGCGCAGCAGCAGTGCTAGTGTCACTGTTAAAGCAGCGCATGAGTGCAGTGGCGCGCAGCAGCAGTCACTGTTGAAGCAGCGCCTGAGTGCAGGGAGCGCAGCAGCAGTGCTAGGGTCACTGTTGAAGCAGTGCCTGAGTACAGCAGTGCGCAGCAGCAGTGCTAGGGTCACTGTTGAAGCAGCACCTGAGTGCAGGGAGCGCAGCAGCAGTGCTAGTGTCACTGTTGAAGCAGCGCCTGATTGCAGGGAGCGCAGCAGCAGTGCCAGGGCACTGTTGAAGCAGCGCCTGAGTGCAGGGAGCGCAGCAGCAGTGCCAGGGTCACTGTTGAAGCAGCACATGAGTGCAGCAGCGCACAGTGGCAGTCCAAGGGTCACTGTTGAAGCAGTGACTGAGTACAGCAGTGTGCAGCAGCAGTGCTAGGGTCACTGTTGAAACAGCGCCTGAGTGCAGGGAGCGCAGCAGCAGTGCTAGTGTCACTGTTGAAGCAGCGCCTGATTGCAGGGTGCGCAGCAGCAGTGCTTGTGTCACTGTTGAAGCAGCGCCTGAGTGCAGGGCGCGCAGCAGCAGTGCTTGTGTCACTGTTGAAGCAGGGCCTGAGTGCAGGGCGCGCAGCAGCAGTGCTAGGGTCACTGTTGAAGCAGCGCCCGAGTGCAGGGCGCGCAGCAGCAGTGCTAGGGTCACTGTTGAAGCAGCGCCCGATTGCAGGGCGCGCAGCAGCAGTGCTAGGGTCACTGTTGAAGCAGCGCCTGAGTGCAGGGAGCGCAGCAGCAGTGCTAGGGTCACTGTTGAAGCAGCGCCTGATTGCAGGGCGCAGCAGCAGTGCTAGGGTCACTGTTGAAGCAGCGCCTGAGTGCAGGGCGCGCAGCAGCAGTGCTAGGGTCACTGTTGAAGCAGCGCCCGAGTGCAGGGCGCGCAGCAGCAGTGCTAGGGTCACTGTTGAAGCAGCGCCCGATTGCAGGGCGCGCAGCAGCAGTGCTAGGGTCACTGTTGAAGCAGCGCCTGAGTGCAGGGAGCGCAGCAGCAGTGCTAGGGTCACTGTTGAAGCAGCGCCTGATTGCAGGGCGCAGCAGCAGTGCTAGGGTCACTGTTGAAGCAGCCACTGAGTGCAGGGGCACGCAGCAGCAGTGCCAGGGTCACTGTTCAAGCAGCACCTGAGTGCAGGGGTGCGCAGCAGCAGTGCTAGTGTCACTGTTGAAGCAGCGCATGAGTGCAGTGGCACGCAGCGGCAGTCCCAGGGTCACTGTTGAAGTAGTGACTGAGTGCAGAACGCGCAGCAGCAGTCACTGTTGAAGCAGCGCCTGAGTGCAAGGAGCGCAGCAGCAGTGCCAGGGCACTGTTGAAGCAGCGCCTGAGTGCAGGGAGCGCAGCAGCAGTGCCAGGGTCACTGTTGAAACAGCACATGAGTGCAGCAGCGCACAGTGGCAGTCCCAGGGTCACTGTTGAAGCAGTGACTGAGTACAGCAGTGTGCAGCAGCAGTGCTAGGGTCACTGTTGAAGCAGCGCCTGAGTGCAGGGAGCGCAGCAGCAGTGCTAGTGTCACTGTTGAAGCAGCGCCTGAGTGCAGGGTGCGCAGCAGCAGTGCTAGTGTCACTGTTGAAGCAGCGCATGAGTGCAGTGGCACGCAGCGGCAGTCCCAGGGTCACTGTTGAAGTAGTGACTGAGTGCAGAACGCGCAGCAGCAGTCACTGTTGAAGCAGCGCCTGAGTGCAAGGAGCGCAGCAGCAGTGCTAGTGTCACTGTTGAAGCAGTGCATGAGTGCAGTGGTGCGCAGCGGCAGTCCCAGGGTCACTGTTGAAGCAGCGCCTGAGTGCAGGGCGCGCAGCAGCAGTGCTAGGGTCACTGTTGAAGCAGTGCCTGAGTGCAGGGAGCGCAGCAGCAGTCCCAGGGTCACTGTTGAAGCAGCGCCTGAGTGCAGGGAGCGCAGCAGCAGTGCTAGGGTCACTGTTGAAGCAGCGCCTGAGTGCAGGGAGCGCAGCAGCAGTGCTAGGGTCACTGTTGAAGCAGCGCCTGAGTGCAGGGCGCGCAGCAGCAATGCTAGGGTCACTGTTGAAGCAGCGCCTGAGTGCAGGGCGCGCAGCAGCAGTGCTAGGGTCACTGTTGAAGCAGCGCCTGATTGCAGGGCGCGCAGCAGCAGTGCTAGGGTCACTGTTGAAGCAGCGCAGCGCCTGATTGCAGGGCTTGCAGCTTGGCGGAGCGGCTTCCCCACTGAATCCACATCCCTGTGACTGTCATCTTTAAGGCTGTGGGGGAGGGGTCCAGATTGCCTGCCAGGGTGGGAGAACATCTCCGCGATGAGATGTCAGAATGTCACACCGTGTAAGATCCCTCCATAGACTGGGGGCTGGGAGGATGTGCGCAGCTGGGTTAGACACAAATAAAGGTTTCCAGCTGGCGTGCCTTTTTCATTGCCAGAGGGGGGCGTGCTCTGTGCTCCAGTGCACCCACAGACGTGCACAGCTCTCATCTGCACGAGTACAGGCCTTCCCTATCAGAAGCTATGTGTGACATCACTGCTGCTGACCTCTAGTAGGAGAATGACATCACCACTGAAACTGCAATCATTTATTACAGTTGCTTTGTAGGGCCGCGTGTGCTGCTTGAGCCGCTGTCAGGAGCTTTTCGGGTTCCTCTCTTTCTGTGACACTTTACAGCCATTCATTGATGAGGAACGGTAGTATTTTTTATTTCCTGCACTGCTATAACTTAACAGAGTAGGGGCCCATCATTTATTTTAAACCACAAAACTCTTTTTAGATGCATTGCAGTAAACTGCTTAAACTCATTTGTCTGCAGCACATTACAAGCTGCCTGTGAAGTGGCAGTGCTCATGATCCAAAGCGATTCTGCATTCATCACATGTAACAGCAACTGGAGAATAAATGTGTTAAAGGGGCGTCATGGTTGCAGCACAACATCTAAAAAACAAAGAAATGTGCCAGCTATGTTAGTCTACACAGGCCTAATAATACCCACTCCATGAACTGCTCATAGTCCCACAAGTATCGTGGAAGACATCACCCATAGCATCTGAAATGACATCACTGATGACATCACATGAGGCTCCTTTCATTATGAAAGCTCGCAAATGAATTAATTAGCCTAATTAAGGCATCAGCTGGTGCTTTGATTTGCAGCAACACGTTTTATATTACCCATGGCTATTGAGCTCTCCCCACCAGCATTTCAAGACGACGAGCAACACGTGGCTATTTGACAAATTCGACTAAGGCCTCTCTATTGGTCGCCAATATCCACGTTATGTTATGCTGGGGGACTGTGTGTAACCCAAATGTGTAACCAGCTAAGCTCTCAAGTGGCAAAACGTCGTGATACCTGCGGGTTTGGGCATGTAACAAATGCAATAAATAAATAAATAATACACACAGTGGGCTTTAAAAAAAAATGAAGGCTAGTCTCTATAAAATGTTGAAGTTTACATACTTTTATAAACTCTTATTAAACATAAAACTAACATTAACAGTGAACATAATTTAAAATAAAACCTACATTAAAGCATCAGGCTTTCTGCATCTTTCTCCGTCGTAGCCCCCCCCCGTTCGGTGGTCGTGGAGCAGAAGAGACTGAGCACCCGAACTTGCAAGGCTTCATTTAAAGGGTCCCTATTGGAGGACACAGTTGGAAAAGGTGAACGGACAGAATCGCAAAACGCGCTATTCTCACAGTCGCCTAATCATCGTTCTCTTTGCGCAACGTATCGTATTAAACGACACTACATCGTGTACTAATTTACAGTTCTACAAATCTTCCTCGGAAACACAAGTCAACTACCCCAACACTTTAGGTCCTACCCTCCCTTCTCCCCCAGGACTGACATGCACCCAGGCTATCACTAAGCATTGCCCTCCTCCCTCGCTGTGTGTGTAGCATTTTCTCTCCTGCAGCAAATTACCTTCTAGATCCCAGGCGGGGGCACAGCCTACGCTTCACGGACAAGCCAAGACACTCTGAAACTACTACGGTGGTAATTTGGCACAATCGTTTACGTCAGGGTTGTCCAACTCCAGGCCTCAAGGACCGGGATCCTGACGTGTTTTCAGGATATCCCTGATTAATATTCATAAGCGCACATTTGCTTACATTTAGAATAATTGTATGCATATTTATCTCTTGAATATTAATGAGGGGTATCCTAAAACCTAACCTGGATCCGGCCCTCGAGGCCTGAAGTTGGACAACCCTAGTTTACCTCAGGAGGAAGCCACAGTGGCTACCTGTGAACTGCAGCCCTGTGGCCCCTCTCCCGAGGAAGGACAAATCTGGGGAAAAATCTTGGCAGGCACAAAAATAACCAGTATGGCAGAATCCTTCTGTTAACAAACTCTCCCTTCGGTAACGCTGATCCGCTGTCAATCCAGCGATATCTGGTAAGTTTTATCCAGAGGTTGAGATTTGGGTTTGAAAGATCCGAGTTGCAGGTAGGCCGTGTCCGGCTCCAAAACTGCCGACCCGGGTCGAGAGCCCCAAGAAGACGCAGACGCAAGAGGGAAAGGAGAACTCTACGCAGCAGCGAAGGCGGGTAAGTAATCGTCTCTGTGAGAGGGACGAAAGCCTTGAAAGAAAGACACACGGAAAGGGCAGAAGAGGGAAGCAGAGTGAAGAAACGGAACTGCCGTAAAAAAGGGAAGACAGGAGTACCGAAAGGAGAATGATTATAAAGGCGAGAAACAGATAAGTAAACAGAAGCACCAAGAGCGCCAGGTAGAGCCCCGAAACAGAAAGTGGGGGAAGCAAAAGAGAGTTCCGAGCATGGAACAAGAGAGAAAACTAGCGTGTGGCCGGAAGAAAGGAATTGGGATCCAGAGCGTGTGTAACGCGCCGTCTGCCGGGAGTTCGAATGCTAAGAACCTTTGGGCAGCGGCCATGACAGAAAAGTCTAGACCATCACCAGGAAATGAGAAGGGAACGTGATGGCACATTCTAATGGCGGCTAAACTTCCATATGTGCCAAGAGCCTGAGCGCATGACAGTATATTGGGATTAGCCCTTGGTCAGGTGTAGTTGAAAAAGTCATGTTTTAAGAGAATTGCGAAATTGGAGAAATGTGGGGGCATTCCAAGTCAATGGAGGGATCAACTTCCAGAGGGTGGGTGAGTGACAAGAGAAGGAGTCCCATAGGACTCCATGGGGATGGGGACAATGGAAACACTGGTTCCATCTATGACGGAGCCGGTGTTTCCATTTCTGCCTGCAAGCGGGGGGCGTTACTCCCGCCAGGTCTGACCTGGCGAGAGTGACACCTCCCGCCTGCGGAACTCAGAATCATCCGGTCCCGAAACAACGGTGGCAGCGAATTTACCGCCACCATTGTTTCCGGACCGTCAGGGTCGTAATGAAGCCCAACGTCTTGTGGGATTTTTACTCATGTACAACTGAGTATCATCTCATATTGGTGGATGGCTATATAGGGATATTTGAGTGCCCAGAGGCTCCATTTCAAGGTAAAAAGGGATTGGTGAGAGGATGGAGCCTTGGGGGACTCTTCAGGAGATGGTTAGAATGCCATGAGATCATCTGGATGGTCTGGCATCTGACCGAGAGGTAGGAGGTAAACCAATTAAGGACAGTGCAAGAGAATCCCATACTGTCGGCAAGGAGGGAGAGCAAGATATGCAGGTCCATGGTGTTTAATGCAGCCAAGAGGTGAAGGAGGACGAGGCGGCATGAGTCACCCACTTGGATGGTGGCTGTCTCGATGCTACACTTGGGGCAGAACACTGACCGAAGTTGTTCGATTCTGGTATGTAGTTGTGTAGCGACGACTTTTTCCAAGATTTGGCAAACAAACGAGAGGTTTGTAATAGGCCAGGTCGTCTGGGTCTAGGGTTGGTTTTATCAAAAGAGGTCTTGAGGTTGTACGGGACCGACCCTTCTGTGAGGAAGGCATTAATGATGCTGAGAAGCATGTTGAGCGCCGGGCCCATCAATTGGTGAGCATTTCGTACAATAGTTTACTACTTCAAAGAGGGCTATGCTGCAATGGTAATGCAGTAGTAAGCACCTTTGGCCCCGGTAATCAGAATCCTACAGTTGGCATGGAGAGATTTGAGGTTGGTGTTACGGGTTTTGTGCCAGCATTTCTCTAGGGCTCCGATTGAGCATTCATTGGAGGCAAGTTAGGGGGTGTACCAAGGGGAAGATGGTTGGGCCTTAGCACAGTTTTTCTTTTAGGGTGAGTATCACGAGAGCCGAATAATAGGGGTACTGATTATTGCATTGCTTAGAAGCTGGAGGGATTCAGCTTGAAGTACCGCATTATTCACCCTATTCTTACCAGTAAGGGTTCCTGAGATTCAATAAGGCTCATCTGTTTGATGAGCCTTAACATGCACTGGCATGCGTCAGCATTCGCTACTTTGCTGCAACGCTGCAAAGTCTGTTCAAGTAAAGTGGTGCCAGACACGTTTCCCTGATCCGTGTGTTGCAAACATACAGCTCTGCAACATGAAGTGCCCACGATTAGACTCACATCTTGCAACTGAGGCTCTAGATCTATATGTGACCCAGAGACATATTAATAAGTGGCACACAGGGCAATAGGTGGCACAAGCGGCAGGATGATCCTTGGCCTCTGGTCTGGATGCCGCATTCAAATATGTCAGCGCGCTTTCTTTTCACAGAACCTAATTAACGCATCAGGATATTGTCTAGTGCACTTCTAAGGCTGAGCCTGATGCCTCGCTGTTCCTTAACAACTACGTTCCAATGTCATCTGTTCATTCTTTAATGTGTTCTGCGTTAACTGTAGTGCATGCAATTTATTCATTCACTGTAGCACAATTTACGGAGCATTTTCCCCATTTTCTGGGAAATATGCTCATCAGATATAATTACCAAAGCTCTTCTCTTAGAGCATGGGACATGGTTTGGCCAGTTAGGTCGGCAAATCAAAGAGCCATGTTTTTAGTGCTTTCCTGAAAGTCAGATGCCCTTCTATTGTACAAACCCGCACCTTCGCCACCCCCCCCCCAACCACCTCTGAGGCAGCAGCTAATAAGAAAAACCAGGGCCGAAAGAAACTGGGTATTCAGGACTACATCTCCCAACATGCATCAGGTTTAGGGATCCAAAACCCAGAGCAGATTTCACAGGGAAATATACTCTATGGGGAAATGCCAACACACCCAGAGACACCCCCTTAGGTGTGGTTCCTCGAAGGGGAAAACCCCCGACTTGTATACCATGCCGTCCTAGAGAAGCTGTGCGTGTTAAGGGGAAAGGTTTTCTCACTTCCTTGCAGCTGCAGCATTTATAGAGAAATGCAATTCCTTACCTTTTTTCAAATGAAAAAAACGATTCTGCAAAGGTGGGAACTTACCAGAGGTTTTCCTGTGCCCTAGGGCGGCTTTTTCAACATCAGGAGCCCACAAAACAAACATCAGTGCAGCGGAACAGCAAAGAGGCAAAGGCAGGAGCAGAGCAGCTAACACCAGCGCCAGCATTTGGAAGCCAACAAAGAAATCCAAGATGGAGGCAAGCCTTATGAAGACTTCCTTCACCTGGCTTGGAATGGGGAGTTAATCAGCCAACTAAATCAAAGGTTTGCCTCAGCCAATGGGAGAAAGGTGAGGGCTGTTTACTGTTTACAGAAGCTAAGAAACAGACAGTGCGTCTTTTGGGCTGGAAGCCAAGGAGAAGAATTTGCTGATAAAGTCAGAGAGCACCAGAGCAGTGGAGCCCCTTGTGCCAAGACGAGGGGTCCCCTCCAGTGAGGAGGGAGTCCCCTGAACTCCAGAAAAGGGATGTGGCTCCAGCAAGGTGGTGAAGAGCCCACCTCAACCCCAAAAGAGGGGTGTGCTCCAGCAAGGTGGTGAAGAGCCCACCTCAACCCCAAAAGAGAGGTGTGGCTCCAGCAAGGTGGTGAAGAACCCACCTCAACCCCAAAAGAGGGATGTGGCTCTAGCAGGGTGGTGAAGAGCCCACCTCAGCCCCAAAAGAGGGATGTGGCTCCAGCAAGGTGGTGTAGAGCCCACCTCAACCCCAAAAGAGGGGTGTGCTCCAGTGAGGTGGTAACAAGCCATCCTGGACCCCAAAAGCAGGGTGTGCTCCAGTGAGGTGGTAACAAGCCATCCTGGACCCCAAAAGTGGAGTGTGCTCCAGTGAGGTGGTAACAAGCCATCCTGGACCCCACAAGAGGGGTGTGCTCCAGTGAGGTGGTAACAAGCCATCCTGGACTCCACAAGAGGGGTGTGCTCCAGTGAGGTGGTAACAAGCCATCCTGGACTCCACAAGAGGGGTGTGCTCCAGTGAGGTGGTAACAAGCCATCCTGGACCCCAAAAGTGGGGTGTGCTCCAGTGAGGTGGTAACAAGCCATCCTGGACCCCACAAGAGGGGTGTGCTCCAGTGAGGTGGTAACAAGCCATCCTGGACTCCACAAGAGGGGTGTGCTCCAGTGAGGTGGTAACAAGCCATCCTGGACCCCAAAAGTGGGGTGTGCTCCAGTGAGGTGGTAACAAGCCATCCTGGACTCCACAAGTGGGGTCTGCTCCAGTCAAGCACAGAAGGACGTTCCTGAACCCCAGAATAGTGGTGTGCTCCAGCGAGGACATGACAAGCCCCCACTGGACCCCAAAAGTGAGGGGGTGAAGAGCCCCCCCATAACCTCAAAAGTGCGGTCTACTCCAGTGAGGGGGATGAAGAACCCCCTGGACTGCAAAAGTGGGGTCTGCTCCGGTGAGGTGCGAAAGATCGCACCTGAACCTCAGAAGAGGGGTGTGCTCCGGTGAGATGCAGAAGATCACACCTTAACCCCAGAAGAGAGTGTACTCCAGCAAGGGTTTAATGAGCCCTCCTGAAACCCAAAAGTGGGGTCTGCTCCTGTGAGAGGGTGAAGAGCCTGTCTCAACCCCAGAAGAGGGGTGTGCTCCAGTGAGGGAGTGAAGATCCCCCCTGAAACCCAAAGGTGGGTCTGCTCTAGGAAAACAAAGAGAAGTCCCCTAAAGCCCCAAAGAGGGGTGTGCTCCAGCCAGGGGGTGAAGAGCCCCCATGAAAGTGGAGTCTGCTCCAGTGAGGCAACGAAGAGCCTGCCTGAATTCCAGAAAAGGGGATTGGTTCCTGCCAGGAAAAGGTGAGACCCTGGAACCTCAGAAGTGGGGTGGGCTACAGCGAGAAGAGAAAAGCCCACTGAGACCAAAAGAAAGAGGCTCCTGACCCAAGAGAAGGGAGGAGGGAGCAGAAAGGAGTGCGAGCAGAGCACTATATCCCGGGGTGTGGACTAGAGAGCAGGGTACTAAATCCCTGGAAAGTCAGCAGGGCACTATATCCCTGGGAGAGTTATCAGGGCACTATATCTCTAGGTGTGGACCAGAGAGCAGGGCACTATGTCTCTGGGTGCGGACTAGAGAGCAGGGTACTAAATCCCTGGGAAAGTCAGCAGAGCACTATATCCCTGGGAGAGTTATCAGGGCACTATATCCCTAGGTGTGGACTAGTGAGCAGGGCACTATATCCATGGTGTGGACAAGTGAGCAGGGCACTATATTCCATTCTAGTGAGCAGGGCACAATATCCCTGGAGAGGTGGGCAGGGCACTATATACCTGGGAGATTGAGCACGGCACAACGTCCCTGGGTGTGGACTAGAGAGCAGGGCACTATATCCCTGGGTGCGGACTAGAGAGCAGGGTACTAAATCCCTGGGAAAGTCAGCAGAGCACTATATCCCTGGGAGAGTTATCAGGGCACTATATCCATGGTGTGGACAAGTGAGCAGGGCACAATATCCCTGGAGAAGTGGGCAGGGCACTATATACCTGGGAGATTGAGCACGGCACAACGTCCCTGGGTGTGGACTAGAGAGCAGGGCACTATATCCCTGGGAGAGTTAGCAGGGCACTACATCCCTGGGTGCAGACTAGTTATCAGGGCACTGTATCCCTAGATGCAGACTAGTGAGCAGGGCATTATATCCCTAGGTGTGGACTAGTGAGCAGGGCACTATATCCCTAGGTGTGGACTAGTGAGCAGGGCAGTATATCCCTAGATGCGGACTAGTGAGAAGGCTCTATACAGGCATCTACTTAAGGACTGTAGGCCAGCTCAGTGCAGACAGCATCGAGTAGGTTTATGGTCATGTGGCCAGGACCTGCCACTCAGCTGCTCCACTCACCACCTCTATCACCAGTCCTCCCAAAGTATCCTCATCGCCAGCATCCTCAGAAAAGGGCCCGATTGGGCCAATGGCAAAACCCACTATCCTTTGTTTCACCTACAAAGTAGTCGCTACTACTGCTACTCGCTAAAAAACATCACCATGTATCACTTCCCTCCACAGCCTATCCCCACCCTCGCTACGGTTTGAGTGGCCAAGCACCCTGGGCATCCCTAGCAAGCTACTGTAGCTGACCTCATCAATGCACCTCAAAACACATTGTGTATAGGCGCATTATAAATACCCAATACATTAACTATGACCTTTACCCCCATCCAACACCAGTGGACGGCATGCACACGCCCAGTCATGTTGATCAATGCTCGCTCAGCAGTCGTTCACGTTGCAGAGATGGCTGAGCTCATCTTATAAAACAAACGTGGTGCCGTTAATCACTGAAACGTTTACCTTATCCACCCCCTATATTTGCTACCCCAAGGCTACTTTCTCCAACATGCCGACTGCCAGGAAGGGCAGGTGGCGGAGTGGCAATCATCCAAAGGAGCGATTGGCTATGGTCCATCATCCCCTCTGCCAGAACAATCCACATTCTCTCGACTAAAGCCACTATTCCCCCATGATACTGCTCGAAAAAAGTTCATGCTAATAACGACTTGTGCTACAGATTTGGGAGTTCGAGGGGGTTTAGGGGATGAGTTTGCAACACAAAGCTTTTCTGTAGCCTTGGCTATCGGAAAGAATAGCACTAAATATCTGACATTTCAAAGCAAGCTGCATCACAGAAACAGTGAGTATTGTGGGGGAATGGAAAAGGCCAGGGAGGTCAGGAGGCCATCATGGGTGTGGGGGGAGTAGGCACACAGGAGGGGGGCTCTTGGAGAGGGCCTGTGGGGCAGGGAAGCATTTTGGGGTTTCGCTATTTTTCCTGATAACCGCGGGTATAGTAACTACAGATAACCGAGGGTATCTGTAGTTCTGTACCCATGGCTATAGTAAAGAAGGGTTTTTAAAAAAGAAAATATATTTTTACAGTTAGTGTCATTGGGGTGAAAAATCTCTGCCCATGCTCAGTGACACGATAGGCACCCAGTACTGGCATCCATGCAGTAACAGGTTCCGACCCTGCTTAGCTTCAAAGCGAGGAAGGGGCCGGCCCCCTCAGGCCATGTTGCCTAATAAATTAGCACACGTTTAAAAACCACTGGCCCCTTCCTTGCTTTGAAACGAAGCAGGGTCGGTCCCGGGTGGGAGTCCATGGATGGGAGTCCCGGGTGCCTATTCTGTCACTGGCCATGGGCAATGATTTTTCACCCCTGATTTCACTGTTGCTGTCCATGGGAATATTTCACTACACATTGCTGGATTTAAAAGGTGAGCACATTTTAAACTTTGCCAGCATAGTTATTGGAACATTTCCTCTCTCAGGTTATTTTTCTGATGTTCATTACTTTTCTTTTTAAAAGTCCAATGCTATTTTGTCTTTCGCTCTATCTTCTAAGGGGAAGGTCAAATGAACTACATTGGTATATTTCACTTTAAGATAAAAGTTCACCTACTGTGTGTATATTCATGGGTGCCAGCTTTTGATTTTCACTATGGGGCATATTCTATTCTGGCAGAGTCATTTTTTCAATTTTTCGTGCTGCTTAAATGCGGTTAGTTGGGGTTGTGCAATATATCCCAACAGTCACCAAGAGACGGCCTGTAGCATGCTGCTCAACCAAAGTTTGTGATCCTTGCCACATAATTTAATCTCACCGCGCATTGCCTTTAAATATTGTGAGTTCTCAAAGCCTGCATCTTTTATACATAATATCACTATAAAAGCAGATCAAAATCAGTCTGTGATTGATAAACGTCTTTGAGCGAAGGGTTGCCAGTGTTTTAAAATATGCCATGGCCAAAGACCATGGCAAGTGGTCTGGTATTGTTCTAAAATGGACAGCAAGCACGACCAGAGGCCACGGCTAGTGATCTGGTAGTGTTCTGAAATGGACAGTAGGCACGGCCGAAGGCCATGACTAGTGGTCTGACAGTGTTTTAAAATGGACAATGAGCACGGCCGAAGGCCATGGCTAGTGTTCTGGTAGTGTTCTGAAATGGACAGCAGGCACGGCGGAAGGCCATGGCTAGTGATCTGGTAGTGTTCTAAAATGGATAGAGGGCACGGCCGAAGGCCATGGCTAGTGGTCTGGTAGTGTTCTGAAATGGATAGTGAGCATGTCCGAAGGCCATGGGTAGTGGTCTGGTAGTGTTCTAAAATGCCAGTGGGCACGGCTGAAGGCCATGACTAGTGGTCTGACAGTGTTCTAAAATGGACAGTAGGCACAGCCGAAGGCCATGGCTAGTGGTCTGGTAGTGTTCTGAAATGGACAGTGAGCACGGCCGAAGGCCATGGCTAGTGATCTGGTAGTGTTCTGAAATTAACAGTAGGCACGGCGGAAGGCCATGGCTAGTGATCTGGTAGTGTTCTAAAATGTACAGTGAGCAAGGCCGAAGGCCATGGCTAGTGATCTGGTAGTGTTCTAAAATGGACAATGAGCATGGCCGAAGGCCATGGCTAGTGGTCTGGTAGTGTTCTGAAATGGACAGCAGGCACGGCGGAAGGCCATGGCTAGTGATCTGGTAGTGTTCTAAAATGGATAGTGAGCATGTCTGAAGGCCATGGGTAGTGGTCTGGTAGTGTTCTAAAATGCCAGTGGGCACGGCTGAAGGCCATGACTAGTGTTCTGACAGTGTTCTAAAATGGACAGTAGGCACAGCCGAAGGCCATGGCTAGTGGTCTGGTAGTGTTCTGAAATGGACAGTGAGCACGGCCGAAGGCCATGGCTAGTGGTCTGGTAGTGTTCTGAAATGGATAGTGAGCATGTCTGAAGGCCATGGGTAGTGGTCTGGTAGTGTTCTAAAATGCCAGTGGGCACGGCTGAAGGCCATGACTAGTGGTCTGACAGTGTTCTAAAATGGACAGTAGGCACAGCCGAAGGCCATGGCTAGTGGTCTGGTAGTGTTCTGAAATGGACAGTGAGCACGGCCGAAGGCCATGGCTAGTGGTCTGGTAGTGTTCTGAAATGGACAGTGAGCACAGCGGAAGGCCATGGCTAGTGGTCTGGTAGTGTTCTGAAATGGACAGTTGACATGGCGGAAGATCATGGCTAGTGATCTGGTAGTGTTCTTAAATGGATAGTGAGCATGTCCGAAGGCCATGGCTAGTGGTCTGGTAGTGTTCTAAAATGCCAGTGGGCACGGCTGAAGGCCATGACTAGTGGTCTGACAGTGTTCTAAAATGGACAGTGAGCACGGCAAAAGGCCATAGCTAGTGATCTGGTAATGTTTTAAAATGGCCAGTTGGCACAGCCAAGCTCGCTGGCCACAGCTAGTGGTCTGGTAGTGTTCTACAATGGACAGTAGGCATGGCCAAAGGCTGTACCCACTGGCCATGGCCGACGGATATGGCTAGTGGTCTGGTAATGTTTGGCTAAAGGCCATGACCAGTGGTGCGGAAGAAAATCTATGGAATAACAAAACACTTGAAATTCAAGTAAAAAACCTTGATTGCAGGGACATTAAGGTGAGAACTTAGCGCAACAAATCCCCTGAAATTCCGCTAATGCCTCCTTAACGTTGCGCCCCCTGTTGTGCAGCCTATGACTTCAATGATGACAGCGCAGATGACATCCCTGAAGACATCACTAATTACATAATCTATTACATCACTTATGAACTCTCTGATTAGATTTCAACACTACCAGGCCACTAGTCACAGCCTTCGGCCTTGTTCCTTGTATATCTTAACACATTAAGGGGCCATAGCCATAACCATGGCAGTGGCCACGGCTTTCGACTGTGCCCCCTGTATATTTTCCAACAGTAACCGGACACTAGCTATGGCCTTCGGCCATGCCCACTGTATATTTTACCACATTAAGGGGCTGCCTGCCACGGCCTTCATCCATGGCCTTCGGCCATGCCCACTGTATATTTCACAAAACTAATCAGCCACAGGCCATGGCCAGTGGCCACGTCCTTCAGCTATTCACTCTGCATATTATAACACATTAAGGTGCAGTGGCCATGCCTTCAGCCATGGACAGTGGCCACGGCCTTAGGCCATCCACTCTGCATATTATAACACATTAAGGTGCAGTGCCCATGCCTTCAGCCATGGACAGTGGCCACGGCCTTAGGCCATCCACTCTGCATATTATAACACATTAAGGTGCAGTGGCCATAGCCTTCAGCCATGGCCAGTGGTGACGTCCTTCGGCCATCCACCCCCGCATATTATAACACATTAAGGTACAGTAGCCATGCCTTCAGCCATGGACAGTGGCCACGGCCTTAGGCCATTCACCCTGCATATTATAACACATTAAGGTGCAGTAGCCATGCCTTCAGCCATGGCTGTTGTCCACGGCCTTAGGCTGTGCTTACTGTATATTTTTAAACCCTAACGGACCCTCTAGCCATGGCCTTTGGCCACGCCCACTGTATATGTTACAGCACTCACTGGCCGTTAGCCATGGCCTTTGGCCGTATCAGTGGGTACCCACTGTAGATTGTAACATATTAACGGGCAACGATCTATGGCCTTTGGCCATGGCCACTGGCTACGGCCTTCGGGCGTGCCCACTGTATATTGTACAACACTAACTAGCCATGGCTTTCTGCCATGCACAGTGTCCACAGTCTTGGCCATGGCAAAGGCCATGGACAAAATTGTTATTTAGTTCATGAAAGCTTTTATTAGCTAAGTAATACATTATATTATATCTGACACCATCACTGATGTACTCAGTGGTGTTATATATGATGAAAACCGTGATGTCATCAGCAATGTCATAGATGATGTAATTAGTGAGGTCACCAGTGATGTCATCTGTGTTGTCATCATTGTGGTCAGACTGCACAATAGGGGGCACAAAGTTAAGGTGACTTTAGCTGAATTTCAGGGGCTTTGTTGCGTTAAGTTCCCACCTTAAGGTCCCTGCAACTCAAGATTTTTCCTTGCAGATATATATATATATAAAGCTGAACATCTTTTAGTTTGTTCCTTATGCAATTCCAACCCGTTACACCAATCTGCACCATATTTTGCATAGTTACCGGTTAGGACCCTACGGACATTACTGGCTACATGGACACTCCATCCCTTTTCATGGATTTCAGCCTTTTCACACTTGAGACGGTTGTCTGAAACTGGTGAGACATCCTTGTGGTCATAGAATGCCGGAAAAAGCTAATTTTAAGCATCTCGATGCGAGGAACAAAACGCGTAGGCCTTGAAAACCACATTTCAAAGCCCTACGACACATTGTTTCTGAGATGTTTGCATCACAACCACTGCACTGTTAAATGAGCACATATTTTAGACTATTGATTTTTTCTAATTTTTATCTGTAGAAGGTTTGGTAACTTATTAGTTTATTTTAGATAGAATGTTAGAGAATAATGTGTAATTTTAAATTTGGAATTGATTATTGTGTTGTTTTCTTTCTTTGTACAAATTTTGTAAAGGTTTTTTCAAAACCATATACAAATAAATCAAATAAAATACACTGCACTGCGCCAGGATGAGGCGGCAGGTGGGAAGAGCGCACAGAAGGTCCCAGTATGCTGCAGCACGCCAACTGTTGCATTCCCTCCACGTCTGCTCCGGGGTATGGCAGCCAGCCACACACACTCCTCCTCAGTGCAGTTTACTTCAGAGTGCAAATCACATCAAGCGATAAGCGACTCGGAACAGCGACCTGCAGGATTATTGATTTTCAGCAGTTGATGAGAGTGCTGTGACGTCTGTTTAAAGAACCTGTGCGGAGTACGGGTACTTTTTGCTAGTATTTACATACAGAACACCTGCAATAGCAAACTTTAAAGATTCAAATAAATTAGGCAACTAGGTACAGCATCTATATATACATATATATATATATATATATATACGTTGATCTCTGTGGCACCACATAGACGTATACCCAATAGCCCCAGTTCATTCATTGTCCACACCCAATTGTCAATCACATTACAAAGTGCAGAGAAATGCTACCTTCTTACACCGAGGGCAGCAGAGAAATGCAACCCAGAGACAACAGTGTCTGCGGCTGGGCTTAGAAAGAGGCCCAAGGGGTGGGTGCAAAGGGGTGCAGATTCTTCGAGGTCCTCATTTGTGCTATAACACTGTGCAAGCTTGCCCCGTATTTGAGTGGCCACATTTCAAATGCTTTCAAGGAAATTTGGAAGTGCTTGACGGATTACAGCATTTATTGGGACAGGTCCCTTTCAGTTGCATAAAGTGCGGGTCCGAGGGGGCCGGGGTCCCCCCCTGAAGCAACAAAGCATTCTCGGTAGCGGTGTATGAGACCAGAAAGCAGATTCTTTTTTGCCTGGTTCTTTCCTTGAGGTTCTCAGCTTTCCTCCTTAGGCCAGTGAAACTCTCAAGAAGGACTTTGGTCTTGCAGGGAAGGGGGCCGGCCTTCTCAAGGCTCCCAGGGACCTTTGGATATCACAGGCAGGAGGACAGGCTGTGATGCACAGGATGATGATGTGTTGAGACTCTTCCCTTTCGTTTGTTTCTGCATCACAACATCCGGCCCTGAGGCAGCTAGTCGGGGCCTGAGACTGCGATGAACAACTCAGCAAGAGGTAGAATAAATTACCTTACATAGAATCCTAGTCAATAAACAGGAACACTGGAACAGGACTAATTAGGGACGTTACTGTTTCCCTGGGAACCTCGTGCCGCTTACATTACAGAGGGAGAAAGGAAGACCTTATTATTTTTTGAGAGTTAATGCCCATTCATGTCTTTTTTAACCCGTTAGCTGGTGCAGACCTTTTTAGTTTGCGCTATTCGGTGGCGTATGCGCTACCTAGAAGCTACAACTATTGCACTAGAGTACAGACAGGGAGAATGGCACATGAGGTGGCCCGCACAGCTTGTAGGTGTTGATTTGGTTATTTGCCCACTGTAAGGGTGCAGATATAGGAGTCTGACACAAAGGTGGCATGTTTGGGGCTCTAGGCTTGTACTCAGTAATGAGGCAAGAGAACCCCCATCTTTCCCTACTCCTAAGAGGGGTTTCCCTGCCTCAACTAAAGACATAAGGTGACGGTCTGGATGCCTGCTAAAGTAAAAGTGGCCATTGTCCTGTGTCAAGAAAACCCTACTTCTGGTCCTTACACTACAAACTAAGGAATAAAGCAGCACTGTTCTGCTCCCAGGACAAGGAGTCCCTTCTCCTGGGTTAAGGTCAACGTTCCACACAATGTTGCCTTGATGGGCCATGAGAAGGCCTCCCTTCTCCTTGCGTTCAGTCTCAAACAACCAGGGGGAATGACTCCCTTCCCAAGGTCACAAAGTTCAAAATAATATTTACTTCGAGGGCAGGAGAATCTCCCCATCTCCTGGCATTCCACAGTTCCCCAAATAATAGGCCTGGAGGAATGACTCCCTTCCCCAGATCACAAGTTCCAGATAACATTTACTTCATGAACCAGGAGAATGACTCCCTTGCCCTGGTCTTCTCCGCATTAGGTTTCACACTTATAACACCCAACCCTGAATGTTATGAGGATCCGCGACCCTTGCTCCTCTCTTCTTTCTTTGGTTGGGCCCACTTGATGCACTTCCTGGCCAAGTACTGCCATGAGGAAGATAGTCCTGCTCAATATATGTGTACATGTTTTTGTCTCCTTCACCTTCCAGCCACTACCAGTCCCCGTGCCTCTCCAGTTACCTTCTGTGTTCCTGGGATGCACGGCCAGCTATTCCTGGGGTCTCTCTCCTACTCCATGTGATATGATATTTTATTTATATCTCGCTCATACACAAGTGTTTCAGAACTGCGTTGGCATCTCCGTGTCCAGGGTCAGGCTGAGGCACCAAGGAAAATGTGGCCCACAGTTGCAAATGGCAATTCATTGCTTTTGCGACGGAAAGTTTAAGTAGCACCCAAGGGGGAGGTTGTTGATAAAATGCGATGCAAATTGTGCATTTTTAAGACTATTCATTCAGTATCACTGGTCCAAACTACTAGCCACATGGTGAATTGACTTATCAAACTGGCCCACATGAGTCAAAAAAGTGTCTCACTTTGACCAAAAAAACTATCCCACACTAGCATTTTGCGTGTTTGGTTCGGGCATTGCCCTATTGCCTTAGAGACCAGTCTCTCTGCCTTCACCTCACGGATCTCCTGCCCGACCCTTGGGCCGACATTATGGACGCTGCTTCTTGCATTCGCGTCCTTGTCTGCCAGCATCCTGTTACCAACTAGGAGCCTTTGGGGAAAGGAGTCCCGATGTCCGCTTGACTCCGGCAGCTCCGTTACAGTTCCAGAGCTAGAGTGGTCATGGGCATCTGATCCCGCTGAGGTGTTATTAATTCAGCCGAGTCCATCATGGCCGGTCGCGTCTTTCTTTACAGAGATGCTTCAGGAAAGAGCTCTACAACCTGCGGTTCTCCAGAAGTTTTGGACTATGGCGCTCATGATCCCTCACCATTGGCTGTCCTGGCTAGGGCTGATAGTCCAAAGCACCGATTGTCACGACCGCTGGGCACTGGCGGCTGTGGGAGAGGTGGAAGCGAGGCCGCCATTGATTTGTGCCGCCACGTTTTCTCCTTGACCGTATTATCGGTCTAGTCTTTTTCAACATGGCCGCAGCCTATGCGTATTTACTTCCACACGCTAGGCAGTTTGGCGCGTTGCAACTTCGGATTTCCCTCTGTTGCTCTCGCTCCCTTATTGTTTTCTCCTTGGCGGTGCTCCGCCCTTGCTGTTTTGGGGCTCCCTGGCCCTTGTGCTCTTTCCCTTGTGCTCTTTCTCTTCCAGCCTTCCCAGTGTTTCTCTTCCCAGTTGGTATCCGATTTCGCTCCTTTTCCTGGCTGTCTCTTTCTCGGCTCCTTTCTCTTATTCAGCTGGTCCCTCGTGTACCCTCTCTCTACCTTGGATATTATTCGGATTGTGCTCCCCGAGTTTCCCTGTTATCTGGTTCCTGCCTGCTCAAGTACTCCGGAGGGGTTTTTATGCCATTCGGGCTTTTCCCCTCACTCCGTTGTTAGTCCGTCGCGGAGGGGGGTCACCGTGCCTCCTGTTACCGGAGCCGCGGTGGCTTCCTTTCGAGGCCGACCTTACCTTCTACAGAAGAAGAGTCTTCCCACTCTCCACGCCAGAAGAAAGAAGTTTAATTCAAGCTCAGGTGAGGAGGAAAGGGAACGGGAGTACGACCGGTGTCCTACTGATGAGGAAGACTTTATTGAACAATCTGATAAATCGGTTAGTCCACCAGCTCATTTTGACAGATTGCAACGCCCAAGTATTGAGATGGCAACCCCACAACAACTCCAGGAACTCGTCGCTGCCGTACAAGGTTTGAGTCAGGAGGTTCAGACTTTAAAGGCAGACAATGCCGCCCTTCAACTAAGGGTTGCTGCTCGAGAACAGCTTACTGCCGATCTTCCCCCCCTACCCTTGGTATCAGGCAAATTTGATGGCACCGAGAGGAAAGTAAAGGAATTCCTTGATGCTTGTGATATTCACTTTGCTTTCCGAAGAGGCACCTTTTCCACAGACCATACCAAGGTAGGGTTCATGATAACCCATATGACGGGTAATGCCTTAGCATGGGCCACTCCTTTGGTATCTCGATCAGACCCAGTGCTACAAGATTATTCGGCTTTCAAAGACCTTCTCAAACAGACTTTGCTTCATACGGAAACAGCCTTTTTAGCCAGTGAAGACCTCCATGACGTGCGTCAAGGAAATTCAGACTTGCTTTCCTATCTGTCCGCTTTCAAACGAATAGCAGCGGAGGCTGGTTGGCAAGAAGAAGCACAGTATACCATATTTCGGAGGGGTTTGCGGGAGGACTTAAAGGACGAACTAGCCAGAATTCCCCGCCCAGACTCTTTCTCCGATCTC
The DNA here is from genome assembly GCF_040938575.1 of Ambystoma mexicanum. Classification (NCBI taxonomy): domain Eukaryota; kingdom Metazoa; phylum Chordata; class Amphibia; order Caudata; family Ambystomatidae; genus Ambystoma; species Ambystoma mexicanum. The sequence goes on along the minus strand of NC_090936.1, from coordinate 20,884,684 downwards.
ATCAAGGCGATAATTAGGATCGATTATCGCATGACCGAAAGAAAGAACGAGAAGAAGAAGACTCGTCCTCCCGGATTTTCCCTTGAAGCCCACACGTCGACCTCCTCACCTGTTACTCGTCCACCTTCCAGAGACGAACCAATGCAGATTGGTACCACCCGAGCCCCTTTGACAGCGGAAGAAAAGAAGAGAAGGCGAGAAGGAAATCTGTGTCTTTATTGTGGTTCGACAAGACACCTTTTGAGGGACTGTCCTGACGTACCCCCGAGGAGGCCGGGAAACGAACGCCCTCGGTAGTCGGTGGAACAGATTATCGAGGGGCGTCAGCTGGTTCCTATGCTACACTTTCTGTGACCTCTGCCAAGACCTCCGAAGACCATCGATTGATGGTAGTTGCCGTTCAGCTCCAGTTCAGAGGACAACAGATAGAGACACAAGCCCTGCTTGACTGTGGAGCTGCCGGAAATTTTCTAGACACTGTGTGGGCTGACAAGGTGGGCCTTCTCCGATTACCAAAGAAGGAAGACCAGAAGGTAGAAGGGGTGGATGGTACTCCTTTATGCTCCGGACCCATAACCCACACCACTGAGGAAGTCCAGGTATCTATTCAACTACATTCCGAGTTCCTTAAGTTCGATATCATTAGGGCCGCCCATTTTCCTGTGATATTGGGAATTGGTTGGCTCCGCAGACACAACCCAACAATAAATTGGACAGACAACCTGCTGAGCTTTCACTCTTCTTTTTGTAAAGAAAGGTGTCTGCCGGAACCGATGTTTGAAAAGGTAAAGACTATATGTGCTACTGAGAATAACTCCATCCACAATTTACCCAGGATATTCGAGGAATTTGCTGACATTTTTAAGGAACAACAACCTTCGGTACTCCCCCCTCATCGGCCGGAAGATTGTAATATAGACCTCATACCTCAGGCCTTGGTTCCTTTTGGAAGAATGTACCCCCTATCCTTGGCTGAAAAGGCAGTTCTCCGGCGCTACCTGGATGACAATCTTGCTAACGGATTGATCCGACCATCAAGATCCCCAGCAGGTGCTTCTTTATTTTTTATACCTAAGAGAGACACAAAGGAGTTGAGACCTTGTATTGATTACAGAGGTCTAAATCAAGTCACGATCAAGGACAGATATCCCATGCCCATAATCTCGGAGATACTTGAAGCCGTTCAGGGATCGGTGTTGTTTACGAAGCTCGATCTTCGGAATGCATACCACTTGCTTCGGGTTAGATCCGGTGATGAATGGAAGACTGCTTTCCGCACTCCATACGGGCTTTTTGAGTACCGAGTGATGCCATTTGGACTGGTAAATGCTCCCTCTATTTTCCAGAGGTTTATGGATCGCATATTTTCCGATCTATTGGGGATCAACACAGTAGTATACCTTGATGACATCTTGATATTTTCCCGGAAGAAAGAAGAGCATTCTTCCCAGGTATTGGAGGTGTTACACCGACTCCATACACATCATCTATTGGTCAAACCAGAGAAATGTGCTTTCGCTAAATCATCCATACCCTATTTAGGGTTTATTCTCTCTGAAGAAGGTATAACCATGGATCCCGAGAAGGTGGAAGCCATTCTCTCATGGCCATCTCCTTCCTCTGTAAAGGACATCCAGAGGTTTTTAGGTCTGGCAAACTTTTATCGGAAATTTGTTCCGGGGTTTTCAAGACTTATCCTGCCCATCACTTCTCTACTAAAGAAATCCTCTAAACCTTTTCTTTGGAATGAAGCAGCTGAAGATAGCTTTACCAGTCTCAAAGGAAAGTTCTGCACGGCTCCTATTCTTCGGCAACCAGACCAATTGAAACCTTTCATTATGGAGACCGACGCTTCTGCTGCTGCAGTAGGTGCCGTTCTTCTCCAAATCAACCACGGCATGGAACATCTGATAGCCTATTTTTCCAAGACCTTAACAACCAGTCAACAAAACTACTCTGTCATCGAGAAAGAACTACTGGCTATGAAATTGGCTTGTCTGGAATGGAGACACCTACTTCAAGGAAGTATGCACCCGTTTCAGATACGTACTGATCATAAGAATCTGCAGATTTTGAGGCAACAGGAATGCTATAACACCCGACAAGCCAGATGGGCACACTTCTTTGCTCAGTTTCATTTCACCATCACATATATTCCAGGCTCTCAAAACCAAGTTGCTGACGCGTTGTCTCGAAGAAACGAAGTACACCAGTCAGATCAGAAAGAACTCATGTTTCCCCGTTCTAAGATCGTTCTGGTGGTATCGTCTTTTCTGGAAGAGGTTAAGGAGGCTTATACTCCATTAGAAGGTCCCACTCCCACTCTAAGAAATTTACCTGTCGAGGAAAAGGATGGACTGTATTTCAACCAAGGAAGACTTATCCTCCCCACACATGACCTTCAAGTACGAGCTCTTAAGTGGTGTCACGACTCAAAGGTTGCGGGTCATCGCGGCCTGCGCGGTACTCTTGAACTGCTCCAAAGAACCTTCTTTTGGCCCAAGATGCGAGCAGACACTCAGGCTTATATTCAAAAATGTTTGACTTGTTTACGTAACAAGTATTCCACCCAGAAATCGTTGGGGTTACTTCAATCCAGCCCGATCCCTCCAGGTCCTTGGATTAACATTTCTACGGACTTCATCGTCGACTTACCTAAATCCCAAGGGTGTACATGCATTATGGTAACAGTCGATACCTATTCCAAACTGGCGCATTTCTCCCCACTGTCTGGCATACCTTCTGCTTCACTCACTGCTGAAGTCTTTCTTAAAGACATATTCAGATTGCATGGACTCCCGCAAAAGATTGTATCCGATCGTGGCAGCCAGTACACCTCTAAGTTTTGGTCAGCTTTATGCAAACTGTTGGGTATTGAGAGGGCTCTTTCTTCTGGATTCCATCCTCAGACTAATGGCCAAACTGAGAGGTTAAACGGAACCCTTGAACAATATCTGAGATGTTTCGTCAACCAGTCTCAAGACAATTGGGTTTCTCTTCTCCCTACTGCCGAGTTCTCGTACAACAATGCGACGCATGCTTCTTTAGGTATGAGTCCTTTTTATTGTACTTATGGATATAACCCCAGATCTATTATACCCACTTTCTGGAAGGAAACTCCTATCCCGTCGATTGAGTCGGGTTTGGCACAGCTGAGAGAAGCTCACTTATCTGCCAAACAGAGTCTTAAAGAGGCAAGCATTCAATACAAAGACCAAGCAGAACGCCACCGGAGACAGGTACCGATGTGGGAGAAAGGTACAAAGGTTATGCTGTCTACAAAGTTTCTACCCCGATGGGTCAGACCTTCCAAGTTGTCCCCCCGGTATATTGGACCTTTTACCATCCTGACCAAGATCAACCCAGTGGCTTACCGCCTCAAGTTACCTAAGTCTCTCAGCCGTGTTCATCCGACTTTTCATTCTTCACAGCTCCGCTCTTATGTGGCTGATGGGAGAAGGCAGAGAGTTCCCAGACTTCACATTCCGCCCGACCCTAACTCTGAAGTATACGAGGTCTCCCACATCAGGGATTCCCGTTACCATAAGGGACGCCTGGAATATCTTATACACTGGAAGGGCTTCCCTTTGTCCGAGGATTCCTGGGAACCCCGATCTTATGTTAACGCACCCCGTTTGCTACACCGGTTCCACAACCTACATCCCGGCAAACCAGGGGGGTATCGCCCTAGAGGGGGGCATACTGTCACGACCGCTGGGCACTGGCGGCTGTGGGAGAGGTGGAAGCGAGGCCGCCATTGATTTGTGCCGCCACGTTTTCTCCTTGACCGTATTATCGGTCTAGTCTTTTTCAACATGGCCGCTGCCTATGCGTATTTACTTCCACACGCTAGGCAGTTCGGCGCGTTGCAACTTCGGATTTCCCTCTGTTGCTCTCGCTCCCTTATTGTTTTCTCCTTGGCGGTGCTCCGCCCTTGCTGTTTTGGGGCTCCCTGGCCCTTGTGCTCTTTCCCTTGTGCTCTTTCTCTTCCAGCCTTCCCAGTGTTTCTCTTCCCAGTTGGTATCCGATTTCGCTCCTTTTCCTGGCTGTCTCTTTCTCGGCTCCTTTCTCTTATTCAGCTGGTCCCTCGTGTACCCTCTCTCTACCTTGGATATTATTCGGATTGTGCTCCCCGAGTTTCCCTGTTATCTGGTTCCTGCCTGCTCAAGTACTCTGGAGGGGTTTTTATGCCATTCGGGCTTTTCCCCTCACTCCGTTGTTAGTCTGTCGCGGAGGGGGGTCACTGTGCCTCCTGTTACCGGAGCCGCGGTGGCTTCCTTTCGAGGCCTACCTTACCTTCTACAGAAGAAGAGTCTTCCCACTCTCCACGCCAGAAGAAAGAAGTTTAATTCAAGCTCAGGTGAGGAGGAAAGGGAACGGGAGTACGACCGGTGTCCTACTGATGAGGAAGACTTTATTGAACAATCTGATAAATCGGTTAGTCCACCAGCTCATTTTGACACCGATGCAGACTAAGTTCACAGAGCCATGCTTTAGGACCTCACAGAATTTAATAGGACTGGATGGTGCCAAAAACGTACAAAAAGATTGTCTATATTAATAGCATATTGAGAAATGGATGAATAGACGAAAATAGTATCCCAGGGACAAAGCAGTGCATGCTGGGCAGCATTGAGTGTGCGAGGGGACCAAGCTCTCGGAAACCTTTACCCCGGCGCTTTACATCCTGTAGGTTTGGTACGAGAAACCCAGAGGTAGAGGGTCATAAGAACGACATGACAAGGGGGGCTGGGACCAAGGAAAGACAAAACTGAATATTGAAGGGCCATTGGTGCTTTCTAACAACTTCTGGAATAAATCCCCCCACCCCAAACTGGAACCAATCCAGGAAAGAACCCCTCTCTAGAATCAAAAAATATTGCATTGCAGAAGAAGGTTAAAACGCAAAACATAAATGAGTCCTTGTAAATTTCCACATGTCAAACTTTTGAAACGTGCAATTACACATTAAAATTACAACTGGCCATCCTCGGGTGTAGACCAAATTGTTAAATATATAAGCCATAGCTTCTAGAAGAATGGTATCTGATTAGGGGAGTGAGGTTAGTTCTTAGGTGAGAGGGATTGAGAGTTAGGATATAATGGGTGTAGGAGTGGGAAAGTAGGAGAAGGGGTGTAGGAGAGAGGTGGGGTGGCAGCGAGAGTGAGTGGAGGGGTGAGTTGGGTGCTTTATTTTTGAGTTTGGGGATGAAGAGTGAAGTAACACAGAGAGGGTAGAGTAGTAGTACAGAGGGGAACGGAGTGTAGTAGTAGAGAGGGCAGAGTAGTGAAGAGTGGTGGCAGTAAGAAGTGAGTACTGGGGAGTAAAAGGTGCTCAGAGGGTGGAGGTAGGTGCAAGAGAGAGAGAGCGGCGAGAGACTTGAGGAGACAAGATGGGTGGACTTAGAGAGTAGGGGGAGGATGAGAGTAGTAAGGGGACATAGTAGGGCTGCAAGACTTAACGGCACAACCATACACCACCCTTTTAGAACTAACAATAAGTTGTGTAGGACCAGGAAACCACCATTAGGGGAAGGCAGTGGACAGACAGTGGGGGGTTACTGTTTGCTAGAACTAACTGTAGGTTGGGGCGCCGGGGTCAGGGAGGGAGGTCCCAGGAGAGATGAGAAGGAGGGCAGCCCTAGTGCCTCTTCCCCAAACCCTTTTACAGCCTTATGCACTCTAGTGAGATATTGCCCCCTCTTCTCCTGAACAATATATGGTCCAAGAATTCGCCTATACCCTGTGCTGTATTTACAATTAGTACCTGGCCAGGGGTGTTTGTTGGCCTCTCAGCCAATGAGGAGGCTCAAAACGGGGGCATTACCACATTCAGATCCTGCTGTCCCAGAATCCTCATAGCGGGAGGTTGCTATCTTCCCTGGCCGGGTGCTCAGGTAAGTGCTGCCCTGCATCCCCTTCCCCTCACCCCCCATTTCTACATATTTTCCACCCTTCAGTCCCCGCCTGGCCCCTCGCCGACACCAGGAAGTGCAGTGTTCTTGGCACGTCCCCACAAATGACTGTCACAGAAAGGGAGAAGGGACTAAACGACAGCATCCTTTCCTAACTTAACCAAAAAAAACAATTAGTATCCAGTACATTGTGCCAGATACGAACAGCAATATTACCGTTGGAGGGTCCGGGGCATTTCCTTGCCCGGAAATGCCACCCCAGCTTGGGTAATATTGCTTAATTAAGACCCTTGAATTTAGAGCGTGTCTCCATGAGCTTTTGATCCGAGAGGTTCGGCATCGATCAATCATGCACCAATCGTCATCCAGTCAAAATATTAACTATTAACAGACATATTTAGTTTAAATTGATGTAGATGAAATGTGATCGTAGTCACAGTGCCAAAAATGGCAATATGACGTATGATGTATATATACCATACATCAATATTATATAAATATTAAGACAAAAGTATGACTGGGAGAGACAGTCATGTACTCATTAAAAATAAAAAAACAGATTTAGGGTCAGGGTTTGCCTCTTTGGATAGGAAATTAAATTACTATCAGTTTATTTTTAATAAGTGACCCGACCCTAAATTAATGTTTTCAACCCAAATCTTACTCTGCTATGAAAGCAATGCAGTGTATGAAGTGTTAAGTCAAATGAGCCATAGATACTTGATAATAGACAAAAGGTACATTTACTTAATAGTTTTTTTTATAAAGCGTGCCTAATTCGACTTCTAAGCCCGGATACTGTATTCGAACCTCTGTTGCTCTGCCTGGTCTTGCTTCCTAGACCAGCGCGTTGCCCCTGTGCTATCCTCCCATCATATTTGAACAACTCAGTTTTATTCCCGTGGAATCTACATCTGGCAATACTGTCTATGTCATAGCAGCAGCAAAAGCAAACTCATCGGGAGTAGTATAATATATTTTAATAAAAGTACTTGACGCAAAATGAATGCCAGTACACAGAGGGGCAATTCGACATGTGTGCTACATTTACTGCGGCTTTCTTTTATTACCATTACACACCAAGCAACAAATTAATTCTGCCCCAGAAGTAGTATAAATCAAGAAAATGAAGAGCCATCGGTGCCTTGGGGTTCCTAGAAGTGCCAAATACACAGGGCCATAAACAAGAGCTCATTGGGGTTTTCCCGCTGGCAGGGCAGGTCGCATGAATTATAGATGTCACGCCTTTAAACGTGCCTGTACATGTGTGGATCCTGCATGTAGAATGGGGCAGAGTTAGAGGACAGCCCCTGCCCTCCTCCCGTAGAACCGGACTAACGGAAAGCACCCGTTGCTGGAGAGCCGGTGCTGCAAGACCTATTCCTGTGAGCAATGGTTTCCATCAGCATTGATGGTATTCCCCGGCTGTAATTTAAACCGGAATCTTACAAAGGCTATCTCTATATCTTCTGAAAGATGTAGGGAGTGCCCAACTCCTCATATATCAATGTTATGGCTGTTGAGTCCAGCCCCCGGAAATCCTTTTAAGAAAACGTGTTCTACAACCATCGGGTGCAACATTCATGTGAGCTCGTATTTCTTCTGTGACTTCTGCCCCGCAGGAGTACAAGGGTGAGCAGAGGCTAAAGTACTCATTCAGCCCTCACACTTCTACAAACCAAGAGACAATGCAATCATAAAGCTAAAACAGGCACAGTTAACAAATATACCTCCCTTGCCTTTTGTGGTAATGTGGGCCGAGGGAAGGCTATGCTCTCAAGAGGGGAGTGAATGTGATCCAGTTGCATCCCAAAAAGCAAAGTATAACAGTCAAAAATAAAGGGAATATCCCATCGAGGTTCTATTAAAACATATATACTATAATTAAACACACCAACGCACAATAATAACTAAATAGAAATCACCATAAAAACCCACCTCTGTGGCAGAAACACAGAATGTGCAATATTACAAGATGCAGAACTGAGCAATGACACAGCGGGAGAAAATGCAATACAAACTACAATGATAAAAAGGATATGTTTTTCAGTTGCAAGAAGGAATTAACATGAAATAGCCAGTCTCTAGGGCTGAAAAGGAACCAGCAGTGCAGTTATGAGTCTATAATACCTTTTTCAGGTCTTAGCAATTCGACAAATGCCAAACCGGCTTCTCTGTGCTGTTTGAGGGTTTGGTTTAAAGGATGGTGTACCCTTTGACTCCTGTTCCCAGGACAGCTCTCTGTGGAGTGACTGTCTCTCTGGGGAGGGTGTTACCTGCCCTCACAAAGGGACAAATATAGGCAATCCCCCATAGCAACATACCTGCTAGCAGCAGCAAGAACAATCTGTCTACAGAGAATACCCACAACCCTTCCACAGCTGAAGTGGGTTCAAATGGCTGACGCTAGATATCAAATGTATGTGCCGTGGATACATATAAGAGATGCAGGTCACCATACTCTAAACTCAATTATGGCTTATATTGACAGTTTCTTCTTAGTTATATAATTTTTGGAACAGAGGTACACATCTTAAATGCAGCCCCTGCGCTGCAGAGACATGACTGTCACTGCAGCCGTCAAGATGCCACCTGTGCCCACTGTACCACTGGAGAGCAGGCGATGCAGGTCAGGCTACTGATGCAGCTGCGCACAGGTGTACATTATGCTTTTGACACAGAGTCTATGAAAGGGAAAACGGGTCAGCAGGCATCTGCTCCTGAATGGAATTACGTGCATGCTTTCTTTTAACTAATACAAATAAAAAAAAACAGGGCTTCCAAACCCTTGCCAGATGGCAATTCCTTACAGTGACTTGCAGCAGATTTATGGTGTGACTACTGGTCTTCAGGTGCCCCTTCGGAATCACTTAGCATAGGACACATAGCACCCCCCACCCCCCACACACAGTGAATGGTCACATATCCACTTATTTTGTTGACATGTATGTACCAGGAAATACAGTTAGTGCAAGTGTCAAGCCCAAATTGTAATAGGATTTTACCAATCCGATTACCCAGCATGTATAAGAAGTGTGCACTCCATGAAAGTGCTCCATTGTAAGCGTTCCCAAATGAGATGAGCTGGTCCTGGATAGCCCATCCTCTACCGGGGGATCTATTTTCTACAGCTACACAGGAAGCACCCAATATAACTTTAGAATGAGAATAATGAATATACATGTTAAAGAGGAGTGGTACCAGGATACAGACATGCTATACCCTCACTCCACTTCTATAGGATCAGCAGTTTTCCCATTCGCCCCATATCTCACCCAAGCTTTGGCTACTGAATATAAATGAATCCTTCGCATTGAGTAGACCTCGCTCGATTACCAGCTCAATAAGTGTCGCTTCACTACAAAGAATGTCTTTTCTCCGAGGAAGGGTATGCTCGTCCTTTTTGCATAGACTTGCATAATAGCCTGCCAGTTAAGATGTTAAATCTATGTATGCCACATAGATCTGTTTCAAAATTATGGAGATATCTGGAGTTATTAGAAAGTGAAAGGTTTACTCTACCGTCCCCACTTTCAATCTGAAGCCAAGCTCGTCATTGGATAAGAGCGTTGCAGCTTCATTGCAAGTTCATCAATACAGAACAAATTTGGTGCAAATTCAATTACTGACACTTTTATTTTGGCAGCAACAGAATTCCTGCCAATTGCACTACACCTACAAACAGTTTCGGGTTAAAATTGAGAAGTTTCCTCCGCCCAAGTGCTGGAGGTCAATTCTTAAGTTTACTGCAAAAAACGGGAGGTAATACTTAGTTATCCTCCTAATTCCCCATCGAGTCTTGAACATCTGTAACCCTTTGAATACCCTTAGGACTTAACTATAGGTCTGTCGGACTACATAACCGGGGGCTAAAACTCCCATGTCGCAACTCAGAGTCCGAAAGTAATTTCACCAGACCAAGTGACAGTATTCATAATCACGTTTGGTGCTCATTACAAGAGAATTACCGCCAAAATTGTCACAGGGCTGAACTGGGAAGATATTGCCTTGACATGACGAGTGCCAAGCATCCCACTTTCTTGGGCACAGGAATTACTTCGGCCAATGGTAGTGTGGGCCCTCCTAGACCAATTGATATAAATTTGTTAACCCTGCAACTGGCCAGCAGCCTAGAGGAGGGTGGGCCCTGGACAGTGAGATGTTTTGGCCATGGGCCCCTGGGACTTTGTTGTCCCCCCACCCTAGAACAAAATGGGACTGCGTTATCAGGATTTACATATACGTCTTAAGGGTGTGCATGGCATTGCTCTTCCCCTTCCTGGCACCGCAATAACTTATAATATTAGTGCTAAAATTATGGCCATCATGAATTTAAGCCCAATTGGAGAATACATTAAATGAGCAGATGGACCAAATCATTCCAAAATTCCCTGATTTTGGTTTTAGAGAAGAGTGGCAGCCACCGGGAGGAACATCATGCGAAGAGTGCAGGGTGGCTCCTGTGGCCATCACAAGTGTTAAGGGAATGGAAGGTATGACGAATCGAGGACATTCGTCATTTCTCCCCAAGGGAGAGACCCTTCCTGTGAGGCTAAGGAGGTGACCCTGCTCTGCAATACCCACCCTAGGGGCAGAGGCAAGTGGGATCTCACTGGGAGAGACTCGCCCTTAGGGAATAAGGACTCCAATTCCCAAGAGGAGCTCCCTTAGGCTGCTATGGCCTACACGGGATGTATTACAACACAAGAAGACATGAACTGTTACAACTGGGACGAAGAAACCTCTAGAGGATATGATTATCCTATGAAAAAGTGTCATGTCCCTTTAATTCATGGTGTTCACCATACTGAGATGAGTACATTAAAAGACGTACGTCTCAAGAATGTAGAGAGCGTAGCAGCTGATGCAGAGAAAGAGATTTGCAGACGCAAGCTGAGTGAGGTACTCAGGTATCCCTGCACCGAGTCTATGACAAACCCCAGAAACTTCATCTTCTGCAGGGAGTGATCTGGGACTTCTCCCAGTTCACTAAGAATCTCAGATCTTCCAGCAAGCGTGTGGCTTCTGGCACCTGCGCATGCAGGAGTCACTGGTCCTGCACCATTAGCCACATATCATCTAGATATATCATGAGCCTGATCCCTCTCTCACGTAGTTTCGCTACCACCGGCTTCAACACGATGGGGAATCACCAGGGTGCCGCGGATAGGGCAAACATCGGTGAAGTTCGTGGATGGGTACCGCTAACTAAGCGTCCCGCAGATCAATGCGAGCCAGCCATTTCCTTCTGGGAGGATGTCTCTTAGAAGGTGAATGCCTTCCATCTTGAAGTGTCAGTAAACAAGGAAAGTGTTGAGGGCCCCGAGATGGATGCCTGGCCTTACCTTCAACTTTCTCTTTCCCGAGAGAGAGATTGCTGTAAAGACTGGAGGGGGGGTGTTTGTACTCCTGCTCTCTATATGGCAGCGGAGAGGCACAGAGGACCCCAGCCAAGATTCTCTATAAGGTAGCGCTGGTCGAGCAATCAAGGCCTAGCTTCTCAGGAGGCTGGTTCTTCAGTACAGTGTAGTCCCCAAGCCCCCACAAAGGAATGTCCACACACTGTATTAGTTAAAACACAGTCCTTATATAATATTCAAGGTTATGTACAATTATCACGATACCTCATTTTGTACTCGGTTATCTATAATGGCAAATATATACAGTTCTACGTGGTACCACAGTCACTATTCAATCTCTTTAAAGTGCAACAACTGTGTGGTTAAATCGCACACAAATCAGTTGGTAAAGGAAACCAACATAGATATAAGAGGAAAGCAGATGGTTAGAACAATTGGCAGAATACTGGCCCCTACCACTAGACACAGTTCTGTGTGGAGATCCCCCCACCTGGGCAACCTTACCTTAGGCTCGGGTACCTGACTCACAGCCAGACCCTGTGTCACCTGTGACCTTGTGACTGCAGCAGCAGTCATGGGGAGACCATCAGAGATCAACCCCAACTCTACTAGATCATTACCTAACAGAATGTTAGCAGGGACATTGTCCTGAACCAGGACAGGAAGCTTCGCTGTCTTGTCTCCAATCATGAGTGTGGCTAAGGCTACAGGCGATAATTTGGGAGGCCCACCAGCTAACTTGGAGGTTCTCAGAGGAGCACCTACATAGTCCTCTGGCTTGAGCAGGGTCCTATCCACCACTGTCATGCTTGCCCCAGTGTCTCTCAAACCAGTAGAAGTCTGGCCATTCAAGAGGACACTTCTCAAAAACCTACGGGTGTTCTGTGGGATAGTGGCCAGTACTTCTGCGTACTGGTCCCAGGCCCCAAGGGACACTAAGGAAATCTCTAAAGGAGCATCAAATGGGATCCCTGTAGGGGAGGGGAGGACAGTGGCCTCCACCTCAGACATGGGATAAGGGTAGGTCAGGTTGACAGCCTGGACTCCAAGTGCCTTACCTTTATACTTGGGGTCACCCCTCTTGTGATCCAGAGCCCCACAGTCCCAACAAGTGCCAGGAATATGGGGTACGGTACTGGGACCACCGGGAGCCTGCTTTGCAGCAGGTGGGCCACTACTCTTATTCCCACCCACAGATGACTTATCCCCACTAGATTTTTGGCTCTTAGGAGAGGAAGGTTTTGGTTTACTCGACTGTGATTGCTTCTGGGACACCTCAGCTTTCTGAGAGGTCCCCTTTTCTTTGTCCTTGTCCTTCCCACTGAAGTCCTTAGGGGACACCCGGTGGGAGACCCACTTGTCAGCCAAACTAGCCATCTTAAAGGGATCCAAAATGTTCTGGTCAGCAACATACTGACGCAGCTCTGGTGAACAGGCTTCTGAAAAATGCTCAAAAAACAAAAGGTGGGACAATTCAACAAACGTTTTCACCTTGTAACCATCAATCCACCCCATCATGTTCATGTGCGCAGCACTCACCCAGTCAACCCAAGACACATTCTCTCATTTCTTAAAATCCCTAAACCTTTTAAGGTATTGAGTAGGTGCCTTGCCAAACTAGGCAATCAAAGCAGACTTCATACACTCATACTGACCCCTTTCTTCCACACTCAGTTTCAGAATACAGTCATATCCAGTCTGAGGCACTCTGCTTAACAAACACTTAGGCCAATCTCGCTTATCAACATCATGAATTGCACAAGCCATCTCAAATGCTTCAATCCACTGGAGGATATCAGAACCCTCCACACAAACACCAACCAAATCTTTCATAAACTTGGTGGCCGGGGACCCGCCACTCTCAACTGGTTTAGCTGAAGTTTCCACTCAAGCTTTCTCTAGCTGGATTCTTTGGTGCTCAGTGTCCCTATGTTTGAGCATCAATTGCTGTGCCAACTCCTCTTTCTTCAACTCAGCTTCTGTTGCCAACTTTTTGTATTGAAAGGCTAACTGTTCCCGTTGTAGCTCCAATTTTAAAAGTTAAATCTTCAGGGCTTCCCCCTGAAGAGCAGTGCTGGGGTTTGGAACAGAGGCAGCAGGAATGGTGGCATTACCAGAATCAGATTAAACAAAAACCCCAGGGGCAGAGTCCTCATTGGTTGCATCCCCCCCTTCAAGAGTTTCACCATCAGTCTGTTAGTCCACCAGGGCAGCATCAGCTCAGCCCTAGACTTATCCACAAAGTCTAACTCCCTGGCTCCACATGCACTCTGGAGAGCCTCTAAGCTCATCCTAGTCAATTTACCATTTGCAATAGACTCCATTGCTTGTAATGCAGTTATCGTGTACACAACTAAATGTCAATTTAACAAAGTGCAGATATTTTATAAGTGGCACGGTTATACACTGATTCTTAAAACCATAAGCATCCCACCACTGCCACCAGTGTAAAGACTGGAGGGGGTGTCTGTACTCCTGCTCTCTATATGGCAGAGGAGAGGCACAGAGGACCCCAGCCAAGATTCTCTATTACGGTAGCAACGGACGAGCAATCAAGGCCTAGCTTCTCAGGAGGTGATGGGGGCTGGTTCTTAAGTACAGTGTAGTCCCCAAGCACCCACAAAGGAATGTCCACACACTGTATTAGTTAAAACACAGTCTTTATATAACTAATGTTCAAGGTTATGTACAATATCACGATAACTCACTCTGTGCTCGGTTATCTACAATGGCACATATACAGTTCTACATGGTACCACTATTACTATTAGATCTCATTAAAGTGCATAAACTGTATGGTTCAATGCCACACAAATCAGTTTGTAAAGGAAACCAACAATAGATATAAGAGGAAAGCAGTTGGTTAGAATAATAGGCAGAATACTGGCCCCGTATACCTAGACAGTTCTGTGTGGAGATCCCCCACCTGGGCAACCTGTAAAATAAAGATACATCACAAGCCCAGTCCATATATTGTTCACAAGAAGCTTTCCAATAGTTCAGCAACCCCAAAGTATCTGGTGTTGTAGAGTTCCTCGTTGGAAAATCGATGGCCCTTCTTGAGTGCACTCCCTTTAAGGCAGGGGCCACGGGTCGTCGAACGTCTGACACAGACCACGGTGAACTACGGCAGTGAAGTGGCAGCTTCATTTCTAGCAGTGCTCGTTGACGGGGAAGCGTAAACGTCCTGCAAGGAAGAGGCGTGCAGGACACCTCGATGTCGATAGTTCTGGGCCGCAAAGAGTTTAAAGAACTGTGGCCCAGCAAGGGCATCGAGTCATCTGCGTCTCTGTGGTCTTTGGGTGGCGGGAAACCCACCGGCAGATGCTCCTCGGCTGGTCAACAGCCTGGCCTTCTCCGGCGGGATAAGGCCGGCAGCGGAGCGGACGAGCGCGTCCATTAATCGAAAGTTCTTAGGCAATGGGAGCACGGCAGCTCCGGTCGGCGACGACGGTCATCGACGGTGGCGGACACCAGTCCGGGCGCTTCTCTTTGGGATTCCACGGCAGTCCCCGTCTCCGGTCGGCAGCCTGTCGTAGGTCTGTCTACCAGGGAGCTTTGGCAAAGATCAGCTGGTGCACGATGGTCCCTCGTAGCTCGGGAAGAGGGTGCCTTAACAGGTCCTCTCTGGGTCAGTCCTTGGAGACACAGCAGCTTTCAGATTGTGAAGGAGAGCACCAGCAATTCATCTCGTCCGGCAGGGCTTCAAGGTCCATCTTCAGTTTCACTCCAGTTACTCTTCGTAGTTTGGACTTCAGCTTCTGAACACCCATTCTAGTAGTGAGAGGCCCAAGCTATACTAGTTGATCTCCTATTCATTCTGCTGGGTCACATTCAGGCAACCAATCGGTCAGAAGGGCATTCATGCAGGCAGCCAATCAGGTGCATAGTGCATTCAGGCCATTCACTTCTCTCCAGACACTCACAACAAGTTATGTGTATTGGTAAAAGTGCCCAGCCATTCAACACTCCACACTGCATTCATGCCAGTTTCGGGTAGGGCTGTCTCAGTCATTGTGTCAAAAACCAGAAACCAGACATCCACAACAAGAAGTGCATATTGGTCACACACTCCATTCACCCAGGTCCCACCCACAGGGTGTACCCACAACATACAGTCACTGGGAAGGCTCCAGCCAGTCTGGCCTGGACTTCACAACACCACCATAAATGGAACTTCCACCCAACAGCCAGTCAGGGGGAAGGGACAGAGTCATGGCTTCCCAGAACTTTGGGAAAACAAGGTAACAGGCAATAGAAAGCAAGAGGCCACAGGGGCCATCTTGTTTCCTATCAGGAATCAACTGATTCCAATGGCAGGGCCTGGATATCCCAAAATGGAGGATACTCAGAGCACCTGTCAAATTCAGCATGGAGCTGCCAGCAGCCCATGCCCTTCTCTGTGGGCCACACACAGGTGCCCAAAAAACATACAGTAGGGGCACAGGGTTGCACCCCCACCCATGGGTGACATAAGGGTATCCCCTGGGTCTGTACACCAAACCAAACACAGGAAGAGCTGCACTGCCAGGAGTCCCGCATGGACCCCTGGGCAGAAAACAATACAGAACAAAAATGAAAAGGGACTACAGGACAAGCACAGGGAGGCCCTGTCCCTCCAATGAATTTCCAGCATCACAATTGCTCACGAATCCTGCAGTTCTGTGTTCGGCTGGCCTTATCGCTCTTTCCAAAGCTTTGCTATATCTTTTTTCATGAGTCCCCGATCTAGTTCTGGTATACTAAATGGCCTTGGCAGTTTACCTTGCTGAGGCTCTTGACAAAACTCTCAGCAAAAGCCTTGAATTGTTTCCAGAACCCACGCATCCCCATGGTTTCCTGCAACTTGTGCAGGTGTGTGGGAAGCCTGCCGCCAGCCGCTCGCAGCTGCGTGCTTGCACTTGCCATAACAGATGCTCTTGCGCTCTGACCTGTGTTCATGGCTGGAGGTCCGCTGGCACCTCTCCATTCTCTACCTCTGCCTCTCCACTGGGTAGGTAAGAAGGGGTTGGGTCTTCTGCCCTCCTGGGTCCACCAGGATCCCCTGTGGTAAGGCCATTGAGCGCCTCCTCGGCTGGGCACGTGGCCTCGACCTCTGCCAGTCTGACGCCTCATCCAGGGTGGCGAAGGTGCGTACAAACGATTCATGGGACGCTTTGGACACTGCTGCATCCTGAGACAATGCCAATTGCCCCAGTTTCTGGTCAATCTTTATTAGCGTAGACCTGCGCCTCTCCACTGCGATGGCCCAGTCAGCGGTTCCCAGTAGACGGGCGCCAGGACCTGTCAATGACTTTCTGGATGTCTCTTGTGTATTTGACCATAAAGATTAACATTTTGCAATCTATGTCCTGGGTCTTGTCCACTTTGCCTGGGAGACGAGATCTGGGGAACTCCACTCTCTGTGTGTTCCATGCTTCTTAGCTAAGCAGGGTTCGCAGGCGTTTGGGCTAGATCGGCCGCCACCTTGGTGTGGGGCTCACATTTGGCATAGCTCGGGTGTACTAGCAGGTCCGGATCAAACCTGTCATCCAAAAACTTACTCACGGTTCTTGCTCTTTCTCCTTCGATTCTTAGTAGGCTCTGCATCGGTGTGTGAGGAGGTCGAAGAGCTGGCCGTATGGACAGAATCGTCATCACCAGTGGAGCCAGGTGTCGCGCTTTCATCATCCTCTCCCGGTTGGTCATCCATTGAGCTAGAGGGTTCAACCTTGTGCAAAGCGCAGCCTTTGGACTTCGTTCGCCAACTCTTGGAGTGAGCGTGTCTTCTTATGCAAGTTGTGCCCGGGAGGCAGGGGAGTCATGTCTCGGGAGGATAGCTTAGGAACAGTGTGCTCACCTTGGAAGCAAGACGACACAGAGCAACACAGGTTCGATCCCCGGGTCTGCGCTGAGAAACCTCTGGGTATTAAGCGCGTTATAAATTACCTATCATATCATATGGCCTTGTGGGTATCGTGCTTGCAGGTACAGTCTTCCCCCTTAGATTGGTGCCTCTCTTTCGGGGGCCTGACTGCCATAGGGCCCTGAAAGAATGCGACCCAACCACCTAAAAAACTCAGCTTCTGTGATCAGGGCCCCAGCCCTGACAGCACTTGTCTGTGCATCAGTTGATCTGTGGGTGTGTACCTCCAAGCTCTGGAGGGTCCAGCCCTGGGGGAGCCACTTGCTGATGGAGATGTAACTGAAGACTGCATGGTTCTCCCCAAACTGCGTAACGCAGAGCCAGTGGCCGCCTCTCCACTCCCTATGATGTCCGCGCGGTCATCACAGCTATGCGCTGCCATTTCGGTGCGGCTCTGAAGAGCCGAGCCGTACCGCGACGAAAAACACTCATGCCCACTTCCTGATCGGCACACTTGTTCGCTGTCTAAAGCAAAAAATCTATTCATACATAAAAGTAATAATGGAGGTACTTATCTGCTGCTCAAGCAGCAAAGAAAGGTACTACTGAGGTGATCCCTGGGTTTATGGGGGGACCCTCGAGCTGATTGGTGGGTTATATCACGTGGGGCTGGTACAGGAGCAGTCGAGTTCAACAAAAGTCTCTCATTCATGGGAATTGTAGTTCTTGTTTGTTCGTTTTTTTTCAGTTGTTATAAGAAATTGATATATTGCTGCTCGAGTTGTGAAGTAAAGATTTAAGCATAATACGAACCTCCAGGTCTTCACATAGAATCCGAGTGAGAAAATACCCTGGGAAAGGGGAAAATGAACGTGCTTTCCCGTACAAGAACAATTTAATAATAAAGGCAAAAAAAAAGAACGTTCATAAGTATAATGATGGGAGCCAGTCGCAAAATCAAGTGATCCAAGGGACGTTGAACTGTTATAGCATGAGAGAGAAAGACTTACAGCCAAATCATATTCCCTCAAAAGGGATGAAAGGGGATGAAAGGAAGTTGAACTCCCCGCTACAGGGGTTCAAGAAGTCAGGAGAGTCTATCTGAGGATCGTGCATTGAAGACTGGTATTCGCAGGACCCTTAGGAGAAGGGACTCTGTCTCCGGCACCCAGTTAGTTTTCTCTTTGTGGTAGGGTCAATTGGAGTTGTTTTGGACAGCATACTTATTTTCTTTGGACACTCACGACTGACAAACAAGCACCGTAGTTAGTAAAGCAGATTGGGATTACCCATAGTCATAGGGAAAGTTAAGCCTTCTATCTTGACTTCAATAAAAACACCTACACCATGTCCTCAGAGTCTGTGTCGTCCTTCTGACTCACCACAACGGGTTCCCACACTCGGGCCCTTAATTTGAGCTGAATGCAGCCGTTCCGTCTCCAAAGCACACACAGCCTGTCCTCCTCGGCCTTTCTGTGCGCCAAATTGAGAATTAAGAGTGGGCAAGGCCTGGGTAGTGCAGGCAATGGGGATTCAATATTGCTATAGTGACATTAATCCGTAGCTCGCCCATTAAATCTTTTCAAGTGGCAGTATAGCATGCTGGTGATTGGCGGCTTTCATTCAAGATGGAGGAAGTAAAGCTACACTCATACTCATTGTGCTCAATATGTTACTACACATGTACATTTGTCAGGTTGGTTTATAATGTGGTTTGGGCACCTTTTCAGTGGTTGCACGCCTATCACTGGTTGGCTGCTCCACACCCAGCCTTGCCCCCATGGCTCTATTCCACCACTCCATCCTTAGGACAAGGGCTAATTCATTCAATTGAAGTGACGGGAGGAAGTGGGAGACCGATAAGGAGATATAGGAACGGCCGCCAAAATAAAGATAACTGGTCGGCCACCAATGAAAATGCATCATTGTGTCAGCAGTGCGCCACCTCTCCGGTGGCGCACTGCTCTGTGGCAAAATCCCACAGACACGATGTGCTGTCCGCACTCAAAATCCTGCGCAAAACTACATTTTTCATGTGGGCCCATTTCTTTAAGTGGGAGGCAGAATTGAACTGGGGCTGTAGTTAGAGGGCATGGCCTAAGTACAGGTGGGGGGCCTTATGATTGCTTGGCTCCCAGCAGAGGGAGCCAATTAGGAGAGCTGGGGTGCAGTGGTATCATACCTTTGATGCCCCAGCCTCTCTTTTTTTGTTCCAAATCACAGGCTCCTAGCCCCGCTGGCAGGCTGCATGTTCGGAGAGCCTGTCATTGAGAAACAGGTTCAGGAGCCCTTTAAAAGGATAAATAAAATAAAAGGAAATGCTAGGCGCGCCAAAGGTATGATACCAGTCACCCCACCTCTCCTTCAGTTTCTTAATGAGAGAAGCAATCCCCCTGCAAGCAGCCCTTTCATCCATGCAGCCATGTGTCTGTGAAAGGGCTGCCTGCAGTGGGTTAGCTCCTCTCGTTCAGAAACAGAAGGAGAGCTGGGGCACTCTGCCTCACCTCGCCTTTTGTTTCTTATTGAGGAGCCAACACCTAGTAGGCAGCCCTTTCATCAAGGTGTTGCACGGCTAAAGGGTTGTCTGTAGGTGTCTGCGCTTCGGAATAGGAAAAGGAGAGACATTGGCTTTTTGCTGACACCTGTAGGTAGCCCTTCAACAATGTCTGTTGCTACAGTTGCAATGTAGCAATGCCACTTTCTTCAGCTACCCCTCATTTGTTGCTGCTGTGCACAACCACAGTTCTAGCGCCACTGGCTGGCACTGCTTAATCACGCTAATATCGCCCAAAGCCTATTGTGGCAAGGCTTGACTCATTCCAACTATCGACCTGACTGTGCTTCGCCCTGCCACTACTACACGTTCCATCCTACTCCTCCTTTGCCTTTCTGACAGGCAAAGCGCTTCCACCCCATATCCCATGGCAGGAGGTGCTATGCAAGCGCAAGTTAACATAACTTGCAATTGCACGTTTCTTGTACTTGTTCCAAGCACGCAAACGTCACCTGCGCTTGCACCAACGCCACTTGCGCAATGTGCGCAGTTTGCGACACACCGCACAGATCTAAATGACAACAACTGGCAGCGTTAGAATAAAAACGCAGGCTCTGTCAAACTAAACGCTGGCAGCTCCAGCAACAATACAGATGGATGCCTACACAAGGACAGTCTTTGTTGCCACAATCGCACGCCTCTTGGGAGTACGTTGACTTGGATAACAATGCTATTCTGCTGCCGACTAAAATAAGAATCATTTGAAATGTCACGTTCCTCTTTTCAAGCGATATATCTACGCCGGAGAAATAAGCCCCCGGCGAAAGGCGTGCTACAGAGACGTGATCACGCTACAGCCGAATTCTATCAGATCCGAGGCGCTTTCCGCTTAGTTTTTCTAAGGAAGTTCTCTGCGCAGGTTTGTGCGCCCACTTCATGCAGCTGAGTAGGTTTGCAGATGAATCTTATCTGAGAGCCAGGGCGCCATCGCTCCCTTCCCGGAAGGCTCATAAATAATACAGCCGGGCCGAGGTTCTGCTCGCTGCACAGACGCAGGCCTGTTGTCTGGCTTGTTTTTTCTTGCAGCTAAAAGCACACCTGGCATGTTCATCCTTTTGTGGTGTAATTATAGTTTCCAGAGTGACACCAATTTGGAAACAGCGAGGCAGCAGCGCATTGGTTCATTAATATCTAAGCGCTTTAAGTCACAGCGCTCAGCATGAAAAGGTCGAAGCTACCTTTTGGACGTAGAGTGTGTAAATGCATATTAGGCATACAAATTAGCATAACATATCCAATGACGCTGGCTTTCTGTTTATCTTTCTAGGTTATGATAATGGCGTTTCAAAAAGAAGAGGGACAGTGGTTTTTGCTTCAAATATCAAAAAAGGGCTAATTGGTGGTCTTCAGAAACAAATGCCCTCATTATGAGCCAAACTCGACCGCTGTTCCCATCCCTCATTTTGGTGGTAAATCCACAATACGATGAGTGCAGCGTTACTCCACTTTAAGAAGATGAGCGGTGGAGAGGCAGCGTTACTCCCCTTTAAGAATGTGAGTGGTGGAGAGGCAGCGTAACCCCCCTTTAAGAAGATGAGTGGTGGAGAGCGAGTAATTACTCCCGTTTAAGAAGATGAGTGGTGGAGAGGCAGCGTTACTCCCCTTTAAGAATGTGAGTGGTGGAGAGGCAGCGTAACTCCCCTTTAAGAAGGTGAGTGGTGGAGAGCGAGTAATTACTCCCCTTTAAGAAGATGAGTGGTGGAGAGGCAGCGTTACTCCACTTTAAGAAGATGAGCGGTGGAGAGGCAGCGTTACTCCCCTTTAAGAATGTGAGTGGTGGAGAGGAGGCGTAACTCCCCTTTAAGAAGATGAGTGGTGGAGAGCGAGTAATTACTCCCCTTTAAGAAGATGAGTGGTGGAGAGGCAGCGTTACTCCCCTTTAAGAATGTGAGTGGTGGAGAGGAGGCGTAACTCCCCTTTAAGAAGATAAGTGGTGGAGAGGCAGCATTACTCCCCTTTAAGAAGATGAGTGGTGGAGAGGCAGCATTACTCCCCTTTAAGAAGATGAGTGGTGGAGAGAGAGTACTTACTCCCCTTTAAGAATGTGAGTGGTGGAGAGGCAGCATTACTCCCCTTTAAGAAGCACCACCAAGGTTTTGGAGGCATTTACCGCTGGCAGTTATTCTGCTGGCGAGAACATCTCCATTTATTCGAGGTATTTTGGCGGAAAAACCGCCAGCCGAGTCGCTTGAAATTCTTTTCAGAAATCGCATCCAAACCAGAAATAGTGCGCTAAATATATTGACCACTTTTGTCCTGCACCGCCATACTCGTAATGATGGACGAAGTCTAGTGGTGGGTGGCAGACAGCAGGTACGTTGTGATTTCTCATAACACATTAAATTGTCAAATCTGATCCTTTTCTCTATATTACTTGGAAATAAGAGGTCTTTAAATGTATTATGTCAAACGCACTTCAAAGTTATAATCTGGATAATGCACACGGATGAATCTGGGAGTGTCATCACTACTTCCGTGGGGAGAAGAACCTCCCCTTATTTAGCCAGGGTGAGGCCAGATGCTTTCTGATTCTAACCCTGGGGGTGGGCTCTGTGAGGGAGGATCACTGAGGGGGAGGAGAACCGCATGTAAGCAAGGATGTTTTGCCAGGTGAGACCTGGTATTCCCCTTAAGTTAAAAAAGAACAACCTAGATCCAAAATCCCTCCCCGCTAGATTCTGTGGTAATATCAGGACGGGATATCGTTAGGAAATTCATAACTCCCCGGTAATTCCACAATTCTATGCAACATATTGTAAAGTCAAACACACATCTAACATCCCTGAACTCCTCATGCCTTTATGGCATACTGTGGTAGACCCCTTCAATTAAGCAGAAAACCTGTTAACATCTTTCAGTATTCTGGGAATGAAATACCAGAAACTGCCTATTATTCCCATATGTATGGAAACACTGGGACGAGGAGGCTGAACGGAGCAATGAAGATCAGGTAAACCGAGAAGACCAGGACATGCTTTAGTGGTTGCAAGCTCATGATAGGGGCCGAGACATTTAAAACTCTAAACCAGCATGAAGCAGAGGAACGCTGTCGAAAGGAGCCTCATCCTCTCGGTGCCAACTGAGGGACTGTTGAGCCGCAGAGAAGACCATGGAGCTAGAAGGCTCAGGAAGTGGGCAGAGGAAGGAGAACTGCAGAAGTAGGTTCACCATGCTGGGACCGTAGCAGGAAGTGAAGAGAAGTCTTTCTGACAGCCATGGGAACCAGTAGACAGTTCCAACACCACCCGAACATGCGGAGGGGCTCAACAGCAAAGCGGGAGTCACAAAGGACGTGAAGCTGCTTGGTGAACCTGTGAAGTGGAGATGGGACGCCGGAGTGCTGATTCGTGTTTACCGCAAGAGGACCAAAGAAAGCCACAAAAAGCTGTTGAGTCCTAGGAAGGTAAGCTGGGACACCATGGCACTTCGGCTATGCTATTAAGGAAAGAAAAGAGCAAGCAAAGTCAATGGAAGGATTTGAGATTCAATATTTGAAAAGGAAGAATATCAGAAGTGAATGTAAGAAATAAGAACTGTCAGGTTTACAAGTTTGTTAAGTGAAGCACATGAGAAAACCCTGGCAGGAGAGCATACCAGGAAAAGTGAAGTTGCTAAATGTAAAAAGTGAACCACATGGAAAAGTATACCAGGAAAAGATAAGTTTGTGAATCAAATTGCATTAAGTGTGGAAAGACCCTGGCAGGGGAGTTCACCAGGTGTCCTGCGATGTTGGAGCTTGTGTCCAAGTTGTGTTGTTGAATAAAGAATCCCAAGAAAGACTCATAGCCTTAGGTTTGTGAATGTTTGAAAATACCTGGGGAAGGAAGAGATTCTTCCTTGAAGTGCATTGCAACACCAGCTGGAAGGCGATATCCTCTTGGGCTATAAGGAACTTTCATTGTCGTGTTGATCTATAGTATTGGGGAAGAGAACCTGGGTAATGGGGCCGTTCCCTGGAACTGCGGATACTATACGTTGGGAACTTGTGTGTTGGAGTTACACCTTTCTTTTGAACTTGAACATTTGCGCACTTCCAAGGCCAAAGACATTACCATTAACACCTTAGAGTTACTTTTAGAATGTGAGTGCAAGAGTAGGAGTTTGGGCACAGGACATTTTCTTTGTGCATCTTCACACAGACCCTTCGTTTTGGCTGAGGTAGGGAAATGCCTCCCAGAGTAGTGATTGGGAGGCATTTTCCAAACCCCTTTTTACTTTGAATAAAAGTTTGTGACCACAGCCATGCGTTCTCTGTGTCCGTCTTTCATTCCTGGCTCCTCACAGTACTTTAGGAATTTTCTGCCACATTTGCATAAAAACATGGGCCAAACAAATAGTCTTAATCTATTTATACAACCGTGTTACATAAAGCAGGGGACATGTGCCAGAAACAAGCAGCTGCCCAGGGCGCTACCACCAAAAAGTCCATCAGGGGACGATATTGTTCCCTTAAAAACATAATATCTGGCCTTATTGTATGGAGAAGGGGCACCAAAGTGGCCCTTCTCTTAGGGGTAGCATAAATCCATGTGCCCTTCGGATCAAACAATGGGAAATACTTTTAAAGTATGTCTATTTTTATATGTAATTACCCAGCTTCCTCATTAACAAACTAAAAATCAAAACATCATAAAACTAAGATTAGAAAGGCAAAGTAACTAGAAATGAATTCGAAATTTTACTTGTTTGTTGTTTAAAAGTTAAAACCAGTGAGGCCACCAGGGGGCGCACAGGAGATGGCTGCCTAAAGACGCTGCTCCCGCCGAAGCTGGGCTGTGACGAGGGACTGAGCCCGAGCCCCCCCCATGACCCCTGCACCGGACAAGCACGGTCCGTTGAGGCAGTGAGCCCAGGGCCCCCCCCCCCCCGCCTAAAAGAGCGATGTCGGTGGATCCCCGTGTGCCTGAGATTGAAGCCCCGCGGCCCAACGGGAGGAACCATGCACAGCCTGGACGGCATCTGGGCAATGGGAAGAGATGCGTAGCACCGGAGCCGCCAGAGCTGCCGGCGTGAATAACCTCTCCCCCCATCCCCACTCTGGTGAGCATCGGCATAGCACCGAAGAACCCACCAGGGGAGGCCCGTGGCGCCGGGGGACGGCGCCAGTGCGATGCGGTGCCCCTCCGACCAGGTGGCTGTGCTTTACACCGCAGGCCCGGGCCTGTGGACGGCGAGGACGCCTATTCAACCCGGGCCCCGGGCACTGAACTGAGCAACATGGGCACTGAGAACGGAGACACAGTGGATCTGGCCCGCAGCCCCACCGAGGCATGCTGAGTCCCGAGAGGTGAGGAGGTCCCGCCCCCGGCGCAGACACTGGTGCGGCCCTGGCGGGAGGGGGCCTGGGCCCACGGAGCCCTACAGGACACATGGGGGTGGTCAGAAGGATACCGCGGCTGCTAGGCTCTTAGCCCCCCCCCCCCGAGGGTGCAAGCATAGAGTGGAGAAGCCCGGACCCACTGCACAGCAAGGAATCGTAGGGGGAGAGGCCCCAAACACAGACTACACGCAGGTGGTGGCACCTGGGGCTCTTCCCAGGGTGTGTGCCCGCCTGGAGGCGAAGCTTGAAGGGAGCATGGCCAGCTGGATCAGACTGACACGCCGTGGGCGCTGAACCCCCCTTTACCCCAGGAGGAACATTCTGAAGCCCTACCCGGGCAGGATCCGGCACAGTTTGTCGCCCCCCCCACCACAGGAGCAGCAGGGGGATCCAGACGATCACGGGTCCAAAGGAAGGGGTTTGTGGCCCCCACCCAAAGTTGGTGGGGCGTGTGCCCACCCAGAGGCTGCCCACTGGACTCCCAATTGGGTCCTCTCACCTGCCCCCCCGGGGTCACCAGTCAGAGAGGGGGGACCTGATGAGTTGGCGAAACACTCTCCAGGAATTTCGTTACCAGGAGGCCGGAGGAAAAAACGGCGGCCAGGGCCGAAAGTGTGAAATGGCACGGTCGGAGACCTCGCCCCTGCCCACCCTCACAATGGAAAAGGGTTTTGCCTCGGTACTGCAGGAGATCAGGGACATGCAGGTGGGCATTGCCCAGAAGATGGAGAAAATGGACCAAAGGGTAGACAAGGTAGAGGACAGACTGTTACAACTAGAGACCAACCAATCGTTATCAGTGACCCAAGAGATGGAAATAGCCCTGAGTCTGTCTGCCCTAGAAAAGAGGGACAAGGAGAGGGCCAGGCAAATGGACAATTTTAAAAATAGGGAACGGAGGAACAATCTTAGAATTTTTGGGGTTCCGGAAACAGAGGGAGAAACGGAGAGAGACTTGGCCCGGGTGGTGAGAGACATCATTACCCTCCTCTTCTCGGAAGGGATGACAACGGAACCACCGTTCGATCATGTTCACAGAGCGGGAGGCAGAGCAGAGGGCCCCCGGTCTATCTTGGTCCGGTTTCACTATTATACGGAAAAAGCCAAGGTGCTGGAGGAGGCCAGGAAGGCCCGGGAGATAACATACAACAACGCACAGGTGTCCATCTTCCAGGACCTCTCTTTGTATACGCTGGACAAACGCAAGATGTGCCGCCCCTTGACAGTTGCTAAAAGGGAAGGGGGTGCGCTACAGATGGGGGTACCCCTTCTCCCTCACGTTCGAGTATATGGGTAAGCGGACGACCCTGATCATGGAGGAGGACATAAAGGGAGCCATCCAAGATTACGTGACGGATCCGACCCCGCGGAGGGAACCCACAGGGATGACCGCGGAAGGTGCAAGAGGTCGCGGGCCTCCGGGAGAAAGGAGAAAGAAGGCGGGCTCACGGAAGTTAAAAAAGTTGAACCCGCCACCCCCGGCGACAGATAGGGAGGGAAACGCCCTCGAGTATGGAGAAGCAGCCCGGTCCGGCCCACAGGGGTCTGGGAGTTAAAAACCAAATTGGAAGTGAGGAGAGAAAACCGGGCAAGAAACTCTGATCGAGGACGAAAAGACCAACTCGGCCCCTGTACGAGTCGGCATTGGGGCCCGTGGGTCCCAAGATCACACAGGGTCCCCTTGAAGAGCAAGTATGCAGGGTCGCCGAGGAGGAGGGGCTGGGGGGGGCTCAATGAGGAGTGAATTTCGACATCGGTCCAGCTGGAGGCGGTAGGCTGGTGGTCCGGCCAGTTACCAGTAATGGTGAGACTATTTGGCTGGACGCCAAGGAGGGGGGGGAGAAGGCTGAAGGGATAGTTGGGGGTTGTTAAACTTGAAGGGGGAACCAGGGGGCAGTTGTGGAAAAGTTCAGGGCCCACCTGGGGGGAGGGTGAAGGGGAACCAAACAACTCAAATGGGGCCGAGAGGGAACGGTGCTGGGGGGATACCAAACGAAAATAGGGAGAATCCGGACAATGGCTGAAGATCTGCCTGCCCTGGGCGTGGGGTCCCTTAATGTGTGGGGGCTGAACACCCCAACCAAGAGGTCCTTAATTTGTAGGGAATTTAGGAGGGCTAAACTTGATCTGCTCTTTCTCCAAGAAAACACATTGGGCTCGGGGGAAGGAACCAAAACTGCGGGGGGGATCGGGGAGGTGCTCAGCGCATCGCACAGAACCAAGAAAAGTGGGGTGGCCATATTGCTAGCAAGGGACCTTGGCTTCGAAGTAGAAGCCACGTTGAAGGACCCAGAGGGCCAATATTTGTTGGCGAGGGGCTCCCTGCGGGGCTCCCCTTTGACTCTTGCAGTGGTGTATAGCCCCAACGAAAGCCAGGCACAATTCTGGGAAGAGGTGAAGGATAGATTGAAGCTTTTTTTTCAGGGGATGATGGTGGTTGGGGGGGGGGGATTTGAATATGGTCCCGGACCCAGCTGCTGATATAATGCTTGGGGCCCTAGCCCACCAGGGTTGCAGACGAAGCCATGTCCCGTGTCTTCCAGAGGGTCAACACGGAGCTGGGTCTGGTGGACACTATCCCGAGTCCGAGATCTGGACTTCCCTCTTTCACTTACTATTCAGCAATCCACACATCATACTCCCGAATAGACTACATCCTAGTTGATGAGCCCCTACTCCCGTATGTCTCAGGCCATAGGGTTGACCCAGCCCCCTGGTCTGACCATGACCTGGTCTGTGTCACTATAGCGGGGGGATGGCGGAGTGGCAGTAAAGGGCGATGGAAATGCAATGACTCCCTGTTGAAGGACGAAGTCCTGGCCCAGGAGGTCTGGACGCCATCACAGAGTATTTTGAGTTAAATGACAATGGCGAGGCCCTATTATGGCGCACATACTGTGGGACGCCTTCAAGGCGACCATGTGGGGGAGGTCCTCATTAAGTTGGGAGCCCAGAAAAAAAGGGTGAGAGAAGCCCAGGAAAGGTCCCTGAGAGAAAAAATAGCCCAGCTCCAGTCGGGAGGCCCCCCAGAGAAGCCCCGGGAGGGGGAGAGGATAGCCTCCTTGGAAGACTATAAGATCCAGCTGAAAGACCTCCTGCTGCATAAGACTGAACAGAGTCTTCAACCAGTGAAACAAAAGTATTACGAGAAGGGGGACAGAGCAGACAGGATCCTAGCCTGGAAGCTGAGGGAGGTTCAGAGAAGCAGGACAGTGAAGGCAGTGAGGAACGAACAGGGGTCATTAGACCATGCTACCCCAAATATAGGAGCGGCCTTCCACCGTTATTATGAACAGTTGTACTCGTCAGAATATGACGGGGATGACGATCAGATTGAGGGCTTCCTGGACTCCTTCCGGGTCCCGGCCTTAACAGGCGAAATGGCAGAGGGTCTTGAGGGCCGAGTGACAGAGGAAGAGGTGGAGCACGTGATTAGTGGGATGAAGGTGGGGACGTCCCCTGGAGAGGACAGCTTCTCGGTATATTTTTATAAAAGGTTTCGGTCCACCCTAGCCACACACCTGGTAAGGGTGTTCAACGCAGTGTTAGAAGG
The DNA here is from genome assembly GCF_040938575.1 of Ambystoma mexicanum. Lineage (NCBI taxonomy): Eukaryota > Metazoa > Chordata > Amphibia > Caudata > Ambystomatidae > Ambystoma > Ambystoma mexicanum. The sequence goes on along the minus strand of NC_090936.1, from coordinate 20,856,137 downwards.
GGGTACATTGCCGGAAACTATGATGAGGGCCATAATAGTGGTACTGCCCAAAGAGGGCAAAGACCCCACCGAATGCTCCTCCTACCGCCCGTTATCCCTTCTCAATATAGATGTCAAAATCCTGGCCAAGGTGGTGGGAAAACGGATGGAAGGGATAATGTCCAAGCTGGTTCACGGGGATCAAGTGAAAATGAATATCCTGCCATGACTGCTGTACCTTTTTACAGCATTCCCAACGGGGGTCCCTGACCAAACATTTCGGGATCTACAGAAGGCAGTTCGGGAATTCATATGGCAGGGGAGAACCCCGAGGATAGGGAGGGCCACTCTGACATTACCCAGAGAAGACGGTGGCTTCGGGCTGCCGGACTTCCTACTCTACTAGAGGGCCGCCCATCTGCGTGTCCTTTTAGAACACATGAAAGAGGGGATGGGCACCTACTGGTCATACCTGGAGGACATGGACGCCCACCCCCTAAAAGTGCGCAACCTTCTGTGGATGCCACGTAAGTTCATCCCGAGCAGATTGAAGTCCCACCCAACCCTTGGAGTACTCTGGTCAATCTGGAAGGAGGGGCCCACGACTGCACACCTCACTTCGTGGCCCTCCCCGATGTCCTCGCTCTGGGGCCACCCACTCAAACTCGGTAGCAGGCGTTTCAGGAACGCCCAGTCTTGGTCGGATGGGGGAATGGAATGGGCAGGACAACTGTTCAAGGAGGGCGAGTTCCTTGACTATGAGGAATTGTGTGGGTCTCTCGGGCGGGGGTCTCTCTCAGTTTTTGAATACCTGCGCCTAAAAGGCATCCTCTGCGACCAATCATGGGGCCAGAACCTGCAGAGACAGCTGACCCCCTTTGAAAAGTTATTAGACACTGCTACAACAAGAAAGGGGGCAGTGTCCAAAATGTACCAAATTTTGAATACCGAAAACATAGATGGGAGGAGGGGATTTCGGGGGTTTTGGAATGACTTAGCGGGAGAGGCTCTCATGGAGGACGCATGGTCCAGGATATTCAAGATAGCATTCCATGGGAACCTGTTTATGGCAGACATGGAGCACAATTTTAAAATTTTGCAGGGATGGCATAGAGACCCATTGAAACTGTCAAATATGTTCCCAGGGGTGTCCCCCAGATGCCCAAGAGGATGCGGCCAAGTGGGTATGAGGGGTCACATGTGGTGGTTCTGCCCAAAGGTACAGAGGTTTTGGGAGAGTGTACAGGTGTGAATGGCAGAGGTTACCGATTAACTACTCCCACAAGACCTGTTGACAATGCTCTTGGGCCTCCCACCGGAGGAAGCGGAAATATATAGGTACCCAAGAATGTGGGAGACCATGCTGCGGGCAGGAAGGGTGGCCCTAGCGCAGAGGTGGAAGAGCCCGGAGACCCCCACTAAGGAAGATTGGCTGAAAAAGCAAAAAAACATGTTCCTCACGCCCATGGTCAACAATGAGTCTGGCACCTTCCAGGCAAACTGGTATGGGATACACCAGGCATGGGTGTGGGACGCCCACTAACTCTATGAGAATCCCTGGCGTGGGAAGGGTGGGGTGCACAAGGAGTGCCACCCAAGGACTATGGGGCAATCCACGGCCTGAGGGGCAGCGGACGTAACACAGCCAACACCGATGCGAATGCACGGTTGAGCTCCCAGGCACCGATCGGATAAGTACTGAAGTAAGCTCCTGTGGTTGAACTTTTTGATTGTTAATTTGATATTCACAATGAACCCGGTTTGTTATATTGAAAAATCCTAATAAAACCAAAGTTTAAAAAAAAAAAAGTTAAAACCAGAAGCCTTTCACAATAAAAGAAAACAATACGACGAAAAGATAGAGAAAAAAGGGTCCAAAACAGTATAAAACATGTTAAAATCCTAAAAACACTCCCTATTATTTAAAAATGATCAAACATTAATAGCTCAAAATATGTTTGAAAGATATCTTTTTAAAACATGCAAATTAACATGCCACCTGCCTTAAATGGAGGAACTTTGCTTTCACAATTTCAGGTTCTCAGAAGACCGTCACCAGAGTCACCACGCCCCAGTTGAGCGCTTCTTCCATTTATCGATCCGTTGCTTTCTGTCACTAATCGTCTGTCTGCCGGTTGCGACCCCGGAGCGGCTCCCTTAGTGAGGACTTTCTTTTCCAGAGAACCGCCTCCTGGTATTCAATCACCAAAATGTGGTTGGCTCGAATAAAAAGGCCGAAGCGACAGGACCAGACTTGGTTGAGATGGCAAAGAACACAAATGAGAAAGACTATTACTTGACTGCTTTGTGAGTCAATCAATCAATCTTATACTTGATTTCGGATCAAGCCCAAAAAAGTGTTGATATGAATAATACAATACAGACCGTAAAATGTTCACATCACAGTAAAGTACTATCCATAAGAGTCATACAGTACCAACACTTATTAAAACACACATTAAAAATGGTGTTATGGTAAACAATAATTGAAGATTATAAAGAAATGTTTAAAATGCAACTGCCAAATTTAAAAGGAGTACTAGTAGTAGAACATTACCTTTCTTTTTTCGATCTCAGCTGCCAGGCGTTTCCCAAATAACTGGATACAGCAAAGACCCCATCCTTCTAGGATGTCGATTTACAAATTACAAAGGCGTCAGAGAGGGCAGGCTTGACATTTCAAAAGGACCGGAAGAATCCACAAGCTCCATGGTTATGCATATTCATGGAATTGCGAGAGTTAATGTGAAAGGGGCCCCGTCACATCGGTGCAGAAAGGACCACAGTTGGAAGAATTATTTGACCATCTGTTAGTAAACTCCGCAACCAGAAGACGTTTCTAACGAAACTTCATGTACCGAGCTCTATTGTAAACAGGAAAAATCTAATTCAAATAGTTCTCTGGGGCGAGTGAGGGTTTATGAATAATGTAACCAGGAAAACGAGCCTGGGGCACAGGTGCAGCCATTTCATTTTCTATAGAGAGAATATCAGGTTTGCACCCAACATCCCGATATATTTCTTCAGTAATCTCAATGTATTCATGGATTAAATGGCGTAATTTATCTTGTCCAACAGAGATGATACATTACTTCCCTCCTGGAGTGTTTATCACGTTTATTTTATTTATTTATAGTAGGTCAATCTAACGGGGGCTGAGCCAATAAAGGAGAGGTTTTCTTTGTGCAATAGAATGCACCTGCTGTAGACTGGCCTCCAGCAGTAGTGAAATTGAAAGCGTGCTCAGAAGCAGGCATGACGAATCGAGAGAATTCGTTCCTGCTCTCCAAGGGGGAGCACCACCTGTGAGGCTAGGGAGGTGAACCTGCTCCACAACACCCTCCCTGGGGATAGAGGAAAGTAGGATCTCACGGGAGAGACTCACCCTAAGGGGACAAGGACTCTTGTTCCCCCAAGGATCTCACTAAACCTGTAAACATAAGGGCCTACATGGGATGCTCTCAAATATCAGAAACCTTTTCACATCAAGACTGGGACGAAGCATATGCATAGATGCCATTATTTTACAGAACAGGAACATGTCCATTTAAATACGAATAACCAATCTACTGAGATAAGTACATTGATTAAAGTAGGCTCGTCGACTCACAGAAGGCGAGAAAGAGGAACAAGGACGTCAGCCCAGGGAGGTTCCGAGCTGCACAAGACCAACAGGAAGCGGAATAGGAGAGCCTGCGAGTTTGGAACTCGCACAACTGCAGAGCATGCAATGCCACAGCTACGGCATTGCCACAGCATGAAAATCCAGACGGGCAAGAGTCCAGGAACAGGTGCTGGCAAGACCACGCCAGAGGACCTATGGTGGACTGCTGGTCCGACAAACCTTGCTGAGACCATCACAAGGGTGAATCCACAGGGTGTCCAGTCCCATATCCGAGCAATGGAGACGTGAGGAGAGACCAGGCACAGTGGAGAAAGCACGAGAAAGCGGACGTGGATGAAGGAAAGGCACCAGTGGCCAAATCCAAGCGAGAAGGAATCAATCTCTGAAAGATGTACGCCTTCAAAGAAGAAGGTATTCAGGAGTATGCGAGTCATGGGTGGCGTTGATGGGGGGTATCATTATTCCACACAGCCAACTCGTCTCAGTGTTAGTCATAAAAGAAAGTTCATCTTCAAACAAAGCTAGTTAAAGTGTGATTATACGAAAGAGCAACCCTGAATAAAGAGAGGAACGATCCAGTGATGGAAATTCCCTGGGAGAAGGGAAGAGAGTCTCAAGTTAACAAAGTGTGGTAACGAACGAGCAACCCATTGAAAGGCTGAAAAAGAAGACACCAGTGATAATACGACTGTGGGAACGGGGGCAAACAGTGGAACAGACACAAAGTCGGAGACAGCTAAGTGAGTTGAATTATAACAACCGAAGAGGGGCAGCCAGCCCACATTACAGAAATATCCTAGAATGTACGGAGAAGCCCAAACAAGAGGGTAAACGTTGTAAGAAGCCCATCAAGGAAAGTCTTATAGAAAATAGAATATTCACCAGCACCATTGAAGAATTACAGAGACTAATCAAAGAAGTAACAAGAGGATGTTTAAGACTCCGATACTATTCTATAGACTGATACAAGAACTAGACTAAGGAGAACTAAGTAATTCTCCGAGCCTACATTTGTAGGGGCAGCTAGGGTAGGTTTGGACAGCAAACTCCATCATTTGGACTTCCACGATAGACTGATGAGCACCTTCGTTAGTAAGGCAACCCGCAATGATAGGGAAAGATAGACCTTACTATTTTTAATGAACCATCCTGAAACGTGTCATCGAATAGTTCATGTCCTTCTGATCCACCAGACAGGTCAAAAGCACACTTCCTGGATTTACCTTCAGATTTGGCAAGACGGTCCATGCAGTCTGTACCCCAGAGCTCACTTCCGTAAAGCCCAGCTGGAACTGCTTTGGCTTTGTACGCGGGGAGCGATTCCCTAAACGATCACTTAAAGTGCGTTTGTGCAGTGTATCAGGGAGAGTCCACGCTCAGCTCTTTGGCAGGTCCATTTTACCAAGTTTGGAAACATTACAGCTAAACATCATAATAGCCCACTTCCTGTCAAATAACTCATCCAGGTTGATATTTGCCTTATATTTCTGTGTGGGACAGCAGATCATTACCCTTGTTTTTTGGGATTGAAGCTAAGACACATCTTTGCAAAAGCCAAGGACGACATCCAGCAGCTTTTGAAAACCCATTCTGCTCTTCATCAGGACCGCATCATCGGCATCAAGTAAAATGCCAATCTTTTTATTAGCCATTAGAGGGGCGTCAGTATTTGAGTTTAAAATGTGCAAGACCAAATCGTTATATACAAAAGAAAGAGAAGAGGGGCTTGTATGCACCCTTGGTGCACCACCCGATTGGGTACAGCAAAAGGTGCGGTGACCTCACCATTCTACCCAAATTTTACCACTGCAGTGTTTTGCTCATATAACCCCTGGATGGGGTTTTACATGTCAACAGGAATTTTAAGCTTCGATAAAATGGACAATAGCACATTATGGTTTACTGAATCAAAAGTGTTTTTTAAAATCTATTAAAACAAGATATAAAGGCACTTTCTTTAAAATCACAAATTTGAAATGAGTAAAAGGTAAAAATCCTGATCTACTGTACCAATTTCTCGAGTAAAGCCTACCTGTGATTCAGTAATAATATCCTCTTCTTGGACCCATTTTTCCAGCCGAGTTAAAAAGTTCTTGCCACACACTTTAGCTAGGCTGTCTAAAAGGCTAATAAGGCTATAGTTAACAAGCGGGGAGCGATCACCCTTTTTAAAAATCGGCACAATTTCAACAGATTGCCAGCTGTTTGATAAAGTTTTTCAAGAATAAACAGTTAAAAAAACAAGTTAAAATTGTGATCCTTAAAGCAGTCAATGGGATTTTATCTGAACCTGGGGTTTTTCCCCTTTTCTGTGAATCAAGTGCCTTCTGAATTCATTGCCTATTATTCATAAATTGTTGATGTACTTTCTGAAAATTCAATAAACAATTACAAAAATAAATTGCATTTTCAACTTTATGGTCAGAGCCTGATCCGGTTTAGGATACTTTTTTTTTAATGATGTGGCAAAAATATTTTGGATCTCCTTTTTCTCAGGCTCAAGCAAGGTATTCGGCTTCTCAAATTCTGCAGCCCAAATTAAATGTGTATAGTTTGCAAGGAAAAGTGGGATTTTCTGTGGTTCTTTCGCCTCACGAGTAGATATTAGTGCCTCATACAGTGGTGGGGCAATAGCACTAGTGTCTATGTCCACCCATTTAAGCCTCTTGCGGTTATTAAGGGTAAAATCAGTGCAAGATGTAACCATGTGTCGTCCTAAATTTAAAAATGGGTCTGAGTGAAGTGCTAGGCAAACAGGTTCATTCTCAACCCGAGTGATGACTCCAATGATCGCTCAAAGTGCCAATCAGATGGTTCCAAAAAAATGTAATCAATGCGGCTCACTTGTTCCCCTCTCCTAAATGAAACAGCGGCAGGGTGGTCTCCAGGGAGACGCCACATGCATCCGCAGAACTCCAGCGGAAATCGAAGGGAACATGCATCTTGACCACGTGTATAAGGGTATTTAGAAGATGGACAAACCAATTCAGGGATACCCCAAAAGTCAACGTAATCAGCCAACAGGCTTTCAACGGAACCTGCCGGTTCATGCAGTTTGATGAAGACCCCCAACAGAATATTTTGAGTGAAATCAAGGTTCTGCCCAGAGTAATTGTTTTGAATAACAAATGATTTGACCTTAACGAGGGCCGGGATTTTCTTGCACGTGTATTGAATCTGACAAACATTAAACCGATGACGAGTGCAGTGACCTGTAAGAAAACGCAATTTTAAGATACAATAAATCACTAGACCCTGTCGCAAATTTTTTGATAGAAACATTTAAACTAATATCTGTCCATACCATGCACATTATAACAGCTGGAATGAAAAAGCCGGAATTATCCAGGTTTTTAAGACCGAAAGATATTGTTCCGAAAATAACTTTCCATCTTCTCTCACCTGAACATTTCAAACTTTGCCCTTGCCCCCAACCCCCTACTTACCTGTGGACGGCACACCTTGTGTGCCGCCGTCTCCAGCATCCTTCTGCAAGGCCCGTTCCCTTCACTTACGTGCTTGGAAACCAGCGTCTCAGGGTCCTTTCCTTTTTTTTTTTACATAGATGAGGGGTTCCCTCCCACAATGCCTGAACCCACAAATGCCAAACATGGGGGCCGGGGGACACCCCTGTAACCCTGCTCCTCATGTTGGGTATTTTCCCATTTGTACAAGCTGTACAGGCCTTTTTTGGTCGTATAAATGGATACAGTCTTTTTGGACGTTTCCCTTCAACCAGCATTCTGCATTTGAGGGTAAACCTAATCGCGTCAAAGGAGGAAGGCCCTGAATTTTGCATTCTATGGGCTCCTAAAATGTCTTCTCGGATAACCAAACAGCATCCCTGCTTTGAGCGAAGCCAGGGGATAACTTTATTAGTTAGTGAATGGCTGTCTTCTGCAGCTCCTGGTGGTAGTTTCAGAACGTTGATCATGAACAGACAAAAGGCAGAGGTGCCACATGTTTTCCTTTCATCTGCAGAGGGATGTCATGATCAATTTGGGAGCCAAAATTCTTTGGAGAAGCAAGGGGGGTGTACACCACCATATCGACTGCATACTCGATTGTGATGTGTGCATGCGGCGGACCTTTTGTGCACCAGTGGATTGATGGGAGCGGCTCCTCGTGTGTGGTTATGGTCCTTTACAGGTTCATAACTGCAGATCACCTAAAGCAATGCAGAGATGGCAGGTTCACCAATAGGGGTCGGCCGATTAGGACTGGTCAACTTGCCTGTGCTGATGTCTTGCGCAGCACTCGTGCAAGATAAGGGTATAAGGCCTGCGTCGTCACAAACCGCTACAACGGTTACTTTCTCTAAGGGGGAAGGAGACTGCTACTATTACAGTGGAATGTGTTGGCCCGGCCCGCTAAGGCATGACATATGGATCTCAAGTCATGAGTAGCTTTTTGGAAAGCAATTTTTACAGGCCCAAGGGAGAGGGGGTCAGCTTTTCTGTGGCAGTTACATACACAGTAATGGTAGATTGGCACATTTTCAGATCGGCTGAGTGCCGTGGCCTTCTCGACTGTGCCCAGTACTATTTCGGGAAGCAATTGTATTCTGGTTACTAGCACCCTCTTGGTGATCGTTGTGGACGATAGAGTAGACAGGATTAGGGCAAGTGGTATCTCCCCAGTGCCGGCTGTTGAATTTTTTAACTGGAGGGGTGCAAATGTACAGGCTTAATATGTGTGAGGGTTCAGGTGCAGCAAGAGAGCACTAACCAATCAAGGATGGTTCGGGGTGGGGAGAATTTATTTAAATAATAGGTTAAAATTGTGCATTTTACAGTACTTGCTATAAAAAAAATTGCATAAAAAGCCATAGAGTTTGCAATCTGTTTTATATGGTAGCACATGAAAAAACCTGATTGATGCAAGTCTCCAACAGTACACAGGAGAATTTTGCAATACATGTTAACGCCTTTGCTCACAACGTATGCCTGTATGTAAAACATGCCCATGCATGCTGCACCAATATATGCCAGTATTATTATATAAGGTCTCCCAACCGGTAAAGAATTCCATGCCACAGAAAGAAAGTATATCTAAACTGGCTATACCAAGACATGCCAGTGTTCAATACAATCACACTTAGGTTTGCTTTTCCCCTTGATGCAAAGTACAAAAATGTATGAATGGTGGAGTCGGTTGCTGAGTGGGGAGATGATGAGCTGGACAATCGCGGTGGTAGGCTTTTTCAAAAACCTCATACTGATCATTAGCCCTTAGAGTTTACTTAAGAAGGAGAAAAATGGATCACTGGAACATTTTCTAAGAATTCGAACAGTTCACAGTGGAGCCACTTAAACTCCAAGGAGAAGACTTGTAAAAAGTGTTTTAAATTCAATTGAACCAAGTATGCTATACCACACAAAGAATATATGGCTAGACAGGAGCCACCAATGTAAGTCAGTCTAGTTATGTAATAACACTCATCACATTTGCTTTAACCTTGATGCCAAGTAAAAACGCCATGCCACATTAAGATCGTGTATGCAGACTGATAGTGGTAGTTCCAGTCTGTATACACTTTCCTAATGTGGTATGGTATTCTTTACTTGGCATCAAGGGTAAAGCAAAGATTGCATGTATGCTTGTTTTCCCCTCAAGGGCAAAGCAAACATAAGTGTAACTACCTGGTTAGACTGGCCTACATCAACACTTATGTTTTTGCTTTACACTGTATGCACAATACCTTGCATCAAGGGTAAAGCAAATGATATGAGAAGTGTTCTCAAGTGGCTAGACTGGCCTACAGTGTATGTAGGTCAGTCTAGACATGTGAGGACACTTCACTTATGTTTGCTTTACATTTGATGCACAGGACTGTATATCAAGGGTAAAGCAAAAGACAAAACCATGCCCTCAATAGCTCCTACCCCTAAATTTAGTGGCAGGGGCTGACACACTCGCACAAATACAAAACAGGCGTGGAAGGTCCATATGTAGCAGTTCGACCATTGGGCATCTGGATCTAACTGGACACGAATTAGTGACACGTCCCGTCTATTACTGGGTAAGGCTGTGGTCAGATGAGGAGTTGGGCAAATATAGAAATGAAGTGATGGACCTGCTAGCTCAGGAAGGAGGAAGGTTGCTTTCATGGTTCGCCCATGTCTAAAGCGTACTTGACATTCTAAGGCTAATCGAGCATCCGCAACAGATGGAACACACGCGTCACAGCTGACTGCTCATTTTGCCCAGGCACGGTCGAGAAGGATGTCCACTTCTTCCTAATTTGCAAACATATCTATCTTTAAGAAGGTGCTTTCTTAGACCACTCTTCGGGTAAAGATATACTAGACTCACCGAGGAGTCCCTGGCACTGTGCTGTAATGCAGAGGCAATTGGCAGTCTATACTACAGCGAAAATCCTGGCTCATGCAGGACACATTATGCAAAAAGGTGAGGGTTCCCAGAGTCTCTAGAAGAGGTTTTTAATGTATTTATTGATCTATTGGCACTGAAATTTACATGGGGACCGTTTGTAGATAATTATGCTTTTTTTCTAATAAGATGTATTGTGTTCTAAGTGTACATCATGTGTACATGTAGAGGTGCTTTGCATCTGATCTGACCTATTTTTATAAATTTTGGTATTGGTATTTGTATTTTATTGAATTTATACAGCATTTTAATCCAAAACGCTCTACAAGAGGAACAAGCAAGAAACATTTTACATTAGAAACTTCAAGCATTAGATAACAAATTGAATCAAACCAGAAAACAGTACAAGAAACATTTTACATTATAGATGAGGATTGGTGAGAGAGAAGAAGGAAGAAGGCGTGAGAGGGAAAAAGAGGAATGAGTAGTGGTAAAAGCCGAAGTAAAGAGGAAGCAGGCAGTGAAAGGGAGAAGAATGGAAGAGATAAGAATTGGAGATGTTGGAAGGAGGGTAGGAGGGAGTAGAGTGGAAGGGTTAGGGAGGTGAATGGAAGAGATAAGAATTGGAGATGTTGGAAGGAGGGTAGGAGGGAGTAGAGTGGAAGGGTTAGGGAGGTGAATGGAAGAGATAAGAATTGGAGATGTTGGAAGGAGGGTAGGAGGGAGTAGAGTGGAAGGGTTAGGGAGGTGAATGGAAGAGATAAGAATTGGAGATGTTGGAAGGAGGGTAGGAGGGAGTAGAGTGGAAGGGTTAGGGAGGTGAATGGAAGAGAAGATTTTAGGGGTGCGAAAGGTAGGGTAGGAGGGAATGAAGTGGGTAGAGGGGGATATGGAATGCTGCCCTTGATCTTGGTCATGATATTATATGGAAATGCTGCCGCTTCTGCTTTTTTTCCTTTTTCTTTTTTCTATTGCTAATCAATTGAGAGACTGCAATGCACAGGCCCTCGTTTTAGCCTGTGCTGTATTATATGTGTATGATAGATATTGAAATAAAGCTGAACAAATTAGTGAGGTTCGGCTTTGGAAACGCGAGTCGACAGATGAAATACCTTATGGAACATGCACAGGTTGGTTCGATGAGAGCTGCTCTTGCAGGGGGAAGCTTGGGAGAGCTCCACCTCAGAAGATTAGAAGAGCCCTCTCTTGCTACCCCTTAGTCACTCAATATGTGGCCCTCCAGAAGTTTCGGACTTCAAATCCCATGATACTGAGCCAGCATACTACATGATTGTGAATCATGGGAGCTGTAGTCCTGAAGATCTGTGGGGCTACATAATGAGTAGCCACGTGCTATGAGTACCGATGCAACCTCCGGGGCCCACAGAGTGGTAAAATTAAAATATCCAGCTGCGGCAGAGAAGTAGATTCAACTTTTCTCATTTTCCTCCTGCTGCAAGTTCTATAACCGTGTTACAAAGCTGCAGAAAATGGCCTTTCATTCCCCACAGGTACCAGAGACAGAGCAGCAGGCAGCCATCTTTCCCCGGCAGTGGAAATGGAAGCAGAGTGGATGAGAAATTATTCTGTGGCGGAAAGTGGATTAGCCTATCAGCGTCTTCCAAATTGCAGACTGCCACTCCCGCCGAGCCATGGTGAAGAGAGAAGCAGGGTGATCGCTTCGTAAATCAAGCGGCGTGATGGCCGCCCAGACGCCGTCGCAGGAACTTTAGGGCATGTGGCCTGATTGGATTGCTGAGGTTGAGGAAGACTGGATTAACGGAGGGAACATGATGAAAGGCTGCGGGGAAGAGGTTCACAGTGGCCCAGGGGCACATCCATCTTATAACAGCATCTAACGCAGGATTGACAGAGGGGCTGGAGCTTCGAGGAATTTCCTATACTTGGAGGGAAGCTAAGAAAGGGAAACCCAACGGGTAACTTTTCATTATAGAGTGCTGCAAACATATCAGTTTCTTGGCAACATACTTCCTAATCAACCATGAAAGATCAGGGGCAACTCATCCGTTAATGGTAACGGGACGTTGCTGCAGCCAATTTCGATCCGCTGCCAAGCCAGTCCCGTGAAACCAGTAAGCCATCTCCCAGCGGCAGCAAGAAGCTGAGGGAGTGCTCCTGGACGGTCTTGAAATATCAAAGGGAAATGCAGTTTCCCTTTGACAGTTCCGACCCCGGCACGTATGCCCAATGGCCAACTCAGGTGGGTTTTGCTTCCCCAGCCATGCATGGCCCATTTGGGATGAAGGATGGGGTAGTGCAGGCGTGAAGGTGCGAGAGGAAGCTCCTGCAACTCCCCACACATTCAGTGAAGTACTCTGAGGGGCACCACGTCACCCTGCACTCCTAAATCTGATGTTTGCTCACCGTGCTTGTGAGTGGACCACTGATTTAGGGGTTGAGCAGTGGTCTAAGTGTATGAAAAGAGGTAGTGGAACTAAGTTCCCTGCTGGCCTTCCTACAAACCCCATTGCCACGCCCCTTCCAACGCACAATACAACCCCCTAAACAAATGTGCCTGCTGTTTGAGGGAACGCACAGTGCAGTGAAGTACAAGTTTCAACTGCTTCTTAAAATAAAAGTATAAGAAACAGTCAAACTTAATTTTAAAAAAAAGTAGAAGAGCACTGCCCCCAACCGCTCAAGCTCACTTCGACCACTGGTGTTGAGGTGGGGAGTGGGTGCATTTTTTACTCAGCATCAATGTTAAAGCAACCATGAGATCATGCTTGCTTTAACTATGATGCCTAGTAAATAAAATACCATGCCAGATTCAGAAAACGTAAGCAGTCTAGCTGCAGCAATGCAAGCCAGTCTAGCCACACAAACACTTTCCATATTTGCATATGTGCTGTTAAGTGGCTAGACTGGCCTGCATTACTGTGGCATGCCAGTTTTACTGGCCATCAAGGGTAATCTAAGCATGTGTTATTACGTGGCCTGAAAAAGGCATTTTTTGCTGGCAAAGCCAAAAGAAACAAGTTCCTTTATGGTAATTCTGGGATGATTTGGGCAATGGGCACAGCTGGTATTAAATTGTTTTTATACTGACACACATTGTGGGAAATGTGATTATAAATAGGAATTTGAAAATGTGTGCGCTGTGGGCGAGTTGCATGTATTGAATGGTTGCCTTTTTTGTTACCCTACAAAACTAAATGTTCACTTTGTAACTTTTGACCTCATTTCTCACAGAAAGTATGCTGCAAAATGCACCCTTTTAACTCATTATTTTAAAAATGTTCTTGCTGGGAGACCCAATCCTCGCTCCAAACGCTCCTTGGTTGGTTCAGGCTTTTTCATAGGGATTAATTATACCTCTCAAATTAAAAAAAGTCACCAGCCGCCACTGGATGTAAAAACAGTTAAAACTGTAGCATAATCACAACATGTCGCATTGAAAGATACTGCACAGGACCATATTCTGGTGGCTTCTACTGGGTTAACGAGATTTGAAAAGTATAGTGTTAAAGCCCAAAGCTCTGGGCTATACTGGATGTTAATACCCAGAAGTCTGAGTTAATGACCCGAGGAAAGGAAAGGTGGATAAAGAGGGCTCAGGGGTTTCACCCGACTATTATGGCATATTAGAACTCAGGAAAACTACCCAGGGGCTGGGATTTCCCTTACTGAAACATGTTCATGCTCGGAACACAGTATGCACACAGTGTGGCGTGGTAAACCAGAAGGTGGTCTCTGTCTACAGTGGGTCAACGTGGTTTATTCAAATTAAAGAAAAATGCCTATCTGGCCCCATCGCTATGAGGGAAGTTCCCTACCTTCTGAAACAAAAACTAAGGGTGCTCATCGAAGTCCAAAAGTAAATAGTCCTGAGTCCAAATCCTGGTTAACCAACTGGCTCAAGCACTTTAGGAAATCCAAGTGAAAGTTAAAAGTGAGGCATGCACAATACCCTCGGAGCGTGTTGGCCTAGACCAACACGCAACTGACTTTCTCAGTCTCGAATTTCCTTTGGAATATATTGACACAGTTCACTGTCTTCTGATACAGTTTGTCAGTTAAAAATACAAATGCCCTCTGTATTGTTTTCTTTGCCCCCCTCTGGAAAATAAGAATTCTTCTTATATTACCCTTCTCAGATTCCAGGACCACTTTATACAAACATCTCTGTATCCCGCCTTCGTGGCACTTCAACCATAATAAGGTGTCCTAGATTCAGGGAGGGGGGACCGACGTTGTCCTCTTTTGCTGGTGAAGTAACTCACTTGCAGTCTCATGATAGGAGATTGAGTTTTTAGTTCACCTTTAGATTTTAAGGAACTCTTTGAAATGTAACTTGGGTCTGTACAAGCATTTACTGTTTCCAGGCAGAAAAAGAACATTTTTCCTACTAGTTTCGCTGCCTAAAACAGACATGTTCTCCCCAAAAAATAGGGTTTTAATATCCTAATTAAAAAAAGGCAGCAAAATACAGATGGAAGCCCACCCCTGCTCCCGCCCTCACGGCTACATAGATATGCTGGGATAGGTGGTCCCGGCAGAGCCGAGCCACTGGAATTCCCCCAAATAGTATAACTGCCCGATCTGAAGCGGGTCTTTAAGGTAAAAACATATCCTTTTTATTATCAATAATTACTAGGTGCAAAGAAGTTTGGTTTACAAAAAGATAGGGATCTTGGCGATCAAAAATGTCTTCACGTGCCCAAAGAAATACCCACCTGCACTTTTACTCCCTAAAAATAAATTTACTCCGAACGTCAGAAAATAGGCAGCAAAATAGACCAAGCATCATTGTGTGTTTGTTGCACCTTATAAATGGTGTCGTGAGCACGTGTGTTTGGGTTTTAAAATGTATTTGCTATCTGGGAATCTATCACAATTTAACAAAAATGTTATATGCAATGAACACGGTATCGAGAGAGGTGTAGAGAGTTGGAACATAAGGTAGAGGTTTCTATGCGCTATATCTGAGCTCCCCCAAGAACTGTACCCTCCCTAGATAAGACAAGTGCGGCGTACCTTCAGAACATCACCCTCAAGGTAGTGCCCAGGGCGCCGAGCCAAGCTGCACCATGTGTCAACGAGTGGAGGAACAGGTCAGGATAAAGGGACATCTCTTCCCATCTGCCAGCCTGCGATGGAGAGGTCATGCCATCAAGAGATGTCTGGGATAGGTTGGAACCCCATAAGGAGCTGGGCCTCTCCCTGGCTGGCATGCATTTGTGCAACCCACCATGGGGTGGTTTACGCAGCCACGGTACTGTCCAGAACCAAATGCAAAGGAATAGACCCTGTGCTCCCAGGTAAGGACTTGATGAGCTAGTAGAGAAAGGTGCTGACCACCCCCACCCGCCCTCCCCCATGTTCCACAACTGCCCGCTACATCTCTCGTATGCAGGATATCTGCACAGACTGCAGTCTCATAGACACTTAACGCTTACTGGTCCCCTCCTCAGCCAAACGGTAGCACAGGCCCCTTCCCTGCCTCCGTCCAGGTTCTGCCGCAGCATCCCAAGGCTGTCATAGCCCATCCTCATCTTCAGGTATCCTAAGCCATTCACAGTTCACACACGGGAAAGGGACAGCAGATTGCAGAGAGGTGCACCACCATACAGGCCTTGGTAGTGCACCGTGGCGTGTCCACAGAGCGTTATCACAAAGAGGGTCAACACACCGGATCAAAATGCAATGCACTCGACTTTCCTGCACAGTTGGAGGATAAGCAAAACGGCTTCCTTCTGATGTTACCCCTGTCCTTTGGCAAAGCACAGGATATGGTGATTGTCTAACTAATCCTACCTGATGAAAGACTAATCCTGGTCTGCGCTGGTGTGCCGCGGTCCGGAACTAAAAGTGGATAGAATAAGAAACAGTAGCAATGCATTTCCCACCATTCGACTATTCTGGGGGTTCAATGGTGTCGATCATTTCACTCTCTTCTCCTCTCCAAACTCTGTCAATCATACATAAAATGGTTATGGTTATGGAAGCTCCGCAAGGCTTTTTATGGTAAAACTTACTTTGTTAACCAATAGTCAGGAGGGCCTTTTATTCCAAAACACCAAAGGTAGAACAAGGGCGAAGACAATTCAATGGATCCATTTTGGACACCTCGTATCCTCTTGGTCCAAAAGCGATCAGTCAAAAATGTTATCTTTGGGTAGGGTCCCTACTGCCCGCACCACAGTTTCTATTGTCTACCAGTTTCAGTGATCATTCCTTGTAGCCACTTTCTTCAGGACGGTCTTCGTGTTTAAAAAGAGGGTAATGTAGGCACTAGTCTCTTGTTTAGGTGCCCATGTGCAATATTTCTTTACCACACGGCAATTCTGTAGTGTGGACGGAGACTGTATTCGAGGCCCTACAAAAGAAAGTATATAGGGGTCACGACGCTGTTGCTAAATTAAATCAATTACACAGATCACATCGCGAATAATCCCAATTCCTGTATGTACATCAGGTCACAAACCACACATTGAATCCCACACCCCTGGTTAAGCAGAAGGAACAGTGCTGTCCCATCACAGCCACAGACTGTTGATTGCGCTTCATAAATCTCATACTATGAAGAGTCAAGGTTATATCTTCTATCCCGTGACGAGAGACTCACGGTAAGGCTTCTGGCACACGATTCATTGTGTGACCAGTTAAACTAATGTTGGAGAGAAAAGAACAAGAGAGGACAATTAGTCTACTCTTCCGTTTTTCAATCCCAGGTGGTATGCTGGTTGCTTGTAGACCGACACCATATGGTACAAAGGCACAACCAAGTGCTTGTTGAAGGGACTGCTCAAGATCAGTCTACCATGTTACAAGGAAGGCGATGAGCACAAGTGTGCAATAATGCACAGCATGTCACATCTTGCGTTTCACAAATGGCCACCGGGGCTCTTCCAGGTTAAGGCTAGCCCCATCTGTCCCCTCATTCTGACCATCAGGAAGCGAGAAAGCTTAGTCAATTCACAACACAACTGCAGACCATCAGCCCTGCTTCCAATCAGGGGGTGGGGTGGACATGTTCCTATAGCATACATGCCAACCCTCCCGATTTAGGTGATGGGCTCCTGATTTTTCAATGAAAAATATTGCTATTTTTCACGTTCTCCAACCTAAAAAAAAACTGTAGCCCCAATACATTCCAAAGGGAAAATGTATGTGGTCCCGATTTCCCTGATGAAATATCCCTCCCAGTTGTATCGGAATGTTGCTATGCATGCTATAGAAGCGGGGCAGCCCAGTTCAGTGTGGCGGTCGATAGGAGCAGGAGATTCCTGCATGGAGAAGGCTGTAGGGGGAAGACTGCCGGAGAGGAGTGCTGCTGCAGAGATTGTGCAGACTGCTGCAGACTGCTGCAGACTGCTGCAGACAGGAGAGTGTTGCAGACGGAAGCTGGAGAGGGGGCAGCAGGCGAGAGGAGGTGTTCTCTACAGAAGATGAGAAAGTGGTAAGAGTTAAAGGGGAGAGAAGGGAGGGAAGAAATACAATGTCGAGTGGAAAGTGGTAGTAGCAGATGAAAGTAGGGGGAAGCTAACCCAGGGGTGGAGTGGAAGTCGGTTTTAGGAACAGAAGAAAGGAGGGAGAAGGTGAAACCAGGACTGGAGTGGAAGGTCGGAATAGGTCAAGGAGGCATTGACGGCTCAGCAGGAGGAGGAGGGCGAGAGTGAGATCCGTTTTCAGACAAGGAGAATGAAGACTATTGGCCAGGGGTTGACGAGGAATGGAAATTAATAAAGAAAGCACCAGAGAAAAGAGATCCGGACTTTATTAAGGTATTGAAACGAGAGGCAAACAGCCAGAAGCAGGTTAGTTTTGTAGGGTTACTAGGTTTGGGAAGGCCCGATGAGGCCCTAGACAGGTCTTACATGTCTAACAGGTGAGATGAGGTTCTAACGGGGGCCAAGGAACCTAGTGATCATTTAGGGAGGGTTGGAGAGAACAGAGTGGCAGGAAACCTAGAAGGGAATAGTCTTTTTGCCTCCCTCACCTGGCTGAGCGCAATGCCATTTGCAAGAGAACCCTGAGAGTCCTGCAGAAGATCCAGGGCTGGCTTAGTCTTGGGTAGGGGACCCTGGAAAGCCCACACCCAGGGTCAAAAGCAGAAGAAGGGCTTGGAGCATCCTGGAGTCAGTAGGGAGAAGTAAGTTACCACCTCTGGAACTCGAACAGTGACAGCCGAGACTCGAAAGCCGGAAGACTCACCCTGAGATTGGGAAAACCTCCATAAGAGACATTTGTGGAGGAAGGCCATCCTGTGCTTTATGATTTGAGAAAGATTCCATTTTTATTTAAGTCGGCAAACCCCAGTACACAGTCCCCAATAAACATCTTAACCCATAAGCACCTGTTCTGGATTTATTTCTCGGTGCCAAATGGTTTTTTCTTTGCTCTCTGGGACATCTATGCCTGGATATCCACATTATAAATCCTGGATTACACCGAATAAAAAACAAAAATATCCAGGACTGGTCTAGCATGTCCCGAATGGAATGTCTCAGGAGGATAGCTCAGGGGCAACGTGCTCGCCTTGGAAGCAAGAAGATATGTAGCATGACAAGTTCGATCCCCGGGTCCTCGCTCCGAAAACTCTGGGTATTAAGTGCGTTATAAATAACCTATCATATCATGTCAATGGGGCCTGTTGTCATATATGGTTAGCTCACACTAAACATATCATGTAGAATAAGTCAAAATGTCTGGAGAGGTAGTGTAGGTATAGGGTATGGCTGCTAATTTACTACAAACCGCAGGGCAGGGAGCTTCTGGGAAAGATAATGGGATTAGCTTAGTCCAGACAGTGAGGAAAGAGGCCTAGGTTATAGTGAAAGAAACCAGGGCTGCGCGCCGTAAAAACGGGGGCATTAAATCTTCCAACATTTGAACTCCTGGAAACCGGCTGCAGTAAGAATGCATATACACCACTGCTGTCAGAAAGGAAAGAGAAATGGAAAACAAAAGTGGTTTTTGTCTCTGCCTCCATCAACACAAATCCACATGAGGTGTAAAGCACAGTGAGGCGAATGTTCATGAAATCCAGCTTTCCTGTGATCAGGCTACACAGCCTCCCCGCGTGCCCACTTTAATTTGGCATTCGTGCAGTCGTTAATTAAAGGTCTACCGAAGTCCTGGGAAGGCAGATGGCGAAGGAGTGGCTGCGTTTGTGTGATGCAAATTATTTAAACTCAACAGAGGAGGCACTGCCATGCTAATTTACTGGGCTGCCCTCTGCAGTGTGTTGAGAAAATGTGGCGCGACACCTGAGTGGTGGCCCTGCTGTTCCTCACTGGACAGGAGCCACCTACAACGGCGGCCATTTTAGACTGGCAGAGCTGATACGATCAGCAATACTCCTGGTGTTGCATGTCACCCCTTTTGGGACACATGGTAGCTCCCAGGGTTGTTGTCCTGATCACATGGGGGAACCATGTGACCAGGTTAATAAAAAGAGCGAGCCGATTCCAGCTCGTCAGTCGAGACGAAACAGACTCCGGTGTCGTTCCTTTGGGTGCACCCTGCTGGTGCAGCACCGTGTGGAGTAGGCCCAGGGATGGGGTTGCTCCACGAGGTTGGCGCCCCTGCTGGGCAACGCCACCCTCTCTGCTGCCTAGCCATGTGATCATGGCTGAATGCTGCAACCCCAGAGCCGGGGCTGCCGTGTCCTAGGTGCCCCCAGCCACGTGGGTTGCTCCGGTGCGAGTGGGGTGATCCCCACTCTTTTGTCTGCTGCTTGAGTGCAGCACATATGGTCTGTGTCGGGTGCTCCTGGCACACTCAGAGGCCAGCCCGGTGATCGGAGGCTGGCCTACAACACCCAGAAGTAATTGTAGCCCTGGGTCTGGTACATGCAATTACATATATTAAAGATCAAACAGACACTATACATATTTTGAATCCTGATTTGTTACGCAATGTCTACATCCGGTATTTGTTCTTCCTCTCGTTCTGGCACTAGCCAAAATGGAGGAACGTGATTTTGGGTCGTCGTTTCACTGTGAACAGGCTGCAATGACATCACTGCACTGCCGAGTTAGGCACTCTATATCATCAGATAGTCTTGCATCGACTTAACATCGGTCCATATGTTGACGTAGGTCGACACAGATCTAAGCCAACATAAAACTATTTCTGTCTGGACTTGCAAGCCTCCCATTCAGACTTTCATCTGTGCCCCCCGGGGGCTTTGCCAAGGCTCTGTGGCCAGTGGCGGCTGCACTTTGAAAACAGGGTGCATGCATGACCATGTTCTTGGACGGCACGATTATCATGTCTCGGGAGGAACGGATTCTGAGAGCGGACTTCAAGATGGCCACAGGGCTTCTGGGCTTCTGGGCTTCTGTAGACTCTTGGTTTTTATTGTCAACTTGCAGAGGTTAACACTATTTTCAGGAAAACATCTATTTTCTTGAGTTTCAGGACTGGGCATGGAGACATACTCCTGTTGCCAGGGAAGACTTGTCCCCTTGACAACATGAGGCAACATGGCCAGTGCTAGCCAGGGGCACTAGCCAGGATTATTAGATGAATGACTTCTTTAAGCTGGTGTTCCTGATGAGGACATTTCCAATCCAAACAAATGCCCCACAAAAGTGGCATACGATTCTAATAAGTAGCTTATAAGAACTTGCAAGAAGCTAGCGGCGCCTTGGCACCAATACTAAAATATGTAAAAGCACACAATGCGCCAATTTTCTTATTGAATTCTTTAAAGGTTGTAAAAAAATGTGAGCAGAATTTTTTAAAGATCTTCCAAGAGCCTTATAGAAAAACATCAGGAGGATACGATTGTATGGGCAGCCCTGGGAAGAACGGTCCATGCATATCAAGTGCCTTGCTTTCTTTACTATCAAGTTCCTTCGTGGGAAAAGAGTGAAATACTGGGTTCTGTTCCGGGTGGTCCCCATATTATTCATCTGATACCTCAAAACCCTGAGGGACACTGGATTCAGCTTTTTTGGCCGTTTGAATGTGTTAGTTCCAGAGGAGTACCTGGCGGGGGCATGGGCGAGGGAGAGAACATGGCGATGAGCTAGAATTCATTGCACCTGGTGTTACTCAGAGATATGTTCAGGGCTCTAGTGAAAAGGTCTGTGGTCCAGGCCAGATGGACCTATTCACCTCGTGTCAACACGCAACGTGTTGCATTTTACAGCTAGAGGAAAGATGGTGGTGACAGGTGCTTTTCTCTCGTCCTAGAGTCCAGCCGTGGATCTGAATTTTCCTCCCTCTTCGAAGACCGTCAGGACTCTGGCTCAAGTGCAAGGAGAATATTCATGACCCTGGTGTGTTGACTGCAAGGTTGGGGAAGGAGGAGATTGACGCACAGGTGGCATGACTGCTGTCAGAGACTTATTAAACAAATAAGGGTTGGAGATGTAGCTTCCTGACCCCAATACTAAGAGAGGTTTCGCTGCCTTGAAAGAATATTCTAAGAAGTCTGTCGGGATAGTCCAAAAGAAACAAGTCCATTGCGTGTCAAGATTCCTATTTCCAGCCCCCACTCTAAGAACCTAAACTAATGTGAAAAGGGGATCTTCTTTAGTTTCAGAGTTCTGTTCCAACTCGCAAAAACAAAGTTCTAAAGTGGTGCAACAAATAAATTCCAAAAGAAAACCTCACTCCCAGGTTGTGGCGGCCTTGAATGTCAATTGATGGTATATATTTTCCTCTTTCATTATCCTTGGTTTCACAGCCAACCTGGTGCACTATCCTGCCAGGTACTGTGACTATGAAGAGCGCATAGGCTCTTCTCTTCATATGAGGGTCCCAGGGTTTCCCTTCTCTGCACTGTCCAATTGTGCATTATTCTTGCTCGACTACTACTACTTTACTTGTCTGAGCCAACCTGGTAAACTCTACTGCTAGTTACTGTGGGTATGAAGATTGCTTTGGCTCTCTCTTCATGTGGGTGCCTTTCTTTAATTGTGTCTTGCTGCGTTGCTTCTACTACTTCGGGGGTCACAGCCAACCTTATCTAGTCTCGTGCCAGGTGCTGTAAGTATGAAGATTGGGGTGAAGGATGTGATTAAGTATATGGGTGTGGGTCCCAGACTATTTTGTGATCCCCTCTTCTATCCGTCCTGGTCTCCCAGACCTCTCTGGAGAACTTACTGGTGCTTTTCAGTCGTTTGCAGGTGCTTCAGGCTGTCACAGCATCCCTTTGTTGCCTCCACAGCTCGTGGTATGTCTGCGCAGATTAACGGCCTCTGAGCTGCACGTCTTAGCTTCCACACATGCTCCAGGCTTCTGGACTGGATGGGAGCTCAGGCATCTGCCTCTCATGGATGTCTGCAACGAAGCTTCTAGGGGAGCTGTTATCAGTAGGTAAGTGTACTGTATCCGATACAGCTGTCAACTTTTGAATCTCCTGCTTCCTCGTGAGAGACAGTCTCAGTCTCTCTCTCTCTCTCTCTCTCTCTCTCTCTCTCTCTCTCTCTCTCTCTCTCTCTCTCTCTCTCTCTCTCTCTCTCTCTCCTCTCTCTCTCTCTCTCTCTCTCTCTCTCTCTCTCTCTCTCTCTCTCTCTCTCTCTCTCTCTCTCTCTCTCTCTCCTCTCTCTCTCTCTCTCTCTCTCTCTCTCTCTCTCTCTCTCTCTCTCTCTCTCTCTCTCTCTCTCTCTCTCTCTCTTCTCTCTCTCTCTCTCTCTCTCTCTCTCTCTCTCTCTCTCTCTCTCTCTCTCTCTCTCTCTCTCTCTCTCTCTCGTAAAACTGGAGAATTGTGGGGGTACCAGTTTGGACGACCCAAAGCAGTCGATGCTTGGAATGATCTTCTGTCCCATATGGGCGAGCACCCAGAAGGTCAGAGTTTTGGACTGCTGGCACTTAGCATTTGAGCAATTTGAATGGCCATGTCTGAGTGGATGGAGCACTGGTGCTCACCCTCCAGTATGATACTTGCTTCAGTGAGCGACACTTTTTCTTCTTCCGACGCCTCTCTACACTCCCCTTTGGGACATGTGCAGAATCTGGAAAACATGCCCCTTCTTTCCAAGGGGGAGTCGCCACCTTTTTAGCGTGCCTGCTAAGCAAGAACCTCCCTAAGGATTTCAGAAAGTGGGACCTCGCTGTGAGTGACTCCCCTCTAGGGTACAGGGACTCTCATTCCTATCCGGAACTCCCTATAAAAAACACCATGTCTGCCTTTATTTGAATAGAAACGGCTGAGGTTTCAATCGATCCGCATTCAAAAAAATCAAACATTACTTCCCTAATGTTGGCTTAAGTTAATGCAGGAATCTTCATGAACTCAGCAGATGTTGCAAAACAGCACTCCCCTTTAGGTAAGACAGCAAGAATCAAGAGACAAAGAACCTTGAATGTAGAGAAAAGAAAGCTAAAGAGAGGCAAGCCTCTGACTTGAGAATGTCCTGGAGGAGCGGAGCCACGCTGCACTGTGGAGCTATCCGTAGCATGGAGGATTCGAGAGAGGAGATACAGACGCCGTGAAGCAGGCACTGGAAAAACAGGCACCAAGACCAGCAGGTAACGGAGAATCGAAGCCTACGCTCTCAGGGCAACGACTCCTGAGGGTGCCGCAGCTAGCAAGATACAGAAGCAAATCCTTATGGGATCGCAACGCCAGGGAGAGCAACCAAACTACCAGATGCCCACTGAGACGCTACTCCACTGGAGCACACCCGACAGTAGAGGTACGAGGGTTGCCCAGAGTGGGAGGAGGCGAGTGGAACAAAGCGAGAAGAGAGAATATGACAAGAAGGGTTATAATAGCCCTAGAATTCCGAATGGTGAAGAATGGCAAAGGCCAAAGATACAACCATAAAAGTTAAACAATACTCAGAGCCTCAGGGGCCTGGAGAGCCCTAGAAAATTAAGTGCCATGTTTTAACCTGTCAGAGCAAGGGAACCTGCAGGGTTCAATCGGTCTGTCCAAGACATAAAAGTAATTGAAAGAAAGCGACCAAGTTCGTGGCGAAGGACTAAAGAGATCATCCCTCAACAAGAACTTGAGACATTTAATTTGTATAAAGATTTACGGCTTTTCTTGAGGAGTCTAAAGAGAGCTGACAACGTTTCTTTGGTGGACTGAGAAGACGACTATTTTGGAACTGTGACTAATACCCCAAGAAGGATCCAAGGAACACTGTCAGGAAGAAGCCTGGACTAAGAGGCCTTTCGGGCTGATTTTTATGTTGGCTTTTCCTGAAGGGCCAGATAGTAAATAAACTTTTGGAGCAAGGACTCCTTTTTGTTTTGACGTATGACATGCACCCCTAGTTTAGTTTATAGGCAGAGAAATCGCTGTTAGCGATGGGGAAAGATAGGCATTTTTCCATTTAATTTAAATAAAGTGCCTTGAAATGCTGTTCTCGAGTCTGACTCCTTCGGGTATGCCAAAGACATCAATAGTTCCTGAAATAATCTGAATCTTCGATAGACAATCTGGATCAGATTATGAAAGCCTTTTCTGTTAAATGGCCATGCTTTGTATGTTATCCCTCCCTTTCTTACAAATATAGGTCTTATCCTTTTAAAGGATCATTGAAGATAGCCTGGCAGATAGGTAATTGATCGTAAAATTGACCTGTATGAGGTAATGCTCTATCGTGGATTAATGGTCATGAAGGAGTAGACAGTGCTATTGATATTTACAACTCTCCCGTTTGTGTAACTGATTATATTTGTTGTTAATGGTGTGAACCGAAGGCTTCCTGACATGGACTATGCAATTTCCTAGTTCACGTTGTTCCCTCAAGAAAGGCAAACAGTTCAAGGCAGAGCTTGATTTGAAGATTTTCAAGTCCCAGAAGCAGAGGAGAATGTGTGGAAAGTTAATGTTGGCCCTCATTATTAGTTTTCCCATATCCTGATTGTAAAACCCTCCAGGATACTGGCAAACGGTAATACTGGTACCGGGGCCTGATCAGGCAGAATTACTGGCAAATTGCAGGTGCCAACAACAATATGTGGATCCCCATTGCATGGAGTCCATCTGACTGATGCAGGGATTGCCGGTATTACCGGTAGCATCGGCTGGTTTTTTGCCAGTGGAGTGCCTGACTTGGCTGGAGATAATCAGGCCACCCCAGCGGCAAATGTGTAGTTACAGGTACAGAAACATGTTGGTAAATGGAATTACTGGCACCTTAATCCGGACCGGCAAACTTCTGAGGCCCTTAATCTTAAACTATGATGAGAGATCAGCTGTGTTCATGTTTCAGATTGCAAAGGTTTTACCTACAGAGTTTTTCCAATGATGAACACTTTTTAAACTGAAGTTAAGGTTTGCTGCTGATTATTTTCAGTAAAGAAGGGGAAACAAATGACCTGCATATGTAGCTTTAATAGAATTAAAACTCCTCTAGACTAAAAACATTAATAATTTTTAAAAAGGGGTATGAGAATCTTACTCTCTTTTTTCCCATGCTTGAGAATTTCTGAGTCCTCTTTCTCCTATACCCTGCATTGCTTTGTGTTTTTACTGGTTGGGAGACATGGATGTTTCTTTTTTAGCCACTCCATGTCATAAGGAGGTCACCTTGAGCCAGGCCTGGTTTTTAGCTGAAAGCACTTTGCGTACTGGGACTTTGCTGCCCCCGTTTTGAGTAACAAGGAACGGCAGGTTTCAGAATCTAAATGCGGTTACCTGGGAAAGAAAACGCAGGCGTGTTGATGGAGTCCCCATGACGTGGGCTCAGCGACCGCTATATATGATATGATATAATATGATTGATTATTTATAACGCGCTTAATACCGAGAGGGATTCTAAGCACAGACCTGGGGATCGAACCTATGTTGCTCTGTGTCACCTTGCTTCCAAGGCGAGCACATTGCCGCTGAGCTATCTGAGCTATCCTCCCGAGACGATGCGGTTTACTGCAGGATAGTATTTCCTATTATTTTGCTGTTTGGTGTTTGTGCTTTTTAGTTATGTTACTTTACAAATATAGTAAAGAGAAAACGAAAATATTTTTTTGATTTAATCCCGTGAATGTGAGTGGTTATAAAAAATAAAATCCTTATTGCGTACATTTGGTGAAAAATGTGTGCTGTTAAATGTATGGCTGTGCTGCCTGGGCCTACACAATATCATTAATTTATGGACAATAAACTTTAATCCATTGTACCACTGGGTTCCAGAGACATTTAGCTCAACGGCTTCCGCTGGCGCGCTGGATCTATGGTGCCATTGTTATTTTTCATATTAGCAGTAAATCTATGAGGACGACGCAGGGCCGCGATCCATCTCTCAGCCCTGACGGCCGCCATGATGCATCTTTCTGGTCATATGGCTGCCCTGACAGCCCCAAGTACTGACTGCATGTACTTGGAACAGTTTTTCATCTTGTGGGCACCGGATTTATGAGTGGGAATTGTGCTATTTATTAAAACTCTGATAACAGGCATTCGCTAAGGTGCTGCAGACACCCTCCGCTACGCAGCGTCGCCGTGTCTCAAGATAAACAAAGTAAAACACACCTTGACTTGAATATTCTCGTTGGTGTATAAAAAAGTGCCGATATCATCTGGCAAATTGGGGGGGGGGGGGAATTCACCACATCTTATGAGTACACGGCACACTGCTAACACCCAACGCTGTCATTGCTTGTGAAATGCTTGCATTTTAATGAAGGAAGATTTGACTCACAAATAGCTCCATCATCAGAACCACTCATTTCAAGCTACAATTATCTAAAAACTTGGCAGTGTATTGAGTTGTGTCACCCCACCTAAAAGCAACAACCACCCTCCCTCCATGATCAATCGGCCACTCTCCCAGTGTCCTGCCAGTTACGCCACCCCAACACCCTCCCAAATCTTTTTCTGATCTCTAGCACCGCCATTCCAGCTTTTTGGGATTTCAGTCCCCCATTCGTCCTGTTGCTCACCTGAACAATTCCTACCAGATGTGTCTTCTTGGACCAAGCAGTACGCGTGCCGCGCTAGCAGTTGAAGGTAAGAGGAAGCCCTTTTCTATTTCTTTGTTTCTTTCCCATAAACCCTACACCTCACACATGGGCAACAAGGCATTTCTCAACATTCCCAGAATGTGGTGCCTTCAAAATGCTTTAAGTGACGAATGTTTCACCTACTTTTCTCTGCAGTGAGTAACGATCTAGGGCCAAGGCCCGGAATATGATTATACATACTTTCAAAGTGGCTTTGGTGGGTTTGAAAAACTTCTTTCAGAGATTTTCAACAAGCAAAGGCATATTTCACCCTGTACGAGGCTCGGCCGACTTCTTTTTATGAGTAATGTTGTTTGACATAAACCATCCCTACAGAGTCACGACTCAAGTCTCGCCCTCAGCATGCAAGGAATAGTAAAACAGTGTTGTATAAAGTCTAAATATCAATAGCAAACAGACGATTCTGACGTCAAGCTCTGAAGTCTTGCACAGGGCACGGGCAGACCTGGGGCCGGCACGATGTGTGTCACGGTTACCATAAAGCACCACCGATGAGAGTGAAAACAAGTACAGAACTCTTAAAAAGAGGATTTTTGGTCACTTGGGATAGTTATCGAGAACCATTGTGCATATTTTGGCGACACCAGGATATGAAAGTGGTGCATGATGTTAATGGTAAATTTGAGCCACGGCGTACTGGGCAGTGGCACTGTGGCGTTTTGTTGTGATCCCCACACACACTGCACATCTTGGCGGACACATCCACACAGAGATGACCCCTGAGCAGCCACCGGTAGGGTTGTCCAACTCCAGGCCTCGTGGGCCATATCCGTGCTGGGTTTTCAGGCTACCCCTCATTAATATTCTTGAGATAAATTTGCATACAATGATTCTAAATGTATGCACATTTTTCCTCATGAATACTGAGGGATATCCTGAAAACCCGTCAGGATTCCGGCCCTCGAGGCCCGTAGTTGTACAACTCTGCATGTCTCTCTGGCCTCCTCTTGACATATCTCTGCCTAAATGACCCTCATACGTTAAGCTCACCACCTGGCTTCTCGGCAAACAAGTGAAAAAGCAACAAAAACATATACGGGAAAGACAGAGTAGAACGATGGTGCGAGCAGGTGAAATGGGGTCCCGGGAGAACTGATCAAAAAAGCAAGGGGAAGGTGATAAACAAAGTGCAAACATATAAACAAACTTTTAAAGAGTTATTGTTCGATGTAACATAAAACCCAAGAGATTTTGAGTAAAGCTTGAATCACCCGAATTTTAGTCAGTTTGGCCGAAGCAAATTTACACTCTCTGAGGTTTCCCAAAAACAGGATCAAATCAGATCCAGCTCGTGCTCCGAAAAAGGCACCTGCTTCTGAGGGTCTAAATCAGTCTGAGGGAGATGATCAGAGGCAGGTGGACAGTGCTTGTATTTAGTTTCATCGACAGAAGGCAATCAATTTACCGCATTTTTGAATTAGAATAAGAATTAGAGTAGGATTGGACTAAAATTCAAATTTACATAGAGCTCTTTTTACTTAGAATTAGTTTAGAAATCCAATTAAGATACAATAAAAGAGGACTAGGGATTAAACTTAGTCTTGGTATTAAGTGTGTTGGTGACACGTGATGTTACACGAGGGAGCAGATAATCCACGTGTCCTTTTCTGTAAACCAGCACACAATCAGTGATGCGGTTTGGAAACACACGCAAGACTTTTTCCTGAGGGAGCAGAAAATAAGCTACTGAGTTCAAAGAAACATGCGCGCATTCTTTGTGAGGGAGCAGGAAATCGGAAATTGGGTTCATAGCGAGTCTTTTGCTGGAGGGAGCATAAAATGCATTTCTCATTTCAAAGAAATACAGATTTTTTTTGCAACAGGGAGCAGAGCAATCAGTGATTGGGCTCAGAGCTTCACGTGTGCTTTTTTTGTCAGAGTGATCATGACATCCTGTTTTCTGCTCAGAGATGCATAAGTTCATTTTACTCCGTAAACCCTGAATTGCTGACCGGGTTAATTGAGATTCACATGTTTTTGCTCAGAGAGACTGGAACACCAATGAGAGGGCTCATGGTGACACGCATGTCTTTAAGAAGATCAATATTAATGGCACACTTCAGAGATGCCCACATGGCAGCAGAACAATGACTCCATCTATAGAAATACTCATGATTTTCCCAGAGGGTGCAGAAAAGCAGCGACTGGGTTCCTACACTGACAACTTTGGTTTGTGCCCCCCCACTCCCACTCCCCGAGAGAGCAATACTGTATTTCCTGTCCTCGGACACTCGCCTGTCTTCTTTCGGAGGGAACCGGATGTGAATGACTGGGATTCAGGGAGTGGTCACATGTTCCTTCTGAGGAAGTTGACAGTCAATAGGGTAGAGACACACTCATGTCTTTATCCTGTGGAAGAAGAGAAGTGCTGACATAGCATAGATACACTCTTGCATTTTCCTCGGGGAGGAGACAATCAGTGACTGGGTCTAGAAAGGGAGAGCAAAAGAGATAAATGTTTGTTTACTAACAGAGCAGGTTCTGATATTGACACATTTTATTTCTCTGACATAGAAAAATTGGATACTTCGCTGAAAGAGAAGTGTTTTTGCTGCAGAACTAGGACATCAGTTACTGGGTTTGGATGGACTCACATTTCGGGAAGTTAAATTTTTCCTGAGGGAACAGAAAATCAGGGAGTGGATATAGAATGAGTCTACTTTCTTACCATGAGAGAACATGACATCAGCACGTGACCCCAGAGAGAGAGTCTGTGTCCTGAGGAAGCATGGAATCACTGACTGGATTCATCAATAGATACAGAGGGATAGAGATAGGGAGGGAGAGCGATAGGGAGGGATAGGGAGGGAGAGGGATAGGGAGGAAGGGAGGGAGGGATAGAGGGAGGGAGGGAAAGAGGGGAGGGAGGGAAAGAGGGAGGGAGGGGAAGAGGGAGGGAGGGAGGGAGATGGGGAGGGAGAGAGATAGGGAGGGAGAGAGACATGTCTGTTCCTTTACGCAAACAAAATATAAACAGTGACTTGCTTCAGAGACATGCATATGTCATTTATCATGGGTGAGCACAAAATCAGTAGTCTAGAGAGATGTGTTTTATTCTTGAGAAAACAAAATATCCTTGGTGACACGTATTTGCTGAGGGAACAGAAAATCCCAATGGCTGGCTTCAGAGCGCTGAACAAACCATCGTGATTGGCAAGGAGACCTGGTGTTTTTGCAATAGAATACATTAATATGTCCGTTTGAGAAGACAGTGCTCCTTGCCACCTATATAATAAAGTAGGCGACAAAGGAAACCTTTTAAAATCCCTTGCTTGGTTATAATACTTTCAAAAGCTTAAACGTGTTTCTATAATCCTCTGAGGAGGAGTTCTATAGTGTAGCCTCTCTACTTACAGTCTTGCAGAGATTCCAACTCCTTTCTTGTGCCAGTCCCTGAAGGTCACCGATAAGATTCCTTGTAGTGCATCTCAGCTTGCCGCTGGCGTGCCCTTCGATTGCATATATTCAGAAGATGCCGAGATGGGAGTGGCCGATCAAGTGCCGGCAAGTGCTGGGCAAGTGCCTGCAAGGAAAGAAACATGTAAACGGTGAAAAGGGTTTGCAGATTCTAACAGATGGGCCTTGCAGAAGCTGCTCCTAAATGGCAAGCATTATTCTTGGGGCAGCAAAAAGGACACTCCTGGCCAGAGGAAGCATGACAACACATGGCTCCTCCCACAGCGGCACTGACCAAGGTCGAGACCATCGGTGTCCAGGCAAACTCCTGGAAAGATCAAACAAGGAAAGTAGCACGAGAACAGTGAAAAGTTACATAATAAGAAAGCATTACATTGATAAAATAGTTCCATGGGAGGCAGGAACTCACAACCTACAAAAACAAACTTACAAATAAAAGAAATAATAAGGCTTTAAAACAATCAAAAGAACCATAGAAGATGTTTACAGGCATGTTCAGAAGCTGGGGCGGCTTTTAAATGGCTGTCATCATTCCCCGACTGACATGTGCAAACACCACCAGAGGAAGCTTGGAGAAGACATGGATCTTTTACTACGGTGTTACTCTGCAAATGTTGTCAAAAGCAAACGAAGACCTCTGTTGTTGTTTGCTTTAATGTTGGCTAGAATTTTCTGGAATCAAAACTCCTCATGGAGCGTTATCACAGGTGGGCCACAGCTACCGGTCACTGAACCTTTAGTGACGCCTGCTTATAGTTGCAGCAGTTCTGCAGGCGGTCCAATTCTCTCAACATGTTGTGCAGCCAACATTGGCACAGCAGAGAAACAAATCCTGCATGGGTCATTGTACACAGCCCTTATGGAGGATTATTAGAAGCTGTCCCATGTATTCCTGTCACTGAAGCTTCAGTGACCCTTCATAGTTGCATCTGCTCTGCAGGCGGTTCACTTATCTCAACCAATGTTGTGCAGCCAACGTTGCTCAGCAGCGAGTCCCTGCATGGGTCGTTATAGGCCCGTATGCACAATCCTCATGGCCCTTCCTGGTGCAGATACGTGCTGTGATGGTCGGCACACTGTCTCATGGGACAACCACACAGACACTTGCATGCTTCCAAAGCAGGTCTACAGTATCTTTGCCTTTAGCAGGGGTGCCAAGTACAAGATTTGAAATTAAGGAACTTTAGATGTTTCCAATGCACTGTTGAATAACTGAGAACCGCTGTCTAGAATGGCAGCGACTTGTACCCCCGGCAATAACGACTTGGATCACCATTGTATGACCCATCAAGCCTTTGGGGCTTACCGAAGATGCATGGATTGTGGACTTGCAGTAGCGGCGCAGTTTTGGGTTATTGCCCATGTCCACTCTTTATCCATGTTTATGAGGACTTGCACCACTTCTGAAGAGGAGGGAAGAATGCGACACTTGATGTGAAGATGTCATTGGATAAGTGAAATACATGGGTCACCATGTGGACAGTCTCTTTGTGCTGTCATGCATGGTTCTCTGTGATATTGTCGAATATTAACCCCTTAAGTACTAAGGGCGAGTATGCTCGTCCTAGGTGCATGGGAAATGCTGCCGTGGGTGTATTTCGTGGCAGTTAAGTGGAAATGACCGACTGTTTCTGGACGATTTGGTGTAGACTTCAATATTCGTGAAATATCTCTTTTCACCCACCCCTGTGGTCCCCCTCACCTCTGAAATCAGGGGGTTTCCACCCTCTCTCTCTACATTAATTCTGCAACCTCTCCTCCATACCCGTCCCTATGCCACTCCCCAAATATATACATATACACACACACACACACACACACACCTTCTCCCCAGACCCCTCCCCACATCAAACAAGCAATGTCCGTCTTCCCGTGCTCGTCTCAGCCACGCCGGCCAGCCCCTGCACGCACTTGTGTGCCACAGAAGCATAACAATTAGACATATAAAGTCCGCTCTAAGTGGTCACAGAGTGGTCTTTCTAAATCGGTCTTTTTTTTGTTTAAAAATTAAAATATATTTTTTCACTTGATGCCGTCATGCGTGCTGGTCGAAGCGTGGCCATTTATTGTTGCTGTCACAGTTTCCTAGGGAATATAAATGTCATTTCTATTTCAGTGTTTTAAACTATTTGACTACCTCAGGTTCCCATTGGGTAGACTACGTACGACTTGGTGAACGTTCATGTGATTAACTGGTGTCTACGTCCACGGTGGGCTACGTATCCTGAATACTGGAATACCAGTGGCTGAGAAGCGGAACTGAAAAGGAGCACGCCCCACCATCTGGCTTCCGTTGAAGCACAAGGTCTGAAAATGTAGACGCGTAGCTACATGAAGACGACGCAAAGTGGCATAGCCGTTCAGTCTTAGGTCATGAAAGATTTGGCCCGCATCACAGATTTCGATCTGGCCATGCTTAATGCCCCACTTGCTAACTGGCTTCTAGTTCAGAGATGCCAGGACAAGAGAGATGTTCCCTGGCAAGTTCCAGGTACAAAGCCTAGCTGTCATGTTGCAAATATTTTCAGGCTTTGAAATAGACATGTTAGGAGAGTAAGGAACAAAGAATTTGATTCGTCCAGGTCAGGCAGGAATAACTAGGAACTGGCTGTGATCCAAGTGAACCTTCAGGGCATTTGAGATTCTGGAATCAAATATACAACCTAATTTATTGGAACACCTGGGACTCTTCACAGTTTTGGACACTTTGGTTCACCGGCCACATTTTCATTGCTAGAGCAGTTGAACAGTGTCTATGGGAGTTAACGCATTCACAATTTAAGTTTCTAAATATTAACCCTTTTTTAGGATTTTTCTCATACATCTCAAAAAAGGGTGTTAAGAAAATCAAAACACCCAGCTACTCATTTCACCATTTTGTTTGGAGCTTGAGATGACTTGGGTGCTGTCAATGTGAGTGTAAATTCAAAACCTAATGAGCTGATGTTATCCGATTGGCAGAAATAAAACCAATAGCACAATGGGACAAGGTGGCATCTTGTGGCACTGTTGCCCCCGAACACAGAAGGTAATATGGGGAATGGGAATACCAGAAGGGCACGAGGGACTCCATGTAAAGCAAGCGTAACCTGTCTCAGTATTGGAGTGAAGGGACTGTAAAATGAAGTAAGAAACTAGAATTGTGTTATGAAATAGAAAGAAACACAAGTACTATAAAGCGGGAGGGAAGAAAAGTTGGAAACTTCTCATGTTGGGAAAAGGGAAAATACAGCCCGTATCCCATCCCAAAGGTAAAAAGGCAAATATTGGAGGGACAGACATTTGGTGAATATAGTCCTGTGACGGCAAGAAGATAAACCTCATACATGAAACGGCACTCTGGGAACGGGTGAATTATGAGTACGCGAGAATGCGGCGGACCCGGAGCCCTTCAAGAGAGAGAATGAACTTGAATCAAACTAAGATAATTAGAAAGAAAGAGAAAAAGGAAACTACCTGTGCCTGAAGGGAACTACAGAACTGAACTAAAGAGATAAATAAACACTATTTGCATTTGCTCTCCTGGGTTGAACAAACGAATCGAAACGTACTCCCTGTGAAGAAAACACTAACCAGGCAAAGGGAGTCATTCTCCTGGTCTTACTTATATTAGTGGTAGGGTCAGACTGGTTACATTTGGACACTGGCTGGACTTGTTTTGGACATTCAAAATGGCTGACGAGCACCTTTGTAAAATACGTAGGGAAGACCCCATATTCATAGGGAAAGATAAGCCTGATTTTACTTTTAATAAAGCTCACAGTAAAAATGTCTGTACCGCGTCCTCCTGCTGCTCCGCCACATGTCCCATGGGGTATGAGTTCACATGATTTTATCATGGGGTCTTCTCTCCCACTAACCTGAAGAACTGTCATACAGAGTCGAACCGGGGATTAGGGTTGCAAACTACCAACTTTAAAATGTAACTCTCGGGGCCAGTGTTAGGCCGTTCCTTGTTTATGAGATGTTCTGTGTCAGGAAATGTCTGAAGCCAAAGTCAATTCCCATATACTGGTGCAGGCTCAACTGGAACATATAACAGGCTGGCTGTGGTTAGGGTCTTATGCTCAGAATTAGTGTGGCAAGCTGCTGTGTGCCCTAAGCCTGCTTACAGCTCTCCGCTCCCTCATCACCTGTTGTTCTATCACTTGTTCAGCACTTTCCACTCCCCCTCGCACTTTCCCCTTCCCACTCCCCTGCACTTGCACGTTCTCAATGTCACTGGGCCTAGTAAGATCGTTGTTTTGTCTTCCCTTGTTTCTTGTTGCGCTCGGACACACTGGTGTGTGGGCGCGATACAAATAAAATATATCCTATCACGAAGGTCATTCTGTGACTTGAAGTCAGACCAGTTAATCCTTTATGCAAGAGGCCAATTCACACTATAATATACATGCGCTCAAGGGCAAAGGTCAGCGTCCACAGCAACCTGGAAGTCAGTGCTTATGACGTAGAATCTGGTAGTGCTACAGGACTCATCTGCAAGTGCAAAATACCAGCCAGGCAAGTAAACTCATAGGGACACCTGGTAGCCCTAATAAACGAGCCATCGACCTGTGGGGGATTAAAACAAAAGCCCACTACTTCCCAGCTCCCAATGCCCCACTCTCCCCGCTATCTATTCACCCCATCTTCTCATCCCACTTCCAAAGGTTTGCATAATTGGGGCACTGTATGACAGTCACTTAGAGCTCCGGGAATTCATGGCTTCGTCTGCCAGTGCACAACGGCTAAACATGTTCACAATTCCTGCACTCTTCGGCAATCTAGTACAAGCTTTGTGGCCACTCTTGTCCTCAGCAGTCTTGATTACTATCCTGGCTTCCTCTCGACCCCCTCCGCTCTACTCTTCTCTCCTTTTATTTCACCTCCCACTCTCCTACTTGGGAATGCCACTTCCTGGGGACGGCTCTCTCTGTAACACCAGTCCCTTCTGAATTTCCGTTCCTTGCTTTTGAATGCATTTGTAGATGCCCTTACTTACTAGTTAAACTTTATCTGCAATTACTCTCCAACACACATGCCCTGTTTCCAATAACTGCAACGTGAGATCTAGCTACCCCACCCAGTGTTGCCCCCTCACTTCAGCTACTTCGCCATCCTTGCACCCCCATATTGGAACCTCCCCTGCCCGTGGACTCGAAAAACAGCCTCTCTTCTGCCTTCAAGACTGCACAAAAAATGTTCCTTCTTTCTGGAGAAAGGGACCCAGAAACATAACTGGAAGTCATTCGCCCTCCCGAGCAGCCACTTCCCCAACAGCCCACCCTAGCGGACCGTTCACAGCATTTTCTCTTTGTGGTATTTGTACGGGGGGCCAGACACCTATACCGCTACCCTTACTGTCTCAGCCCTAGAAGTGGTTGTCTTGCAAATCTTTCATGGGGTTCCATTTCCCCAGGCTGAAATTCAGAAACTGTTCAAATACTGATCACTCCCTTCAACGGACAACGATCCAACCTCTTTCCGTCTCACTTTTACAGACGCTAGACACTCTGGTCCAGAATATACCTTCGAATGCCTTCACTACATAGAGTCAGACAACCATCCAGCAAGTCGATGATCGCAGCCTAATCTCGCCCTTGAACTCTGATTCTACTCTTAAAATCTGAGCTGGTCAACAGCCAGGACCATGAAACCATGTGTCCATCTGAATCGCAGGATCCTTGAATCCTGATAACCCAAGATGGAAAACCAGGTCGTCACCAATCTCCGCGAGCAGTCCTGGTTTCATCTTGCCACAGAAACCACAGGTCTCCCAGCAAACTCTCCTGTTCCCTCGTAGACTTTGGACAAACTCTACTGTCGTCACATCACACTTCCACACTTGAAAATCGGCCATGCCACAGGGTTCCTGGGGTAGACTGTGGTAGACATTGCTGCCACTTTCCCAGACATTTTGGGAAGAGTACCTTTTCAAGTTTTGGAAGCACACATGCTACACTGTCCACCAGATTTCAAGGTATGACTAAGTGTGATCTGTAGGCCAGGACAATGATTAAACTAAAAGTTCAAAACAGCACATCCTCCCAAACCAAACCCATCCCATGGTAGTAGTGTGTCACAACATGCTTTCCTTTTTGAATTGGCAAACTCCAATTAAAGAGTCTAACAAATGTAAGAATACATGTTTGAAATACGTTGTGTGTGTGTATGCAGGCTTACTTATTTTTATAGACTGTAAATTTCTATCAAATTTAATTCGAACAAAATACAGTCTTTTTACCAACTACAAAGGCTCTCCATCAACTCGAGCAAAGCAAACGCTGATTAATAGGCGTGCATTCAATGGAGGCCTGCTGTGCATTATCCCCCCCCCCACCCACTAGCGGGCACAGCTGCGCGTCAACTACACGGCGCGCCCCCCAATTATTTCATCTTCTTAAGAACGCACCCAGGGTTCGCTGCGCCTCACCATCTTTCAACTCGCATGTATAAGCAGATTAAAAAAAAAAACTCCCTTGTCACAAAAAAGTTTTCATTTTTCGCTGTTGTGTAATTATTTATTGCGCACAGTACTGAAAATGTACTGCTAAGCTCGTCGCTGCTGTGCGTGTGATGACAGACACGCAAACCAGGTGGCAGGGGTGCAATGTTATTTTCTTATTTGATTTGGGATAGCTACTCAGCGTGGACCTGGCTTTCAGTAGCAGTGGAGGTTTTTCAGAAGTTAGCTGAAAAAGTTGCAACAGTGCTATGTTGCAATAGAGTTAAGCAACAGGAGCAGCAAAGCAATTCGGGGTGGGCGGGGGTCTATTGGGCAGGAAGAGGTGAGTCTTGAGCGGCTTTCTGAATTGCATAGGGTGGCTACAAGTCTAATGTTGACGGATGTATATCAAAACGTTGCCTGGTTTTCCGGGGGTTTTTTTTCTTGGTTTTTCCCCATTTGAGCATTTCCTGGCTTCTTGCACCAAGAGAGGGAAAAGGACTTGGCAATTACACATTGTGACGATTCTTCAAACAGTGTCACTTCTCCCCAAGGGATAGCCCTTTGCTGTCAGGCGAGGGTGGTGCAGCCGCTACCCAATATTCCCCCTAGGGATGCTAAAATGCAGGAGGACCTTGCAGGGCAGGAGGACTCCTCTGGGGATTGGGACGCACATTCTGGTCTACAACACCCCGATTCCATCTTACACCCCCATCTCAACTCATGACACTACTCACATACACACTCAGAAGCTACATTGTGACAATAGACAATACTGGGACGAGTTGGAGCCGAGGAGGGATGAAGATCATCTCATTGAAATGGACAAGATACTTTTCCATTAATTCACAAAGTTTTGGCCCTATAGAAGAGGGACTCACCTTGGGGTCAAGCTGGTCCAGCCAGCCCCGGAGTACCAGAGAGGGAGGAAGCTGTCCAACGTGGGAAGCTGGATGTCAAGGAAGCCAGAGGTCCAACAACACGGGCGAGAGGCGGGAAGCACCGTTGTCGGATCTGGTGGCCGGACCAAACCCTGCTGGAGAAAGGTAAGGCAGTGGCATGTGATCAGTGCGCTGCCTGTAATGTGAACTACGAAAATGTCGATTTCCGTAATGGGGCGGCGCAGTGATCACATAGATCACTTGTTCCCCGCATCCGCTTACCCGCTCCCCTCACCCTCCAACACACTTACCTTCTCAGCGGCACACACAGAAGTGTTCCACTGACTCCTCTCTATCCCTGCAGCGTCAGTTCCCACCCCCTTACGTGAGTCGAGGCTGGCGCTGCAGGGACCTTTTTTTGTTTTTTGTTACTTTTTTCCCCCTTAGACTTTCGTGTCCCCCTCTCTCCATCCAAAGGTAGCGGGGGACACCCCCACAACCTCCATTACCCCAAACAAGGAGAGCGGGGACACCCCTACCCGCTCACCCCAACACACGTACCTTCTCGGCAGTACACACAGAAGTGTGCCGCTGACTCCTCTATCCCTGCGGGGTCAGTTCCCACCCACTTACGCTGGTCTGAGCTGGTGCTGCAGGGTCCTTTTTTTGTTTTTTGTTACTTTTTTCCCCCTTAGACTTTCGTGTCCCCCTCTCTCCATCCAAAGGTAGCGGGGGACACCCCCACAACCTCCATTACCCCAAACAAGGAGAGCGGGGACACCCCTACCCGCTCACCCCAACACACGTACCTTCTCGGCAGTACACACAGAAGTGTGCCGCTGACTCCTCTATCCCTGCGGGGTCAGTTCCCACCCACTTACGCTGGTCTGAGCTGGTGCTGCAGGGTCCTTTTTTTCGTATTTCTGCACATTTTTTCATACACTTTCATGTCCACCACTCTCCATCTAATGGAAGCGGGGGACATCCCTGCTCCCCTTTGTCAGTGTAATGGGGGTTGAGATTTTACTGCATAATTGTGGTACATTTTGGATGGTTACTGTGGCACGACATCCAGGAGGAGGTGGAACGCG
This sequence comes from Ambystoma mexicanum, assembly GCF_040938575.1. Taxonomy (NCBI): domain Eukaryota; kingdom Metazoa; phylum Chordata; class Amphibia; order Caudata; family Ambystomatidae; genus Ambystoma; species Ambystoma mexicanum. Next base: position 20,817,485 of record NC_090936.1, on the reverse strand, counting down.
CAGTTCACTAACTGTGCCACCACTGCAGGGCGCGCAAGTTCACAGATCCACCACCACAAAGCCAGCCAAGCAGCTGAAAGCCCAGGAAAGCAAGAGCGAGACTAGTACCAACCACTTGCAGCGCCAACCCCTGCAAGAAGGCCCCTGAAGGTAACAGGGAGCCTGGGCGGAGTGGCAGGGGCAGGAAACAAGGAGAGGAACTTTCCTCATCGCACTCTGATCCAAGACAGACTGAAGAGTGCATCAGAGGGAGAGTGTCTCACTGCAGTGGAAGTCATAAGACCACTGAACTAGACTTCAGTAAAACCTACATTAGAAGAGAGGTTACCCAGTTCAGTGACAGTTATAGGTCCGTTGATCTGGACCAAAAGGTGTGTTGCTTTACAAGGATCCTTTGCTGAGAGGAAGGGGGTTTGAAGGACAAACTCTTGACACCAAGGCTAGAAGGGCAGTGTGGAGGGCCTGGAAGGGGAGTACATTTAAAGAAACGGTGCTAGGAACTTTGTTGGCTGAAAGACACCATCAGAGAAAACCAGGTGAAGGGAGGCATTCTCCTGGCCCGACCTCAAGAAAACGGAGACTAAACCAGGTGAAGGGAGGAATTGTCCTGGCTCATGAAGTAGTCCCAGTGCTGAAAGAACTTGTTTGTTTGTTTATTGAATTTGTAAAGAGCACCGGACCCAAAGGTAGCAGGGCGCAACAAGGATATGCAAAGCTTACAAGTTACATAAGGATAAACCGTATACATAGACAATGGAGATGCACAGAATACAAATAAGTAGAGATAGTGGGGGCCATAACACATTACGACAGGTTATTACATTGTAATATGCAGAGGAGTATAGAGGTATGCATACATGGTGAGTGTACAGGAGATTTATTTACATATAGCTATACAAAGGGTTATACTCAAGGTAGGGTGTCATAAAGTACAACAGTTTAGGAGCGGGAGTTAGTCTTCGGATAGATTGAGGTGGGTGATAAGGTTCTTTCTGAAGAGAGGATAAGGTAGATCGGTTCACAACTTGGTTGGTAGTGAGTTCCAGAGTTTAGCGGCCTTCACAGGGAAACTGTTGCCGCCGATCTTGGAGGACTTAAACCTTGGTACCACCAGGCAGTTTGAGTTGACAGCTCTGGTGGGTCTGCTGGAGGTTTTTCTGGACAGTTTATGTATTAGGTAGCTGGGGGCGGCATTGTGTAATGCTTTGTGTGTCAGAGAGGCTATTTTTAGTTGGATTTTATTGTGGGTAGATAACCAGCTAAACTGGCGTCTAATAGCAGTCATATGCGCTCTTTTGTTAATACCAAGTGCGGCTCTGAGAGCGTTATTTTGTAGAATTTGGAGTTTTTGGATACTAGCTTTGTTGGCGCTTCTATATAGGGCATTACAATAATCCATTCTGGAGAGGATCAGAGATCTGGCTAGTATAATGCAGCTGTCATTGGAGAGGAATGGCGTACCCGCTCTGATAAGCTTGCACGTGTAAGCTGTGGAGGAGGCTAAGGAATTCAGTTGCTTGTTAAATGACATGGTGGCGTCCTGGTAGAAACCTAGGGTTTTTACCTCTTTGGAGACTATGATATTGTTGACGTCAATGATGAAGGATGAATATTCATGGCCTAGTTTGGAAATGCTAGCGGGAGTGCCAAGAATTATCAACTCTGTCTAGTCCTCATTCAGGCATAGGCCATGTGTGGCCATCCATGCCTGAATGATGAGGTAGATCCTATTCACCAGGGCCAAGTCCTTGCCATGATCCCCGGAAACTGGGAGGAGAATCTGTGTATCATCTGCATAGTTAGTGCAGGTGACACCCAGAAGGTCCAGATCATCGAACAATGGCTTGGTGAATATGTTGTACAAGGTCGGGGACACACAAGAGCCCTGGGGGACTCCGCACATGATAGGGGTAGGGTCGGCCGCTGCTGAGGGGGAGAATACTCTGATGGTCCTGTCACTCAGGAAGGATTCTATCCAGTTGACTGCATCTCGGGAAAAGTGGGCTGCTGTGTCAAGGTGCGTACAGAGGACCTTGTGGTCCACCAGGTCGAATGCCGCTGAGAGGTCAAGTAATAGTAGAAGTGCTGATTTTCCTTTGTCTCTCACCTCATCGATCTGTGTTTTCAAGTCTATCAGTGCAGTGTCCGTCCCGTGTAGCGGGCGGAAACCTGATTGTCTAACACCTAGGAGATTGTGTAACTCAAGGTGTTTCTGGATCTGCGAGTAGTCAACTTTATCCAAAATTTTAAGAAGAAATGGTACCGTCGTGATAGGGCGGTAGTTTGTGGTGATAAGAGGGTCTAGAGTTTGCTTCTTTAAGAGAGGGAGGACCCAAGATTGTTTGAGGTTGACTGGGACGGTGACTGAGGCAAATGAGGCATTGATTAATTTTGAGATGAATGGAGAGAGGTCTCTCGCAGCATCTTTTATAATGTGAGCAGGGCAGGCATCTCCTTTACAGTTAGATGGTTTTAGTGATAGGATAGTTTTTTCAACTTCTAGGACAGAAGTTTTAGTGAAGTGGAATCTGTTATTATGACCAATGATTTTGGTTTTAGGTAGGAGTGGGTTAGTTGGCTTTGATAGGTTCAGGGAGTCTTTCTTATACTGTATTTTAGTTTGTAAGGTGTTTATTTTGTTGGTTAGAGCTTGTTGGATATCTGAGCACCAGGTCTTGTGTTTAATGCAGATATCAGGTATGGGGGATAGGGGACTCCAATTCTCTTAGTGTTGTTCATGCTGGAATTGGAGTTAGCAGCAATATGTTTGTTATATGAATTATGTATTGCCAGACAAATTTCCTTTTTGTAATGTGCCGCCACGGCTGATAGTTTTATTTTGTTCTCGCTAGAGGGCAAAGTCGCCAGGCTGTTTCACATTTTTTCTTTAATAAAAAAAATGTCCTTTAGTTGCGGGGTGAACCATTTGTTAAGGTGTGCTTTGGGCTTGCTTGGCCTTAGTTTTAGGGGGGCAATTTTGTCCAAGGTGGATAGCATGATCTTGTTATGTTCCTGCACCAAGGCGCTAGGTCAAGGTTATCTGGCAGGGAATTTAGGGTAGGGAGGATATTTGGGATCACACTGTTGATTGTGATGTTCTTTTTAATTCTGATTAGACATGATGGAGCTATTTGTGGGGCTGGAATAGTTGGTCTGGTGGTGAATAAGGTCATGGAGACCAGGTGGTGGTCTGTCCAAGATAGAGGGGTAGCGGATGTTAGGGTAGCTGTGCAGTTATACTCATCTACCCAGTCCAAAGTTTGGCTTCATTGACCTTTTTGCTTTATTCCTGATGCGTTGAGTGAGTTGGTAATTTGCAGGGCCCGTTTATCCAGAGGGTCATTAAATCCTAGGTTAAAATCGCCCAGGAGTAGTACTTGGGAGGTCGACTTTAGGTTGCTTGTGAGTATATTTTGCAGGTCCTCCTCAAATGTTCCAATGGGTCCAGGAGGTCTGTAAATTATGTGCATGGTGTGTGTTTGGGAGTGATTAAGAGGGAGTTTGATGGAGATATATTCGCAGGATTGCAAGGTTTGAGTTGAAGCTGTTCTCATAGATAGACTCTCTCTGGGCCTTTTCATTTGTATACTAGGAGGAGGGAGTCATCTTCCTATTTTTTTTTCTTTTCAGTTTTTCCTTTCTTTTTAAGGGTGAAAGGGCTAGAATAGAAGTTTGGACAGAGGACGGCAAGATTACCTCGGACATTCTGAGGACGTGCACCAGAGTATCCTTTTCTTTGCAGGGTTACCCCTTCAGAGCTAGTGATATGTAGGACGGTCTTTATTGTTCAACAAAACATTCATATAATTGGCACCTCTGTCTCCTACTTCTGATTCTGTGTCACAACATGTGTTCAGGATCACGTATGAATCATACAGTGGCTATTAGTATGTATGTGGTATCTGCTCGGGCCAATTCTAGCTTTTCTCAACAGAAATGCAAGTAAGGGGAAAGACTGGCATGCAAAATGCTGCAAAGGGTACGTGGCTTGTGGCCAGCCTTCAAGGAAAACTGTGTTATAAACAGAACAAGCATACGTAGCTCACATTTATTGGTGACCAAAGGGCCGGTTTTAGCTTAAAACCATGTAAAAATACTTACACCTCTTGAAAAACCTGTGGCAAACAGGAAAAAGCAGTGAAAGGCCGGAGTTACAGGCTGTATTTGGGCCAGAAAAAAGAGATTTCAAACATAAACCTGGATGCCAAAAATCTCGACAGTAAAAATCTCGACATGTACCAAATATGTATGGGGCAAATTTGAAATATCCTGATCTATTAACTGGGTACACTCGAAATTGGGAGTAAAACCAATCCTACGGCATTACAATATTAATCGTGCGGCTGGATCATTGTTGCAGACATTTTTTTTGGCCATATGTTGACAATGTCAACAGTATCATGAGACACCTGGAAAAGCAGGTTTACACAACGTCATGTCAATGAAATCTGAGTCAAAGACAATAAGTGGGGTGAAAAGAGTGGCAGCACAAGGCTCGCCTTCTCCATGACCCTCAGTTTCTGCACTAATGCTTTCAGGGCAGCCCTACAAATACCTTACAAATGCCCCCATTATTCTCCATCTTTCTTTCTGCTGTTGTAATTGGTTATTCTTCAGCTTATGCAGGTAAATTTGTATGGGATTTTAAATAGCACAGCTCTACAGTAGCTAGAAAGCAACAGAGCACTGTACAAAGAAGGGGGGACTATGGTGGGGTAGATAGCGAGAATGAGGGTGTAGGGGGTCAGAACCGCTATTCAGAGGCCAACGGGTGATGAGCTGGGACTTCAGTTCCGTCCCGAAATGCAAGAGATGTGGGGGTCCAATCTAATGTTCCCCGGTATTAAATTCCAGAGCCTAGGTGAGTAGCAGGAGGTGCCCCGTTTCCTGATCCATTCCTCCTGGCATCTCTTGGAGTCCAGTCTGGGGATCTTGGGGCTTCTGGTGCCATTTTCAGTCCTGTCCTGAAATACAAAGGCTTGTTTCCAGTGCTTTTTTCAAACCAAAAGATGGCCGATACCTTGGTTGTTCAGTATTCTCAAGATGCACCCGAGTACATTTTCAAATGATGATTTTAAATAATCTTGCATGTGCAATCTTAGCAAGGCATTTTGCATAATTTATGTTTCAGCTATTTGTAGCCAACAACAGTAAGTGGGAGGCGCAAGGGAAATGAAGCCCACTACTAGCGATTCCTCAATTAGGTTATACAATCTTTATCAGCAAACAAAAAGCACTAGGGGGCATAAAGCATTCTGTTGCTGAAGAGGTATTCACAATAATTCAGCTATTTGTAGCATCATTTCAAATCAAACAAATTGTGTACGATGGTAAACAAAGTTTGGGGTCAAATATACATGTTCTTCCTCAGTGTGCAGACAGTCAGGAAAAAGAAAAAAACTCGCCCTAACTGTAAGAGGGGTTTCCCTGCCTCAACGGAAATAACTAGTGTCAGAATGTCCAAAGTAAAAGTCCCACTGTCCAGTGTCAAAACCCTAACCCCTCCCTGCCGCTTACACACTCATCTAACTAAATCAAAGGGGGTGACTTCTTGATCCAGAGGGTGACTCCCCTCCCCTGGACAAAAGGCAGTTCTTGTCTTGGTCAGATTCTCTTTACCTCCAGCCACTCCTTGGCTGTCAGAGAAATGTCTCCCTTTTCCCAGCCTTCCTCAGACTTGCAAATCAGCTTTGTGGAGTCCCAGGCCCTAGTTGGTAGCTTTAGCGATTACGCTGAAGAGGAAAATCCTAAATACTCTTTCCAAGCTTTCATGGGTTCTCGACCATTGGGTGAAGACCTGGTTCCCTGCTGCACTGAAAGCATTGACTTGATGCTCTCCAAGCTGTATGGGTCCCTGACACTCCATTGCAGACCTGGCTCCCTTACCAAGTGCTGCGCTGAAGAAGCATTACCTGGATGCTGTCTCGAAGCTGTATGGGTCCCTGACCCTTGGGTACAGACCTGGCTCCCTTACCAGTGCTGCGCTGAAGAAGCGCTGCCTGGATGCTGTCTCCAAGCAATATGGGTCCCTGACACTCAGACCTGGTTCCCTGATCAAGTGTTGCACCGTTGAAGCTTTGCCTGGATGCACTTTCCAGGCTGTAGCAGTCCAGACAGACTTGAATCACCAACCTGTCAAGAATGGTGTGTCCCAGACCTGCAATTCTGACTTAATGCTTCTCTCCCGTAGACTTGTTTCATTCTCCTGCCAAGCCTTAGTACAAGTCCATGTACGATTTGGGTGAAGTCCCAGACTCCCCTTCCCTTGCTCTGCAACAACCTTCTAGACATTTCTGAGCCACTGTGACTTCCCGTGTCCCTTGTGTTCAGGCTCACATGAGTGCTGACTCCCTTGAGTCTGCTGGGCTCGTTCGTGGCTCTCGGGTTAGTTTCCCAAGCTTTCGTCGCAGTGCAGTGGCTCTGCAGGTTTATCTGCTCAGGGATGGCATGCTGGTGCAGCTTCATAGTCCCACCGGTCTCTGGGATGCCTGAAGTCTGGGTCCATTCCTGAGCCATGCGGTCCTCACCTCCTGGACCAGCCCCAGACTTGCTCTCCTTCATAACGGCGTATCGGTCAGCACCCGTCTGCACGCCGGGCTCATCCTGGCTCTCACGGTTGCTCAAGAGAGGGCTTGACCATCTGTCAAGTCCCTGGTTGGTTGTTAACCTGCTACTGCCAATCACTGTTCATTGACCACTAGACTGGTGAAAGTGGTTTGCTTGTGTTCTCGGTATTGCTCCACATTCCCTCCTCGTCTCAGTACTAAGTTGTCAGTATTCTCTATTTGAGTTGCCCTTGCACAGTAGATAGGGTATATGGGTAAGTGTGAAGAGAAATGAGGAGAGGCAGGAATGGTGGAGTAAGTCTGAAAGGGGGCAGCAGGGCCTTGTGCTTGGTGGGAATACTGCATTCTCCCAATGTGGTAGTCACTGGTCCCAAAGGGGTCTCCCCTCCCATGAGATACACCCATTGAGTGCAACTCTCAGGAGGATTATCAGGTAGCGACCTCACCACCCTGCCCTCATTGTAAGGGGCTCCCCCGTCTAAAGCAGTGACGACATCATGTGATCGATCACACCGTGGCCAGGATTTCTCCTACCAAAACATGTGCACAGGCAAATCGGGCCCTCTGAGTGTGCACCATCCATAAAGGTGTTCACTTGTGATAGGACACCGAGAACGCGGGGTCCTTGCGTCACACCAAATCCTGCCACAAGGAGGTGCAAGTCAGAGTGCTCCTCCAAATGCAGGGTCCCTTTCTCCGAGTAAAGTCCACTCGGGTTTCTGTGTGTGGATGCCGTCAGTGCAGCAGGAATCATGCTTAGAGAGACATGCATAGTGCAGGAGGTTGTGCAATTTGCACAATCCTATAAAGTCAGATATTCTGATTCCAGTAGCAATTAGCGATGCCTTCCTCTAGGAAGCCAACCCACCTGGAAGATGGCCGTTCTGAATGTATTAAAAGAGCGATGTATTGTTGCTCAATAGAAGGGGGGTTGCTACTAACATACTGCAACCATACCACCCCCTCGCTGATGCTCTACCAGAAATATCCACCTGACACTGCATACAGGACCTTTGTATGCATGCAAAGGCACAGCAAATTGGACCTCAACCAATATCTGTTTGAATGAAATTCATCACAAGAATGACAATTATTTCCAAGAGAAGACTACATACATGTGGGTCCCACGCCTTAACACGTCTAATGGACACAGTTTATTTCAAATCAAAATGCGTCCGATTTGCACAGAATGATTTGCAAGACAGCCATATGTTTTAAGATATCGAAAATGTTTGACGCATTTATTAATACAATTGAAGCATTCCGACATATCAACACATTATTTCCTTATTACATGGACAAGTGAGGATTGCTTTACACATCAGTGAAGTTAAATTATCCTTACTACAAGATATAGCATTATGTGTCCACGGACACACTTATACTTTCCCGGTAATAACTGCCTTGATCTGGAGAGTCTTGAGAAAACGCGTGAAGAAGACGTGTCACGACTACGTGCATGAAAAACCTCTTGGCACATTTGTTTTTATTCAAACATACACAGGAGGCAAATTTGACTCACCTGGTTCTGTTGAACAAGAATAAACGATTAGACTATTTCATGCAAATTTCAATAAATGTGATTTTGTCCGCGTGCTGCTCTCTTAAACACATCTCTTGACATACCGATAGCATGAGAACTGGGGAATCACCCTGGCAGTGTGCCACTCCTGGATACGACACGAGTTCCAAGTGATATTTACGAATGCAAGAAAGAACAAAAACATTTTTAATTAAACATTTCTAACGAAAAAGTACTCCTTTTCTTTAATTTGGGGGTTTTGCCCAAACCGCCTGTTTGCCTTTGTTTATAACCCCACTCCACTCCCCTCCACACCCGTTTTTACCCCTTACCCCATATATATTTTTTTAATTCAGTATTTTTTCGGTAATAATGATTCGTTCAAAAAGTTTGCTGTTTAACCTATTCGATAATATCATTGCATAGCCCCCTTCACGTGCACTTGGAGCAAAACGCCCCAGAATTCTTGCCTAATAATTCTTTGAGTAAAATAAACAGATCCTATGAGGTCTTCAGAGTAAAGTGCGGGCTAGTAGTCACTTGCTACTCACCAACACCTAGATTGTATTGAACTCCTAGAGGGGTTGCTGTTGGTACTCTTGTTCAGAGAGGAATTGCCATAGCATTTCGGGGCTGGACTGCCCATGTGGGCGGGACAAAGACTGATATGCAAATGGGTATTTCCCATCTGTAAAAGGTACAGTGAGCAAAAAGCAGATGGCTGCAAACTCTCATCGTGGTTAACAACCACTGAACAGGTTATCATGCCTTGCTCTTCCGAGAGAGGGGCGCCTGCTACCTTTGTTGAATTCTTTGAAGGAACTTGGGGTTGGTCACCCTAGGTTACCTGGGGGCAACCAGATGGGGACTCCCTGCTCACTGTGCTCAGAGAGGCTCAGCTTCACCTCACTGATGAGGCCCAACAAGGCTGAAACACGTGTATGGGGTTGTTGGTTGTACTCTTGTTCAGAGAGGAATTGCCCTAGCATTTCGGGGCTGGACTGCCCATGTGGGCGGGACAAAGACTGATATGCAAACGGATATTTCCCATCTGTGAAAGGTACAGTGAACAAAAAGTGTGTGCTGCAAACTCATCTCAGAACAGGTTATCATGCCATGTTCTTTCTGGAGAGGCGCGCCTGCTACCTTTTTTGAAATATTATATAAGCAAGAATATTATGGATTGACAAGAGCAGTTTGCTTTTTTCAATACATTCAAATGATTTTTGGGAGGTAATTTCCCAGGGTTTTTCTTTAAATTTGGTTGCATGTATACAGCCTTAAGGCGATGGACGGCCGTTTCTACTGGCTCCAATATAATAACTCTGATGATCGCCGGATATTCTTTTGTTCTTTACTCCACCATCTGCTCTTCAATACCACCCGGCTATAGGGTGTTCAGATTCTGTTATTTTGCCCCTCATGTCACCACAGCAGCCATCAAGGGTACTTTTCACTTGTGTTGCCTCCCACATAGATAGGAATGGCTTCCGTTCAAGGAGTTAATCTGCGTCTTCGAGGTGAACCAGACACCCATTATAAACTTTTGAATCTTCATAGAGTGTTCTCATTGGTGAATCTGCATGCTATACGAACCAGTCAGGTCTGTGGAGAAGAGAGGGAGGACAGTAGTGGTCTACCAGCATCTTCTTGTCTGATTTCAATGCTACCGTTTCTTGTCTCATACTTATTTGTCCTTGCCAAGTGCCAACTTCATGGAGTATGGTAGGGTGAGTCCCAGTCTTCATCAGCAACCCCAATTTCTCTGCCAGAGCCTCAATGCTAGACTTTTAACTCCTGGTGGGGTATGGCATGGGTACTCAAGACATGCATGACCGTCATGATGCATGGCCTAGTGCTGTGGTCCAATTCCCTCCCCCGCCCCATGATGAAAGGAAATGGGTCCAAAAAGAAGAGCCCACAATAAGACACCCCCTCATGTCACGAGTGTAGGCAACTCTTTCCCCTATAAATAATTCTCATGAATTCAATGCCGCACACCTTCATCTGTACTCCAACTCTGACAGATTATCAGTCATTGCCCACTCAGCGCCACCTGCTGGCAGCACACCCCCCCACTTCACTCCCATGCAGGATGCTCGCTGTCAGCATTTTGGTCTTGTGAAAATCCTGAGGGTATCCTCACACCTACTTACCCTGGATCCTCTTCTCAGGTGGCCAGGGAAAGGTCATCACTTTTGGATCCTGACCCTCGGGGTGGAGAAGCGAGGGAGGATCACCTAGGTGGAGGGTCCTCGTGGATTAGGGAAGAGGACATCCGAAGGTGCGACTTGGTATCCCCCCTTTTCTGATGAGAGCCAACCTTACTGTGCCCCTTACTTTATAGGCTGTCACCAATCACTTCCCCTCATTTCCCCACTCCCCGCTCCCCGCTCTGGTACTGACACAAGGAAGAGGCCTGACAACTGTTGTGAGGATCAGGCATGTTCCAATAACTATGGTCAGGCAATTGGAGCTAAAAGCTCACACCTGAAACCTGTGAAATGGTTTCAGGTGTATAAAAGGAGAGATCGAGTTTGAGAACCAGATCCAGCTGGAAAGGGGAGCGCGGTAATCCAAGGTGGAACAGGCAGAATATGGGCGAGTGAAAAGAACGGCGACTACTGCAGAGAAGCCAGCAAGCCCGTGAGAATACAGCTGGCCGCGAGAGGGTCATGAGCTGTGCAGAGCCCTATGCTGTGTGTTCCCTGTTGAGAGTGGGGAACACAGAAACCTCTGCGATGCCACGACCACTGCAGGATGGGCTGGAGGAAGCGAGCGCTGCTTGCCGGAGTTCCACAGGAGAGAGAGAGAGGAGCTAGTGAGAACCCAAGAATGGAACCAGAACACCCGGAGGAGTCGGCGCACGCCAGTGAGTGACAGGGAAGGATCAGTCAGGCCAAGGCACTCCAGGGGCATGGTGTGTGTAACGGCGAATGCCGGTCAAGTGAAAATACATGACAAATGGGTCTGGAGACCAAACGTGAACTATTGAACACCAAACAAGATGCCAAGCACATAATGAGTTTTGAAGCTGAACTGTGGAAAAGATATGAGAATATCGTACGAGTGAAACGGCAGGTGATGTGCATTTGCCAACAAGATGGACTTCATTTTTTTTAAATTTAATTTGATTTAGTTGATACACAACTTTTCTAATATATACAAAAATTCACGATAATACAAAAGCAACAAGAAAAGATGTAAAACAGGCATAAAATACCAAGGGTACAAAAGATGAACATATTAAACACAAGCAATAGAGAAAAACAAAGTACTTTACGTTTCATATACCTTCCAGATGGTTTGAATACCAAAGGATAGGATAAAATAACCAAACTAAACACCTCTCGTGGACCAATGAGACCCGATAGAAACTTAATTTGAGGCAGATACAGCAGGCAAAACCATTCTTAAATATTGGACAATAGCGATCTGTACTTTTTCTCTTGAGGTCGAAAACATAGTTTGCCATTTGTAGTCACTTGAGGTGCGAGTGTGAAAGGTGATCATATTGTGGAAATACCTTTCTCTCTCTCTCACCAACATTAATGAGCGACAGTCTACTAGCAGATGTTGCAGGGTTTCCTTTTGCTGAACATCAGTACAATATCTGCAGTAGTTTTGTTACTGAGGGATCAGTTTCCGTCTATATAATACATCTCTCGTACCCCATAGATTAAATCTAAACCGTTGGAATTCAGATCGTATAGTTGGAGATGTACATTTCAGCGGGTACAGAGCAATGAAACCATAAGGCTTGACACCAAACACCCAAACGTTAAAGTCTTTATGGAGCGAGCACTTCGCTAAAGTCCCCGCCCAATCAGCGCAATACAATTTTACTTTGGCACGGTCAGGGTTCTGGAGTAACAGCTCTATTGTTACATTTGCTTCACTCATATAGCTAAATACACACTTCATCCATTTCACTGGATATGTATTACGTGATTTTAACAAGGCAGAGGCCAAAACCTCTAGAATTGTGCCCAACAGGCACTTCCGTAGCAGGGCACACTGTCTCCACCTTGCCTGTGCATACAAAGACACCAACCCAACTCATACCGCACCATAGCGATCGGCGACGCTTTAGGTAAGCCTAAGATCGCCTTCCAATACTTAGCCTCTAAGGCCTCCCATGGCGAGCCTTTGTTTAACACCTTGCTCTCCAGACCATACAATACAATCGGGACGACTTTCATTTTGTAAAAATCTACGTGTTTCAAGGAGAATTTACCAATTTTTTATAAGGATTCTAGACTGAGGTCAATTGGAGTAGTTTACTCTGCACCATTCTTCCTGTATTGCCATTAGATTGCCCATTTGAAATTTCTATCCCCAGATATTTATATTCAGACACCTTCTCCGGCTTGATGTCTTGTATCGTCCATGAGTGTGTGAGAGGGGGCCTCCTTTTGCGGCTCTGCTTGGGTGGACAGGCAATTACTTGTGATTTACTGACATTAATAACCAATCTGTTTACGCAGGCGTATTCTCCAAGCCTTACACAAGTAACCGCTGTAGACCTTGAGGCGTCTGGGACAAGAGGACGAGGTTGTCTGCGTACAACAGATATGGGATCTGCTGGGCCCCCAACTTTGGCAGATCACCATTACAATGCAGAAATTCATTCCAAGATCTAAAATGAAAAAGTTAAACAAAAATGTGGCCAATGCACAGCCCTGTTTCAAGCCACGTAATGTTTCAATTTCTGGAGGCAGCTTCCCATCCAAGCTCATGCGGACCCGCATCGATGTATTAGAATGGAACAAGATGATCAAGGACAATAAGGATATAGGGCACTCATACGCTTTCAGTTTGTTAAACAGCTCGCGATCCACAGAATCAAATGCTGCCTTGAAATCTATGAAGCCCTATATAGGGGTTGAGATCTCTCTAGCTGCTGTGCCTGGAGGAGGGTGAGTATCATTATGTTAGGAATTGTTCCTAAACCCTTTACAAAGCCGGATTGTAATGGATCAACCACTTGATGGACTTAAAGAGACAGCATTTGGGAACAAAGTGAAACAAGTAAAAAACAAAACACTATTGGACAGTGTGAAAGCAAAGTGGTAACCAGGAGAAACACCACAAAGGATAGTGTGTGAGAGTCGCATGTTGGTAAAGGCAAGAAGCCGTTAAAGTGAACCAGAAGCATATGTGAACTTATGACACAGATACAGAAAGGAAGCCTGTGTTATCAAGGAAGTCCTATGAGAAAGAATGAACTGTTGCAAATAGCCAAAGGTTATCAGTTGTGCGACCTCCGATGGGTGGACCGTGGGGTCCGACAACTGCACCTAGACTGAGGAACCTTTCCTTGGAGTAAACCAAGAAAAGTCAAGAGGCTGATCGGCGTAAGATTGTTCCAGTGATAGAAAGAAAATGCAAATTAATCAAGTTGCTTTGACTGTGAATTTGAAGCCCGAAGAGCTGCCTACTTGGGGAAAGGAACCCCAAGACCATTTTTGGAATTGTGTTGAACTTGGGGAAGGGAGACAAGAGCAAGGCAGGATCTGGAAGAAGCGCAGAACCTTAGTTTGAACACTGTTTCTTGCATTGCCGACATCCCTGCACATTGTTTAGCTTTAGTTGTGAGGGCAAGTGTAGGTTGTGGACACAGACAGACTTTTAAGTTGAACTTACAGACTCGGACCATCCATACTTTATTCAGGTAGGGAAATCCCTCCTTAGCATAGGGCAAGTTAGGCCTTCAACCATCCTGACATTTAAGTTAATAAAGATTTTTTGTTGAACTTTGAATCTGTTGCCTCGGTCTTGCTACCTGATGCCTTCACAGTCTTCAGTTATTTAGAAAACATGCAACAGCACAGCCTATGGGATGGGTACCCCCACCCCCACTGAGAAAGTGGTGCAAGCAGCATTTACGTTATGTGGATGGTTGAAACCATTTTCCTTACAGCTCTCGAAAAACGCCTAGAAATTATACCAACCAGTTGCATTTTCCAATACCGTTAACTTATCATGATTAACTAATCATTAGTGAATCTAAACATCCCATGCCCGTAGTCCCAACTTCTGTGGGCAATAAAGGTGTTAGTGAAGCAATAACAAACTATACACCCCTCCCTGTCAAGAACTCTGATGGGTAATGCCCATCACCTTCCAATTTCTATGAAAAGCAACATCTCCCAAGGTTTCACACAGGTAACCATTCTTCATTCCCAAAATCTTATTAAGTTTAGCATGAGTAACTTCTGCAAACCCCCCCCCAAACTGCAGGGTCTTCCATGGAGGTAGCAGCTTTGCTGGTGTGGATTTATCATCCCACTCTGTACTGCTGGCACAGTGGCATATCTGGGCTGCTGAGGAAGGGCACCCATCTTTGACTTTACCAGAGGTGAAAGGCATGTTTGTGCTGTTCTTTGGTGATATGCATTGTGCTGGGCATGTGGGTTATTGCATAGAGCCAAGCTTCATCCTAATGACATGGTATCTCTACTCATTCCAAATATGTGCCCTTTGTCCCAATTGCAGAGTTTTGTGTGTTTGAACCTCGTAACCTTCACAGAAAGGAATCGCTCTTTGTGAAGCTGCTTATGACTTCACCTCCAAGATTTTTGGGGAGGTGCCCAGGAAGCTATGTAAGTTAGTAGGTAAGATGGCGTCTACGCGGGGGTGAATACGCAGACACAAGATTAAATTGTCGGCTTTTTTAAATAATGAACATACAAATTGAACTGTTACTTATCGTGCAAAGATATTAATGCATTTGATTGGAAGAGATCACTGCAGAATATAGATTGTCTTTTTTATATAAACTGTAGTGTCAATAGAACACAATTCCAACAAACAGAACTCAGCCAGACGCCATTGGTTCATTATGAAAAGTTACTAGCAATGTATTTCTCATGAACACAACCTTAAACTTGAAACTTAGATTGATTGTCTGAGAAAATGTGTAAAACTTGACATTCAACAAGCAATGGACAACTAAACAGAACTTAACAAACCAAGAAAGCTGGGCCATACAAATACGGTAGACCGACAAAGAGGGCAAAATAAAGCCAGCAGACCACGGTGGTGCCATTATGGACGTATGGATACAGAGAAATATAAAAGAGAAAGATACAAATAACCCCTTGTCACAAACTTCCACCAATAATTTTGAGATGGCCCCCACTCTAGAGTAAAATAAACTCCTGGAACAGATGAGCAAGTCGCCCCACTAATCCTGGGGAGCTTATCCAAAGCCACATCCCAACTAAACCAACTCCGTTGACATTTTGTTTATGGCCGAAGATTCACAAACAGGATAACCCAGGACCCACAATCATGTCTGCCATTATTACATTAACCAAAGCAATATCTGTGTGCACTGGATCCATCTTGAAGCCTTTGGACACAAAAATCTTTTGTACCGGACATTATTTTTATTTTTTATTTTTATTGTTTAAAGCGCAGACCTAGCTCGAGAGCAGCAGAGTGCTGTACATTGTATGGGTAGCCAGCGTTGCTGGCGGCCATCTTTTAACAGGAGTGCAGTGTTGAGAGGCCTTTGTGTCAGTATGTGCGTCCAATGAAATTAGTTCTTGCTCAGGTGTTGTTGAAAGAGCCATGTTTTGAGAGATTTGTGAAATTGCAGAGATCAAATTCCAGAGGGTGGGTGGGGGATAAGAGAAGGATTGTTTGTAGGGCCTCTATTTGATGACAAGTTGTGATTCCAGCCGGTTGGTTGAGTTGCTGCGCGAGGAGCATGTGCCACCAGATATGTGGAGCTTCCCCACCAGATACGCTGGTGTGCTACTCGTGACTGCTTTGTAGAGGATACATGCAGTCTTGAACAGTGTCTGGGCTTGAAGTGGTAGCCAATGTAGTTCACGTAGGATGCAGGTAATTTGGTCACATTTCCATGCTCCTGTAATAAGACGTGCTGCAGTGTGGTTGACTGCTTTTAGAAGAGCCAAGTGAGCAGCTGGGAGCCCTTTCAGGAGAAGATTTCACCTATTGATGTGCAAGATCACACGGGCCTGCACTACGGTGCAGAAGTCCTGTGGCGGGATGAAGAGTTTGATTTTTCGAAGGGTAAAGATTCTGAGTTAGGATATTTAGGCCTTCTTAGATTTGTGCTACTGGAAGGACAGGCTGCTGTCAATGGTGAAGCCGAAGGATTTTCCTGAGTGAGTTGTGGATCAACTCCTAGGCGCATCTCATTTAGCCATTGTTGGACAAGTTCTTTTTCAGCAGACGGAATGATGAGGGCGAATTCAGTCTTGGATGGGTTTAGGTTGAGGTAGGCAGTCAACATCCAGGACTGGAAGATGGCTAGGTAATCGCAGAGATGAATAATGTCCTGCACATGATTTACTCATGTACACTCAACATCATCCGCGTATTGGTGGGTGGCGGTCTTGGGATCTTTGAGGGGCGTGCCCAGAGGTTCCATATAAAGGTTAAAAAGGATTGGTGAGAGGATGGAGCCTTGGGGGATGCCACATGAAGACCAGGAGTTGGTTAGAATGCGTCAAGTTCATTTGAACAGCCTGGTGTCTGCCTGAGAGGTAGGAGGTAAAGCGATTCAAGACAGTGCCAGAGAATCCCATCCAGTCAGCAAGGAGGCAGAGAAGGATGAAGTGATCGATTGTGTCGAATACAGCAGGGAGGTCAAGGAGGGTAAGGAGGCACGAGTTTGGGAAGCATCATCCACCACCTGGATGGTGGCTGTTTCGATACTACACTTGGAGCAGAACTGTGACTGATATTAATTTAGGAGGTGGAGTTGTTCGATTCTGGCGAGTAGTTGTGCAACACATTTGCACAGAAGGAATAGAAAGATAGGGTGTGTAACACCCAATGAACTGCTGACAACATACATTGGAGTTCACTTCACTTGATGCCAACATTCCCCATGCAGATGCAGTGGCTACTCTCCAAAGATTCCCGCACAAATCAGCCAACACAGTAGATAATCAATCCACGCGATCAGGGTCCCGTGAGATTCATACTCGCACACTATAACTTTTGTCGTATTGGACAGCACTTCCAACAAAACACTGGAATGGCCATGGGCACAAAACGTTGCCTTAGTATGCAAACGTGGTCATGGCAGACCTGTACAAGGAGTCAGGAATGGGACGCGGACACAGTGAGATCATAGTTTTTGCTATATACTTTTATTCAAAATAAAAGGTGGTTGGAAAAGGCCCTGCTATCCCTTCTCTAGGAGGTATTTCCCTACCAGAAGCAAAACTAAAGGTCTGTCCAATGTCAAGATTTTCGAAGCAAAATAGCCTATGTCCGTAATCCTACCCTTGACCTCTCATTCTACTAAACTATTATTTGAAGGGTAATATCTTTGGCCTTGTAAGTGCTCAAACGTTCAAGTTCAAAAGAAATGTACACCTCCAACACAAAAGTTCCCAATGGTTAAAGGTCACAGTTCTAGGGGACAACTCCCTTCCCCCGGTTTCTCTTCAAGATACTTAAAATTCCTAAGGGTTTAAAGTTTCCTTAGGCCTCTTTGTTCAACAAAATACTTATTTACAAAAATCAGTTTGGGTCTCAGATTTGATTTTGCCTGGTGTATTCTCCTGCCAGGACTTCTTTATGCGATTGGTTTTGCACACTTTCAAACTTGACTTTGGCCAGGTCTGCTTGCCTGCCAGGGCTTTTCGTGTGATTTACTCCCCACACTTGAAGACTTGCTATTGCCTGGTTTACTCTCCTGCCAGGGCTTTTTAACCGTTTTACTTTATATAGTTGCAAACTTGACATCATACAATTGCAAACTTGTTTCTGCCTGGCGATTCCTTATATTTGTATTTTATACTGTATATCGTCCTGCTAGTTTCACTGGTCATGCATTCACTAACTACTAGTTTGGGTTGGATATACATGTAGCTACTCACCCACTATTCTTCTTAATTCCTTGTGTCCGATATATTTTTTCTTCCATTATTAATAACAGGGAGAGTTCCCTTGATCCTGCAAAATGTGCATTTTTACTTGGCTGTTCTATTTTAACTACATCTCCATTATTGTATTCCTGATTAAATTGTCTGTATCTGTTCTACTCACCTCGGAATCACATCTATATATTTTTAGAAATATTCTGGGTTCAATGTATCCATTTATTAATCACCCATTGACATGTTTATCTGTAAAATCCACCCTGTTAATGACACCCAGATAACATTCTTCTTTAAAGGGTTATATCCCATTTAATCTTATCCGGCTGTACTTAATACTACTTCCATTCCTTTACCCACCACCATTAGATAATTCTCATTACCATCTTGTTCGGAATGAAATACTTGATCCCCCATCACAAAGTTACCTTCTCCATGCAGAAGGTAACAGGATGCGTCCCGCGTGCGATTAATCCGTGGCAGACGCCATTTTAAACTAAATGTATACATGTAAACAAATCATGCCGTTACCGCTGTGCGTGTGACGTCAGTACGTTATCGCTGCCATATTTGGTATTGCTATGTGCCTCGTTGGTTTGTGCTCGACTTTCTTTACATTGTCTAACTTAAAGTCAGGCCGTTTCCCTTTTCTGCCATTGTGTCAACACCTTTGCTGATCTTATTAGATTCCAATTACTGCTTTCCAACAAGTTATGAGGTTTTTATTTACAGTTTCCATATTTTTTATATTGCATGCCTCCAACTGTCCTACTTCAGAAGCCATCCACGGAAATAAAAAACAAAGCTACGTCGGACTGAAACAAATTCTAGTATCAATCTTGCTTACCAATCTCGCAATCATCTTGACCCCTTAGTCACCTGCCAAGCCAACCTCTACTTCATTAACTGTTCCCCATGCAACATTTTCTCCTATCCTCTCTATTGTATACCCACTGATTTCTATGTGGACTTCAGTACCGGAATTAGGCGTGCTCACATGTAACTGAAGCCCTTCTTTGGTCAAATTATACAACTGGCTTCTCGACGTATCCGGCTGATCGAACATTGGGCATAAAGGACATTGTCAGGCCATGTGTCTAGATCCATTTCAGACCCTAACACCCTCTTTAACAGATTCCAATTTAATATCCTCCGACACATTTTATTCTCCCATCTCAAACCTTGTCCATTCTTCCATCCCTAGAGGTTATGTAGATACGGATGTAAATTACTTCCCTGACTTCCTTAGCTCTTAGACCACATCGACCAAATAAACCCTCATCCCTGAGTGACTCAAAATGATAAACTGACTTACATACTCTGCCTTGGAACTTTGTGGCATCGTCCCTTCTCGTGAACTGTTCCTCCTCAAATCCCATGCCCCAGTTCCACAGGAAAGACTTTGGTCTTGACCTTATCCTAGTGAGAATGGCCAACACCAAGTTACTTGACGCCCTTTTGCTCCCGAGGACACCGCGAAAGGTTATGCTCCAAACCTTCTCATAATCCATCCATGCAAGTTCTCTAATCAGATAAGACCCATTGCTATATAACCCTAAGAGGAAACGGCCAACGCTATTAATCGGTCATTATTTAAATAGAATGCAATAATTGAACTAGATGGGAAGAGGGAAGTTATAAGGCCCTGTGATTTCTTTTTATTGTAATGACCGAAATGTACATTTGGGAGTGTGGACGACCGGTTTCAATACATTAGATATCAATTCAATAAACCCTTGTGGCAGGTATGTGAAGGTGTGTCCTTTGCCGATAAACATAAAATATTACAAATTCCAAAATTAAGTGCAGGGCAATATTTGCCCTGGTCGCTCTACGACAAAACTTACTGTGCTGCATTGAAAAAATATGTTTCCATTATGCCAATTTTTGCCCCATTACAAAAAATGAGCAATCTTGTACCGGTCCAAAGTTCCTGTAAAATGGCCGCTGGTGCATTGAACCATGGGGAAGGGTATTATATATAGTGACTAATAGAGGGGTCAAAACCCAAAGTTGGAAGTGGGAGGAGCTGATTAAAGTGAATTTGTTTATTGTTTGTGGAGATCATTTATTTCATGAGGTGAAAGTTATTGATTTTTTTAAATGTAAATTTGTTGGAAAGATCTTGATCGTGCCGCCGCTGGCATGAAAAACTATGCAGCATTTTAGGCACCGCTGCTCGGTTGAAAGCACGCGGGATATCAAGGCAGTTACAGGAAAGCAATTCTTGACTTTAATATTCCTGGAAGAAGGGAGCAGAAAACATGCTGTGAGAGTGTGACGGAAATCTTCAAGAGGAAAACATGCTCTCTGACCTCAGACTCATCTTGCCACCGCTCGATCTGTTGGCAGAAGCCCCACAGGCAAAACCCGCTCTCTCGGATCCATCAGAAATCTGTGTTCCTCCTGAAGCCCTCGAGTCCGCCTCGAAGAAGCCCAACTCCAGAGCTTTTTTCCCTCAATTATGCAAAATAATTGAGGCTTTCTTTTCAACGCAATGGAAGCAGAATTATGAAACGGGGGAAACCATGAATTTTGCATGAGTCCTGTCAGCGTTTAGCGTGCGGCGGTTTGCGGCTCTGCGATGAAGGTTACTTGTAGCACAACATACATCACAGTTACTGCTGAATTAAGAACAGGAGACGTGGTTCAACTGCCTTGGGTGCTCAGATTGTGATTTTTGAATTCTAATTGAGCAGTTTTCCTTTGCCACCCACATTCTGACCTTTTGCTGGTTTTCATCAGTTAGGAGTCCAATTCACAAAGATTTGCACCGGAGCAAATTAAGCGAGGCCCGTGAGCATCTGGGATTTGCACCTGCTGCCGCATACCGGATTCAGGCAGCCAAAAACAGGAGCGTCTCTGAGATGCTGACCGCAATACAAGGTTGTAGCAATCTCCCTCGCTTGTTGGGGCCTCTAGGGCCAGTAACTGCCTGTTAGCCCAGGCCTAGATAGGCCACAGTGAAGCATCTCAGTGAGGGCTCAGGGCCATTACTGGTCCTGTGCTCCACCCCCCCCCCCGATCCCCCTAAGCAAGTGTGATTGCTATTCACATCCTGGGGCTCAAATCGTTTTTTTGGGTTTTTTATCAGGAGTTGGGCTCTGTGCGTATTTTGCGTGTCCAATCGACCATAAAAAAAAAAACAAGATGGCCACGGCCACAGCAAACAAAAAGGGCACCAAGTCCCCTTTTCTGTTTTTATTGACGTGGCCGTTTGTGCCAACAAGCACCGGAAGAGGATCATAAAGCTCTGGTCCAGCAGGAACCTGGGAAGGGAGTGTCAGGGGAGGAGTATGGGATGTCTTTAGGGGACAGGGAGGGTGAGGGCATGGGTGGGGAGGCAATAGGGAGTGGCTCTGTGTTGCCTACACCCCCAATCAAGATGGCAGCATCCAGAGAAGGGCCTAGGGCGGGCCCTGTGGTCTCGCTCGCACATCCAGCCACTTGATTGGCTGAGCGCCCTTTCCGTCAGCGAATCACAAAGATTTGCCCCATGACCTCTCCCCGGGCAACTTAAGATCCGTTCCCTTTGTAAGCTCCGTAAACCAGCTAACGGGTGCAAATCTGAGGTGCTCCCAGGCATCCCCTGACTTGCTCCAGTGCCAATATGTTTTAATGAATTGTTACACACTGAAACGCTTTTGAGCACCTGTGTGGTACTGTATGCTAAATAAACATCACAAGAGACACATAAGAAGCCTTTCACTTAAATCTGCATTGGCTAGAATGCATCAATCAGGAAGTGAAAGAAAAAAACTATCCTTTGCAAAGTGAATTAAATTGTATTTCACCGTTATTAATTGGCCCTAACTAATATTTGTATGGAAGTGGCTATTGGCAAGGACAAAGTGTAAATAGCATACATTCTGCACAATTCGAACGGACTAAGAGGGTCCGTGTAAACTATGGATAAAGTATATTATGCATTCCTTAAAATCCTTCAAGTCACATGACGAGAAGGAAGCTGAGAGATTCTATGTTCCCTTTGATGGGAAGTAGAAACAAGTTCCCATGCAAGAAAGGGTCCTAGTAAAGCACTCCACCTCCTCCTGGTCATGTGACCTCCTCCTTGCCATGTGACATTATGTTACTTTCATGCATTTTCGCAGCGTCAGACGTCAGCTCCTCATCTTGAGCCGGCAGGAAGTGGAAGGAGAGGAATCGTGCATTCTGTGAGCTGGTGGTGGTGGGGGCCAGAAAGAAACAGTGGATGGGACACAGGGGGTAATTCAAAGGGGCATCTAATGTTGATTCATGAAGAGGCAATGGCATGGGAATGTAATGAAGAGGGAGAGGGTATAGGCTAAACCATAGGTGGCTCAAATGGTGCAGTAGAGGGAGAGATGGCCGCCATCAAGGTGTGGATCAGGAGGTAAGGAAACATTTGGATATGAATCTGGAGGGTGGGATGGGACATTTGGGTGTGGACCTGGAGGGCGGGATGGGGCATCTGGATGTAGCTCTGGAGTGAGGGATGAGGCACCTTGGTGTGGCTGGAGAGAGAGATGAGGTATCTAGGTGTTGATCTAGAGGGAGGGATAAGGGCATCCGACGTGGATATGTTGGGAGGATGGGGCCCCTGGGTGTTGGTCTGGAGGGAGGGATGGGGCACTAAAGGACATGCATGCTACTTTTAAATAAAGTGGCTGAAGGCAGATCTGGTTAAGACATTTTTATTACACCAGTGGTGTGTTTACAGTGTCCAGTAAGTTATACACTCTAAGAAGACTCCTTTGAGAAATCACTTGCATGCACTTTGAGTGCAAAGTTTGACAGTAAGGCTTGATTAAAGCTTGCACAAAGTGTTGCCATGAGGGTGTGTTTTTTAATTCAGGGACTGGGTGGGAATTGCCATAGGGATTAGCATGGCCATAGACAGTCAATGGGGGGCAGAGGGGTGATATCCAGACAACATCTACAAGCTTTGTGCCATTTCCCACTATCTGTACTCTAATGCAATAGTTTCAACTTATAGGTGCCACACCTAATAGCTAAAACTAAAAAGGATGTTATGTTATGTTACTTTGCATTTATATAGCACCTTATATACCATTGGTATGATCTGAAGGCGCTGGTAGGTTGAATGCCCTTGGGAACCGAAGTTCAAGTCAGTAGCGAGAGTAGAGAGTCAAAGGTGCGTGTGAGCACCGGATATGTGTGCAGCTGGTGTGGCATTCGTGTAATAGCTGCTTCTTAGTGGTAGGTGTGGTGGTTGAGAGACCAGGGGTATGTGTTCGTTCTGGCAGGTTTTATCCAGACCGGTTCTGGCTGCGTTAGGCCTGAGGAGAACGCCTGGCTGGGGGGTGAGTAACCAGCAGTGATTACTTAGAATGATGTGGAGTGAGCGGCGGATGTTGGTATGAGAACAGTTATACCGAATGGTGTCATGGTATCTCTGTGTTCTAGTTGAGTGGTGGTGTAGAGGGGAGAGTAAGCGTGGTAGTGTGATATGATGTGTTATATGTTCTTTCAAACATTCCGTGCATTCCAAACCATTCCGTGTAAATCGCGCAATTCTATGCACTCCAGTCCGCTCCACGCACGCCTCAGTGTATTTCTAAATTGTTTTACGCACTCGATCAACGTATTTCACCCGTACTATCCACATACTTCCCCGTACCCTTCACATATTACACCAGTACCTACCACATACTTCATCCATTCCATCCACATATTTCCCCGATTCATCCATGTACGTCACCCGTTCCATCCACATACATCACCCGTTCCATCCACATACATCACCCATTCCAACATACGTCACCCGTTCCATTGACATACATCACTCGATCTATAAACATACGTCCCCATTCCATCCACATACTTCACCCCTTCAGTCTACTCTAGGCACTCGCCCGCTCTATGTAGTCAACCGCCCTACGCAGTCGCCCGCTCTACGCACTCACCCGCTCTACGCACTCACCCGCTCTACGCACTCACCCGCTCTACGCACTCACCCGCTCTACGCACTCACCCGCTCTACGCACTCACTTGCTCTCATGCATCCCCCCACTCTGACACACCCCTCTGCTCTCACGCACTCTTTCGCTCTTACGTATTCGTCTGCTCCATACATTCGTCTGTTATACCCACTAGTCTGTTCTATGCATTCATCCACTCTACACACTCCTCCGTTCTTACACATTCCTCCGTTCTACACACTTCTTCGTTCTGCGCACCTATCACGCTCTGCGCACTCATCCGTTCGGCACACCCATCCGCTCCACGCACTCATCCGTTCCCGGCACTCATTCGCTCTATGTACTTGTTCTTTTCACGCATTCATCTGCTATATGCACTCGCCTGCTCTACAAAGTCGTTCGCTCATACGCACTTATCCGCTCTATAGACTCATCACTTGGATGATTAATATGAAGGATGTATATGTGCATTCTTGAGAGCTGCCTGCCTTGGGTTAAAAAAAAGCTGTGTATAAAAAAGCAATGCTGTATAAGAAAAAATGAAGTGTCTTGGCCTTGAAGTCAAAAGCACTTTGCAGTCTGAACTTTAATTTGTACTGTTCATGTGGGTATTTTAAGTTGGATTCATGCAGCGCTGTTAGCTAAAAAGTAGAACTATGTGAAAATGTCACACATGAGCATAGGCTGTTGCGACAAGACATGTTCAAATCGGGCTTAATTACTGGGCCCTATGGTGCCCTTCCAGTGTTTTCATTTCGTCAAAACAAAACTTGCTCACATACTTTGCTGCTGGTTGTATCGGATAATCACTTATTTTTTGTGAGAATGAACACAATCAAACTGGTCAGGCAGAGGAAAGAGCATGAGTCAACAAATAATCACCATTCCCAAAGTTCCCAGCTGGAAATGCTGCGAACGCCAGAACCTCCCACAACAACCTTGATGAGGGCTGAAGATGTTTCTGTGCTTCTGGCAGCAACAGGGTTATGCGCCCTCCTTCTGTACCAGTGGGTGGGAAAAGCGTGGCCTCGCCAGACTGCATCACGGGTGAGGATATCGGCGAAACAGACTCCATTTGAAACCAGTGTAAGTGAGGGGATGGGGGCCCACATCGACAGTTCCAACACTGCATTGAACAGAAGAAAAGTTCAGCCAGAGTACAGGCAACTGCTGCTGCAGGAAGTGCCGAGGACTCGGTGAGAGGGACAGAAACTGGCAGAAGGCAGGGGCTGGAGGAGAGGGCACCATGAGGCCCCTTTCAGGGGCGAGGCCCAGGGCAGTTTGCCCCTCCTGCACCCCCCTCGTGACGGCCCTGGCAGTAAGTGGCATAAGGGGTTTGGTTGGAGCAGGAGGCGTTAGTGGTCCAGCCTGTCCTCCGCAGTTCTTCCAGCTTCTGTATCCTCTGGTTGCCCTCAAAGTCAATCTGTATCCAGCCCTCTGAGCTCCTTTCCTGAGGCGTTTCCGACAAGCTCTCACGGTTGAGAGTGGAGGGGTGGGGTGACAGGGGGGCGGGGAGGTGATACGGGGGAGTGCCCAAGTACCCTGGCTGCCATGTTTGCACCTTATTGCCTACATCTCTTGACATGCAGAATGCCCCTGAGCCCATTTATAGCACGTGATCCATCGCTGGCACAACCTCTGCCTAGGTTACTGATGCTGTTGGAGCGAGGGAAGAGGAAGACGGTTGTTGCTGTGGAGGTGCTTGCACAGTGTGGCGCGGCATGCAGAGTTGCGTCGCCAGATTCCACACCCGACAGAAAGAAACGGCTCCATCTGCTTCTCTTGCATCATTCTACCATGGAACAACTAGCAGAGAAGTCTAACAGACACAGGGCTTGCATCATCCAGGCCCGTGCAAGATATCTCTGCACCCTCCTCCATGTCCCCTTGCAAGTGATGGCCATCATTCTCCACTTACTCTGCACCACCTGCACACACAGGTACCCCGGCTGCAACAGCCACCTTCTTGTTTCTAAAGCCCATGTACTTTATCTCAATGTTCTTGGGTCTGGGTGGGTCTTTGGTAGCCCCCACCTTCTACTTGTTGCCTGTGGGACAGAGAAATGACTCCTCTCTTGTGCAGTATTTTCAGCTTTGAATTATCAGAATGTACTGAGGGCCAGTATCCCTAATTGCTGGTTTACTGCTTTGAATCACTCACTCATGCAGGTTTTGAACTTTCTATGTAAAGAGATATTATGTCAGTGTTGCTTAGTTTGACGGGGCCCTTCTAGCCACTCGCATGATGCTGCCCCAGTTGCTGAAGTTCAGAGAATTTGCTTCCTTTATGATGGGATGTACACCCAGAGCTGATTGGGCGGCCGGTAATTGTAATTGGTTATTTATAACGAGCATCGAACCTGTGTTGCTCCGCATCGTCTTGCTTCTAAGACGAGCACGTTGCCCCTGAGCTACCCTCCAGAGTCTCTTCTCGGCTGTAAATCACTTGGGTAGTTGGTTAGGCAGAGAATTTCTTCGGTCCATCTCCTGATGAGTAGGACCATGCTTGGTCCTCCAACTCCTTTAGGAAGCTTATGTTTCCAGATGAGCTGCTCTATAAGTAGCCCTTTGAAGCACCTGCTCTCATCCAGCATTCCTGTGGTCTTGAGTCCCTCGTACAGGTTCCTTCGGAGTCTAAACCTTTGGTTCTAGATCTGGTCCTCTCATCTCAGCTTCTGGGAAATGGTCGAGTGCACAGGTTCATTGTTTCCACGTTTCCTTTCACACCAAACTCAACAATCTTAGCTTCCATGGCTACTCAAGAGTCTTCTATTGCCCCGAGCAGTTCCAAAATGTTGACCACCATGGTTTGGCATCTTATCGGTTGGACCAGCAGCCCCACCTCTGCTGTTGCATTGGGAAGGAGGATTAGGTATAGTTGACCACATCGAGTTAGATATTCATGTTCGTATCATTGCCCATTCTGTACCTAGTCCGGTGTCTTGTCTTCTGTGCCAGAGGAAGGTGCGTTTGCTTCCTGTCCTCCTCTCTTCCCGTCATTGGCATTTTTAGGATTCCCCAGTAGTCCAGCAGTCCTTATGGGCAAATTATTTAGGATCACAGACCAGCTCACTAGTCTCCATCCAATACAATGCAGGATGTCCTCCCGGTCAGACCAGCTCACTAGTCTATCCAATACAATGCAGGATGTCCTCCCGGTCAGACCAGCTCACTAGTCTCTATCCAATACAATTCAGGATGTCCTCCCGGTCAGACCAGCTCACTAGTCTCTATCCAATACAATGCAGGATGTCCTCCCGGTCGACTAGCCAGGTTGCACCTTTCCCCTGCACTCACCCCTCCCACCCCCCCACTTCTTGAGGATTGGTTCTTCTGGGCTACAGGATGTAGGGGTTGGTCGGGAAGAGATCAGGCACATCACTGGGTTACTCTTGTTGTTTATATCCCTTGACTGCTCTTCTGCAAACCTTGCAGCTGTGTAGTTACCCCACCAATCAGCTACTCTCCCCTTTGCAAGCCCATCTTTCATGCCTGGACATGTCACTTCGGGGAGACTGTCAAACCTGCATTACAGAGGGTCTCGCCGAGTACTGGCAGTCTTGCTGATCTCCCAACACTCTGAAATGTCTGCAGCCAGTGCTCTGCATTGCTCTGATCCCAGTCAATGTGTTGCAGTCAGGCCTCTCAGGGGGATGGGGGGAGGGTTCTGAGTGCTGACTGGCCCTGCAATTCCTTATGTTGTGGTGCAACAGCAGTAGGTAATTTTGAAGTCAAGCAGCAGTTTACTGCAGGTTAGAGCTCTTTTTAGTCAGATTTCTGACCTCAGGTAAGAGAGAAAGTATGCATTCTCCTGGTTAATGTTCTGGACACCTTGTATTCCTCTTCACCTGCAGTGAAGCAGCATTGCCTTCAGCCACTGGATGTAGACACCCTAGTGACTTTTACCAAACGCCATCGGGTCAGGTCAGAATGTTGTTCACTGTTTGCAGTTTATGCCTCGTCACAGAGGCCTCAAGATCATAGCAAGTCTCGAAGACCGTTCAAAAGTTAAATAAATTATAAAGGGGCTCAGGATGGACCATCGCTCCCTTTTGTCTCCTGTGGTTGGGCCCTTTCATGGGTGGGAAACCCCCCTTAACCAGCCCCCAGGGTGTTTGCTACAGATCGGTAACACCTACTGTCTAGTAGCTGGCTGACTGGCTGCGACGCCTTATGGGCAGGCGCCCATCTCTGAATCCCCCTGGAAATTCCCAGCTGCAAACTAATCTGAATCCCAAGGTGTGTACACCTGTCTGAGGGTTAGGTGCCTTCCAGACGCTCAAGTCTCACTCAGTCTGCTCCTTCCACGCTCTCCGTACCCCGATGTTTTATCATTTCTCCCTTTTGTTCCTCCTACTCCCCTTCATCTCTCGAGGTCTCAGTATTCCCTTCTATCCCTGTGATGGTCTCTGTCTTCAATACTACTCCCCTCTCTACACACCACTGCTACTCTCCCCCCTCCACACTACTCCTCTCCATTACACTCCGCCCACACCTCCTGCTGCATTCATTCTCCTTTCACTCCACCGTCATCCTTTTAGACGCCTCGATTTAGCCCACTCACACACCTTGCACGCACACTTACACTCAAGTGCCACTTCCTCGCACCGGCCAATACCTCACCCTGCACACTCCTTCAGTAATCCTCCTCCACACTCCCTCCTTCCTCTGCCTGGTCTCTTGGTCCAGCTCCTTTGAACTCACTCAAACACACTGCACATTCCTGTTTCCTGTGCCCTTTATATCCTCTCCGACCCCTCTCCACTGACTATTCGCCGCACCCGATTCTTTGTGCCAACCTCTGGCTCCCTTTGCCCAGAGAAGGGTTAATAGGTAAAAAAGACATGTATGGTCTCCTAAGCACTGCTCCCTTTTCATATGTGGATCTGCGGGTTTCAGGCCATCGTGGCCCACTGCAGGTAACGTCTGAGTTTGTGTGGATTTTGTCCAGTGCGTTTGTTATGCTGGTGTTACAAGATGCCAGCCTGCAGCTTATTTTCAGGCAAGGAAGGTGTTTTTGTGGATTTAGCATGGAGCATTGGTATTGCTGGTCTAATGTGTGGCTTTCTCCTCATGTCCGCTGAATCTGGGGCAGCTCTGTTCAGGGTTATGTAGCATGCTCGATCTGCCAGTCTGTTGTGCAGCATACTTTGGTGGGTTACTAGTTTTTCCATCGAAGATTTTCCAACAAAAAATGTTACATCGAATTCCCATACATAAAGTGCGAAGTGTTTATGCATCGAAACCCTTGCATTGAATACGGTTTCATTATATAAACACTTGACATTTTTTTCCTATGAAAATTCGATGAAAAACAACGTTACAGGGAGCTGTCCAGTGCTGAAATGTATATTTTTAACACTGGACCGCTCCCTGTAAATTGAGGTCTGTATTGTTTATTGGGGGGTCTCCCCCCAAACCCTGTTCAACCTCCAAAGGTCCTCCCCACAGAACCCCCCGCACCAACCCCCATTTACAAAATGTAACCCTTATCCAGTGCTGACATTGTTAATGTATTTCAGCACTGGACAGCTCCCTGTAGCATGTGGTATTTAATGTTTATTAGGGTGTCTCCCTTAAACCTCATTCAACCCCCAGAGGCCCTCCCCTCCTAAACCCCCCACCAACCCCCATTTTCAAAAATTAACCCTTTCCTCAACCCATTGAATTTCCAACCCAAACATACATCTATTTTAAAAGGTATGTTTGAGTTTAAAATCCATTGAATGGAAGTGCATTTCAATGAAAATGCATTTCAATGAATACATTTCGTTGGATTTTAATTCCATTGAACATTTTTTGATGAAAACTGGCTAACACATTGGTGCACGTCAGCTGTCTGCTCTCTCTTTCCCAGCCAGGTTGCTCACTAGTTCTGTCACCAGTAGACATACTGGATCTCAAAGTCCTATGGGACAAGAAATAAACTGGCCAGCATTTGGTAGTACAGGCAATGGCCAAGAAACCATGCTACTCAATTCAATCAGGCATTAGAAGAAGGGACAGGGACTGGGGCCCCCCAAAGTCTGCCTCTGGGGCAGGAGTGGCTTTGGTAAAGATCTGGTAGCACCCCATGATGAGAGGGGGCCCCCCATCCCCTATTCCGCTTGCTGCTTGCATCTTTGCTTTCCTTTTTCGCCTCTCTTTTTAGTCCATTTACTTTCCCCTACCCTTTTTAGCCCCCCATTGCTTTCTTGAATCCTACATGCCCTTCTATCAACTTTTAGCTGTTCTTTTCCCCGCTCAAAGGTTAATGCTAGATTACATGTAGTAATCATCACTTCTCTCGCCCACAGGACCAGTCACATTCCTTACCCTTCTGAAGGCCGCGGCCTGCTGACAGACACCATGCAGTGGCCACCTGTGGGCGAAAGTAATATTGATTGCCATATGTAATCTGGCATTACCCCTTACCCCCGTGTCACATTTCTTACCCTTCTAAAGAAATAACAAGCAGTATCACTTTAGGCAGTTTCTAAAAATTATATTTGTAGACTCCAATACTGCAAAAACATCCGTCTATATTGAACGAGCATGGTAGAAAAGCAGCTTAAGACTCGGCCGTGGGAATGGGCCCAAATTCTGCTGATAAGGAATCGCCCATTGATACCAAATGAAGGTGGAAGGGGAGCCCCTTCCACTTGGCCCAGGATTCTGCCACCCCCCTTCTAGATCTTTCTTGTATTGCTCCTGAAAGGTCAACCAGCGCTGAGTCGTAACAACGCTCAATCGCACTCCTGGTCCAACAACTCAAGGTTGCCAACGTTTTTTCCCCCCTCCTTTTTTTCACCAAATGTGACAAGCAAGACAGATTATCTGAATTCTTCCATTTTAGACTTGTAGGCTACAGGTATCCTTGTTACGGACCAAAAGGTGCAGCTGCTGTTCTCTCGACTGACCCATCTCGCCCCCAAAGGACTGGAGCAACCACCTCTTGATCGACATGAAAATCTGAACAGACTGGATCAGTGCGTTCATTTCCAGAGTGAACTTTAAGGGTTTGTCAACTCAAAAAGCTCCCATCTCAAGGATTATCTGGATGAGGCGATGGTCACCAAGAACCAAGTCTAACATGAAAGGTGGCGTATGTTGACTTCTTCTGTGTGTTCGAAGGGAGCCGCTTGTAGATCCTGCAACAGCAGTAGGAGGTCCCACGATGGGAGAAGAGTTTCCCCAGGAGGTCCTTGCAATGCCGGGCTCCAGGGCATCCCATCATGCACGCAGAGAGCAGAAAGCCTTCATCACTGTCCATTGGACCGTTAGGGTGGCGGGAGAAAGGCTCAATCGAGACTCCAATAATAATCATTAATAAAAATGCCAGCAAACTATGCTGTCCGAAATATACATTTTTATGAATTATGAAACGGTTGACTAACATGGTTACCCATTGCTTCACTTGTATAATCATTATAACATTCAGTAATTAACTTCTTTAGTGTGGTCTGGTCAGCAGCATTATTAAGTGCTGATAAACAGCAAAATTGTTCCTTTGTGGATCTAAACCCTCCACATGTTAAACTTAAACAATTACGGGAGTGCACTATTTCGCTAATTTAAAAAAGGTATCCAGCTGAATGGTCAACTACTCTGTCTCCCAAAGCCCCAATCTCCTTTATGCTCACGGCAAAGGGGAGTGCTCCCTTCGTATTCTGAGCTTCTGCACCCTTAGGATGGTCGAAGGACACCTAAAACACTATTCAGAATGGTTCATCTGGGTTCAGTTTCTGTCTTTCTTCCTGTTATTGCTACCATAAACCTGAGGATTTTATAGCTCAGGAGTTTCATTGGTCCTGAACTCCTTTGTCACAAAATTTTTGATTTGGCAGCTTTCTTAACCCCTTAACTGCCAAGGTTCCCCCCACCCCTCCCGCCATGCCAAGACCTTTTTTAGCGATTTCGATATGTCGCCATTCAATCCCTTGTAACTTTTTTGTTACATGAGATATCTTGGCCAAATTTGGCCCCTTTTTTCCCCCCACATGTAGGCGGTCGTAACACCACCAAGGAATCCTAGTTTGCTCTCGGGGGGGGGGGGGGGGGGGTGAGAGAAAATAACCAAAAATGGATAAAATGTTGGGTTTTTTCAGAAAATGCCAATAAAATGATGTACAAAGCCGCCTGTGGTCTTTTCCTTGTAAGTGCTAGGAACAAATGGTTTGCTGTGCTGAATTCACCATTTTCCAGGCTTTCAAGAACAGGGTGAGTGGAAACCAAAAAAACATTTTTATATGGTTACCAGCCGTTTTGTGAGAGGTAGCCGATTTTGGCCTTTTTTTCCAATAGGACATGCATGGACGGTAATGGAAGAGAAGGGTAGGAAAGCTGAACGGGAGGACAGAAAGGCATACATTTCTGAAAGTAGACAAAATTCCAAGTTTAGGAAGGGGTGATTTGCACGTCAGGTAACTATGTAGGAAAACATTCCATAATTTGGGGTGAATTTTGAGAAAAACAATGCTCCACTAAATTCCCCCCGACTCTTCGTTAGGAAATCACAAATTTTCATAATGTTTCACAAAACAAGCAATACCACAAGCCAAAAACCAAGCCATGCTACACAGGATTTTTATGCTTATGGCCTAAACAGACGTACTTAGCATGTGTAAATAAGGAAAACAAATGTGGTGAGGAAGGGCAAGCATCCATTTTTTGAAAGAGCACAAGCAGAGCTTTTGAATAGTAGGTGACTTGTGCAGGTTACAAAAATGTGTAGTGCCTAAAGTAGCAACTAAATGTAGGCCACATTTGGTAAATGAAAGGGTTGTATGGCAAAGTGCAGCAGCAAATAGGTCGAAACTTTATGAAAACCACCCAACACAACAAATGTCGTACCTTCCTGCTTTCCCACAGGTGTCTCGACAAAATGTGTGGGTGCACCTACCTGGGCGCAAAGGCAAAAGGCTAAACCACTGGTAACCCCAACTCTTGGAGCAGAGCAGATTTTGAGGAATTTTGCTCTTGTTGACAACCTACAGATTTGGGCCTGGGGTGTCGCAGCCACCAAGGAAAACAGGGAACCCCATGCATTTCTGAAAAGAGCACACCTGTGGGAATGTTCAGAGGTCTGATTTGCACGAATTGCCCCACAATCCTCTGCAAATTCCAAAATTTGGCGAAACAAAAACAATTTTCTGACATATCACTCTGCCCACCCACAGAAACACTCCGCCAACACCATATGTCCTGCCTTTCTGCGTTCCCCACAGGTGTCCCGACGAAAACGGTACCGCACATGTGTGGGTGCACCTACCTGGCCGCAAATGGGAAAAGGCTAAACCACTGGTAAACCCATGTTTTTCGGTAGAGCAGATTTTGAGGAATTTTGCTCCTGTGAACAACATACAGATTTGGGCCTGGGGCGTCGCAGCCACCAAGGAAAACAAGGAAACCCATGCATTTTCGAATAGAAGAAACCCTTGGGAATCCACAGAGGTCCGATTTATGCAAATCATCCCAGAATGCATTACCCACAAGCCCTGGTAAAGTCGGAAATTTGGGGAAACAAAATTTTCAGACATTTCCCACTGCCAACCGACCAAAACACGCCACCACCAACAACACATGGCCTACCTTCCTGTGTGCCCACAGGTGTCCCAATGAAAGGCAGACCTTGTATGATGGGTGACGTGGTGAGAATGGGTAAATCATCCATACAGCAAGTGCTCTGGGAATAAAAGAATCACTTTGTAGTACCCACTGCCCCCTGGTTTCTCCTCTTGACGCCCATTCACAAGCACCTTGGCTCACACACCTCATACATGCAGTTCACAGTGCAGTAGGACATACAGGGTTGGTTTAGCACATGAAGGGAAGTTCATGTGAGCAGTAAAGCCACGTCAATGCACCAACCGTTTTACTGGCCATTCATACACCTTTCATGTCTGCAGTCAGTAGGCATCCATTTCAGCAGTCGCACCTCTACCAAATCACTTGCGCCACAGCAATCGTATCTGCAAACTCACAGCAAGTGGATGTTTGCTCACAATGCAACCGTGTCTCTAGCGATATCTTTCACACCATTATCTAGTACTTGCAAATCAACTGTCTGCATTCAAATGTCATGTGGCACCAACCGTATCTGCACACTGATAGCAAGTGGACATTGGCTCACTTGGCTACCTGGCCTACAGGCGCTGTCTTCCACACCAACTTCAAGTATGCCCATAGCAAGAATGCCCGCATCCACCGGTCATGTTTAAAGATTCATATCTG
This sequence comes from Ambystoma mexicanum, assembly GCF_040938575.1. Classification (NCBI taxonomy): domain Eukaryota; kingdom Metazoa; phylum Chordata; class Amphibia; order Caudata; family Ambystomatidae; genus Ambystoma; species Ambystoma mexicanum. The sequence continues at coordinate 20,783,392 of NC_090936.1, read as the reverse complement.
CAACTTAACCACACTAAACACACATCCAATAGCATACTAATCATTTCTGCAATGCTGGGAAAGTGCATTCACAGAAATGACATCTGCATGCACTAGGTAGCTTTACCTCACTCACGCACGCACCAATCGTATCCAAGTCGGAAGACATTTCAGTCACACCACACACATTAGTTCAGATAAAACAAAGAAGGCAGGGTGGTACGAGGTACACAAGACACCGCCGCCATATAGATGGTGTCCAAGTACCACTTCCATGACACTTGGACTTCAAGGGAGGGAGCCAAAGTGGCGTGTACTAATTTCGAAAGACACCCCTTGAGTGAAGGGAACCGTAATGGTGTTCCCGTCTTCTCCAATGCACCCCTCGAGTAGGTGGAGCGGGACTGGCGTTTCTTTGCATGGCAAGCCTCAGGTGGAAGGAGCCGGAATCGCATTCCTTTCCGATGTACGCCTGAAGCAGAGGGAGCTTCACAGAGGTTTTTTTCTTAGGCAGCCCTGAAGTGGAATGAGCTGCACAAGCGTGCCTTGCCAAGACACCCCAGAAGGGGAGTGAACCACAGTAGTGTTACCTTCTTCTCCAAGGCACGCCTCAAGTGGAGGGAGCTGGAGTGGCATTCCTCTTCAAGGTACACCTGAAGTAGAAGGAGCCTGAATCGCGTTCCTTTGCAAGTCACGCCTCGAGCAGAGGGAACTAGACTGACATTTATTTCGAAGTCAGGCCTCAGGTGAAAGGTTCCCGAGTGGTGTGCCTTTCCAAGGCAGGCCTCAAGTGGAGGGAGCAGGACTAGCAATGGTCGTGCAGGCACACTAAATCTTGAAGATACACCTCCAGTGGAGGGATCAGGAGTGCTGTTCCATTGTAAGGCATGCACAAATTCAGAGCCTATGGGTCCCTTTCAAGGAATGATGGGCATTCCCGGAAATCAGTTGATCTCCCAATACTCTTCCTTTGTATGATACAAAAGGAAACAAGGCTGTAGGCAGAAGGCTGGCTTGGAAGGGCATTGGGGACAGTACCCCCGAGTATCCCTCCTCATTCCTTGTTTTGTACACACCTTACATTTTCTGTAAGGTTGTGTCTTCATGGCTGTGACGGGAACACAATCAGCAAAGTGTTGCTCTTGCAATCTGGCCACATCTTCTACCACTGGAAAGGAGGGAGTTAGTACATGGACAATGGTCAGAGATTATAGAACTTCTTTTTCAAAGTTCAGAAACGAGAGGTTGTTTTGTGGAGCAGCTGCACGGTACACCACAAGCATTGTGCGTAGCTACATGCATAATGTAATAGTACACTGGAGGCTTTTAATGGGCTGGTCAGTTCGGCGACACCTAGGACCCCCCTTGCTAATTTGCATGTTTAATTAACTTTGGGTCTCACCCTAAATTACTAGGGGAATCCAGATGTGGACCCCTTGCTCACCAATCTTAGAGAGGCACTGCTCCACCCTACTGATGAGGCACAACCAGAAAACATGTCTGGGGTTGCTGTTGGTACTCTTGTTCAGAGGAGAATTATCTAGCATTTCGGTGCTGGACTGCCCCAGGGCAGGACAAAGACTGATATGTTTGGGATATTTCTTCTCTGTGAAGGATAGTGAGCTAAAGATTCTGGGGAAGTCTCTCGTAACCAGGACTAATGTCTGGCAGAGGGACTCCCAGGACCCCCCCTTGTTAATCAACATCAATGATTCATCAATGGATATGCTCTGGCTAGAAACATACACCTCCGAAAATTGCTGATAAAGTGCTTCTGAAATGGCTGAAGTTTGAAGAGCCTATTACAAGATGGGTCAGTTCTGGGTAATGCTGCTGAGTGGTCATTGAAATGCAACATACGTTGCAGTGCTTGAAGGCGATTTCTACTTATTGTTGAAAATACTGCTTCAGTAGACCAGTACATTGTGATAGACAGCTTTGGCGATACGCCAATGAGCAGAATGAGACCCCAACATTTCCTCATCTCAACATTTGTTGTTGGAACCCATGCTTGTGCTCTGGAATGGGGTTTCATAGTGGGATCCCTTGACCTCAAGAACTGAGCAGCGTATAAATTGGTTTACTGAACCCATCATCAACAAAAAGGTTAAAAAAGTCAATAGGTTGCAACCCATCTGTATTCACTGATATACAAGTGAAAGGGGGCACAACAGGCTGAGCCATTGCTGGAGGCACCCACTGCGACTCAGCCATGTCAGGAACTGGCACATTGCATGGACGTCCTGCACGTCCCCTGCCCCTTACAGGTCCCCTGCGTGTGGAAGTGTGTGAAAAGGTGGATGCACTCTTGCTTCGCCATCAGATGATGAGGAGGAGGAACAAGAATCCATTGAAAGCTCACTTCCCAAATCAACTTCTTGCTCACCCTCAGAAGCACTATTTGTTTCAGTTTGCACACCGGGCTCTGTGCCTTGCTCCGAGCCGGACTCCATCACTGCAGAAAAAGCCTCTGCACCAGACATTGTTCGACGAGAAGCACAACTAGTGTCGCTATGGAACCCTTCACTGCCCAAAGAACAGATCAAGACTGAAAAAAAAGTATGCGTCATTCTCAAAGTATGGAACCTAGTAGAGTAAGTGGTATTCAATTCCACAGACCTAGATCACACAAGGACGCCAACATGTCCAGAGACTGCTCACAAACTGCAGGAGCCCTCTGCAATATTATGCACTTTCAGCATGCTACAAAAAACAGAGTATTATTTTGGAAACACTCACGTGAAATGCTAAGCACCAGCTCACTGCTTTCTTACAAGTGGGTAGAGAGCTATACCACACCTGCACCTACAAGAAAGGCAGCAAATCTAAGCAAGATGACATCTTCAGCTGTACAATACACAAATACAAGTGTGGGGACGAGGATGGAACCTACAGTACCAATTCAGAGACAACCAAAGTGCGTTGCACCCTCCCCTCCTCCATGGGGTGCAGGTAGATGGGACATGGAGGTGAGAAGCAACCACGTAACGTATTAGTGATTGGGTGAGTTGAAAAGGCAGACGCAGACAGTGAAGATAAGGAAAGTGCATGGCAGGCCCTTCCAGACCATTGCTGGCACACTTTCGACAAAACCCCCTCCTCATTCACATAGGGTTCTGTGTTGGAAGGGGAAAGGTCACAAGGACGAAACTACTGCAAGGGCCAGCAAGTGGAATTATGCTGCCGACAGTGGTCATGGTTTGCAAAGGAATAAGCAGCACCGACATGTGGTATACATTGACATGCCATGAACACAATGTACCAATCAATTGCTAGAAAGTCGCAGTCTCACTGTCAACATAATTACTCACCATTTTATAGCATGCCACACAATACAGTAATGACAATCAGTTACTGGGCTTTCCCCCCCCCCGCCTCAGCCCCCCCCAGCAACATAGCATGTGGGTAAAGGTGAAAATGTTTGCAATGAAAATGTCCATGTCTCTTTTTGAAAGGAGCACCCAGTCTCAGTGAAACATCAGTTTACCTTTGATGAAGCCAGGGTGAACTGTCCGAATTCTATAATTGCCCTTCATAAGTCTTGCCAGCTCGCCATTCAGTTTCCTCACTGAGGAGTTGATGGCCCTTTCCTTCCCTGGAGCTCTCCAATCCCTCCTGGGAATCATCTGGGACCAGGACACCAGAGTGTTTGGAAACCTCTGTGCGATCCATTCCAGTTCTGCCATCAATAGCTCTTGTACCCCTTTCTGTCCCATAGATGCCAAATCATTTCCTCCCAGGTGCCCCACTATAAGGTCAGGGTGGGGTGGGGATGGGAGGGGACATCTCCTTTTGCCTGGGCATCGCTGATGGCTCCTCTGAGCTGCTGAAGGCGCATTCCCCTGACACCAAACCAGTGGACCGAGAGAGCATCCCTCCGATGTGGTTGGTCCTCGGAAAAGTCGTGCAGCTCTTTGGATGAAAGAGTGGCCGATAATCCACACAACCCTCATCCTCACTAGCAAATGGAAACATAAAAATCCCCCATGAATGTGGCCAGACATGCAGTTTATCAATTAGCACAACTATTGCTTCAACACATGTCTCTTGCAACAATCCCAGACGCACACTTCCCCCAATCTCACATGCACTTCACATGTGAGAGAACAGTAGATAAATATGTAATTGGTACATACTTTTCTGGGAAAGGATGTGAAGGACACACTGTCACCTTGTGCCAATGGCACAGTTGTGCTGGCGCAATTGTGATCAGTGAAGGTTTCTGCTCCTGTGGCCCACCGATTCCACTGCACGGTGGTACAGTGACTTGCACTTACACTTTAGCCGGGTGGCTATTCTGACAGAGGAAATGAACTCCACAGCATGTGTGCTTTTGTATGCTCTCTGAATATAGGCACCCTAACAGAATGTGTGCCAGTCATCACAAATGGATGCAACTTTGGACAGTTTCATTGTGAGAGCTTCGGCCACAGCTCCAGGACCAATGGTGAACTTGGGGGCACTCAACTACCAAGGCAGAGAGACGCCCAAGGTCACACACATCAACCACAACCATCCTACCTCTCTGCCTGGCCACCGCTACAGCTTTCCCCTCCAGGAAGGGATGCGGACCCTGCCGGGCACCCTAAACCCACTGCTGAACATGGGGGACAAAACATTCACATGGGAGACAGACGCCCAGGGCCACTGACATCACTCCCCGACTGTCCCGCCCCTCTAGCTACCCTGCGTTACAGCTTTGCCCCCTGCAAAAGGATGGGAACCCTGGCGGGGCTCACTGGGACCACTGCTGGACTTGGACGACACAAATGGTGACCATTCTAATAAAAGGAAAGAGCTCCATACCAAGTGTGCATTGCATGCTCAGAAGAAATGACCAGCTGCATTACTAGCACAAACATATTTCAGAAAGTGGTAGTCTTTAGGTTTACTCTTTTTTTCCCTACAAAGCCGCCACCTTCCTCAATTCAGGCCACACCCATAATTGCCCACATGACCTCCTCACTACCCGTTCCCACCCATACCACTGATACTTCAACCACAGGCCCTTCCACCACAGTAACCATCCAACCCCACATTACAATGCATACTACCAAAAGGAAATGTACTACTTACATAAGTCAGCTGAAGCTTTCGATTAGACAACTTCAAAGGAAGTAAAAAAGAATTACAATCTGTACTCAGCCCACCAATAACACATCCAAACGTTCAGGCTGCTATCTGCAAACCTTTCGATTCCTTCAACCAGAAAAATGACTTCCCAGTCATCTACCACCACGGAAGGCTGAACTGCACACTGATAGGAAATGAGAAAAAGACCAATGGGCGTATGGAAAACCCCACCAGTAAGTAAGCATTGTGAAGATGGCATATTGGCAAACTGCCCTCCCAGGGGAGCAGCACTGTTCAGCTGGTCTGAGGGGCAATTCATGGCCTGCCCCTGCAAGTGTGCCCCAGGCCTCCACAATACCTCCCCCAAGCACCCACTCCCGCTCACACCACCAGCACTCTAGCCCCAGTTCCCACCCACCCCACTAACACTCCGCCCCCTCGTAATATACAATGTTGAAAAAATGCAAATTCCATACTCCCATAACAAAGGAGAAGCTTGAAATAGACCTGTTAATGAGAAAAAACTGTCAGCCAAGCAAAAGGCGACCCACTCTGCCATGCTCCCATCATCAACTTCTGCTACTGAGCACCGGGGTTACAGTCACAACGTACAGTCCATCAAAACGCCCAATGGTCACTTACTATGGTGCTCACTTCCCCTGTACCAACATTGTGCACATGAAGAAAGCAGCAGACCAATATACTGTGCCATTGCAAGACACAGATCCAGCCATCCACACCCAGAACTGCCTTGCTTTCCTTGCAAAGCTGCCAGCCCCATCCATTCATCATAATCCCTGATGTCTAGTGCGCCACCCAAACCCCCAAAACACCAACAGAAAAAAACAGTAGTATTCTTTTTGCTTTGCCACTTACCTAGGGGCAGATGGGCACATTGGTGTGCCCATCTGCCCCTAGGGTGCCCAAAACCTACTGCCCCATGCATTGTGGGGCCTGTCCCAAGTTTTCTGTTGGCCCTCTCCCTCCCACCCCAAATGGTTGGGGGGCATCTCATGTAATCCTCCCTGGGGGAGGGCCACATGAGGTGCCCCCCATCCACTTGGGTTGAGGGGTGGGGGGGAGAGCCACCCCCCTTTCATTGAAAATTCTCCTGGTGGCCTAGTGTATCTATCATTTATTTTTATTTGTTTGGGCCCTTCCGTAGGGGGCAGATGGGCACCCATCTGCCCCCAGGGGGGCCCAGACCTACAGCCCTATGCTTTGGAGGCCTGGGAGGGAACAGGGCTGCTTACATAGTAAGCAGCCCCCCCCCCCCGCACTCTCCCACGTCACAAACAGATCCCTGGTGGTCTAGTGGCATAGCTGGACGCAGATCGAGCACTCTGCACCCGATCCGCGACCAGCAATGCTTCGAAAAAGGTTTCATTAGAAAGGGGAGAGTCTTTCCAACAACACCTCCCTCAAACTCAACGGTTCAATGATGCCAGAGATCGAGGGAGCAGGGCACTCACCTCCTCTGTCACTGCGGCAGCCGAAAATGGCTTCTTCAGAGAAATTGCTTTCAGTTTCATGTTGGCATGAAAATCCTCCCCCTCACATAGCCTGGTATTAGATTTCAGTTTTGTGCCAAAAAGGACAAGCTATCTCGTCCTTGGCACTGCATGTGTAATGTCAAGGATGAGATAGCTCGTCCTTGGCACTTAAGAGGTTAAACATTGTCTTTATATATTTTCCCAGAGTTATACATAAAATACACTGATTTAAAAATGTATTTAATGTAATATCAAAATAGTTTTTACAAATCTATTCTAGACATAAATGTTTTTTTTTATTTCTTTTTCAAATAGAGAGTATATATACACGTTTACCTGCAATCACCAAAAGACAGACGAGGATGTCTGCGATTTGCAATGCAAGAGGAACTTGACTAATCCAAGCACCCGAAGGCGCCGACATGAATTCAGAAGCTAAACCTTTCTACACAGAGAATTTAGGAAGTGCTGCAGAAGGAGTACTGCATTAGTTGCCACTTCCCCCTCGCCCTAATGGCATCAAAAAAACTAGAACTGTTGAGTTGCAAGACAGGGATACCAACTACCTATGTACCAGTTACATAGATTCATTTGTTCGACCTTTCGTGGGCCTAACAGTATTTTGTCCGAGAGAGAATATTCCTCCTAATAAAATCTTTTCTGCCAAAACGCTCATTGATGTTCCTAAATTCATGAAACTGCCTTTTAAAAATTCCATCAAGGGCCTATGATAATACTGACTCTAGCAGAGTCCTTCATTTTACTTGAAGTCATCCTCTGACACTGTATTGTACATCTAGTGGACTTTCGTTTGGAAATCAGGCATTCTAGAATGAAACTGACGCCACCTGTAGCTTTTCAGATGTTTTGGACTACGATTCCCATGGATTCTCACCATTGGCTAGGTTGTCCGGCTTTGATGGGAATTGACCAAAACATCTGGCGAGTCAAAGGTTGCAGATCCCTGCTACGATTGGTCACCTGCATCAGATATCATGTCCCCGGGTGTTAGCGGCATGGGTGCTCCAGGGGCTGATACTCCCTTCCTTTACGCTTCATTATTTGCACATGAAGTCGCGATTGAATGCCTAGTTGGTTAAAGCTTTACTGAATCTGCTGTCTGCGTAGACATTCTGTGGGGCTCCTGTTGCTGCTGTATTTCCTCCTTACCCTCCGTCAGCCGTCTAAGATTGGCATCTTACCATTAAGTGGTGAGGAATAGGCGTAGGTGCACGTACCCCCAACTCACCGTAGAAACTCTCGTATTCCTATACACCTCCCTCTGTATGACCAATTATCCTCCCCACTATGTATGAGTGCCTTGAGCCTTTACAGTCTAAGAAAAGGACCTAGCAGACATTTTGAAGCAGCTGAGGTGCATAGATACGAGCACCCCACGCTTTCCTCTGTTGCCATAGCAGTCACAAAACACACTTGTACAGAGAAAATAGAATTACGAGTAAATGTGTCACTAGGGTGGGTATCTTACACTCAACGGTTGCTGGGTAAAAGGGATAATAGACCTACTGTGGTTTTGAAAGACAGATTCAAAGACCCCTTCAAATCCCCACACTTTCAAGTGTCATCATGGTGTGTGACCTATGTCCTGACCTCTTTGCTTCATAGTGTTGTATGTTCTTCCCAGAAAGTGGACTAGAGTGTGGTGCGAAGCAGCATTTAGTTAATGAGACTAAAGGGCACAGGCACACATTTGCCGCCTTGAACGTCCCCGGTCCCAACCACCAGTTCTCGTGCTCTGGCGCTGCACTTTTTTCTGTGCTTTCCCGATTTAAACACGTCCTTTCATAATCTCTTGGTTCTGTGCCCTGTTCAGAGTCCATGTGCTGTACTGGTTGTTCCAGTTCCAGATCCAGTATCCTGTGGGTAGAAACATTGCACTTTCCTTTTACAGATTTTCTTTACCACAAAATATGGGGCAGGCCACCCACCCTCACCTACCCTTAATCCCCCCTTTCTATATACCCAAACCCCCCAGATCCCAACTACCTGTTTGCAGTAAAAACAACTGGTACAAAAATTGATGTTTTTACTCACGAACAAAGCGGTGACCATTGTTCCAGAGCTTGTGCCGTCAGCTGCAGACATTCACTCTGGTTGCCTTGTTTAGATCTAGAAAACATGGCCATTATGAACACTGTGATGCTTTGCCAGTGTGTTCGCTCTCCCTTCAAACCCACATAATAAGGAGTGACACACAGCTCCTCCTCCTGAGATATAAGCATGCAATGGGGACAAGAAGGTAATTAAGGAAACTGTGTTCAATAGTACACTGGCGATGGACTATTTTCTAATGATTACTTGGCTGGGAGGGATCCTTCAAACTGTAAGGAAGGCAGGGTATCAATGGTAGACGGATACAAGTTTCGAAAAACATGTTTCTGTTTTGGTTGGTAGAATTCCTAACTGTCCCCATCTCTAGAATGGGAGTAGTCTCAACCATTAAGCAAATAACAAGCAAGTCCAAGTCAGTCTAGTAAAAACAAAAAGGACTATACTAAAAAAAACCTTGCCATCCTTCTCAAATGAAAAATGTGTTAAGGGAATACATAAGGAAAAATAATGTCTGAAAAGAAATGTCATTATGGCTTAGGTAACAACTCCATTCCCCATGTTCAGCAGCACGGGGTCTCGAGAGTTTCTTTAAAAGGATAGATGGGTGGCACAGTTCTATCAGCCTTGCTTACTTTGGCTTACTGGTACAATTCAACAGTTCAAGCTTGGGCTTCAAGCTTTTGGCAGTTAAATAAGTTCCTTAGGCTTTGTCTGCCTTCTCATAAATATACAGTCCTACTCTTAATTTCTACTTGCCACAATTCAACACAGGCTTCCCTCCGCCGGGCTCGAGTCGGTCTCTCTCTTTGTGGGGATTCCCTTCCCCACGGTTTGTCCTTATATCTTTTACTTGCGAAGACTTTCAAAGCTGCAAGGATTTTACGTAGACCTCTGCATGACCACTTCGACCTCTGTTTACAGAAATCAGCACTCTTCTTCGTCTCGCAATACTTCTTGGTATGTGTAGTTTCTTATCTTTACTTTGCCCTCCTGCCATCTTTCAAAGTTCATATACTTTGCTTTCACCAATTCAACTTTCATTGAAGATTGCAGTCACTTTCTTGCCTTCGGTTCCCGCTTGATACACTTCAACTCAGAACATTTCACATAGGCTTGCGAATGTGTGATTCTGCCATGCAGGCCACTCTTATTTTGTATACTTTCTTCTACATTCAGCAATTGTCCTTTCCAATAAGTGTTTTATCAGCACACACACAACCTTCAACTTTTGCTAACAGTTACAATTGCTTTTAACACAAACCCTTTGTTACCTTCGATAACTCACTGGTCGTGTTAATTGGGCTTCTCTCCAACACCTTTCCATGTAGCAGTCAAGGCCGTTACCAATGCCTCCTCTGCTCCCCCCCAACTCTGTCCTTCATCCGGGAGGGTAGCGGGCTGCTTTGAAGCATCTTGAAGGTTTCTCCCTTCCACTCACTTGGTTTCAGCCTTGGAACGCTTACGGCTTCCCGAAAGTGTGGAATTCTCGCCTCATTCTTCGCAACTGCCGATCAGCCTCTTGGCTCCCTCTCGTACTGAGCCTCGCTCAGAGTGTGCCTGTGTAGACCACCTTTTAGCCTGACGAGGAGTGTTCACAAGTGGCAGGTGTGTGTAGTTAATATTACATGCCTGACTCCGCCTGGTCTCATTAAAGGGACAAAGCTATTGCAAGTCAGTAGAGGTAATCTTCCTGGCCTCATTCCTCATCTTCCTCGGCTCAATAGTGTTGTCAATGTGAAGTGGGGAGGAATTATGGTAGCTGTAGTTTCCCATAAAATAAGCAGGTATAGGAGTTAGATGGGTTGTGGAAAAAGGGGGATACGATGTCTCACCATCAGGTGCTTCTGCCCCACTGCCGGAGGACCCCCTACCCAAGTGATGCTCACTCGCTTGTCCACCCCTCCAGGGTCAGGATTCAAAAGCGATGGCCTTTCCCTGGCCACCCAAGTACGTGATCCCTGGGGACTAGGTTGTGAAACACACTCTGGTTTTTCACAAAACACTAAGCTTGCCTTCACTTGCACGGTCTGTTATGGCCTAATTTTGGGAGTCATCATAGGGGCTGCCTTCAGAAGTCTTTTACGAATCGTCGTGCTGAAGTACATGGCGGACCAAAGGAAGTCGCTGTTCTCTTGTCCAGTTCTTGCCTGGAGGGTGTGCGCCAAACCTAACCCACTGCCTTCTTTACTGGTTGTGGGACGCGCTTAGCCTCCACTCCCCCCCCCCTCTTGCCCCCCCGCCCCAGAAACTGCCAGGTGCATTGCTGCTTCCCTACCACAAATATCTCCCTCAGTGGAGCCAATTCAAGCCAACAGACCCCCCACTGCTCCTTCCAGAACCTCCACCACAGACTCACTAGAAGAAAACCTCCCAAATGTGATCTCCACGTCCGACCTATCGGAGAATATAAATGCCCAGCCAAGAGCATTCAGCCTCTCTGCAAGGCTTCTGGCATCTGTAACACGGATGCATCAAGCATGTACAACTATGGTTAGAAAATAAAGTTGTCCTACAGTTGTTGGTGGATTACAGGGTAGGACCACCACTGGTATGTTAAACATTGTTGCGGTCTGCATGGAGGCAATCCAGAATACCCATTGCATTCAATTATTTGCCACTTCACATTTCTGAATCTGTTGCTCACATTCTGAAGGTAATTTAGTAATCAGTTAAGTCTGATTTAATGTTCTTAGCAATATTTGTTTCATGAACAAGAGTTGCGTATCACAAACACCTCTTGGTAAATGATCCATGTGGAGCCTAACTCATGAACAGGAACATGGTCATGTTTTTACTTATTCGTAGAGAAACATATTAGGATTGCCACAAACTGAAGTATTGTACAAGCTTTCTACTGGAGATGTTGACCTCGTCACCAAGTAGCGAGAAGGTGGCTCCAAGAGGCACCAACAATCTCAGTGAAATATTTGTAAGATTTGCATTTGTGTAAGATAATGGATACAATGGCTCCTAATACCAGGGTTCAAAGTTGAAGGGAGCGGGGAGCCATGCATCTCCTGCTTTTAGCATTGAAGAGCCTGGGTAGATCGACACCCAAAGGTACCAGCAGCTACTGTTAACCCCCGTCCAACTGATGCCGAACAAACAAACCTATGCAAATTCAATACTCTGCAGTTGGGACAATCTATAAACATTACAACTTTTAAACTATAAGGGGGAGATAGAAAACTGGCATAAGTATATGTTTGCATTTTATTTGAAAGTTGGATTTGCAGAACGCTGTGCACTAGCTCCTCGTTCCCCAGTGGTAGCTCCTGGTCACGTGTTAATGCTGGATACACAGGAGCGGCTTTTAGCTCCTGCTTATCCAATCTTCATTCGGATCCCGGTTTTGTACTGTATGTTGCCTCGAAAATGTTAAGTCACATCTGCTGTTCCTTTAATAAAATACGATAAAATAGTGCAATAGTTGGAAGTGGCGAGAGAAGCATTAGCACATGGAGATGAGCGTGTTTCATGAAATGACATTGCACATTTCTAATGCAATCTTCTGTGAGAATTTTGACTCACTTTCATTGCTAAGTAATGACACTAAGTTTCAAAGTAAAACAAACCCGATCATACGTCTGTACTAATAGGGTGGCAACATGATGCGTTTCTAAAATTCATTTCACCTACCCTATCAAACTGCCCCTCAACATCAAACATTAAAACCACTTTAGACTCTCACTCGACTCCTTTTATAGCACCCTTCTAAATAACAGAATGCGCACGGTTTACCATTGGTCCTTATAAACTGTAGCAAAACTACATTCTTTAAGAGGACAATGGGCACTGCTGACAAGCTCCCCTCGAACACCATCTCTGAGCTGCTTCAATGATGCCCTGGTAAATGATAAAACATTTGCCCTTAATCCTGGTAAATAGAACTTCTGTTTTCTTAACCCTTAGTCCTGGAGAATAGTCATAATTCTGCACTATTTTCCCTTTATTCTGGAAAATAGTGCACATTCTGCACTATTTACCCTTCGTCCTATCATCCTTAGAAATAGTAGAAATTCTTCCTTGTTTACCCTTTGTTCTTGCAAATAGTATAACTTCTGCACTATTTACCTACACCCTACTTTCCTACGCCCTATTTTCCGACGCCCTATTTTCCGACGCCCTATTTTCCGACGCCCTATTTGTATATGCTTTAGATTTATAGATGTTGCTATCGATAGTTTCATTTTTGTTATTCATAGTAATAGACACAAAGTGTAAATGACAAATTGCCAATTTCAGCTACTGTTGTCATGATCAAATGTTTCATCAAGTTCTCTAGAATGTGTGTACCCCTTTAATTTATCAAGCAGTGTTCCCCACCCAATCACACACAGATGTTACTGGAAACTGAAAGAAGCATGCAATGCAGTAACTATCACTTTAAAGGTATATTTTGCTGGAATATTTGCTGCAATACAATGTTCATGCAGCAACATGTTATACAACACAATACACCATTTCAGACATACCTGCCTAACCTCCGGAATTTTTCCGGAGACTCTGGAATTTCAGGTATTTCTCCGGGTCTCTGGAAAAGTTCCTTGAATCTCAGGAATTTTGAGATTCTTTCCGGGTCCCGTCATATTCTCCGCCTGATTGGCTGCCGCGGTAGCCAATCAGGGGGAGAATATGACGGGACCCGGAAACGGCGCAAAATGTGTGTGCCCACTGCCTGCACCACTATAATAACAGTGATTTCCTTCCATGTCATTGGACTGAAAGCAGCATTATTTCTGCGGCGCCGCCTTCATTTTTCTTACTATAGCATTGAATGAATTATTTTCAATGCTATAGTAAGCAAACTGAAGGCTACAACAACCAAGTTTATCTTTTTAGCAGGTGGGCGGGGCGTGTGGGCGGAGTCTTGTGTGGCTGTGGGCGGGGCATACATCTCAGAAATTTTGATTTTCAAATGTAGGCAGGTATGCATTCAGAGCATGCCGTTTAAAAAAAAAAATGCAAAAGCCAGCAGAGTATGAACGCTACCGTGGCAATATCTGCCTCGCAATGAAAAAAGTAAAAGACTGGATTACGAACACTGCGTAAAGCTGTAGAACTACGAATCAACGCGTCTTCAATAAACGGCTCGGTGCAGTGGAGGTGTCAGTGAGGCAAAGGTGGAGCTGGTTTTGTCATGAGAAATTCGCTGCTGAGGAGTCATTTCCAGAGAGTCACTATGGTTTGTAGCTTGAAGAATGACATCTTCAAAATGGCTGCCAATGAAGTGCATCAAATCTTAAGTATCTCCACAATCTATGAACAGATTTTAATTTCTATGGTTACTGTTGAATAATATTTTCAGGCCCAAAAAAGTGGTCCTAACATTTACTGTGAAGTCAATGGTGTTTCAAAAATGTCTATATTCATGGAAGAGCTTTGCACTTACAGCACTAGTCTTAAAAGCTTGGTTCTTCTTTTAAAATGGCTGCCGTTTGGCTAAAGTTTAGGAGGGTGTAATGCAGACAGATAAACCATTGTCCCAACGCAAGCGCACAAGCGGTATAGACTTCCGCCTGAGTTTATCGAGTCCATGGCAGCGAAAAAAGGCTTTAGTGCAAATGCCACATGAACTGGAAACAACTGATTATGAACACCTTGCAAAACGCATCGAACAAAAAAAACTGCATAAAAAATAAACCAAAACAGCGCAAGGTGGCACCGTCCCGTTGCAAGAAGTGCACCCACAAAGGTTTGAACCGAAAAACCGCCAACAGAAACTAAAGTTGAGCGATGCGTGATATGATGTACGTATTTTAGAATGCGCCTGTACACAAGTGTTTCTAGGCACGACAATCCAACACATGCTTATGCATACCAATGAGTAGATCACAAAGAGCATTGAGGCCATACAAATGGGGAAAGAGCGCTATATAAATAACCACATACAGTACAAGAAAAGCAATGTGAAAAATGCACATTATGGCTTGCAAAGTGAAGAGAAACTCATAAGAAACTGCAAGAAGTGTGTTGCAAATGAGCAACCGAGATAGAAATGAACTCAATAAGAGGCCCTTTTTTGGAGGTAAGGGCTGAGTGAAAATTGACATTGGGTCTAGTGTTGCGCAACCCTGCAGAAGGGACCACCCCACCAGAACGGCCCTGAAAGTTTCTGCTCTACGTGGCGATTGGCGTAGCATCGCCCTTGGGTGTTGAGCTGAACTAGGACATTCTCCCAAAGCAGCACTTCATATCTTTTTGCCACTCTTGGCCGCTCATCTCAGTCGTCCGTTTGCACAAATATACTTTCAGAGACTATCTCAAGTTGCTGGATTCTTTTCAGCCTGTGCCAATGATTACTGTCTGAATTTTTAAATCAATCAACACAAAGTACCTGCAAGCTGAGACTTTAGATGTTATTTCGTGTCTCAAAATCTCACCTCCTGTACTTTGAAAGGTCTTCCACGCCAGGTCTTCTGGGATAAAGGTGACAGAATCAGCGGCAATGGGTGCTGGGAAGGTATGTTTACAGGTGAAGGTCCTTAGCCTCTTCTACTTGGGTCTTCGGTCTCTACTTCACTCACCACAATGTGTGTGCCCTCACGTGTGGTGTCCACCTGGCCTTCGTGGAGCGGTCATGCCTCGCGCAGGACTATGACGCAAAGTCTTAATTCGGCCTACTTGGTTCCAGAGCCAAGAGAGCAAACTTCTCTTTGCACTGGCCTAGAAGAAGAACCATACAAAAATGCAGATCAAAGAGCAAACAATGTTACATCAAATCCAAAAACCTTTAAACAAAATGTGTAAACCGAGTTCAGAGAAAGATTGCACCAAAGATGGTGTCCTTAGACACTGCCACAATGCCAGTAAGCTGCCCTTGCCAGCCGGGCGTGGGAGGCCTACTAGAGGGTAGTCCAGTGCCAGTGTGAGCCCTTTGGTGGACGGTGGCAGCTGTCCCAATACCCGTACCTCACACTTGTCCCAGTTTGTCTCATGCCACGCCTCTATGCCAAGAAGCTCACCAGCCTTTCTGTTCTTTGGGGAAATGAGGGCTTGTATTGAGAAATCAACAGAGGCACCGCGTGAGAACCAGTGTGAAGCACCACCCGCCAGCAGTCTGCAGCCGCCACCACACAACCTAGAGCACCCGGGACTCATGAAAAGGACTGGGCCACGTAACTTCGCGTAAGGACACCCAGGATGGGGTGCATCAACACGAACAGAGACAGTTGCCGTCCCCAGCCGCCATTGTTGCTTTGCAGCCAGCTCGTGTGGAAGCGCTGGGTGGGGGCTAAGCCCCCTTCTGGTAACATTGCAGATCGTCACAACTTCCGGGGTGGAGAAGACCGGGCCAGGTTGGCCAAGGACAGAGCCCAATCCAGGTATGGGGGTAGAAGAGCAGGAAGAAGTAAGTATGTGTTCTTCGGGGGAGGTCAGAGGAGGACGACGTGAAAGGCCAAAAGACCAACAGAAGGAAAGAGCGTAGGGCCATTTCTGGAGAAGCTGAGGTATTGGCTAGTGAGTGAAAGTGGTACTTCAGTGCAAATGCGCATGTTAATACGAGAAGTGTGGTTAGGAAAGTTAGTTTAAATAGTCACTGCAAAAGTGTATGGTAGCGAGAGGAAGGAGAGTGTCTGAGTAGTGGAAGCGTGGAGTAGTAGCATTGAGGAGGGATTACAAGAGAATTGGCGGGCAGCAGAGAGAACACAGTCCCTCAAAAGGAGTGAGTGCAGTCATTGAGCATAATAGCAGAAGCCTGACTCGTGCAGGGCATATAATGGGCACAATTCGTTATCTCTAGATCACACTAACCACTGGCTAGAGTAAGAAAAGTTAGGAAGTCCCGGCGAGACTTGAGTGAGAGAAGGCCATGCAGCCTTTTAGTCACGATCTCAGTTAATTTAATGATTACCACACCGAGGGAAAACCATTTGCTATATACTAACCTGGGGCCAAGGACGTCAGTGTTATGGGGGAGGTGCTCGTAGACGAGACAGAGGGATGGCCATACGGCCAAGATTTTGAGTGATTGTTGAGGCATCCGTGTATACAGGCAACAACACTAGTAGTCAATGAAGGCCTATGGGGGAAGGTAAACATCCAGTTAATTGGTAAATTCCCAACGCAGAGCTTCCATTAGGACCCGTGGCACGTGTTGGGGTCTTGTCGAGCCCCCGGACTCCCATTGGTGCATGTCTAGGACCCTCGAAATTGAGCACCGGCGGAAGTCCAAGGAGCCAGGGAATGTCACTAACTTTCAGCTCATCATTTGGGGACAAATGGAAGATATGATAATTTTCAAAAAATATGCCACTGTGAGACCACAGGAAAGCCAAGCAGATGCCAGGGACTTTGGGGGTGCGGCCTAGTATAAGGACAGGATAAAATACATACTGGCCCGACCTCCTACACAGGGATGGCCGCTGGAGGCTTGGGGGAAGGCCGCCAGATCCAAGGAACCATTCCTCCCATCAGTGACCAGACAGGCGTCTAGCGTCCACACAAGAGGGCGTGGCGAGTTCAGGGCACAGAGAGTTACTGGAGGGTACAGTGAGTTCAAGACACAAATAGTCCCCAGAGGGAACAGTGAGTTCAGTGCGTAAACTATCAGCAAACTAAGAGTCGGAAACAAGACCAGAAGAACAAGGCAAGACTAAACGGCCAGGAGCCTGAAAGCAAGGCGGGGGGGCAACAAAATAAGCAAGCCAAGGGCTTCGAGAGTGGCATAGAGTACAAGCAAGGCTAGCAAAGACATGTGTGGGGGGAAGCAAAGATCTGTACCTCCATATTTCTGGAGGAGGGGACAATAAGGCCGCATAGTGAGGCGGTATTTTAACTTTTAATCCTGGAGGTGTTTAATGCTTTTAAAATCCTTGAAATACCACAGGCGGTGAACTATCTCATCCACCCATAACCGTGCGCCCGGCAAAATCAGGCCTTTGAAAAACTGCAGTTCTTACGGTTTAACGCCCAACTCCTAATTAACGCCAAGACTGTCTAAGTCATTTCAGAATGTGCCACTTCGGAGGTGGCAAGCCAATGATGCTGTTTGTATGTGCCCTCATTTCCTGAAATGATTGCATGCACAATAAGCAAAAGGTTGGCACGCTGCCCAGAAGTGAAGCCATGGATCTAAAAGTCCACAATATCAGTTCAACTTGGCTTTTAATAAAAGCCTGATTACCCGAAGCCTGAGCTGACCTCAAGCCCGCTACCTCCACTTCCGAACTAAAAGTTCACTGCTCTCTTGTGACTTCAAGGGCTGGAAATGTATCTCTGGTTCCTCAATATTTGCCTTTTGTTTCCCCTGTCCCATCCCTGTTGCCCTGTGGGCGCTTTGAAACAATTTCTTGATGTACAAGCGCCTTCCAAATGCACAGTAAATAAATAAATATTGTTAAATAGTAGCATCAATTCTGGCACAAGCTCACTTCAATGCGCCCCAATCTCCCCAAAGCCGTTTTGAAATCATTCTTGGGAGAAATTCATTGGTATGGCTTCAAAGCGCAAATCTGCAAATAAGGGTCTACATTTCAATAATTATGGACTTCAAAAGTGAGGGATTCCTTAATGTGTTATCAAGCATTAAAAATGAAAATAAACTAATTATGTACAGGCGTTAAAGTAGCCTCTGTAACTGGAATTAGCTCGTTCTGCACTATGGCCGCTTACGCAGTGCAGTTTAGTAACTGGTGAAACTAACAACCATGACACAAAGTCATGACTGTGCAAGAAAGATGGTATTCAACATGTGCAAAATTTGAATGCCCTGAATTTCAAACATTAATCCAACGCATGTGGTTATATGGCAAAGTCGACACCGTTTCGGCCATGCTAGTCATTCGTATCAGCCTTTTTCAGGGCAACACACCAACACTTACAATGCAGGAGGTGTTGATTAGAGTCAATGTACACCATTTTCAAAATCTCAAATAAATCATCCTCATAGGCATACTGGGGGAGGCAAGGGAAATCTTAGGAATGTCAATAAATGTGGGATTTCAGAAGTTAGCCTATTAATCAGCACAGAAGAGTGATGTGAGCGGGGCACTGTGTAATGTTCTTGCCAATGGAAGGCTGGATAACACGGTTACACGTTGGGAATGAAGTTGTCACAGAATGCACCTTTGAAGAACCTCCTGAAAACTTAACAAACCATAAACTGTTGACAATGTAAAAATGATGAGATTTCGCCAAAGTAAAAGGGAGCCGCAGTCACCTAGGAAGCAATACCACGCAGAGCAACACAGATTCAATCCCTGCGGCCGCGCTTAGAACCCTCTGGGTATTGAGTGTGTTATAAATAACCAATTATAATAGAAAACACACCTCTGCTGATTTGATAGGAAATTATTCTCTTACTCCAGCCTTGAATCATTCTAGAAACTACTCCAGTAAAGGTTGTGGCAGCCGGCAGCGAGTCGGGTTATGCCTGTGGGGCAGGTGCACGGATGTCCGAAGAACGCCTTCGTCATCTCAGACCGGCTTTCCACTTGCAGCCAACATGCTGTTCGGGAACGTCAAGTGGCCATTTGAGCACATCTCCAGTTCATCACGCAACCGCCCACTACAATGTTTAAGATTCTATATCCTGCCTGCAAATAAATATGTTTACTCTTTCTTTTCTCCACAGTTATTTGATGTTCCAAGCTCAAAGGTTAGCCCTCTCTGTTTAAGCTATTGGTTTGTCTTTCCGCCTTGTCCTTTTTTATGCAGACAATTGCATGCATGTTTCACTCTCATTAGGGACCATCAGTGCAGTACAGTCTGACTCCTTGTGATTGGAGCATTGGGTATGTTTAGGAAACGGGCTTAAAGTGAAAGTCATTAAGACAGGACTCTGATTACAAGGAATGGCAATCAGATCAATTTCACGGACATATTTGTATGGGCTCTGTTTCACAGGTAATATCTTTTATTGCTTCAATATAACGCTGTGCAGTATTTAACAATGTGACTTGCATGAGCCTACTTATCTCAAAAATGCAATTTATACTTAATGGACCGTCGCCCGCTCTAAACTCCAATGTGGTGATTTGTGTAGGAAGGAAAAGCCCGCCTTGATGTGGCGAGCGGGTATAGCAGCCAAATCAATCCTTTACAAGACGAGAACAAGCTGCCGAGGCAGAAAATGGAGCCCAGATCCGCCTGGATTAGGAGTTCATCTGGCATATTACCGCCTCGCCGCAGCAATCCTTTTTCATCAGAAAACTCTGGTTCGTTTCAGGGAAACGATCAAGGATTCAGGGTAGGCTTTGCGGCTGCCAATATGGGCGTCTAAGTAAAGTCCTCTATTTGCGTATTAAAAGCACTGGAATCTCTGCTTTTTTATCAGGTAGTTTTAAGCTCCAATACCACTAAGAATATTTGCCCATTCATCACATTTTCCTTGTCGTGGGGATTAGAAGCACAATGAGGCGATCATCTTGTGTGTTGGAGTTTCCGATGGCATACACGGACTGCATGTGCACTAGATGTGGACTGTTCGCAGTCACACCTCGTAGCAGCACTCTGCCATACATTTGGTGTGGTATGGGTCGATAGGTTACGAGCAACTCTCGAATGAGTAGACTGTCGGTATATCTTGTAGCAGGGAATGCCTTGCTGGTCTTTTGCCCCCCTGGGTAAATGAGCTGCAGATCTCAACACACTAGCCTTGTGCGCGGTGTGACGAATATGGACTTTTCGTTCCTTACCACCAGGTGGGAGCCTCCCCCTTTGAGGCTAGGGAGCTGAGCACACTCAGAAAGACCCTGCTTAAGGGGCTGGAGAAGTGGGACCTCACTGGGAGTGACTACCCTCTCAGGGGCAAGGACTCCCATTCAGATAAGCAACTCCCAGTCCAGCATATATTATTCACCTACATGAGAATAGGAACGTCTGTTCCGTCGGTTTTGAAGCCACCGAATACTGACATTTCCTCAATCTTTCAGTTCAGGTAATGCTGGATCTCGCCCGAAATCCACAGTCCAGGAAGGCGAACATACCTATTTTTGTTTCCGATTATGTATATACAACCAAGAGGAACTTTGAATCAAGTGAAACTCATATGCAGGTAGGAGAGAGAATCCTATGCAGAGGCAAGCCTTTGATGTCAATCCATCCTGCGGAGGCAGAGCCACACTAGACCATGGAGCCAGGGGTAGCATGGTGAGCGAAAGAGATGATACTAAGATGCCGGGAGGATTGGGTCATGGCCAGCGTCAGCTGGTGGCACTATCACACCGTGGCCACAGTGGGCCTGGACAGACAGAGAACTGAGCACAGCAGAGAAACCAAATCCCGGCATTGCACACAAGCGGTGCACAGGCTGTCGAGATGAGCAGTGGAAAGGAAGCCAACGCTCCCAAAAAGGTAAAGCCATGGGGAGGGGCGAGAAGAGTGATTCAAGGCTACAAAAACCTGAACAGTGATAAAGCAAGGCTACCAGAGGGCTTCGGAAAGCCCATAGACATTGAGAAACTTTGATATCCAAGACTGGGAAAAGCACAATGGTTATGGGAGCCAGATAAAACCTGCAGCGATAGAACAAGACTACCAGAGAGCCAGAGGACTTTGGAGATCCCTAGGAAACTGAGAAACAAAAAGAATGGACGATCCAAGGCTGGGAAAGCCACAAGGGTTACAGGAGCCAAATAAACCCAAACACAGACAGGGCAAACCTATCAGAGGCAAGGAGGGTTTGGGAGAGCCCTGAGAAAATGAAAGACTAATTTCCAAGGTAGGAGAAGCCGAGAGAGTTCCAGAAACTCGAGAAACCTGAACGTTGAAGTGAGCAGGCACCAAAGCAAGACCCTACCAGATAATACATACAAAAGGACAAGAGGACTTTGGGAAAGCCCTAGAAGGATAAAAAACGTGACATGTATGTTTGTTAAATTATAAATGTCTTTCCAAAGGAAGTTTTGAGGAACTTTTGCTTGAAACCTCCTGTTATGCAGAATCATATGCAGTACCCTTTGGGAACACCACACACAATTAAGACTACAAGTGGCAGTACAAATTCACCTTTGGTACAAGCCTGTACTACACAGTAAAGTGGTAGCAATGGCTGAGCAGCCAGACTTATCTCAAGAGTAAAGTGAGCAGTATCAATAGTTACACAAAGGACAGCAATTACTATGATTCAAACAAACACCGACACAAGGTTTCTGAGTAAAAGAAGATACATTTATTTACACATCAGTTGTAAAACAGTTCATTAAAGTAAAGCAGTTTAAAAATCACACTCTTAATACACCACATCACTCCCAATAAGTTCCAGACAAGTAAAGCTCACAAAATTAAGTGGGAGCAAAATGGCACTCCAGCAATTTAAAAGGGAGTGAAAGACAAAGGTAATAGAAATTGAACCACACCAACAGGTAAGTACTCAGGGCAATTGAACAAGAGGAACTACAATGATAGAATCAGGTAGAAAAGGCTTAGGGCCAAAGTCAATAGGACAAAAGTCTTATGCTCAAGATCACACGGTTCAGGGTAGTTCGCAGTAAAGTTTGTGCCACGTGTTCCGGACGAGGTTGGTTGACAGAAAAGTTAGTTCAAAGAGAAGACAAGGGCAAGCCCTCGGATTGGATAAAGATTTCAAACACTTTCACTGTGGCTGAACAAAACGAACAACCGGATTTGCACAGTACCTTAAAACGGAGAGATAGATGTAACTGAGGCAGACGTTGCTGGTAGTTCCAGCAGGCTCACGGTTCCTGAAGCAACTGTCAGACTGACAAGAAGTAGGAAGACTGGAGGGTCCTGCACCACCCAGGGAAGAAGAAAGCAGCAGAGCAGAGCAACAAACAAAAGGTGCGCTCCTTAAAACCCAAGCAGGGTCCGACCTTCCTGGCTATCCGGCCCACTGTAGCTCTGTAAAGCGAATTCGACCAGAGGAGGAGTCCTGGCTTGCATTTTAGGCAAACTGGTTGGTCCCACCAGCTCAAGGGAAGAAGTTTCCTGGAGGATCTTCTCTGTCGTCTGATTCTGAAGGTTCGGACCTGCAGCAGGGCTTCACCGGGCGGTTCAGTCGTGGTAGGGCTCCTCTTCCATCAGCTCCTCGTTGGTTCTTTTGTTCCAGTGGCGACTCTGCCTTTCCAGTCCCAGAGACTGGTTTTTCATGCAGTTTTTCCCCATTCACACAGCCTGCCTGTCAATCACACAGCAGGGTGGCTGTCCTGGCAAGGACAGTCACCCAGCCAATCAAACAGGAGTGCAACGGGTTACCAAGGAAACCCATGGGAGGGGTCCTAAGCCCCCTCCCTCACATCCTGCCTACCTAGACTTTCAGCCGCCTTAAGGAGGGCTTCTGTGGAGAAGCCCGCGAAAAGACGGCTGACAAAGTGACCGAACCTGGTTTGGCGTGCAGAGTTTGTTTGTTTGTTTGTTTATTATTTATAATGCGCCGAAAAGCCCAAGGGTAACAAGGCGCAGCAGATACAAGAATTTGCAAGACTTAGTTACAGACAGTAAAATATATACAAGTATGAACACAGTAATAATAGCAATAAGCGGTAAATGTAAACATATGTACAATTAACAGTTGTGTATCCAGAGTGACCAAGTGAAGGTGGGAGACAAGAGGTCCTAGATGATAGCTGTCTTCAGCCAAGACATCACCTTTGAGCGGACGTTTTGGTAGGGTAGGTCCATTCTAAGAGTGGGTGGTAGGGAGTTCCATAGCTTGGCCGCTTTCACTGGGAAGCTATTGCCACCTATAGTTGATCGTTCGTAAGAAGGGACGGAGAGGCAGTCTCTGTATGCTATCCTAGTCGGTCTCATGGATGTTAGTCTATGAAATCTGTTGATCAGATAGGTAGGGGCCGCATTGTTAAGGGACTTATGGGTTAGTGAGCCAGTTTTTAAGGAGAATTTGTCTATGATGGGAATCCAATTTTGTTGCTTGCTATGTATTGTAATGTGGTCTCTTCTTGAGATGCCCAAGGCCGCTCTGAGTGCGTTGTTCTGGAGAGTTTGTAGCTTGCCAGTGACGGCCTTGGAGGACCCAAGATAGAGGACGTTACAGTAGTCCAAGCGGGAGAGTATAAGGGCTCTGGCCAGGGTCAGAGAACTAGCCTTGGATAGAAAAGGTTTGGCTGTCCGGATCAATTTACAAGTATAGGACGTAAAGGAGGCTAGTGAGTTCACTTGTCGGATAAAATTGAAATTAGAGTCCAAGTAAAAGCCCAGTGTTTTGACTTAAAACAAGAGAAAGACAAACAAAAAAAATGGTGAATAAACCCAGCCGGAGCCGAAATAAAATATATTTGGTCAAGCCGGTTTATGTTCAAGGCTAATAAAATAGCCTAAAACAATACTATGGTTATTTAAGATAACCGCGGTATGAAAAATAGGGTAGTTACCACTGCCACCAGCCAAGTCTTGATGGAAAGGGAGAGAAACATTGCTCCAAGAGAAACAGACAAAAAGGGATAAGAATTAACCCTTTCCAATACTCCATGTAAGATGGGGTGTACTAGGTCTGTAGTTTAAAGAGACTACATAAAGTTAATGGCAACTTTACATGTTTCTGGGAGACAGTAGTCAGTCCCAGAAAAATGCAGTCAGTGGGAAGTCTAAAAGACAACCCTGTGTCACTGCACTAAAGGTGCTGTGTAACACAAAAATTATGCTCATGGAGTAGGTGAGGCTCCAGAGCCCAAGATTACACAAATGGTAAAAACACACACAGCAAAACACCTGTAAGAGTGGGAAAAAGGCTCACACTCTTACCAGGTGAAAAAAATAAACCCTAGAAATCCAGCAAAGCTGCTGAGGGACTCATTAGGTAAGGGAAATCAGCCATTTATGAGAATTCTCCCCAACACCTCCTTATGGAACGGGATCCAGAGTTTGATGCCTTTTATTAAAACCTTCTTTTGGAAAGAGACGCCCAAATTTAACGAACTATTATTTTTCACCTTGTATAACAAGGTAAGAACATTTGCTTGAACTTTTACAAAGTGGTTTCCTGAGGAAAAGGAATCCAGAATTTGACAAACCTGAAAAACCTACTTGGACAAGGAGTCCAAGTGTTGGGCCTGGCCGAAGTCCCCAGGAAGAGGCCTTGACCTGCCTCCTTTTTGGTTTGGTTGGCCAAAGTGTTAGGGGGCGAGTTAGTTGGTTAGGATTCAGACAAATTGGACTTTGATGTGCACCCTTAGCTTCAGTTTCGTTAGGAAGGGAACTTCTCTCATAGCGATCGGGCTTGCTAGGCATTTTATTTAAAACCCGCCGAAGCGGTTTATCTTTGCAATCTCTCCTCTCCTCTCCTCTCCTCTCCCCCCCTCCCCTCCCCTTCCCTCCCATCTCCTCCCTTCCCATCTCCTCCCCCCGAGGGCAGGTTAAGAATAGAGAGGCTGGAAGAAGTTCGAAATGACTTGGTTTCTTTTCTTGCTAATTGGGGCCCATGTTTCAAAACAGTCACCAGGAGGATAGTTCAGGGGCAATGTGTACAGAGCAACACAGGTTCAATCCCCGGGTCCACACTTAGAAACCTCAGGGTATTAAGCGCGTTATAAATAACATATCATAGATGTATAGGTTTGTGTCAAAGGTCACTATTAAAAGGTCTCATTAAGCGTCAGCAGGAAGCTCTAAGGTGGTAAAATCGCCAGCTCTTTTGGTGTTTGGTAACCCAGTCAAGTTGCCTGCTTTTAGGTGGAGGTAAAATAGGTAGCAACTGTGGCGGTGATGGTGGTACATTGGGAATTACCACCAAACCCCCCAATCGAATGGGACTTCAAAAATTGGGAATAATCTTACTTCTAAATAACAGTGAAATTTACCACTCGCGGTAACAGCAATCAAGTTAATACCTCTAAAAATATAATGAGGCCGGTCCATGCCTGCTGCTTTGCCCTCTCGGCTGGAATCATAAATATGATATGATATTTTATTTATAGCACACCCATGCACAAGTGTATCCAAGCACAATATCTTCTAGCTCCCATTTTACCAAAGAAGACTAAGAGCATGCATGTGTGTTCTAGCAGTTCTGACTTCACACATAGGTACTCGGGGTATCTACCTCAGATGGGTAAAGGGCTGAGTCCTCCATGCCAGGATTCAATCCTTCTACTGCAGGTTATTCAGACACAAGATACAAGTGCTTCACCTGCTGAGCTACCGCACAGGGTCGTAGTACAAAGTGCTACAAATTCTCAATTTTGAGTCACCAAGAGAGAAAAGCACTTTGCCGAACATTAAAACCCCATTAAATCAACATTTGTGTTTGCCTTAAAGGGGGGGTCAGTGGTTTCCAGGCGAATGAGCTCAGCTGTCTGGGTGGCTGGCAAGGCTGAAAGAGTCTGAAGACCCTGGAGTGAGGAGGTGTCAGTGAGGGTCTGAGAGCTACAAGCAAAGACTTAAAATGAGCCTTTTCCTAGCAGACTGCCAGGTGTGGCTCTGGAAGTCCACAGCATTCATTTACAGTTTACCCACTCATGATTGTGTGAAATCTGCCAGACTTGCATCCTTTTCTCTCCATTTCTCACTCTAGCCCCGTCTCGATATTCAGCAAAACAAAAGGTGATTGCTGGAAGGTCTAGAATGAATCTCAACCTCTGGCATCGCTCTGGGCAACCCTCCAGACCATCCTTCCTCAGACTGCCAAGCCAATACACAAGACGAAAAGACCATAAGCAAATCAGCACTGGCCCCACCCCAAAAGGGGCAGTCCAGCCCAAACTGCTAGGCCACATCCCTTCTGCACGAGACCTACACATGTTTCGGCCTCATCAGTGAGGAGTAGCTTGGGTCTCCCAGCAGGCACAGGAGCCAGGTCTAGGCATACCTGTTCCTCTCAGGGTGACTATAGCAAAACAAAGAGGTTAAGGCTGGATTGTTTAGAATAAATCTTAATCTCTGGCATTGTTCTGGGCAACCCTCCAGACCATCGTTCTTCAGCCTGCCGTGCCATTACAGAAGGGGAAAGACCATATGCAAATCAGGCTTGGTCCCACCCCAAAAGGGGAAGTCCAGCCCGACCTGGGCAAGTGCCAAGGGATGCAAGGAGTGCAGGGAGTGAGGACCACACGCTAATCAGAGGAAGGGGGTCCAGAAGGGGAAGTGCAGGTTAGGAGGGGGTGTCAGGGAGACCAGGGGGCTGGGGTAGACTGGGCGAGGAGGGCCTGGTGCCCTGTGGACCTCAGAGGGAACCAGGAAGCAAGTAAATGCCACAGAGGCGGGCATTAGCGGGGGAGGGGGAGAGGGAAGGATGAAGAGATAAGGAGGGTCTTGCGAAGCTTGCGGCTCAAGCCTGACTGGGGCAGAGAGGCCTTTCAGAAGGTATGCGAGAACTGGATTACCAAAGGCTGTTGTGGCTGAAATAAGTATACAACTCAGGGAATCCCAGACTGTGGGGAAGGGGGATTGTGAAAGGACCACATTTAAGAAGCCAGGGCTCCCTTTTAGTGGCACAGTTGGGGCCACCCCTGTGGCCAGCATCATGCAGCTTGTGGCGTCCCTACCCCCCTTGGCGACCGCTCCATCCACCAGTAACCTTGACCAAGGGAGTTTGGGGAGGCCACGGCGCCAGCAACACTAGTCCTGTGAGTCATATTTTAGCAAGGACAGAATGCCTCAGAACTTTAAATTGGAAAAGAGCGAGACAGCGAGGCAGAGAGAGAGAGAAAGAGCGCAACAGACCGAGCGAGACAGCAACAGACGGTAATTCCAGTGCATTTTCGAAGATTCTGGACATTTGAGAGTCTTACGTGCACATCATAATGTGTGCATTCAGGAATATTTATCAATCTCTAGAAATGTAGGATGTTTCTACAAGCAGACACCTAGAGTGAGATGCAATTATCACATGAAACATTTGGCATGAAATGCATGGACAGGACAGCACGAGGAATGCAGTGCAAGAGCTTTTCAGAGGGCTTCTAGAAGGGTACATGACCCGGGATGACCCCAGCTCCTGCCATGTAACGCGACTTTTGTTCTTACTGGGGGCGGGTGATCAATTCACAATCCTACCGGCATTCAGAGGTCGTTTGCCGCGGCGCGTGGCATTTAATTGCACAGGAAAATATTCTGTCAATATAACAGAAAATATAGGCGTTAATTACGGCGATCCCCGTTGCTTAGTAGAAAGAAAGAAATGCAGTAGGCGAGGGCTCGATAAAAGCCGAAGTATTTCCATTGAAGGCACTTAAATAGCTTTGAAATTTGCAATGTTTGCAGATCACATTTAAGTGATTTTAAAGAGCTATCGTGTATTTTTATTACGTACTCTGAACATTTTAACATGAATTGTTTTTTTGGGAGCAAATGTTATAAAGTGTGAATCTGTGCTAATTTGTTACATAAGTAAACAAATCTCGCCATCTGGTGGTTATATCTAGGTATTACATGAACACATTTATTAGAACGGCAATAGCCAAACCGGGAGCTTCGGCTAAACAGGGAAGTTAGATTTTCTTTATGAAAGTGCCCGATATATTTATTTTTGTGACATCATTTTACTCGAGAATATTCATTTAGATATACTCGTCTATAAAAAAAAAAGTACACGTGAATGAATTAACAGATTTCAAGCTTTGAAGTAAACTGAAAAAGGGAGTATTTTTATGGCAAATCGGAAAATGCACTTTGAATTTACAGTGCGTTTTGCAGCAATTAGCTTAAATCTGCAGCATTTAAAAGAAGGTGTTAAAGAGTGCGGGCGCAAAACCCCGTGCCTTTAGTGTAAGCTCTGAAGCGGAGCAAAGCGCCTCCAATGAGAAAGGGAACACTGTAGCGTGAAGTCAAAATCCAAATCCTACGGAAGCTGGAAAAGTAGGACAAACTAAAAAGGACTCGAGTGTATCAAGTGGTCTGAGGAATTCGCACCCGAAAGTCCAAAACAATGATGTATGCATTAATTCTCTCTCTCTCTCCCTGCGTCTGTCTCTCTTGATCGCGGTCTGTCTGTTGCTCCCTCCCTTTGTCTCGTCCACTCTCAGTCCCTCTTTCCGCCACTCTCTCTTTCGTTCCCCACCACACTGTTCCACCACAACCACCCTCCAGCCCCCAATCTTGGAACAGTTTTCAACCCCCACCTCAAAGGGCAATTTGGCATGGATTCCACCAGCCCTAATAGTAGGGACTTGATTGCAAAAGTCTGTTGTAGCCAGTGGTAGAAATGGAAAGAATGTGGTGGGGGATCCCACAACACAAGGGCCGGGGTGGGGGAGGAGTTTGGGGGGGCAGTGCCTGAGGGGGCGTGGCTCGTAGTGGACATCCATCAATGCTGGAATATGTTAAAAAAAAAAAAACATTTAAATAAAACGCCTGCGACAGCAGCTTTGGCACTGGTGTGTAATGCACAATGCTCGCTACATGGCAATCCTGCCGTCGCGGGCGCTTTTTTCTTTTTTTGGTATTCCAGCGCGGTTCATGGTCTTGGACGGCTGACTCTGGCCGGATCCTGAGATCCGGCTCCATATGTGGTGCCGAATCTCGGATCCGCCGAGAGCCGGCCCAATGACCAGCACTGGTTGTAGCCGGAATGCCTCTACACCCAAGGTAACCCATAACGAGGCGGGTGGGACGGCGGGTTATCAAATTCCCACATGTAACAAGCCCATGCCAGCTTTTAATGACACTATTGGTGCAGCCGGGAAATTCTCGCAAGCCACATCACCTTCAGGCCCAGTATCATGCAGCTTGTGGTATCACATGACCTCCCCTCCCCCGAGGCGAACCCTCCAGCCACCAGCAAGCTTGGATACGGCACTTTGTCGCACACAGAATATGCTGAACACAAGTCTATGTCTTTTCCCATCTTAGTGAGGACCTAGTTCCACACATGTTTAGTCCATTTGGAGGCGGGGGCGTGGAGGGGGAGAGAAGGGGAGAAGAAAAGGAGGGAGGAGCGAAGTAGAGGGGAGAGCGAGAGAGGGAGAGCAGGGAGGGAGAAGGACAGAGAAGGATAGAGGAAGACACAGGGAAGAGGGAAAGAAGGGGAAAGGGAGAAAGGAAGAGAAGGGGAGGGGTAGAAAGGAAGAGAAGGGGAGAGGAGAGAAGAGGGAGGGGAGAGGAGGGAAGAGAGAAGTGGGGAGAGGGAGAGGTAGGGAGAGGTGGGGAGAGGGAGAGGTGGGGAGAGTGAGAGTCGGGGAGGGGGAGAGTCGGCAGAGAAAGAGAAGGGCAGAGAAGGAGAGAGGGGCGGGCAGAGAAGGAGAAGGGCAGAGAAGGAGAGAGGGCCGGCAAAGAAGGAGAGAGGGCCGGGCAGAGAAGGAGAGGGGGCCGGGCAGAGAAGGAGAGGGGGCCGGGCAGAGAAGGAGAGGGGGGCAGGCAAAGTAGGGGAGAGGATCAGAGAGGGAGAGGGGGTGGGAGAGGGAGAAGGAAAAGGTGGGGGGAGAGGGAAAAGCTGGTGGGAGAGGGAAAAGGTGGTGGGAGAGGGAAAAGGTGGTGGGAGAGGGAAAGGGGTGGGGAGAGGGAGAGAGGTGGGAAGAGGGAGAAGACAGCAACCTACACACGTGGAAAGATGCACCATTCAAGTGTGTTTGTGCAGATTTTGATCATGTGGGGGTGGGGGGGTTCTGCTCACACTTCATATTGTCCAAGACAGTCTGTACATTTCGGAATATTAGACGAGACTCAAGAAATAGAATTGCTTCTAAATACACGCAGAGTGTGAGGTATTTACACTGTTAAAGGACTTAATTCCGCTGTCAATCACTGCTCCAACATGACCGCAAGAGGAAGACCATGAAATGGCTAGAACTGTACAAAAGCTTTGCAGAGGCCCTGTATGTGAAATAAAGCAAACTAACCCGGAATGACCCAAGCCCCTGATGTGACGCGTGCTGTGCTGTCAGTGCAGTGCAGGGTGCTGGCTGATCATGTGCTGTCAGTGCAGGGTGCTGGCTGATCATGTGCTGTCAGTGCAGGGTGCTGGCTGATCAGGTGCTTTTCGTGTAGTGCAGGCTGATCAGGTGCTGTCAGTGCAGTGCAGGATGCTGGCTGTTCAGGTGCTGTCAGTGCAGGGCAGGCTGATCATGTGCTGTTCGTGTAGTGCGGGGAGCTGGATGATCATGTGCTGTCAGTGCAGGGAGCTGGCTGATCATGTGCTGTCAGTGCAGGGTGCTGGCTGATCAGGTGCTGTCAGTGCAGGGTGCTGGCTGTTCAATACACACTCATACCGGCATTCCGAGGCTGGACACGGCGCAAGGCATTTAATCAATATCGCAGAAAAAACTAGTTTCCAACTATGGGGACCTCCCGTTGCTTATTTCAAAAGGGAAAATAAATACGCTTGAGGTTTTAAATACAATCAGATGCTTTGCAGTTTAAAAAAACATTTAGCTTTGAAATCGGCCAATTTTGACAGTTCGAATTAACGAGCTATTCTTAATTTTCTTTGCGTATTGTGCATATTTTCACATGCAAAGTGTTTTATTCCGGCAAAATGTTTGTAAAACTTTCATAAGGCGTGAAGCGGTTGCAATTGCTTACACAACTAAGCGAATGCTGCTCTCTGGTGGCTATATCTAGGTATTACAGGAACACGTTTTTCAGAACGGCAACACCCAAACCGGGAACTTCGGCTAAACTGGGAAATCCTTTTTATTGTGTAAAAAGCAAGCAATATGTTCGCATCGCTTTATTTTACTCCAGAATATCCATTTGGTATATATTCGGCCATCATTTTTACAAGTGGATCCAAACGTTGAAGGGATTTTAAGCATTTAAATGTGAAAAAGGTCTATTTGTGTCCTTTGTTTTTTCGAACCGGATATGGCTTTTAAGTGCGCTTAGCAGCAATTCGCTTAAATCCGTAAAATTTGTAATAGTTGCAGAAAAGTGTTGGAGAAGCCTTTTCTATCAACCAGTGCTTTTAGTTAAAGCTGGTGTAAAGCAAAACGCCTCGAATAAGAAAGTGAACAGCCAAATGTGGGGTTAAGTTAAAGCGAAATGGCTGCTCGCAGATGGATTGATATTTTATTTCTATCGCGCTCGTACACAAGTGTTTCAGAGCGCAACAGGGTCTGTGTGTGTAAAAGGGCCTTGAAGAAACCAAGTGGTGCCAGGAATTCGCACCACAAAGTCCAGCATAGTTATAAACGGGCATTGACGTATTCTCTTTTTTCCCTCTTGTCCTGTGCTGCAAACGTGGGAAAGGGAGGCCAGCGACTTGAACATCCTGACATGTAATTTTGTGAACACCTTTCTTTTTCATAACATTGTTTCCCACACTATTTGTATTTAGAGGTAAGGATTGGCAAAAGGTTTATTAGTATAGGCCCTTTTATTTTGACAGACACCACTAGGACTACGTTGTTTAATGGTCGTAGTCTGCTGCCATCTGTAGATTTAAGTTTAGATAAGTGTTTTTCAAACCCTTTTTTTAGTTCTATAAACACCCTTGAATATTGGTCACTTTTGTCCGTCTTACTGTTGATATCATGCCTTCCTTACACAAGGAACAGTCAACCCAAGTCATGTGCTTTATATCTTAGCGAGGACTGACTTCCTAACAACTTTAGTTAAATTAGAAAGAGTAATTACAGTGTATTTTCAAAGATTCTGGTCATTTCAGAGTCTCGCATGCACATCATATTATAGGCCATGTGTGCATTCAGGAATATTAATCCAGTCTCTAGAAATAGGAGTTTCTACAAGCAGACCACTAGAGTGTGATGCAATTATCACATGAAACATTTGCCATGAAATGCATGGACAGGACAGCACGAGGAATACAGTGAAAAGTGAGGAATGTGCAACAGCTTTGCAGAGAAATTCTAGAATGGTACATGACCCGGGATGACCCCAGCTCTTGCCATGTAACGCAGAATTTGCTCTTAGTGGGGCTGACATTTCTGGCTCATCAATTCACAATCATACCTGCATTTTTTTTTAATGTGCAATAGTTATAACTTTCAACATATTATAAAGTAAAATTCCATTTGAAGAAAAAATGAATCCAATCTCCAAAAATCAGGCATCAGCAATGCAAGGTAATTTTAAACTCAAGTACGTCACCAAAATATAAAACCATCAGGTTTTTACTCAGATATAAAATCGAAATCTATTATGAGCCTCTTTCCATATTGCGAAAGCCGCTGCTGAAATAATTACAGAGTCTGCGCCAACTAGCATTGACAAGAATTGATCATTAGTGACATCCTCAATATGTGACAGATAATCACTATAACCTTTACAATAATAGTATTTTTAAAATGTCCAATCTGTCAGTATGAGGTGGCTAGTCTACACGGTCGTATGACATAGGGGTTTTGCCATTTGTTAACTTACTCCAATGTCGTAGAAGATTAAATCATAAATAAATGATGAAGGGTGTTTTCGCTCCATATGGGGAGGACTTGGTCAGGAAGCTACATGGTTTGTACGTAAGGAAACTCTGATGAGCGAATTCATTTAATCTTCTCTGTGTATGGAGCATATCCATAGTTCTAGTACTCTCCCAAAGCATTGACTTCTTTTTTAATTCCCTTTTCAAAATTTGGCTCTGTTTAAAAAATGTCCATCGCTAGGTCTAATTCTTCAAGACATTTACTAGTAGAATATTTCAATTCTACAATAAACCCATTTTTTTCCACTTATGTTCATCTTTTCCCCCTAGCGGTTTTCATAATTGATTTGAGTTTTGACTTGTTTGCAGGACTTTAGCATAGAGTAAAGCTCTCTGCACTTGCCATGAGGCCCTCAGTGACATCTGCCCAAATTCCAATCCAAGTGCCTCAACCAGGGCCGAATTTGGGAGGTTCATGACAGCACATAGGATCCTTCCTTTGAGGCGATCGAGCCACTTTACCCGTCTGCAGAGCAATGCCTCCAGGGCATACAATATGCCAGGTGTTATGGCCGTGTGATGGATTTCCTCGCGATAGCAAGACGTTGGATTTGCTCTTACAGAAAAGCCCAAATAAATACATTTGTCCACAGTTTCCAAGCGTCTTTCTTTTAGCGTCCATCCTTTTCACCCCTTCATTACATTGTTTTTCCCCCAGGCACATAGTTTTTGATTTGTTTATGTTAATGACCATGGCGTTCCTATCGGTGTTAGCGACCAGTGCATCCAAAGAGCGCTGGACGTCGATCGAGGTTTGATCGAACAGTTTAATATCCACGTAGGAAAGTCCTTGTACATGAAACCCGTTGATTTTAGGTGGGACATTTTGGATATGGCAAAACACGTGTGCCGAGGCAGCATTGTATACATTAAATTAAATAGGGGCAATGACGCAGCCTTGATTCGGTCCGGGGTTTGTGCTATAGAAAGGAGAAATAAAAACGCAGAGGGTTTTATGAAAAGCAGATGTATTTCCATAGCAGGCACTTAAATAGCTTTGAAATTAGCAATGTTTGCAGATCGCATTAAAGCAATTTTAAAAGAGCTATTTTATATTTTTTTATTGAGTAATCTGCACAATTTAACATGAAGTGTTTTATTGGGAGAGAATTTGATAGTGTGAAGCGGTGCAAGTTACATAAGTAAGCCAACCCCGCCATCTTGTGGCCGTATCTATGTATTACATTACTATTTATTATAACGGCATTAGCCAAACCGGGAGCTTCGGCTGATCAGGGGAGTCACATTTTCTTTATAAAAGTGCTTGATGTATTTATTTGCGTCCCTTCGAGGATATTCATTTTGATATACTCGTCCACAAAATGTACACTTGAATGAATGCACATGTTTAAGGATTTCAAGCTTTGAAGTAAACTGAAAAAGGGAGTGTATTTTTATGGCAAATCGGGAAATGCACTTAATTTACAGTGCGTTTTGCAGCAATTCGCTTAAATCTGCAGCATTTCAAAGAAGGTGTTAAAGAGTCAGGGTCCAAGAACCCGTGCCTTTTGTGTAAGCTCTGAAGCCGAGCAAAACTCCTCAAATGAAAAAGGGAACACTATCGTGAAGTCAAAAATCCAAGTCTCATGGAAGCTGGAAAATGTAGACAAACTAAAAAGGACTCAAGTGTATCAAGTGGTCTGAGGAATTCGCACCAGAAAGTCCAGCACCATCAGATATGTATAAATTGTCTCTCTCTGCGTCTGTCTCTCGATCGTGGTCTGTCTGTTGCTCTCTCTCTTTGTCTCGTCCTCTCTCAGTCCCTCTTTCCGCCAGTCTGTTCGACCTCCACCAGCCCCTCTAACCCCACCCCCCCAAATCTTGGAACAGTTTTCAAACGCGCCTCATAGGGCAATCTGGCATCGATTCCATCTGCTCTAATACTAGGGGACTAGTTTGCCATAGTCTGTTGTAGCCAGGGCTTAAAGTGGTCCAGGGCTTGGCTCAGAAAACTCGTTCTGAGACAGGGCCCTGCTGGTGCTCACTAATATTCCCTGGCAGCACCAGCCACTACAGGACAAGGCTTCTTTCTAAAGCCTGAAGCTCTCACTCATGTGCGGCTATTTCATCCATATAGTGGTGATGCCACACCTGTTAGGCATTCCTTCAAGCAAGAGAAGCTCATGTGCCAGCGCCACGGTTATGGAGAGAAAGTGAGACAGCTGGAAGCAGAGACCTTTTTCAAAATCCTGAAGCTCCCGCAAATCAGGGAGTGGGACAGAGAGAAAGAGGGACAAAGGGACAGAGGGAGAGAGAGAGACAGAAAGAGAAGGGAAGTAGGGCAGAGGGAGGGAAGAGGGAGAGAAGGGGAGAGGAAGGGGAGAGGGAGAGAAGGGGGAGAGGGAAAGAGGGGGCGGCAGGGTGGAGGGGAGAGAGAGAATACACCAACCTACACACGAGGAAAGATAACATTCAAGTGTGTTTGTGCAGATTTTAATCACATGGTAGTCCTGCTCACACCTCATATTGTCAAAGACAATCTGTACATTTTGAAATATTAGACCAGACTCCAGAAATAGAATTGTTTCTAAATACACCCAGAGTGTGAGGTATTTACACCGTCAATGGACCTAATTCCGCTGTCAATCAGTGCTCCAACATGACAGCAAGAGGAAGACCGTGAAATTGCTAGAACTGTACAAAAGCTTTGCAGAGGCCCTGTATTTGAAATAAAGCAAACTAACCCGGAATGACCCAAGCCCCTGATGTGACGTGTGCTGTGCTGTCAATGCAGTGCAGGCTGCTGGCTGATCATGTGCCATCAAGTGCAGGGTGCTGGCTGATCAGGTGCCGTCAAGTGCAGGGTGCTGGCTGATCAGGTGCTGTCAGTGTAGTGCAGCGTGCTGGCTGATCAGGTGCTGTCGGTGCAGGTGCAGGGTGCTGGCTGATCATTCGCTGTCAGTGTAGGGCAGGGTGCTAGCTGAACAGGTGCGGTCAGTCTAGTGCAGGGTGCTGGCTGATCATGTACTGTCAGCGTAGTGCTGGCGATCACGTGCTGATCACGTGCTGTCAGTGCAGGGTGCTGGCTGATCAGGTGCTGTCAGTGCAGGGTGCTGGCTGATCAATTCACATTCATGCCAGCATTTAGAGGGTATTGCTGGACACGGCGCGTGGCATTTAATCAATATCAAAGGCAAATTTGATATCCAATTATGGGGACCACCCGTTGCTTATTTCAAAGAAAAAATAAAGACGCTAGGCAATGTTTTAATTACAATCAGTTACAGTTAAATAGGTTGCAGTTAAAAAGATTTAACTTTAAAATGGGCCAATTTGATAGATATAATTAAAACGATTTTATTTTCCTTATGTAGTGTGCACATTTTCACAGGATGTTTCCAAAACTGTCAAAGCGTGAAGCAGTGTGTGTTAGTTGCATAGTTAAGCGAATGCTGCTCTCTGGTGGCCATATCTAGGTATTACAAGAACACGTTTTTCAGAACAGCAACACCCAAACCGGGAACTTCGGCCAAACTAGAAAATCCCATT
The DNA here is from genome assembly GCF_040938575.1 of Ambystoma mexicanum. Lineage (NCBI taxonomy): Eukaryota > Metazoa > Chordata > Amphibia > Caudata > Ambystomatidae > Ambystoma > Ambystoma mexicanum. The sequence goes on along the minus strand of NC_090936.1, from coordinate 20,747,053 downwards.
TACTGTGTAAAACTCACCGAAAATGCAGATTTTACTGCAGGATATCCACGTGTTATACTCAGCCATAATATTTACAAGTGAATGAGCATTTTGAAGGGTTTTAAGCCTTTGAGTTTGGAAAAGGTCTGTATTTAGGTCCTTTGTTTCGCCGAACCCCATATAGCACTTGTGCTTTGCAGCAATTAGCTGCTTAAATCTGCAATATTTAAAGAAAGCTGTTGCAGAAGCGTTATCTATGAGCCCATGTTTTTAGTGAAAGCTCTGCTGTAAAGCAAAACGCCTCGAACAACAAAGCTAAAGGCCTAATGACGTGTCAACTTAAAGTGAAATTGCTACTCGCAGAGTGTGTGTGTAAAAAGGACCTTGAAGAAATCAAGTGGTGCCAGGAATTCGCACCGGAAAGTCTAGCATAGTTATAAACATGCATTTACGTATTCCCCCTCTTTCCTTCAAACTCTCTACCACCTTCTGCCAGTGATGTCTCTCTCTCGCTCTGGTCAGTCTCACTCCCAGTGCTGTCTTTCTCACTTTTAACTCGAACCCAATCTCTCTCGTTGCTCAGTCTTCCTAAGTCTCTCTCTGGCACAGAGTCCCCATTTCCCTCTCCGGCACCATGTCCCTGTCTCTAATAACTTAGCGTTCTCCCTCTGTCTCCCCCCACTCACTCAGTGCTCAGTCACCCTCTTAATCCCTTTGATCGCTCTCCCACTCGCTCCTCGTGCTTTTATTTATTGTTTATTTATAATACACCTATAAAAACAAATGGTGTTTCAAGGCACAACAAGACAAAAGAGGTGGGCGGGGGAGCAGCGAAGAAGCAAAGCAGAAACAGTCCTACTAGGCCTTGTGTAATTCGGGTCGCGCAAGTGCAGTAACAAAGTGCAGAGGGGTGGAGAGGTGGGGGAAGTGCCGGTCAGAGCGGAATGCGCCAATGCCGTGGACGGAAAGGAAGTGCAGGTCGGAGTGGCGAGCGTGCCTTTGCTGGAGGGGGGGCTGGGCTAGGAAAGTGCTAAGGGGAGGCCAAGTGGACAAGTGCCAGGGGAATGCAGAGAATGGAATGAAGGTCCACATGCTAAGTGCGAAGGAAGGGTCTGTATAGGCTCAATCCGGGTCCAGGCCCAGCCAGGCTAGTGCAGGTTGGGGGTAGTCAGGGCAGACCAAGAGCTGGGTAGACTGGTCAAGGAGGGTCTACAGCCCTTTATGACTCATAAGGAACCAGGCAGCCAGTCAAACATGAGGCAGAGGGGAACATTAGCAGGGGAGTGGGAGAGGGAAAGATGAAGAGAAAAGGACGGCCTTGAGAAGCTTCTGGAACTTAAGGAGATCTGGCTCAAGTCTGAGAGAGCCAGGGAGGCTGTTCCAGAGAGAGGCTCCTGCGGAAGAGAGAGGTCCACCCCTGCACACTCTGCTTGGAGTATCATCTTATCTGCAGAGAGTTGGAGCTAGAAGACTGAAGAGCTCTAGCGGGGAGGTATTTAGGGACAGTTGGATGTAGCGGGGTCTCAGGCCCCAGAAAGCCTTGTGGGTGATGCAGAGGGTCTTGAACTTGATCCTACCAGCAACTGGGAGCCAGTGGGGATTTTAGGGCTGGAGAAAAGCAGTCCCTGGTCTTGGGGCCAGGGATAAGTCTCTCAGTCCTATTCTGGATTAGATGAAGGGGTCAAAGGGAGGATTTAGGCAGATTGAGGAGAAGACTGTTGCACTAGTCAGGCCTAGAGAGGACCAGAGCTCTGGAGACATCGAGTTTCTGGGGGATGGTGAGCAAAAGGAGACTGCCTCTGAGGAGGTGGGTCTTCTTGGCAAGGTCTGTGATGCGAGGAGAAAAGGAGAGAGAGAGAGAGAGAGAGAGAGAGAGAGAGGAGTCCAAGATGACACCAAGTATTTTTCCCCTCACAAGAGGGGAAGGGATGAAGGGAGCTGGGATCCCAATGAGTAGGATCTCAGTCTTAATGGCATTAAGGCAGAGATCATTAGCAGCGCACCAGGCCTGAATAGCAGTCAGGGATGAGAGAGGAGGAAGAGGAGGCAGTAGAGGAAAGCTTGAAGGAGAGCTGCGTGTCGTCCACATAACACAAAGTGAGAAGAGAAGGAAGAGATCAAGTGGACCAGAGGGGCAAGGTAGATGTTGAAGCGCCACAGTGAGGATAGAACTCGGAGGGTCGACACAGGTGGAGAGTTTGAGGAAGGAGAGAAAAGGGCCCGGTTGCAGCTACGATTGTCGGTCTGAGAGGAAGGCGGTCAACCAGTCCAGTGCCAGGTACATGATGCCAAGGGCATCATGGAGTCAGTTAATAAGGGTGGCATGATTGACTGTATCAAAGGCAGAGGAAATGTGAAGGATGAGAATGGAAGGAGAGTTGAAATCGAGATTTGAGAGCAAGCCTTCACAGGTGTTCATGAGTGCAGTTTCTTTGCCACACTGGTGGTTGTGGAGACAACCAACAGATTCAGTGTGGTGGATCAGCTGGGACATGACAAGCTTTTCCAAGAGTTTGCCCAGGAAGGGGGCAATGGAGATATGGTGGTAGTTAGCCAGGCAGGAAGAGTCAGCCGAAGGCTTTTTGAGGAGAGGGTGCACATAGGAGTGCTTGGTGAGTAGCGGGAAGGTGCCAGTGGCAAAGAGTGATTGCAGAAATCAGCCAAGGCTGGAGCAGGGGTGCCAATGTTGCCCTTGATAGTTCTGGAGGAGCAGCGGAGCACCTGTTTGGAAGACACTTTCATAGAGAGGACTTGTTAGAGATCCCATCCAGTGATATGGGTGAGAAAGAGGAGAGTAAGATGAAAGGTTGGAGGGGGGCCAAGGGAGGCCCAAGAGCGGGTGAAGGGTGGAGAGGAGAGCGAGGACAGGGTGTCCTGAGTTTTGATTATGAAGTGAGAGTCGAGTGCAGAGGGTTAGGCATGGCAGGGCAGAAGTGGAGACTGCAATGGGATTGGCGAGTTCATTGCAGATTTTGAACTGTTGAGCCGTGTTGTTAGTGGCCCCAGAGAGGCGATGGAAGTCTGTATTATCTTTGGAACAGGCGACAGGATGTGCTTGAAGGCTGCCACTTCTGCTCAGCAGCTCTTGCGGTCTCTTTCTGTGTCACTTTTTCCTCTCACTGCTCAGACTTTCTCTTGCTCGCTTACTCTTTATTTCTACCACACTCTCACTCAGTGTTCTCATTGTATCTGGCTGTGCTGGCAGGGTCTCTGTTATTCTCTGTTGTTGCAGTCTTTCCTTCTGTTCCTCTCTCTCTCCCTGTCACTTTGTCTTGCTATGTGTGTGTCTCTCTCAGTGCTCACACTCCCTCCCCCTTTTCTCTCTGTCCCAGTGCTCACTCTCTCTCGCATAGTACGGTTGCTCAACATGGGAGTCTGTGCATCAGGGGTCTTCGCCCTTGGCTCTCCAGTAGTGTCAGCTAGAAATCTTGGATGATTTTGGCTCCAAGTGGGAAACCATGTGCTGCACCATTGGGTTTATCACAAAGCCCAAACTGAGGTGTAGCAGGGGCTCGGGGGGGGGGGGCTGGGGATACTCGCACTTGGCAGAACACCAGGTAGGTGCCGTATTGCACGTTGTCTGGCTTGTAAGTACTTAAAAATGCCTCTTACCGGTCTCTGGCTTCACCCACTTACCCGAGTTTCTGCATCACTTTGGGTCTACTCCTCTAGGATAAGAGCAGGGTCAAGATAGGCAAGAGGTGTAGGAATCCCCCAAACCCTTAAACAAGAAATAATAACTTAGAGTAAAGACACAATGCAAGAAAAAGCAGACAAATGAGTGCTGGTGTCGGGTCTTTTAGCTGTAGGGGTGAGAGCATTTGGAATGATGGATCACTTTGCTGCTCATTGTGCATATTAGGTGTGGCTCCTGCTGCGGTTGCTGGGTTCTTGGGGGACAGTTCTCTCCTGCCCCGTTTTGTAGTGAGAAAAGGGTTGGTTAAAACCACATACACTCAGGCGCTGGACCCCGGGTAACGTCACCAGTTGGCTTGTGTGTATGAAGCAGGTAAATTAAGTCTTGTCACTTCCATTTGGAATTTAGAGTGCTGATTTATTGGCATATAATGGGCCCTGGTTTGTTAGCATACAGAGTGCCTTACTGCAGACAAAGTGCCGACACGTGTTTCGACAATGAAAAGGTCTTTATCAAGGCAGGTAATGTAAGGCGCTGTGCCTGGGGTCTTGATGGAGAGTTCCAGAGCGAGGAGTTTGCTGGATCGCAAGGCGTCCAGCGAGGCCTCTGCAGACACGACGAGCGGTCACAGTGATCTTTCGACAGATAGGGAGCAGCACTACACACTGTAGAACACGATGACCCTTATTACCAAGAAGCTTACTTCTAAAATACTGGAGAGATAGAAATATATACAAAATATATGAAGTGCACTTTATTACACAAATAGGATGTCCAGCAATCCTTACTTGAAGGACATCCTGGGCCGTCTCAAGGTCCACTTGGCTTCAGCAGGTCTTGTGAAGTGCTCCTGAATACTTGGATGGTGCAGGCAGGGCTGCTGCGGCATGGAGGGGGCCGCAAAGCCCCTTTTTAGTCAAGCCCCATACGTCAGAGGCTTCCTGGCACATTTGCCACAGTGTGGAGTCCTTGCGGCCCACATATGCTAGAAATGGTCCCGCGTTAATACAGCAATGGGGAGGACTGGGGCAAGTCTTTCAAGCAGGGCTGCATTGGCCAGCAGCGACCCCAAGGATTTAAGTGGACCCACCTGTCAAGTGGCAGGCATGGCAGCAGTCTCAAGGGGAGCACAGCATAGTGTGAGCAAGGCAGCCAGCAGTGACGGTGGGCATGCAAAGTCCTTACAAGGAGCACCAAGCCAGGTGTGACAGTGATTGAAGGTGCAGTGACCCCTCTGGCAATGGGGTACCTCATTTCTAAAGTCCCACCGTGCAGCGGTGATTGTTAGTGCAGCGCACCGTCTGGAAATGGGGTGCAGCCTTAAAAATGAGGCAGGATCAAACAGATCATTTATGTAGAGGCGCCGAGCGGAGCATCCACTCGACCCTCCCAACTGGGGGTCGGCTCACTTCAACTGTTGTAATGGCACTCCGCTCGCCCCATTCCACGTTCCTTCTTAGTTAACATTTGAAGGGTCCACCACGTGGCACAAGCACAAAGGGACCCTCCCATATCAAATAAACACTTGCGCCTTTTGAACCCATTTTAGGGGCGGGGGCTAGACGATCCTGCCCCCCCCCCCTTTTAACTATGAGCCTCGGCCTGTTGAATGAATCAACACAACCATGTTGTAAATGTTCAGATCACTGGTTGCCACCCAGTACTCTGAATTTCAGGCACCTCCCACAATACCCCAGAATTCCCAGGATCCTGCTCTAATGAGAAAGGAATGGAACACTGAAGGGACCACACACGAGACCCCTGATGAGTCGTACGTTAATTTCATAACAGGCCTGATCCCCAGGGTGTAATGACGGACAGCAGCTGGAGCGTCATCTAGGGTTTCCCCTGAGCCAGCGGCGTGCACTGTGCAGAGTCACGGTCCCTTTGAGACAGTGGAGGAATGGGTAAGGGCTCCTCTTCCACGTCCATCATAGCAGGGGGTGATGGGAGCAAGCCCAGAATACATCTTGGGAAAAACACTTGCTAGTTGGGGATTAGGTTCCCTAGCAGTAGGGTCTGGACCATGGGTTGAGGAACTCACACGTGACTGATCAATTAAAGGGTTGTGGCATATGCCAAACTGATCATCCTCAGTGGCAGGGTCTCCACTGGCTTCCAGGTGGTCTTCTGATGGTCTTGCTGTCTCAGTAGTTTGAGGAGCTTCAGGGAATGGACACAATGAAGGGTGTTCTTCTGGCCGGCAGCGTAGGGTTGATGCTGCCTGGTATTGTGCCCTTTGTGATGTCTTCTCCATTTCTGCCGGTACTAACTTGTACTCATCCCTGTCTGGGAGCAGGTGGTTCTGATGCAAGGTATTGATACTCATTGGCCATCCTTCCTCTCGCAGTTGGAAGACCGGCAGCTCTCCTAACTGATACTCTATGATGAACAGTTGTACGTCCCACCTACCCCAGCCCCCGCTCCCAGCTTGTTCAGTACCGGGTTTCCCAGGCTGCGGATCAATACACAATTGACAGGCTGAAAAGTGTGGCCATTGACCTTGGTGTGCTAGAGTGTGTTACCCTCTGCAGTCTTCTCTGCAGCAGCCTGGGTAAGCTGATACACTTGCTTTCACTGCCTGTTCCATGAATCCACCTGGTCTTCTCTTTCCAGCCTCAGAGTGGCCCAGCATTGCTAAGGGAGTGTGACTTAATCTCTCCACTTGGCCATCAGATGAGGGTAGTACAGGTTTTCCTGATGCCAACCATATCCAGCAACTGCTTAATTGAGTGTCCAACAATATTCGGTCCCTGGTCGGAATGAATCCTGGTCTTCCAACGGTGGTGCATGAAGTACTTTTCCTGCAGCGTGCAGGTAATTGTGGTGGCACGCTGTCTTCGGTGAGAAATGCCTGTGCACACAGAATAAAGTAGACTGTCCCCACCATGATGTTCTGCACCCCGTGCCAATCCATCTCCACACTGAGAAAGTCGATGCAGAGGAGGTTGATGGGCCTGGAACGCTGCATTTGACGCAGACATGCTGCTGGATGAGCTGTGTTCTTCCCAGTGACACACCACGAGCATTGCTGGCAATAATCTACATCAGCAGATCATCTGAGCCAGAAGAACCCCGAGCGAAGCAACTCCAAGGTTCAGACCTTGCTGGGGTGTGCATACTTGTCGTGGAGCGCATACAATACAACTCTTCGAAATCGCTGCACTTGCACCATGTGATGTAACACCAGGTTTCCATCTTGGCTCTCCTCGTACAGGACCCCACCATTCTGCTCAAGCACCTTCCACTCCCTTAGCCTTGCAGCCTGCTCTGTGTCTCAGGAGACATCTTTGGGCACATCCGGTCTTGTGGAGTTGGCTTTCAGGAATAGAGCAATGGCATGATTCACTAGCTGGAACAAACCAAGCTCATCTCGGGTCGAACACAGTAGCACAGATACGTCAAGGATGGTGTTGTTGCAGTAAACCGCAGACAGCACCTCATCTGATAATCCCAAGCAATCCACTCCCCTGGCTCCGTCGGGCTCCAGCTGATTCTCAGCTTGGCAGATGGATCGGATACCTGCTGAAGACAATTGCTTCCGTGAGGTGGATTCCAACTGAATCGTCTGGCGGAGCATGAGGCCTCAGAGGGTATTGCCATCGACTAGCGTGCCCAGGTCAGTATTACAGGCAAAGGTGTATGTAACAATGCAGTGAGCCATCAATGTCTGGTAGCATCTAGCTTCTCCAACTTCCACACATAGCCCAAGGGGTTGTCCATCCTCACTGTGTAACTGTCACCATAACAGTAACTGGTACTGCTCAGTAATGGCCCACTTTAATGCCAGAAATTCCAACATGTTGACTGGGTAGTAGTTCTCTGCCACATGCAGGCTTTGGTTGGCAAAAGTGACCAGTCTCAGCTCACTGCTGGTCTCCCGGTAAAGCACAGCTCCCAATCCCTCTAGATATACGTCCACGTGCAAGTATGGCAACTGAGGATTCTCGTAGTCTAGGACTGGTGATGTGGCGAGGGTATGCTTAACCTCCTCGAAAGCCCGCTGGCATCGGTCAGTCCACCTCTCAATGAAGGGCTCCCGTGGATGATAAAAATTGTCTGCAAAGCTGGCGGTAGTTCTCCAGCCGTCTCTAGGTAGGTTGGTGTCCTTTGGTGACATACACAAGTGGTCAGCCATGTTGGCATCCTTTGCACCGAACCCCTGGTATTAAATGCAGAATTCCTGGAAACACTGCACATCCTTCAGAGTATGTGATCTTCGCCAGGTGAGGGTGGCAGCATCTTTTCTAAAGCCATGGCCATGCCATCCACAGAGACTGTGTCCAATGTACTTTACGGTCATACGGTAAAACTGACTTTTCCACACTAGCCATTAGCCCTTGGCCCAGTGGGCGATCCAGCACCTTCTTGAGCCACCGTTGCATTCCTCCAGGGTCCTGTGAAATGCAATGAAGGCATTGAGACAAACCAGCACCTCCAGGAGTTTCATGCCATTGACTGTCTTCTCCACAAGGGGCAGGAACATCGCTGGGATACTGGCAATACCATGTGGCATCCTTACGAACTTGCAGAATATAAAGGGCCGTTGAAGGCCGTCTTTGTCATGGTCTGCTGGATTTGATAATGGCCATTCCACTAGACCAGGACCGAAAACCACATACTCCCTTGTCAGGCAGTCTAATACCTTGTCCACGCCGAGAAATGGTGTATTTGTGAGAGTGCGGGTTGTACGCTGCTGGTAGTCTACGCACAGCCAGACATCCCAGTTCTTCCCCCGGGCAATAACAATAGGAAAAGCACAGGGTCTCCTAGACTACTCAACGATCCCTTCCTGTAGAAAATCCTCCAGGTGGCAGCGTAAATCCCACATGCTTCCTCACCACCTGGGGCCAGGCATCACCATTGCTCTTTTGAGGGCGTCTCATCTTTTACAGGGATATGGTGTTCCACTACGTGGACCTTGCTGATATCCCACAAACTTGTAGATAAAGCCTTGGCGCACAGGGTGTGCTGTTCGATTACTCGGTCATTGTGCCTTTCTGAATTCCGTGAGTCTCCAAAGTTCAAGGTCTTCGGATCCAAGTGGTCATGTAGAAATATGCAATTATGGTACATCCTGAAAAGTGGATGGTCCAACTGGTCATATCTATGACCAGTACCCTGATGGCCTTCAGGTTCATGCCATCCTCCCTCACCAGGGTCCTCTTTCCTAGTAAACCTGCTGGGAGCTCGTCACACCCTGTCGCCTCTACTACCAGACATCTTGGGCATTGCTCCCGCTGAGTCGTGCTCTGCCAGGAACCATCAAGGGGGAGTGATCAGCTCAAACCCGATTGGTGCGAACATCTCCAATAGGTCTATCAGGTGGCACACTGTACCACAGATCTCTGCAAGTATGCCTGCTGGCACACGCGGTGCATGGACAATGTGCTGGCATAATGTGGTTGAGCCATTTCCCCAACATAGTGCTGCTAGTACTTGAACAAAGGAATTGGTTCCCATCAGCACCCATTTAGCGGGTTCTGCTGTAATCTAGACCCAAGGTGGCGAAGGGGGTGCCGACTTCAGCTACATGAAAGGGAAGCTGTCTGGCTCAGATGTATCACAGTTATTTGCACACTAAGAAGATTCAGTCCAGCCAAGGATTCCAAGGGGATATGCACCAGGCATTTTCTGTAGAAGGGCGCAAATATGACAGTCACCTGTAAGCCACTTTCCCGGGGCACTCATGCCTTGCGTCAGCAATGGTAACTGGCATGGGGCTCGTGGTGCTAAGCACCCTTTAGGTATTGGCCATGATGTGCGGATGCTGCGCTTGCTGGTTGTTGGACTACAGGTTATCTTCCTCTTGGGTGGACTAGCCGGTCTGCAAGGAAGCTGGTTCCCAGACGACTTGTCCAAGGGTTGTGAAACTGCAGCCTGGGGCCCATCTGGTGCCCTTACTTTTTTGTATCCTTACTCAGTCGGAGCGTAGTACTCTTGAGAATTCATGTGCTCCAACTCCTGATCCTCGCTGGCATTTGCCACTATTGTGTCTGCTGGGGCTTTCAAGGCCTGGAACCTCCAAGTGATTGATGTAATCCAGTGGATTCATGCACGTACTGAAGGTGTGGCCTATCTGCCCACATCTGTACCACACCTGCCCTGGCTGGGTCAGTGCGGATCACCGTTTGTACTCTCGGTGCTGCCATGGCTCTTGCGAATGCTGGAAGAGCATATGCTCTCTCCTGGTATGTCAGTGCACAGCCTCACCCGTGGTCTAGTGGCCTGTGTGCCACCATAGGACCTGTTGTGACATTCACCCTCTGCAGCTGCATAGCGTGGATGGCCCTATGCAACTCCATCCACTTGATGTTGCAGGTCATATGCTGGGGCCATGTACAGGTGCACCTGGTGACTGGGTAGACCATACAGTGTCCTCCATCTCTCCGATTAGACTATGCATCACCCGGACCAGTTCCTGAAAGGAAAGTGGTTTCTGGGCCCATTCCAGAAGCTACACCAGTGTGCGAGGGGTCAGCAATGCGAGGGGGACAACTGTTTGATATTTGCTAAAAATATGCTATTTTATTAGAACAAAAATAATAATAAAATCCCTCTCTTGCCCTGCTCTACTGTGGGGTTCCCTACCTACTCAAACTAAGGGGAAACAGCCTAGCACAGGAGTGCTGGCCCTCACTCTAGACATCAAATACAAAAGACAATATTCTGCATTCAATCAGCATCAACAATAACATTCACAATATATTGGTAACCTGGTCACCTGGGTGAACTCCCATCTCCAAAAGGTGTATTCCTCCTCAAAGTTTAATAAAAAAGGAATTTTAGGAAAATCCACATAGGTAACAAAGTTCCAGATCAGTTGTTAAAAAGTCAATTTCGAAGTAAATATTTGTTAACCACAGTAACAAAAACAGAAATTATTCTGATGGAAAAGAGACCTTCCACTTCCTCAGAATAGCATCAATGTTTTTCTCAGCCACAATGTCTCTGTACCGCTTCCATTTATCCAAGACTTGACATAGTCCAAAAATAAATACAACCTCTAGAAAGTTCATGGAACAAAAGTCTTGGTCAAGATTATTCTTCTATTCAGGGTTAGGAATCACAGTAGGTTTGTCAGGATGACTCCTTAGTTCTGCTGCTTCGACTTCAATAGCTTCACGTCTACCACAGTTTACCATGAGGGCACTCTCCTTCACCCAATAGCATTCTACTCCAGTGGATACTGAGGTCTTGCATCCACTGACCAGCAAAATATACCACCACAACTTCAGTAATTTATAACGACAGGTTTGGACAAGATTCACTCGTTGGGCACTGCAAAACCTTAAAGTAGGCAAGGCACTCTTACTCTGAATATTTCTTCAAGAGGGCCTGCCTCTTTGCCTCTCTTGTCTTTACACAACCACAACAACTTTGAGCAACAAGGTTCCCCCTTACCCAACTTTGCCTTCACCTCTTTGCCAATGTCAGCCATACAAGAACAGTTTCTGGGTTTGAGAAATGCTGCTTCACTAACAATAGGGGACTACTCTTGGCTTGGGCAATGCTTGCGTGCTCTCCAACTTATAATATAGAATGAAACACTTTTAAAGTCTTCAACTTCTTGTGCATAAAAAGGAATGCCACGTTCCAGTAAAGAATAGAGTTCAGTCTGCCTTTGTGAATCACAATTAGGCACACACAACCACATGTTGATGTAGTTCTCACAGGTTAACGGTTTCAACAATTGTTTTATCAAGGTCAGGTTTTCAATAATGGCCCTGTCAACATTCACTCTTCTTAGCAAGTGACACGCAACCACTTCTTCAGGTAGTTCCAGTCTTAAGAGTTCAACAATTGGTTTGAAGCAGCGTTTGCTTTTCATGCAGGTACAAGGACTTTCCCGATATATGCAAGTGCTACTTTTCCATTGTTCAATTATCACAGTTTCAATAGACAACTTCTACTCGCTTTAAACCACACATGAGTGAATAGGGAACTGGATACTGTTGCCAGCAATGCTTGCGCAAGGTATAAGAACGCTAGGCTTCACTCACCGGATTCTTTAACACTTGCTCTGCTGGTTGCACTGCTTCGACGACTTCAGCCTTACCTTCTACATCTTTTGGCTTCTCAGGGACCATACCCTTCCTCTGTTCAGGTGTCTCCAGTCTGGCCACACATTTAAGGTGCCCCTTTCGCCCCTCTATGCACGCCTTCCGCTGCGCAGCTTCTGCACTTCAAACTTTAGGGGAACAGGACCCTTTCAAATCAAGCAGGTTAAATCTGCTGCATCTGCGTTCTGGCGCCCCTTTGGTTCTCCCACTTCTGCCTGGATTGCCAGTTCTGTGCCTTCTTCCTTCTAATGTTACTGCTGGACGCACTCCAGTCACAGTTCTAGCTCCTTCCTATTGCCTGCACCTGAGAGGGCCTTTAATGACTCCCAGGTTCCTTCAGGTTTGTGCTGTTAGGCTTAACTGCCTGACTGTGCTGACATGCCTCTTCAGCCCTCTTCCTTGCCCCAGTACTCATGGGATCATGGAACATGTAGTCCCCAACAACCAAATTAGTTCTTTTAGGTGTTTGCTTAACTTGAAGGCTAGGTTTACTTCCTTTAAGGTTATTTAAAAATACACCTTTAGTATATGTTGGTACAGGGGAAGGCAATCCATTTAAGGCAACATTTCCAGATTTCTTCACACTATACCTTTGTGAGTAAGGAAGGTATGTATCCTGACTAACTTTAAAAGATATTTCAATTGGTAAGGCTTTCTTAGATCTTATAGTACTTGTGTCCGGAACCCTAAATTCTATATGTGGGTTGAGGACAACACAATGACAACAAGCCATTACCTGTTTTGGAAACCTGGTAAGGTTTTCCTGGTCCCAGAACCAATACCGCGTCTCATCCCACGGGATCTCCTCAGCACCCTGGGCCCCGCCCCCTCCCAGGTGATCCTCCCACATAACACCAACCCCAAGGTTGGGATAAGGAAGCGTGTGCCTTAGCCTGGCCAACTGAGAGGAGACTTTAGGCAGGGTTTCAGTGAGGGAACCGTAGGATTCTTAACATGTGGCAATGAGCTTGCTCCATGCAGGACTTCATGCAGCTTGATGGGCAGTGAAGAAACAGCTCCGTCATAGCCAGGCATTCAGTGAGCCACGCAAGGTTTTACTATCAACTGTACCCCTGAATATGTGGCTCTGGAGACACCACTAGTGGCATGAAGAATCGAGCAGATGTAAGGGCCATGCCCAGAAGGAGCGGGGATGGTCTCCAGCAACAGGACATTCAAAGCTTCTGCATTTTGTCACCTCCTCCATCGCACGCCTGCTTCTTGAAATAGAATTTCACTTCAATTGCTTCCAAGAGGTTGAATTAACACCATGTGTGGCACAGTGTGCAAGTGTCATCACAAAGTGCATTCAGGGCCTGTTCAGAAAATGTTACTTTTATTTTGATTTTCTTTAACACACGTGGCTTCTGTATGCAATTAAGTTCCTGCCAAAGCACCCTTGCTGTGCTTTGCAGCAAAACAAACATTAGCGTGGATCATTTCTTCACCCATTACACCTTTGCACTTACCTCTGTCTTGTGGTGTACAGTGTATAGACTAAGCCAATCACGATGGCCACGTCCGGTGGCTTGTAGGTGATCAGACCCTGCTCTGGCCATGGCCGCAGGACACACCAAATGGACATTGTTGATATGTTAGCATAAAGCATAAAAACGTTAGTGTAATCACTTTAATGCAGGTATGGTTCACCTACTGTAACAAACACAGCACAGGTTCACTAAACACCCTTTAATTGAATATTGGTTGTGGTTGAAATGCAAAACACAAGCCCAGAAATTGGCCAATCCCAGTGGTTTCGTCAGATGGCTTGGAGGTGCCCAGAACACAGCTGAAGACTGTGCCCCACAGACAGTGAGCCACTGTGCTTTTCTGTAGGCCATAACAAGTGGATGCAACTATTGGCTTGGAGGTGACCAGGGCACATCCAAAGAGCATTCCCCAGAGAACAGGAGTACACAGCATGGACGTAGACCATGCCCAGTTGCCACATTGGTTGGGTTGTCAAAGTTACAAAGAGCATGTCATGTTATGTTGATTTATACCACACACCGCTACCACCCAAGGGCAGGAGCCACTGTGCAGGCCGAACTGGGTGGTGTGGGGGATTTCTGGCCATGCCCCGGAAAGGTCACCATAGGACATGTCACCACTGAATCATAACACCACCTCCCATGTCCTCCTCCCCTTTCTGGCTCTTTTGGCTCAGCCAGCCCTGAGTGTTACGATCCTATTGTTTCCATCTTGCCTCGGTCCATTTTCTCCTGCTTGCTTTCTCATGTTGAAAGGAGGAGGGAAATGGAAAAGAGCCAGATGTTTACCTTCATTTCCTTTTCAACCTTCTGCTCTTAGAACTCCCTTTTTTGCCCCCTCCTGAGTTTACCAGTTTGTTAGCTACATCCTCCACATCGGTCTACAAATCTTTTTTTCCCCCCCCTCTTTCTCCGGTTCCCACACCATTCAAGCACTTAACTTCCGTCTAATTCCATCTCCCTCTTCTCTTATTTGCGTTATTTTTATTTAATTGGTTATTTAGAACGCACTTAACACCCAGAGGTTTCCAAGTGGAGAGCGCACCTGTCTTGCTTTCAAGGTGAGCGCATTGCACCTGAGCTATCCTCCCTTCCTTCTGCATTTGTCCTCCTCGCTGATGTCTCTTCTCCTGTTGCATTTGCCTTTGATTGACAAACTCGTACACTTTAGCTCCTGTATCTCACACTTTTATATCCCTCCTTCCCAATAAATGGCTTTTTGATTTGATAAATGGGTGCACATGCATGTGTTAATGGACTGTGCTGTGATTGGATGGGGTGTAATGGCCCGGGTTGATTGGAAGGGGTCCAATTGGACTGCCACCTTTCCATGTATAGGTTGTGTCTCAGAGCCCCGGCTCAGAAGAGCAAGCCTATAAATCCATGGTCCACCATCTTGGGGTCAGGCTGTCATATCATAGCAGGCACCTGATTACAACATGGCACTGCCTTTATCAGGTAAAATTATGCTCTGTTTGGCTACACCCAACCCCTCGCAGTCCTCCCACAAAGTCTCCCATCTGTGAATCTCGGCCTTCCTCTTGTGGTGACCTGTGAGGTTTTCTGCATTGGATCTTGCTGCAGCTCTTGGAATCCGTTTTCCCGGGTTGTATTCATGCCCAGATCACACATGCCTGTGACCTTCAAGAAATGGTGGCATTTCTGAAATCCTCTAAAACACAGAAAGCCTGCACCTTTCCCCAATGACGGCAACAAAATCTGGTATCAGGGGACTGTCTGAAAAGATCTCAGGGTATGTTTTATGTTGACTCTCCCCTTCAAAATCACAGGTCTATCATTTTACCCTAGTGGCACTACTCCTATTTGCAATGGAACTACCAACACTAACTGGCAACCCGATTTCACCCTGTACAAATCACTCTACAACTCACTAAGGCAAGACAAGGGCGTTGAGGGCACAAGAACATTTATTGGTACTACATTAACCAGTTTCTTAGAACATAGTAACATTTGGGGTATATGCTTGCTTTTACACTGAAAAAAACATGGTTCTCTTTATCAAAGAACCATGCCCACTAAAATTATGGAACAGCAATGGGAGCAATGTTTGAAGTATATTAAGTAGTGCAAGCCAAGTTGCTCTCAGGATATTGGTTGCCAAGCAGAATGTATTCAACAGGAGCATATGACAACGGTATGATCCAACCAACTGACCCCATCGCTTGCCGTGCTTTCTGCGTGCAAGGGCCCTAGATGCCATTACATGCCCCACTCTGCCCAACACATCCCTGTTGACGTTACTGTTGTGAGCTGTGGGGATGTCATTTAATCAATACCATTATGTTTCAGTGATGGATTCCTCACCCCCACACAGGTGCTAACAGCCCTAGCACTCAGAGAATGGAACTCTCAGGCAATAGGTGCCCGAAGGCTTCCTTCAAACACTTCCCCTCAGGAGATCACGTCTGATTTCAGGAGTATCTATAGCACAGGATTTCACTCCCACCTAGGCACGAAGGCTCAATTAGCACCCTTTACAAAACATCAATTTACGCTCAATCATTATGATTTTCATTATTTGTCCCAGCCAACACCCATATGTTATGAGTACCACAAGACCAGGAAAGACGTGGATTGTAACACACATCACTGCCATTTGTAAGAAAAATAACAGGGGTCATTCATTTCCTCGAATTCCATCACAATGACCCTAGTTAGAGGACTTTCTGCCATTGAACGCATCATGGCTACCCTTCAACAGGGGCAGAATACAGAAAATGACACATTGAAGCGCAGTGGATCATGACTACTTGTAATCTACAAAAAGGGCTCAACACAGATCGAGAAACGATCCACTTCCTCGCCCAATGATGCTTCATTATGGCATTATTTCACCAGGAAAACGCAGGCATGTGAAAAAGTAGTTAGCAAAAAATCTCATTTTCAAAATGCAGTCATTATTTACAAGCAATGCAAGGTGTGAAAACGTTGCCAGTGAGGACATCTCCAAAATAGGCTGTTTTTAATCTAACTGTAGAAGGCTGTAACCCAAACCATGGCCCAAATCAGCAGCCCTCCCCAATCGCCCCAACACTTACTGCAACCCTTATTCAACCCAACAACCTCAGGCTTTCGCTAATCCTAACACTTCGTGCTTCAAAGCATCTTATTTGCAGGTGATGCGATACAGATCACCAAAGAAATAAGTAGAAAATGAACACTGACTAACTCAAATCCCATCACAAGCCCTCCATAAACTATATGGCCCTTACTCAAACCCTTGCTTTAACACTACCCTTAGCGTTACACTAACCCTAACCCGAACACTAACCCCTACACCCAGTTAGCCTTAGATTTATTCTAAACTTTTTCCTCCCCCAACCTCCCCATCACTTTCACTCTATACCAAACATGTACTCTTAATCATAGCCACACCATAACCCGTAGCCCTAACTAAAACCCAACATCACCACCCCCCTCCAGTACCACCCTTACTGAACCCCAAACCTAACCAAAATCGTGACTCTAAAACTAACCTCTAGCCTTTCCTAAGCCCTATCCTAACTTTAAACCAGGCGCTACGTGCCCACCACACCCTGCGTATGTTTAACAATTACCCTGGGAGCACTTTTCTTTGGTTACATTTCACCTGTGTTTTTGCCTACATTTGGCTTGGCAACTTTTTCACTGAATACCGTCATCTCTTGCTAATCTGTTCCAGTTAAATACAACATCATTCCTCAATCCTGTGCCGCACTGCAACTCTTACTTCTTTGTTCCCTTTAAGCCACTCACTCTCCCCACTGTGGCCGGCCATTTCCTCCCAGCTAGTAGTTTGTTTAACCCCACTATGAGGTGTGTTGAATCTGAGGTCATCACTCCGTTCCCTGGGGGAGTCTCCTCTTGTGGCTACAGGATGGCAGCCGCTACCTGATCCTGACCCCGAGGATGGCTATATGAGGGAGGACCACATTAAGGGAGGCGACTCCAACGGGTTGTTATGACATTGTAGAAAGCCTCATACCCCATTGCCTTTTAGGGATGTTTCCTCCATTGCTCATGCCTTGATGGCATATTGTAATACTCTCCCTCAACCACTTACTAGATCTGCTTCAAGTATTCCCCAACATCACATAAGGAACAGCATGGTAACGATTTGGAGTGATTTGCCCGCGGCTGAAAGTACCGCAGGTGAAACGTTTGCATGAGAAAGGTGCGAACTACCAAAAGTTTGCACCTTTCTCATGTGAGCACATACAAACTCACACCCATAACACCCCCCACCCGCAACCCCAACATAAACAAACCCCACTTGCCTTAATCTTCACGCTGGGTTCCTGCAGCACCAGTTCCCTTTCACTTCCGTGATCGGGAACCGGCGCTCCAAGGTACTTTTCTTTTGTAACAGAAGGCTGCGGGGGTGTCTCCCGCAACCCCCGCTCACTATACCATGAAGTATAGTGAGTAGGGCGATGCAGGGGATAACCCTGCAGCCCCAGTTTAATTTTTTTACAATGCTACCACCAAAGTTGCGAACTTTTGATGTTCGAACCTTTGGTGTTAGCATTTTTATAACTTTTGGTCATTGCGACCATTTATTTTTGGTAAAATTGGCCTAGATCCATGGTAACAACTGAGATGAAAAAGAGGGACGGAGCAATGAAGACTACTAAGACTGGGAAACTTAAATCGATCGTAGAGGAGTGAGAGCAGGGAGAGCTGCAGAGGCTGAGTTGTGCCACAACCTATACCGACAATGGGCAGGACGCTGAGAGGAGGCACGCCATGGGAGGCAGTGTGGAGGCAGATACAGGCAGCAGAAAAAGCCAGAATGCAGAAAGCTCAGTGCCTGAATCCAAGAAAGCAGGAACTTGGCATAGTAAAAAGAGAAGCACCAAAGTCACAACAGCTAACCGGACATACGCTGAGCCAACAGATTGGAAGAAACAGAAGCGGAGAAACATGAGACGCACTTGAAGCACCCAGTGAGCCCTGGGAAAACGGACGGGTTAGCGGATGCGATAAAGTGTGTGCCGTTTCAGTAAAGTAATGTGAGAAACGCAATGTGAAGCCTGTGAAGAAATGTATATATTTGTGTACCATGCTATGGACTGGTCGCAGAACCTATACAACAGGAGAGGAAGCAAAGTTAATGTGAATGGTCTGGGGAAAAATAGCAGAGACCAATGGGTGAAAGAAGCAAATATTGAAACAAACTTACAAAGAAAGCTTGATAAGCCAACATTGTGCATATATCGGTTCTTGGTAAAAAAGGGGGAAAAAAACTGCATAGACGTCCTGGCGAGTATACCAGGCAAAGCCAAGTGTGTGTGAAAAGATACAGTAAGAGAAGAACTGCAAAGAAGATCCATGCCCTTGAGGGTTTGAATTGTTGTAAATGTAGAAAGAAGCCTGGCAGCGGAGTACACAAGGGGACCTGCGAGCCTGGGACCTGCACCTAAATTGTAACACTGAAAAGAGAATGCCAAGGAGGAGGCATTCCCTTGAGATTTTGAATTGATTTGAATGTGAAAGAAACCTGTGGAAGGGAGCCATTTCCAGAGAACTGAATAGCCCGGGGGAGGGGGGGGGGGGCGGGGTTTGTTTGGTTCCTTTTGGGCTGAAAAGAAAATTGGCTATTCTTTGTTTGAAGTTTTCGTATTGCTGAAGGGAGACATTCCCTAGAACTGTAAACATTGTCCACTTGGAATATTTTGGTTGGATTCATATCTTTGTTTGGGGTTTTAACATTTGTGCACTAGGAAAACTAGAGGCAATACCCTTTGCAGATTAGAGCTCATTTTTGGGTGTGAGGGACAGGGTAGGATTTTGGACACTGGACATATTTTGCTTTGGGAATCTTGACAAGACAGATCCCTTAGTTTCTGGTTCAGATGGGTTAAAACCTCCTAGATTAGGGCTAGAGAGGTATTTTTCGACCCCCTTTTTGATTTCATCAAGGGTTGTGACCACACTCATAAGCCCTGTGTGTGTCAGTGTCTCATTCCTGGCTCCTCGCAGAGTTTACTCATTAGATGTGCACAGGTGCATTTTTCTTTCTATGCGCCACTTCGTTCTTACACCATGAAGTGTTACCAATTCTGTTCATTGTGTAACCATTCAAAGTTAATAACACTCTTTAAGTTGATATTCTATTTATAACCAAAAATACACCGCTGCTTCACAACACTCAGAGATTAGGTGGTTTACAACAATTGAGTCTGGGGGAATGTATGGGTGGCAGTGCGAGTTCATGTTTAATTTGCAGGGTGATGGACACTCTTAAGACCGATTGTTTGTAGGAACTTTAATATTGGAAATTCCAACAACTTATGTAGATTCTTCATTCTAGATCATTTCGAGCGTTAGTACAAACTGGAAGGCCACCATTTGTAATGTGCGTAGGTTTTGCTTCTTAGGCACTGACCTGAACTCAATTAACCTGTTAAAGAAGCTACCCAACCTAAACCCCAACCCGCACCCCCATTTGCCCACCACCTTCCAATTCACAATGCCTATGGCCTTATCACTTCATGCCACGAAACTTGACAAGCGGCTTCAAATCCTGTGTTCGGAATTTAAATGCTTCTAGACCAACACCTCCCCTTTCAAGACCATTTCTTCTGTCTGAAAATGAAAATATTTTTCCTCCAGTTGTAAAGCTTCCAATGTTGTCGAAACATTTAACGCATGGCAGATCTGTTTGAATATATAAAGGGAGACACAACAATTCCTGACCTTTGGATTCTAGATCTGTGTTATTTTTCCGAAAATAAATAAAATGTGTTTCTTATATCTTATACTCATGCCAGAGTTCAGCTAAGCGAAGGACCGCCACTAGGCATCGAACCCGTGCTGCTCAGTGTAGACTTGTTTCCAAGACTAGTGTTAACCACTGGGCTATCATCTCCGAAGAGAAGGCTCGGATTAGTTAACCTCTTACAGAAAATGAACAGGATTCTGTTGCTCGCTAGTTGGAGCCACGCTACAGCAAATATGTAATGTACATTACGATTCCGTTGACTTCACACTGTGCATGATGTACAAGCCATACATTCGTTTTGTAAAATTGATTAGCCAGAATTGCTACATAAAATATTTTTGATTAGCAATCCAATTAATTGATTAGCAATTTTCGTGTCACTATTTTGACTAGGAGAGGTAGTTAAT
Source organism: Ambystoma mexicanum (assembly GCF_040938575.1). NCBI lineage: Eukaryota > Metazoa > Chordata > Amphibia > Caudata > Ambystomatidae > Ambystoma > Ambystoma mexicanum. Next base: position 20,726,753 of record NC_090936.1, on the reverse strand, counting down.
TGCAACAAGGCATCAATAAAGACTGGCGTGTGCCATTTTTGCTTTTCTTTTAAGTTAGTTAAAACAGTTTGCCAGTGTTGGCATAAAAGTACACCACCCTAAGCAAATGGTTGGTTTAAACAATTGTATAAAGGAATGTAGCGGTAAAACGTGTCGTTAAGTGTGCTTGGTGTATTGTGCTAGAGACAATGGAACAATTCACCCAGCGCACTAAGAGTTGGCACTGGCTTGGGAAATCGGGTGGGTGCATAAGGGCTCTAACCCTGCACGGGCATTTGCAGAAATCTGTGCAAGGAAAGGCTGCTTGGGCTTTGTGTGGATTCCAGTGCTGTATTATCAGGGTGGAGGTGCACTGGCAGAGCTGAATGCAGGCTTGGAAAAGCTGTGGCAATACAGAGCACAAAGTTATAAGCAGCGACCATACTAGAAATAACAGTCAGGGTGGTGAGGATTGAGGTGTATTGGCAGAGCTGAATGCTGATTTCACTGCTGGAGTAGCAGCTGGTTCTGCTGATCAGAAGTCAGGTGAAGTTATTGGCCACCGTGCTGGACAAGCAATGTTTGCTGTACGTTGGGATTAAAATGCAATGGAGTCTGTATGTGCTAGCCAAAGTAGCAGAATAGGAGAGACCGCTACACAGCTGTACGTAAATCCCTGGGCAAGAACAGCGGTACTTTCTGAAAGTCAGGATTGATGTGCATCGGCAGAGTGGTGTGCTGACCCCATTGGGCGCTGCTTGTCAGGATAGAGGTGCACTGGCAGAGCTGTGTGCTGGGTCGAGTGTATGAATAGCAGTGCGTGCGTCAGATTAGGATTGAGTCTAATATGGGCTATATACTGGCTGGAGTAACAGGGATCGCTGCAGATCAGAGGTACATTGGCAGAGCTGCGTGTGGGCCCCTGAGCTCGCTTAAAGGCCATCTTGATGTAATGGGCGGAACAAGTATATATTCCGCAAATATCCATACAAATCGAAAAACAAATGTCTATGTTCATGGGGTCAGCTGAAACATTCCAGGAGCAATAGGTCCCTGCGTCCAGTCCTGCTGGGTGCAGCCAACAGAGTGGCGACCGGGGATCTGCAGCAAACAAGCTGCGGCAAATGGCTTGTGGCAAAACGTCCTGATCGGAACAGTTATGTGCGCTGTTGTGTCCAATTAAACCTGGCAGCTACTATTGTCAACCTGTGAAAGCCAAACTAGTCTCACATTTCTACCAACAAACAGAGCTCAAATACCAGCTTCAATGCTTAAATAACGTTTACTCTCACTGCTCGTTTTAATCTGCAAAAAATTGGAAGTGTTCTGTTGAACTATTTATTCATAGAAAGCCTTCACAGTTTTGAAATCTAGTTAACATATCAAGCACTTATATGCATATGAATACGAAGCCATTGGCTGTGTGGTTCAATCATGACAAGTTCACTTAAATTCCCATGTACTCTTTTGTATCCGACTGGCGTCACTTCGGTGCTCCACTAGAAAAGTATTTAGGGGGGGTGTAACCCTTAAAATGTTGTGAGAGGGGCTAACTTTAGAGCCTGCCGCAGGAGGGGCGAACGTACTTGTGTGGGTGCACCCAACGTCTTTGCATATTCTAATGAGACTTAGTGCAGCTGAAGTGTTACAAGCTGTCTGAAACACACACTTAAGAACTGCTGTGAGACTCAAATGTCTCCTGTCCCCTCAACCTTTCCAATCACTCCCCTGCCCTGACATGCAGGTACTAACCCCACATCACGATGTCAGTAGCTTAAAAATGCATGCATGTGAGTGCAGGGGCCAACAATGAAATGCTTTACATCGGTTACAAAAGTTGATGCAATGTTTCAGCCCAGTCCGGGAGCCTCTGCATGCTGTGCGCGGTGCCCTCCGGCACAAATGGCACTGAACTGGCACCATCCAATGCCCTGGAAAGTCATGCCGCACTTCGTGCCACATTATTAAATGAAACGCGAATCACTGGTATTGTATCGCAAATTGCGATGCAATACCGCTTATTTGATGCCCTGATGCAACAGTGTACCATTTTTAGTTTTGGCCAGTACGTGGGGCTGAAACTGCTGCTTATAAACCAAAACTATTGTCATGTAAGGGAATGCAGGAGCGAGTCGAGATGCGAGGAGAAACACAGTTTGTGGAGGTTTGGTTATTTAATCACCCATTGACCACCTAAGGTCATGCTAGTCCCTATTGACCACCCCACTGGTTACCTGCCTCTCCTCACCCAAAACAAATAAACATTCTCCCCCCCCTCCCCCGGGTCTCAGAGTCCAGTTCTGTGCTTTCTGAGCAGCCTTCTGAAAGGTAGTGGTTTTATTGCAGCTAAAAACCAACGACCGGTATAATAAAAGCACCTTAAGCAAGTGCGCTTTCAGCCACTTGATTTCAAAGCAGTATGTTTTGGCATTTTTCCTTGCACAGAATTCCTGTTAAAATAAGCAATGGCAAAACTAAAAGTTGTGGCTTTTGTGTAAGCATTAGAATAGGCTTTTCGCAGGCACTGCCATAACAGTACTACCTACCCATAAGATGGCATCCTGCTGCAAATGCATGCGAGTTCTGAGCAAATGTCAGTGCCAGGCAAATGCCCGTCTAATACTTCTAAAAAAACAAGGACTTAACTGTATTACCAAATCGTCTGTACTGAGGGGCTTCAAGAATGAGGTGGGGTTATTAGCCTCAAGGCGTGGCAGAGCCGGAGCTTTGCCATTCCGTCTAGCAAAGTCACAGGGGAAGCCATTTTGAATCGGTTGGACGAATCCCAGGAGCCATTTTGGTCCTATGTAATATTATTCTTACTGTTTAAATTGCGGTCTAGGTGACCTCAGCAAGCTACATTTCAAGTAATGGGAATTAAATGGTTAAACCTTTTTCAAGGAGAGCGTCTTCCTTTAGTGCATAACCCATGCGGCAGCCATTTGCAGAGGACTGCATTGAACCCAAACACAAGTGACTGTACAGTGTGGTGGTCCAACAAAAGTAAGCGGCGGAGTGTAAGAGACGAGCTTACCTTACATTCCGCTCTGACCCTCCTTTGCAGACTCTTACCTAGCCCCGCCCCAGACAAATAAAATTGCTGGGTATTTTTGTTCTCGACTCACACCCCCAGTGCCACCTCAAAAATGCAGTCTTTCCATTACCAACATTTTGTGATCTTTGAATGTCATGAAAGCCTTTATTTTCTAGTTAACTCCCATTGAGGGTGGACGATTAACAACTTGTTAGTTCTGCAAACACCTCTAAGAATAGTAACCAACACATTCATTTGTGAAGTACAAGGTCCCGATTGTGTGATGGTTCACGACCGCAGCATCGGTGCAGCCTTGTAAATGGCACAGTGCTACGCAATTGTCGCCCCATGAATGACAGTGGCGAGTTCCATTGTGCCAGAATTTGTGTTTGTCTTTTAATGGGTGCCACCCCCATACAGACCCACCCAGCCACTACGCACCCCACCCTTCCACCTTTTTCAAATATTTTTCAGCGATCCCTCCTGCTTTTAAGTGTAAGCCACAATGCTGAACACTGAGGGACATTATGTCGGGCATCACCTTTAAACAATGGGTTTAAAATCGCATGAACAAATCCTCTCCATTTCAGCTAACAAGCCAAAGCGCCACACAGCAGCCATCCCTGGAAGTTCACCTTCAGTTCAGAGCCAATGAGAAATGCACTCTGGACCCCATCGCTCCAACCACAGAGTGTTTAGAGCAAACCACACTCGCTGATAATCCCTCACGAGGGTGAAACGCGCATGTGGTTGTCTGCATCCTTGAAATGGGTCTACCTCGGTTTGATATAGGCATACTTTTGAGCTAATTTCCATACCCACAATGCAATGCTCTGTGTCTCTGAACTGGAATCGCCTATCCGTGCGGGGATACTGGGTGGCTCTTTGGTGTGGCTTAGCTGAAATGGCCGATAAAACACTTACATTTTAGAAAGAATTGTTATCACGTTTTACACCCATCACTTTATTCGTTTTTTAGACTCCACAAACAAAGTGCATTTTACTCTGAAAAAATATATGGAAAACTCAACAAGTTAGTACAAGCATGTACGAGATTTATTAAGCGTAACTTTGGTTCCAAGAATTCTACCCTCATTGTTATAACACTTTCAGTTAAAAACATTTACACAAGAGAAAGTACAAAAAATATTAAATTATGAAAACACAATTAAGGCTCCCTTTGTATAAACATTGTCAAACATGTCAATGTAAGACCATCTGTAACATTACGGCAGTCCACTCCGCTTTACTTAAATCTTATCAAAATTCAAGCCGTGCCCCAAAAAAACAAAAAACATACACACAGCATATTGAGACAAAACCAATGAAAAGCATTTAGCTGCAGTCCAAATTTGCAATTACATTAAGATTACAGTATACCTGCTATTTAAAAATTAAATTTCGGCTCCCAAACTACACTTAGCGGTCTAACACATGTTGAAAGAACAAGTGTAACATACCACTCGTCTCCAGGTCTCCTAGGTGTTTACTTGTACTCAGTGAAGAGTTAAGTCAAGTTCTAAAAGAATTTTGTTTTTGTAGGGATATTAAAGTAAGCATATACATGATAAAATCTGTATAGTAGGTTTGTTCATTTTATTACTGGGGTTGACTCATAGGATCAAGTACAATGACCCACACCAAAAAAACTGCCCATTTAAAATCCCATATCCATTATTACACGGCAAGTGCTTCCAGTTTGAGACACATCCTTACGTTTAACGTTGGGACACCTCCTACTCGATATACAAAAATTTGAATGCAACATTTCCTGAAAAGTTAAATCTGTCATTTTCTAAATTCAAATTCACTTAAATTCCAACTTTGATATTTTACTCAAACTAGTATTCACTCGAAACTCGATATATATTTTTTTTCTGGCTTTAGTCACTTACATTGAATGTTAAAAAAAGAAAAAGGAAGGCATCAGTTAGGGAAGAAAGAAACCAAGAGGTCTTACTACTTTTCTGAAGCTGGTTGATCAAGTTCGAACAACTACTCCATCCAACATTATCTGAACAATTGGCAATGTTTTCGGCATTGAGTTGCATAATCAAAAGGTACTATTTGAAAGACCCCCAACTTGATTTGCTGGTCAAGCAAAGGGTAACAAAATACTGGATTGACACAGCAACACAGTTCTGAACCACCTTCAGGACCCGCCACATGTCGAGCGTGGAAAGCCAAGTGCAACCTCCACGAGTTACGGAACACCTCCATGTATCGAGCAACTTTATTTCAATGTCGGATTTTGTCGTTATGCAAACTGAATGCAAGATATTAAACATTTTTTGAATCAAGAAAGTTCTCCAGAGCTGTTGAACTATGTGTACAGATACAGTCGCTTCCTATGAAATGTACACTTCTTCGACGGGGCAAGATTACAGACATGAGTGTATAGGTCCTAAAAGTAGACCTATAACAGTGCAGAAAAGGCCACTCTGGCTTTACCACGAAACAAAAATACTTATGATTTCACAGCAGAGGAATGGACACCAAAGGTGGCTCAACACTTGGGAGTTCCAATATGGATTTCCAAACCCAAGATTACCAATTTATTTTCATTATACATTTCTGTCTTCAAAATAAAGGGTTAACAACCGTGAATCCGGTTTTATTTGGGAAGGCCTACCCTGAAGTGGTCACCCAACTATCGTCTTTAAGCAAGGCTGGACTGTGGCACCTCAAAAAAATAGCTTCAACTACTGCATGAACAATATTTTGTACCCAAGTCACTGATCGATCGATGGTCCGCCAGCGCTAAAATATGAATGAGCCAAGTAAGCTTGGTGCCTTGTTAGCGGTGTCATGGGGCCAGCGACAGAGAGCAAATTTGCTTCTCAAGGTACTAGGTCTTCCTTCGATGCAATTGACTGCCAAATCAAAGACACAGCACAAACTTCTGTCAAGTGTTATGTGCCATCTGCACACCACGACATCCAAAGAGCAACCTTGCAAGGCTGTCACAGGTTATGAGATGCAGTGGTTTTCCACTAATGGCCAAATGGGAAAAGCCTGTGTTGCGGATTCAAAGCGCTATGGAAGCATCCAACGAAACCAATACTAGGTTAGTGGGAATCCCATATATTGCATTAAGGTAATTGGGAAGGAAAAAGAATATTCAAGCAGAATTAAAACGTTCCATCAGTTTTACATTCCCAATTTTTTTTTAAATTGCAAAGGTTGAACTGATTACAGTTCTGTCATTGTAAATCAGTGTTGTGATCAAAGGAACTGTCGATTTTATTTTCCGACACCCAAATACTACAAATGGACCTTTGCCACCAAAGCACACCAAAAAGTTAACCAAACTCAGTGAAGGCTCTAAAAGGGGAAGGAAACCCAATTAAAATGTCAGCGTGTGCTACGCCACTACACTACTTTTTGATCAAATGAAAAGATATTGGAATTTGATTTCAAAGCTAGTTCAGGCTCCTTGCAATCTGCATGCAACAAGAGAATACGTCTGAAACCGCGGGGCAGCATATTCCTATACGCGAAGTACCAATATCTGAAAAGGGTTGTGGAAGATTAGTCTGCCACCGCCCAACCATTCCAGACTTTTCATTGGCTAAAGGGCCTTCGCCATCATTTGCATGTCAATGCAATTGTCATTAATCCAACGAATGATTAAATGCACAGAAGGGATCACAGACGGAACGCGCCAAGACAGGCACCAACACAACTTTGCCAACGTTAACGCCAAGAAAACCTTCGATTAAGAACACTTAATCCCTCGTTAAAATAAAACTCTACAAATCATCTTTCCATAGTCAAAACACGAACGGAAAAAAATGCACAGTGATGCTCCTTAAAAAAAAAATTGACAAAATCACCCGGTGTTTGCACTTGATTGGGTGGGGAAGAGAGGCACATATCTGACCAGCAAACATTACTTCCAGTCCGGTCTTCCAGCATCCATTCGGGGTATTCCAATACTCAGCACCTCCGACCGACAAGAAGATGCTTATCCAACAAAGTCCATCCTCATCGCGTCTTATTTGGCGGGTCTGTTCTTGTGTACTCCTTTCGGTCAACAAAGTTACCAGAACAATGAGGACCGTTCGCTGATGATCTCTTCTGGTTATTTAGTCACCAAACACGTACTTGGACCCACTCTACATAAATGGTTATGGAGTCCTGCAGAAACAACATTTCTGCTTTCAATTCTGGAATCCTTACAGTCCTTGCGGGCGATTAAACTAGGAGTCACAGACTTCAGCTACTTCTTGGTTTGTTCTTCTCAAATTCCCTTTGATCTTGACAAATTCCGGGGCATTTTCCCGCTCTTCTTCCGTTCTGTGCTTTTCAAACTCAAGCTGGAATAACAGAAAATGAAGGTTATTCAAGGCTTACACAGTCACTACATTGGTCAATAAAAATAATGGCGTTTGTTACCTTTCATTAATTTGTTATTGAACTATTAAAAATACATCTTGGGCAGACATGCAAACAAAAGGATTTGAAAATGGCAAAATTCACTTGAACAGGTAGACAAAAATAATAACAGTACATGCATTTCAATATAACCGAATAAAGCAAAACAGTGCGCAGAAATTACCATATAGCAAGCCTATTACGGAAATGGCAGACAAGTGCGCGGAGGCCAAAGAGATTGGGAAAAGTCAAAAAAGCAAATGGAGGGGCGGTGGAGGCATTGCTGCGCGGGAGGAATGTTACCACAAAAGTTCTAAACAGTAAACACAAGCAAAACAAATAGTCACAGGGCCAACATATATGCATCAGAGTGCCTGCCTACATAGCACAATTTCAACACATCAACCCACCCACATTCCACCTCCCCACCCTCCTCCCCCATCTTCCATGGGTTTAATATATGAACCCATGGAAGCGTCTTTTGCAATCCACGCCCTTTTAGCATTTTAATATCGCAGAGGATATTTTTCCATTGGCCCTTCGAAAAGTCCCAATTCCCACTCTCCCCGTTCCTTTCGGTCTTAAAGGTGCAACTCCGCTCTTGTTCTCTGCTTCCCATAGTAGACCCATTCAACCTCAAGCTTGAGAGAGATTCCACCAACCGTTTGGATTTCATAGGTTTAGGTGTTGCCCGTAGTAGACCCGTCCAACTCAAGATTCAGGAAGATGGAGATTCGATCACCTGCTTGGGTTTCCGAGGTGTTGCCAGTAGTAGACTCAATGCTATGAGACGCATCACCCAAGTGAATTTCATAGGTGTTGGGGTTTGGTCCAGACTAATTTGAGGAGGCTTTGGCTTATAGCTCTATGTAGCTGGTTTAACGCTCCTCTTCCTTTCCCTGAAGTGCCTCAATGACCTCAAGCAATTTAAGGGAGCCTCCCAAATTAAAATTGTATGCACACAAATCAGAAAGTTTTGGTTGGTCGTTGACTAGTGTCTAGATTTCCATCTATTTACCAGCTTGCTAAATCAGCCTCCAAACAGTCCGACTGGTTAATACCTATACTAGTTGCTAGTAGCAATGAGTACTTACCACTTGACCACTAATCCAACAAACAAACATACATTCTCCGACTTTCCATTTAACACCTTACCCGACATGATTCCCTTTCTTTCGTTACTTTTGAGAGCCATCACCCATACTTCCAGAACACTCCAGGTGTTACTGTTAAGTCTCACATGACACTAATACACCAAATCCAGGCTTTGTAGTGTCACATTCTCTGCGAGTCTTTATTGCAATAAAGGTCAAAGAAATGTCAATAAGCTTCAGAGAAAGTAAATCTACTGCGACGTAGGTACAAAATAATAATCCCGCGATTACCCACAAGCCAAAGAGTTTCTTAAGCGCTTCATCAGGGGGTTTCTCTTACAATGAGTACATGCGTGAAGTAGGTGGCATGCAAATGGTCAGTGCCAAGTAGGCATGGGGCGGCACTTTTTTTTACTCTCTGCGGCAACTTGTGAAGTAGGTATGTCCTGACACAGCTTTTTCAAATTGGGAACCAGCCCCAGAGAAGCAACAGGGTGTAAAGAGGAAGTGGTTGCTTAAAAAAAAAAGTGTGGGGCGGTCTGACTGAAGGTTTTTTTTTTGGACAGACTAGTTCTTGGAAGGAGTTAACTGCCATAATTAAATTAAAAACATGTTTTTTTGGCAAGCAGATATGATGTGGAGCAAGAACTTGGTGCCCATGCCTGGAATATCCGGGAAGTTCATGCTACTCACAGGTGCAGCTTTGCTCCCTTGTGATCTGGTCCTCACTAAACTGTATTCTAGGAGCAAACTTGAACCTCAAATAAAACACTGAGACTAGAAGGGTGTTCTTACTTACAGGAAACAGTAATGTTTAGTTGTATATCACAAATAGTTACCAATGGACTAGCAGGTGAATGTGGTCGAGTGGGTGATACGAGTCTTCGGCAATGCACAGCCTGAAGTGTGGGAGATCTGTAGTTGGAGGGTGTGTGTGTGCACATTTCTGACTATATGGCGTCTGTGGTGGACATGTGAACTGTGTGCATGCATGTTGACCTGGCTGTGCATGAACTGTGGATACCGTTTGGATCAATGTTTTAAGTGGAGAGTGGTGTGGGGGGCAGGGGGCATAGTTTGGGGAAAGTGGGTCACTTGGCTGACCCGTTTTGTATGTCTGGAAAGGATGCTCCAGGTCAATGGTGGAAATGGAAACAAATTGGTGGGGATCCCACAAGGGCCAGTGTGGGGGGCGGAGTTTGGGGGTCGGTGTCCGAGGAGGCAGGGTTGAAGGGGGGGGGGGGGAGGGGGGCAGAGCTGGCAGTTGATCTCTGATCAAAGGAAAGGTCCAAAACAATAATTTAAAATGGCACTATTTCTTTCATGCTGCTTCTTTTCAAAACTATTATCAATTCCACTTTAAAACACTTCCATGTCACTGGCGAGGACTCTTCACTGTGCGGATAGTGATTAGTGTTGCTGAGTAAATATTCTTTAAAATGCACAAATTGCATTCCATTTTATTAAAAAAAACTTCCCCTTGGGTACTATTCAAACACACTGATTTCTGTTCGCCATAAGCAACGTTTTCCTTTACTTGAGCCGCTCTTGCAGCTCCCCTCTGAAAGCAGTTGGGTGGCTGCATCGTGCATGTTTCATACGGATATTTATGTATGGAAATGTTTGCCGGATACCTGTATATTTATTTACGCAATGTTTGTCGGATACAGGTATCCAACAAACATTGCATAAATAAATAATCCGGCTCCATGTATCCGACAAATGGGTCGTGGCTGAGGACTGTAACTTGCTCTTGTGACCTCTTGCATGGGGTCACCAGAGGAAGTTACAGTTTGCTCGCGGGTGCTTTTTTTTTCTCTCCCCAGGGCAGAGCAGGCGTTTGGGGTAGCTGACTCTGGCCGTATCCCGAGATCCGGCACCAGATGTGTAGCCGGATCTCAGATCCGGTGAGAGCCGGCCCAATGACCAGCGCTGCTGGCCATGTTTGGGTGCATGCCCACTGTGCGCGGATTTTCAACTCTGCATGCGAGAAGGTCCATATGCGGTGATGGGGTGCAAGTCCTAGAGACTTCCTTGTGGATATTGGTTAATTACCACTCTGCGCCACTATCACTTTATGTGGGAAGGATGGCAGTGTTCTGCAAACCAACCACTGATATGGACTTTCCCCTGGTGGCAAAATACCACAGGATTTTCATCAGCACCATAAACAAAGCATTGATAAAGTGTACTAGAGGTACACAAACACCAAAGACAAAAACATGACTTTTCTGGGGAATGGGGGCGAGTGCTTGCAGAAATAAAAGCAAACGCTTCAGCCATGACCACATGAGCTGTAACACAAGATAGAAAGTACATTGAGGCAGCTGGTTAGAGTGAAGTCCATTTTAAGAACAACACCGAGCCGATTGGACCTTTCGGATAGCAGTGACCCCATTTAAAGACAGGTTGCCATTCCACGGTGGGGATTTCTGGTGTCCGTGCAAATACAACAATGATTACATCTGCGGTAAACTTGAGGGGCAGACGGTTTGGTTAAGGGGCATTTGACAATGTACCACCAGCGGTATCTATGGTTCTATGTTGGTGAAACAACCTCCCCCAACACGCCTTCGCGATGGCCTGTTTCTTGTTAGGCGGGGGGACACTTGCAGCTCCCCCACCTCCCCCCCCCCAGCAGAAGACGCTCCCTGATCCTTCACCGCTCTGTGACTGTGGCGTTCAGGGAAGTCTTCGATGAAACTAATCACCATTTACCACTTAGACTATGTGACAGGGACAGAGTCATGGCCCTGTCAAGGAGGCAATGGGGACCCCTCCAGGAAGTGGGGTGAGGGAGCTGGGGGCACCCAGTAGCTAAGACTGTGCTTTGTGTATGACTGATGGTACCACTGTCACTTCCACAATGCCTGTCGGCCTCCCTTCTGGCCAGAGTTATTTTTGTCTCTCTCAGGACAGCAACTCCCAGAATGCATCTCTCTGCAAACAAGACGACAAGAACCAGGGGAATGGAATCAAACAGACTTGGAATCGACCGGTTTTTCCCTACCCAACAGAGTAAAGACACCAAACATCCGACCTATTGACCCCATGGGAACAGTGGCGCAAGAGAAAACGAGCTGAGAGCGAGAAGGGACCAACACTGGATGCCGTCCCAGACTGAACTGGAAGCAACATTCACCAGCAAATGAAGAAAGGCACAAAGAAAATGAGCAGCCAGAGCACGCGACTGCCATCTTGCAAAAGCAGACTTCCAAGGCGGCAGGTAAAGTCCTTCCTTCCGGGGATAGCTTAGCCAGAGATTGGCTGAGGGGAGCATGTGACTAGGGGGACCAATGGGAGCTGGGAGGAGTGTTCTAAGGGGCCATGAAAGCCCATCCAGCACAGAGACGATGTAAAGGTGTTTGAGTGAGATCAGGTGGAGTGAGGGTGGATCAAGAGTCCAGGCAGAGGACCGACTGCGGAGCAGAGCATTGAGGCGACTGTAGGAGTGTTTCGCGAGAGTGCAGGGAAGGTACTGTGAGAGAGTTGCAACAGTTGTGTGTAGTGAAAGGGGGAGTGTAAAAGCCGAGTGATAGAAAGGTGAGAGGGGGGAGATAAGCTTGGGGGGGGGGGGATTTAGTGATGTGTGAGTAAGGGATGGAGGGTGTGTGTCAGGAGAATGAAAGGTGGAGGGCAGTGAGAAGGGCAAGGTAGGAGAGTGAGAGATGCAGAAAGTGTAAAATAAAGAGACAGGCGTAGACTGGGGCTAGTGAGGTGACTGGGAAGAACTGATGTCGGCAGGGCAGGGGTGGCAGAAGATAGGGGGGCACATAGGGAGCAAAGGCGAAAGGGAGAGAAGTGAGGAAAGAGGAACAGGTAAAGAGGAAGACTGAAGATAATGGACAGAGTACTGGGAGCGAGCCAGCGAGCGAGACCGACAGAGAGAGAGAGACAGACCAAAAGAGAGATAGAGAGAGACAGACAGACCAAGAGAGAGAGAGAGACAGACAGACCAAGAGAGAGAGAGAGACAGACAGACCAAGAGAGAGAGACAGACAGACCAAGAGAGAGAGACAGACAGACCAAGAGAAAGAGACAGACCAAGAGAGAGAGAGAGAGAGAGAGAGAGAGAGACAGACCAAGAGAGAGAGAGAGAGAGAGACCGAGACAGACCAAGAGAGAGAGAGAGAGAGAGAGAGAGAGAGACCGAGAGAGACCGAGAGAGACCGAGAGAGACCAAGAGAGAGACCGAGAGAGACCGACAGAGAGAGACCGACCAAGAGAGAGACCGACCAAGAGAGAGACCGACCAAGAGAGAGACCGACCAAGAGAGAGACCGACCAAGAGAGAGACCGACCAAGAGAGAGACCGACCAAGAGAGAGACCGACCAAGAGAGAGACCGACCAAGAGAGAGCCCGACCAAGAGAGAGAGAGTGCCCGACCAAGAGAGAGAGAGAGCCCGACCAAGAGAGAGAGAGCCCGACCAAGAGAGAGAGAGACCGACCAAGAGAAAGAGAGACCGACCAAGAGAAAGAGAGACCGACCAAGAGAAAGAGAGACCGACCAAGAGAAAGAGAGACAGACCAAGAGAAAGAGAGACAGACCAAGAGAAAGAGAGACAGACCAAGAGAAAGAGAGACAGACCAAGAGAAAGAGAGACAGACCAAGAGAAAGAGAGACAGACCAAGAAAGAGACAGACCAAGAAAGAGACAGACCAAGAAAGAGACAGACCAAGAAAGAGACAGACCAAGAGAGAGACAGACCAAGAGAGAGACAGACCAAGAGAGAGAGACAGACCAAGAGAAAGAGACAGACCAAGAGAAAGAGACAGACCAAGAGAAAGAGAGACAGACCAAGAGAGAGAGAGAGACCAAGAGAGAGACCAAGAGAGAGAGAGAGACCAAGAGAGAGAGAGAGAGACCAAGAGAGACCAAGAGAGACAGACCAAGAGAGAGAGAGACCGAGGGGGAGAGAGAGAGAGAGAGAGACCGAGCAAGAGAGAGACCGAGAGAGAGAGAGAGAGACCAAGAGAGAGAGACCGAGAGAGAGAGAGACCAAGAGAGAGAGAGAGAGACCAAGAGAGAGAGAGACCGAGAGAGAGAGACCGAGAGAGAGACCGAGAGAGAGAGACACCGAGAGAGAGAGAGAGAGAGGCAGACAGAGACCCTAGTGACAAACCAGAAGTATCCCTTAGACAGCCTCAGCGGGAGATGGAAAAGGGCACAGCCTTAAGGTTTCCCCGTCCAGATTAGAAATAATGAGACTGTAGGGATTCCCTGCGTTAGAGTGTGTTGCAGGGATTCTGGAATTTAGGGCACGCCTGGGCAGTGGTGGAGGGTGGCCACAGAGAGGTAGAGAGCGCCATAGGGACCCCCCCACTTAGTATCAAGCATCCCAGTCTTCCCACACCAGTTTGTTAAAAATTGAATAAAACTCGTAGGCCACCTGTCACCACAGTCTCATTAGCAGCACTTCCAGAATAAGTGCCTCAGAAAGCAACATATTAAGAGAGAAATGAGCCCGGGAGTTTCCCTCTGTTTAACAGCGCGCTGTGACAGGCACTGGCCCACACGATCCTCTGTTGCCGGGGTAACCAGCAGGCAAAAGGCGAGCATTCACCCTTCAGTCCAGCAGCCGTACAGATGTGTGTAAATACGGAACCGAAGCTGCAGGCTACTAGCCAGAAGTAAGTTACTTGCCACCTGCTTTCTCCACAAAATTGCTTGGTCGCCAGGATTAAATGATCACTCTGCACGGTCTAGTGGTGAGGGCAAATTGTGAGATCATGGAGAGATTGTAAATCTAGCTTGGACTCAATATTCAGTGGCAATTTGTCGAACAGCACATATTAGGGGTATCCGCTCTTTGGTCCCCAGGATGTTTTGCACTACAATTCCCATCAGATCTAGCCTTTATGCTCCAAGGAGAGGGATCATGGGAGTCGTAGTACAGAAACAAAGCCGCAGTTCATTTATCTTTTATAATGCGCTTAACACCGGAGACCAGTCTCTAAGCGTCAAACCTGCTCTGCGTTGACTTGCTTCCAAGACAAACTATTTGCCCCCGAGCAATCCACCCTGGCTGGCTGTTGAATACCCTTGGACTATACCGTTAGTACAGAAATCACTTTTTTTTAAGCCTCCTAAATATCGCGGGAGGTGCTAGACACAACTACAAAACAAAGTCCCCGCCTCCTGGCCTCTGACCACCAGTTTATCCCACATGCCTCACCTGCTCGAGCTTCTGCTGTCGCTTCTGCAGCTCGATCTCGAAGTCCGACTTCTTTTTCAGGGCCTCCTCTTCCTTGTGCTGCTTCACAACCTGGTCCCGCTTCCGCTTCTCCATCACCTTCTGTAATTCGGGCTTGTTCTGTGGAGCAATCCCCCTGAAAGGGAGTCAATCAGATGTCAGGGAACAGGTAAACATTACCAGTCACAAACCACACACACAGCTTAAGAGCCACAGTTGCAGAGCAATCGAAATCTGGCGTATCAGGAAATTATGCAAGGCCGCTGGGCTACAACTAAAGGTCTATGAATGAATGTGATATTTGAACATAACTAGCACATCATTACCAGTTCACATTATGCCTAGTTATTAACATCGTTGCCAGTTTCCGGCACCACTTGACACATCATTCCCAGGTGCTATTATGGCACGTTATCACTTCATTCCCAGTTTCCAGGACTACTTGGCATATTATGATTAACCCTTGCACTTTGGTCTGTATCTGCAACGCTGTAGTCCCCTTCCTACACTTATGAGACACCCGCTGTCTGCGCCTTATTCTTGTACTTACCACCTGCCAGCCGCACTACTTGTTTTGATCACGTGTTCAGCACTTTCCATTCCTCCCCTGCCCTTTGGCACTTTCTCCCTTCCCTCTCCCCTGCACTTGCGCATTCTCAATGTCACTGGGCCTAGTAAGATCATTGTTTTTTTCTCCCCTGTTCCCCTCCCTTGCCTCGTCGCGCTCTGAAACACTTGTGTATAGGTGCAATATAAATAAAATATATCATTTCCAGCCCACATTTTGCCCAGTTATCATATCACAACATTCACATTTAGAGAAGGCAGAGTTCTCGGAACACTTGAACTCATCAGGACATACCTTGTCTTGACATAGGTCAAGTCATGGCATGATGTCTCATGGCTCGACATGGAATTCCCAGTAAGCTTGGCACTCCCAATATGTTCTGGTTGACATTTCCAGTAAGCACCCAGCTTGACATTCCAAATAAGCACTCAGTTTGCAACAAGGCTGGCAAATGCACTGAAAACTCTCCCAAATTAGGCAGAAACGTCATGGAGAGCAAGTTATCGGAGAAACCCGGCTTGCGCATCACAAACAAACTAGACAAAATATATCCCTACGAGCTATGGGAGCAGACTTAGCCTCTCGACTCGTCGCACTGAGACGAGGAGTAAAAAAGTAAAAAAGCTTGGGGCAAATTGTGTACTTAAGATCAGAAAGTGGGAGATGCTTTGCTGTGGTGGCCTAAAAATAAGCCTGGAAGGGGAGCAAGCATGAAGAAAACGTGTCTGTGCAACTAAGCCAAGCGAGGTAATCGAATGATTCTGCAGGCAGCGGGAAAATGGAGGAAAGCTGGGCCGAACCGCATAGCTGCCCAGCCGGCAGCACAGGGCAGCAAGGACTGCTGGAACCAGGACCAGGTCAGATGCCAGGACTTCAAGGCCCAGATTTAGCTGCCAGGTCCACCATGCAAAGTACTGATGGATGGAAAGCAGTGTGTGCACGGGGAATATGACTGGTTTGCAAGATTGGCTACAAGGGCAGTGCAGACTGGGGTAGGCCGCCATGATCCCAGGAACGCCCAAGTTCTCAGGTCGCCGAGAGATGGGAGATTCCTAAAGGCAGAAGTCCATCAGAAAGCGCAAAAAAGGTGCAAATTGCTTGAAACAAGACACCTGTGATTTGCTTTATTAGCACCAGAGAGGGGCGTATCATGGGACTTCCAAGCCAATCAAGACGCTAAGAAGGTGTGCTATATCTCACCTCCCCCCAACTGCCAGAAAGTCCACCTTCAGCCCATCATCGCTCCCCCCGAGGTGCCATGTGCATGCCCACTGTCATGTCCTTCCCTGCAAAGGAAATTTCCGTCATCAAAAGGGAGAAAGGACTACGTTATTTTCCTTCTCCCTGGTCCATGGCAGCAATCTTGTTTTTATTGAAAAACGGCGACCATGACACTACCTCTACTCTAAAAAAAAATAAAACTACGAGCCCCCACAGCATCCTGTAATGCCAATAGCAACAACACCGGGTTACCTCAGGCCCCAGGCCGTTACTAGACGCCGTAATGCCGCCCCATCTCTGGGTTTATTGCATAAGTAACTAAAAAAGCAGTAAAGACACAACAGCAAATTTAGACATTCCACCAAATAGGTCATAGGTGGCCAAATTAGGAAGGCCCAGGCGATATCCATGGTGCGCTAGGAAGCACTTTTAGAAGGGTGAATAAGTTCTAGCATTCGGTGGGGCTTGGGATAAAAAAAATAAAACAAAGTTTGGAAGCCAGTCATAAGTAGGACTGAAATAGAATTCCTCGCTACTGGTCAGTAGCGACAGAACGGTCGCAAAAACTATTACTGTTAGAAGGGAACGACACTAGGACCAGGCTGGCTTCTGTCCTAGGTTACTGCTGGTAGAAACAACGGAGTGGGGGCTTTGTGCGGCTGAGGAGCAGGTGAACAGGATGGTTTCGTTTTAGGACTTTCGCTCAATTGTTCCAAAGTTCACCCGTAGAATTTGGATACAAGCTGACCCCATCAAGGGAGGAGAAATGGATGGTTGGGTCAAATCCCATTTTTAAGCACTTTGGTGCACTTGTACAAGAGCAGCTAATTGGTGGCTCCAAATATCTGAGAAGCAAATAACAGGGCAACTCAGTGGTTCTCTTGTTATCGTTTTTACTGAGCGTGGACCAGGCTTCCAGAAGCATCGGAGCACTTTACAGAGTTATACACCAATACAGAGGCATAACAGAACATGATGGATCGCTGTTCTAGTCTAAGAACCCCTCTATCAAAAATAAATCTCTCAAAAGTTCCGGATCTCTGGAACAGACATGTTGCCCAGACGGGTCCTTCACAAAGATCATCCGTGCGAGTCTTCCCCACCCGTCCCAGGTCTCCTCCATAACTCAAGACCGCACTACTGAGCCCATCAGTGCTTCCATTACTTCCCAGCTATCTCTGCCCTTTCTAAATCCCATGTACACACAGTCTACCATCTTCTATGTTCAATTTGTTATTGTTAGGAGGACACAAAGCAATTTTATTTCAGCTTCCTTCTCATTCTTTAGTTTGCAAAAACAAACGACTTGAAATGAAATTGCGCGCAGTTCCTTGCATGTCATCTAAAGAGGTTCATACGTTTGGGGCTTACATTTTTTGGTTCATCAGCAACTCTCGGTGGAGGTCTTGATGATTTCGTGAAATTTTTACAGGATTAACCATTTTCTTCGGTCTGATCAACTCTGGATTGTCCGCGTCGATGTAGTCGGGCTCAGCCATGATACGCCCGTCAAAATATGGATCACCACGTTCTCCGGCCTCTGCAATTCGGAACAAAACAGGTCAGGCAAAACGCATGGCAAAGTAGAGGCCTTACAATCATGACCTAGAAATATTTACTACAAGCAGGTATCATTACTTCTTTTCTACAGTTTACCGAAGTACTGTCTTTTAAAAAGTATAAACACCTCTGGTTACAGCGGGAGGCATCCTTACGAAGGTTTGTGATCATCCAAAAGTAAATTTGATATAATTCTGGTTTGAAAACCTTGGCTCTACTCTCATAAAAACAGCTGTCATTAATGGATTATTTATTCACATGCAGAATGGTACGAAGCCAAAAACATCGCTACCATGGCATGGCTAAGTGTAAGATGTCACCCTCTCATACAAACCATCAAATGGTGAAAAATATACTTTTTTTTAGATCGTCCCGAGCACCTGCAGACCAGGCAGAGCATAGAGCAAGGTTGTCCAACTCCAGGCCTCGTGGGCCGGCATCCCGATGGGTTTTCAGGATATCCCTAATTAATATTCATGAGAATCAATGTGCATACATTTAGAATCATTGTATGCAGATTTGTCTCATGCATATTCATGAGGGATATCCTGAAAATCCAAAATGTTTCCAACCCTAGAGGCCTGGAATTGGACAATCCTGGCATAAAGGAGATGGGTATACATTTCAGTAAACAATGTAAGCCAAGCATTGGCAACACGCGCAGAGTCGCCCATAGTGGAACGACGCAAATGCGGGAAATACTGGAGATCCAACATCAGAGTTCGTAATGAGAAGCACTCGTCCCATGTCTCCCCCGAGACGGCTCCACGGATTTGAAGGGAAATCATTTAATGCCCAATGTGTTCAGCCGCTCTGATACCGCACACTCCTCATCTCTCACCCACCCGCCAAACACACACTTGCAACTCTAAAGAAGCATGTTGGTCGGATGCAGGGCCAATAAGGAACCCTATTAAAAGGTGGAAAAGGTTCAAAAGTGTATCAAATAATTAAAATACGTATGTGGATAATTTAACTATTTACAGCTTTGTAACAAGGACAGTACAAAGGGTGAATATAATAAATCGGTCATACGGCTCCATGTCATTATATCGCCAGGTTTTGTGTGGATTTGTTGCTGCCGAGAAAATTTTATTTTCATTTGTGGGGCCCCCCCCACCTCATATCCCCCTTCTTGGTTATGTTCTACTCATTTCCCACACTCTACTCTTTATATCCCTTTAAACCTGCCCATATTTTTTCAATGAATTTTCTCAGCTCCAAAACAAAAACAAAAAAAAATACATTCGGCAGTACAACAACTTCACGAAAAAAAAAAAATACTGAGGAATGAACGTTGTACCTGTCGTACATATTGCAACTGAGCTCATAGCACACAGTTCCTTGGGACCCAGTCAAGTTCATGACCTATCTGGAATCCTCGCTCTGTACCAGCCGCCCCTCAATTAACTATTCCAGCCCACTGCTGCATGCTCCCCCCTCTTCCACTCCGCCCTGTGTTTCCCCACTCTCCCAAGAGGCCAGTTGTTGTGCAATATGCCCGATACACCAACCCATTCCCGGATCGTCGGCACAATCATAGCTGAAGGGCACAACTAACAAGATGGCGCCGTGCTTGAAGAATAATCAACAAACATCATCTTACATCTGCTGAAATACTGACGCCGAAATTATCCATATCAATCACAGCCACCATTACTATGCACTTGATCTACCGCCCTCCCGGCTGCACCACAACCTTCGAAATTGACATATCCCAATTATTGTCCAACGACACGAAATATAAGTCCCAAGTTATAATCCTAGGCGATTTTAACTTAGGACTTGATGATCCAAAAGATGGGAAAGCAACCGCCCTTAAGGATGCCTTGTCTGAGCTTGGGTTTACACATTGTATCACTAGCCCAACGCATTCTAGATTGGTTAGCAGACCTTAAATGTACCATTAAGGTACTGCCCAACACACCATGTGCCTGGACTGACCATCATCTTATTACCTTTACCATTAACAAGACCATATTCCCTCACCATTCCCACTAAAGGCTGTGCTTCAATGACTAGAAGTAACCTTACCTTAGAAGACCCGTTACCTTTACCACGCCCAATAACTCATCCTAATACCATCTACTCAGATCCTACCGATTTAGTGAATCTATATAATGAAAATCCTTAAAGCTATAGATACAATAGCCCCTCTCAAACTACAGAAATCCAAACCACGAGCCCATATCAACAAATGATACACACCACATTTTAAAACTCAGGAAGGAGAAACATACAGCAAAAACTAACTGGAAAAATGCCCCTTCTCCACAAAATAAAGGTATTTTCATTTCAGCCTCATTTAATTATAAGACAGCCATTATCCAAGCTAAAAAAGATAAATTTCAATGACCGTATAGTCAAAGCTAACTCAAGCACTAAGGAATTGCTCAACATACTAAAAGAACTTGAGTCGCCTGCCCCCAAACCCGACCCTTGCATTAAGGACATCTAATGGTGTGCCAACATACAAAACGCACTCCAAGACAAAATTAATCTGCTACCTAATAAAATAAAAAAAAACTTCATTAATACTATCCCTCGGAATCCTCCACTCCCCTCTACCATTGCATCAGCACAATTCAACTTTAAACCATTATCTACCAAAGAAGTTGAGCTGATCATCCTCAAACTTAAACCATCCAATTGCAAAGGTGATGTCTGCCCAGTTACGTTAATCAAAGAAGCTGGCACTGAACTCGCGCCGTTTATTACCGCATTCATCAATGCCTCTTTTGCCTCAAGTACCGTACCCACCAGTCTAAAAGATGCATGGGTACTCCCACTCCTAAAATAAAAACCTACGCTGGGCCCTAACAACCCATCTAACTACCGTCCGATCACCGCTGTCCTTTTCTTTTGATAATACTGGATAGAGCATCTTATCTCCAAATTCAGCAATACTTGGAAACAAATAACTTACTAGGTCTAAGAAAGTCAGGTTTCAGCAGACCCAGGCATGGGACAGAGACAGCACGTATTGACCTAAAGAACCAGAATTAGGCTTTAAAAGACGAAGGCAAATCCGCCTTGCTTTTACTACTTGACCCATCTGCGGTATTTGACCTGGTGAACCATGATATACTATGCAAACACCTCTCATCTGCTGCACATTTTTCTGACCGAGCTAACGCTTGGATCAAATCATTCCTCAGTAATAGATCTGGGGGTCTTTGCTCCATCCACCTCAGCCCATCCCTCGCCACTCTCCTGTGGTGTCCCACAGGGATCATGTGAGTCACCGACTCTCTACAATGTTTTCACCAAGTCTTTATTTGATATACTTGACCATCTGGATGTCACGTATACGAATTATGCGGACGACACTCAGATACTTATACCTATCACTGGTGACTACACTGTAGACAGCAAAACATTAAATGATATCTATAGTGTTATACAAATATGGATGGCTAAACATGGTTATATCCAAATGACGATAAAACCGAACTACTCTTACTCGGCTAGATGTATCCTTTAAAACTTTCATTATCGATGGGAATACAATCAAGGTAGCAAACGATGTGAAAACATTAGGCATATACATTGATTCTTCACTATCGCTCACGGGATAAACTAATGCCCTAGCCTCGGCCACAGCATACACCTGTAAGCGTATTACAGCTTCTCGTCCCTACTTGTCCCCAACCAACTGTATATCAGTAGCAAGAGTCTTGGTGTCATCTAAGCTTGACTATTGTAATGCGCTTTCCCTAGGAACGTCCCAACAGAATACCAACAAAATGCAAGTCATGCAGAATAACGCGGTAGAACAGCATGCAACATCCCAAGACAACACTGTATCTCTACAGCCGGACAGAACTCAAAATGGCTAAACATCAAGCAAAGAATGTAACTTAAAACACTCTCATTAACACATAAGTGTTTACACAATCAGGCGCCCATATACCTTTGCAACACGATCTCACGGCATATATCATTAAGCCTTGGTAGAACAGCGCAAACACATTGTGTCACCAAACTGGGTTTTAACCTACAACTTGCGGTGGAGTTAGCTTCCCAGTTCTTGCTGCTGAAAAATGGAATGCGCTCCCTATAACCATTAGAGCTGAGCCTTTGTTTGCGATATTCCGGAACAAGGCTAAGGCATGGCTCAGGGACCAGGACCATAACTGAGTTTTATTATATCCACCCTTATAAAGGGCATTATTGTATATACGCCTCTGATTCTGTAGATATGTATATTCATTGTTCTTGTTTCGTCATTGTATATTACTGTAAATACTTCTGTTATCTTCTGTGCACATATCTTCTTTGCACAGATCTGTCTGTAAATTGTGAATTTGTAAGAGAAGCGCTATGTTGCCTCAGGGTCTTGAGGCACTATATAAATAAATGCAAATGTTGGATGGATGCTCGAAATTGCCCACCAGGCCCTTCAGACTAACCTTCTCAAACTACACGCTCCTAAGGTGCACGCACACATGCCGAAATCGAATAACCCTCCCAATACACAAATACTAGAAGGCCACTTACCCACAATCAAGTTGCATATCCCGGCAGTGGCCAATACAGCCTAGCACCACAGACACTCAAGCCATCACACCCAACGCAAATGCCTCTCAGCTCGCGACACAGGACAATTAGAAGCCAGCCTGCACGCAGTGCTCAGGGAACTTTTGGTCTGCAGACATCAACACAAAAGCAAAGGTATCTTCCAGTTTCCTGTTCCCCATCAAGGTACGCCCCAGCTCTTAGATCCGCAAGAGCACCTGGATGCCGTGCATGGTACACAATGCAATAACACACCAACAAATTAACACACACAGTATGATAGTTCCACCTATATAAGCACGGGATCTGCTATAAAAGCACTTGCATTAAATATCAACTTGTTCAACACCCTGATAGAACGCCCCTCCGTCCGCCCGGCTTTTGCCCAAGAAGTTTTACAAAACTCAAACCATGGACCTTTAAGCAAGAGTTGCAGAAACAGTCTGACCTGGAAAGACTTGCACGTTTTAAGTGTATTGCAGAAGTTATCTATGATCCTTCCTTGCGTTTCAATCATTGTGGTTTTTAATTGGAATCAAGTGTCTCCAGGGTGATGGCAGCAATGAAATGCTAAACGACTAAATTCACCTGCTTCGACTGAATACCCCTCCGCAACAATCCAGTAACTCTGGCGAATATGCAAAACACTCATGATTCCCAAGTCCTGCAAAAGGCACCGTGGAGACAAGGGCACAGGAAATTTCACCAACCTTTAACTCCTTATTATTGAGAAACACATCATACTGGCAGACCCGCCACTGGATCCATCATGAACGTCAACGTGCTGGTCCACATCACCAAACGCTATGGACCGAGCGGTACTCTGGGACCAAACACGTCGACGTCGAAGAAGGATTAAGGATTGATAATGCGTGAACGAGGAGTACTGCCACTTTCTGGCAATTTCACAGTATCGTGAGGCAAGCTTTGCATGGACTAAGCAACCATTAACAGCAGGCAGCCGCGATGAGCAGGCAGGCTTTTCATCACATGCACCTCTACTGCAGCGAACAAGGTCGCTGCAACATGCATACTAGTGATCGGCATGGCTGCCGTGCACACGCAGAAATTGCTATTGGTAACATCGTAAAGATGAAATGCAAATTGAAACAAGAGGGGGCATCAAAACCACAGTTCTTAGGAAAAGGGCCACCTCTAACACGTGCAGAGTTACAACCAGTAAACCTTGTGGCTAGCGCCCCTGTGCTTTCACCACACTGGCCCCTCTTGAAATCCAAGACTACTGCTGCATTGCCACCAGGTAATATTCAGTGCTCCCCCTTTACATAAGGTAGTCCAAACAAATAGCTCCAACACGTTGTAAAGATCCAATGTAATGCAGGGGTTAAATCTTTGCAAACCACAGCTCCCAAAACACAACAAATAGTCGATTGATCAATGGCGGGTAATTTCTCCTCAGTCAGTACAACCAATGGGACTTTATGCTCTTAGTAGGATACAGAAATAAGATACTGCGTCCTGAAGACGAACACATTAGGTGTGATAGTTGGCCGAAACATGGCCAAAATCATGAGCTTCTGGGCACAGAGCCACACGAATGGCATCATCGTGATAACCTGACCAAACAGTGCAACAGATCAAAATGTACTATGCAACAATTGTTACACTCCACAGACTACCGTACAATGCGGCTCTTCTGCACACACAAAAAGACAGACAAGTTTCTGAAAAACTAGAAGGGTCCCTCAAAGAAACCGTATGCTCCCCAGACTCCACATGTTTAAGGTTATAGCTGAGGATGATAGTAAAGTACACGAACCCGCAATAGAAATAACAGAAGATCCAAAGTTCAACAGCCTTTCGCGCCTAGGGTTATTTGCAGAAGGTGTTCTCGACCCCCTTTCAGCGGTGCTCACTGGTATGCGTTTTCCACCAAGCCATAAAATGCGCACAGAAATACTGGCCTGTACGTACCAGGTGTTTCTTCGGTACTCGAGTACCAGGACACGGCGGACATGGTCTTGAAGTTATTACTCCACAGTTTGGCAACGGCGCAACTAAGACCTCTTAACACCGCACCACCGTGGAACACCGCACCAGGAGTGCGGTGGCGTCAGGAGATTGCATTGCACAATGGTGCACGAGGTTAGGCGCGTTAATCATTAAACACCACTAACTCAATGCCTTACAAGGGCAAGGAAGGACTTCCTGGTGTCGCAGCTTAGGTAATACTTGCATGTTGGTACATGAAGCCTGAATACATATGGAGCCTATATCTTTTCAGTGCCTATTTAAGTTTTTATTAAAAAAAAAAAAATTGGTTTCCGTTGTAGAGAAGAATCAGAAATCAAATCAGATTTCCTGGCTCTGCCAACACTTACTCCAAACAGCCATGATATATATAGCTTTTCCACTGTCAAGAAAGGAAGCCTTGAGGTTCTCAAAGAGCTGAAAATGCCATCTCCCTGGTCCAGAAAAAAAAAAATATGTTTTGTATTTAGAGTTTTTTTGAACAATTCAACTTTGTATTTCCATTTTTTGTTGCATTTTGTGCTTTGTAATATTTTGGCAACATTCCGAGTTTTTGTGATTTGTTTTTGTCCCTTCTTGTAAGGCAAAACAAAAAGGTGATGGCTGGAAGATATTGAATTAATCATAACCACGGGCCTGCCTCTAAGCAACCATCTGGCCGATTTTCTGCTCAACCGTTGGACCGCTCCGCTTGCAATACTGGCCCACAAGATGTTTTGGGCTACAACTCCCATGAGCACCCATTGATTATGCTGGCTTGGGAAGATGGGAGATGCAGTCCAAAACATCTGGAGAGCCACAGGTTACGGAGCCCGGCCTTAAAATGAGGAGCACCTTTGATCCTCATCCAGTACGCGGTCTACTGAGCTTCCAGTCAAGTGTGATGTGCACTCCCTCCCCCTAGTCTCTGCCACTCGCTACCTTTCCCCTAGTACTTCAAGGTAGTTTCATTGCAGGCCTGCGCTGTGTAAACTGCCAGGTAAGCAAAATAAAAACTTTAATTACTTTGGGACAAACAATATCAAGCATATGGAGACGCCCAGACTGGTGCATCTCAACAGCCTTCCTATAATGTCACCCTCCAACCTTGCATGCACGTTTTTGAAGTGAATGGAAAAACAATTTTCTGAATTTATCAGGAAGACTCCACAGAATGCCCGAGATCATTGCTTTAGCAACAAACAAAAAAAACTGTATTACATCTTCTGTTCGTCCCAGCTGGACACCAAAGCCTGAAGAATCCAGCAACCAGACAGCAAAAAAATCAATTAAAAAAAGCACAAAAAATTACAAAATTTAAATTAAAAACAAAAACCACAGTACAAAAGTATCGATTTTGCATTAGAAGAGAGGACCGTGCATTCTAATATGGTGACATCACCATCTCAAAATACACCATCATTTGACAAAGAATACTAAAACAATGCTTATATACCAGTTACAAAACCTGTGCATGCTTAGAAAGGCGTGCAAGTTGTTGGGAAGAGAGCAAATCTATCCCACCCCCCCTAGGCACTTTAGGGTGAGGCGAGCCCCATTGGAAGAACTATAATAGACCAGGGGCGAGGGGAGCGTTCTAAAAGGTCCCCACACAATCATAGTACGCAATTTAGACGTTTAGACAGAGTGTGCATATAAGCAGAGGCGATTTTGCAGATATTAAGCAGCCTTTGTCTAAGCATAGGGCCTGCACGGCCATGTGGTATTTAGTGTGTTCGACACAGGCTGCGAGTCTGAAGGGGAAATCTGAATAGGCCCACGCTGCCGACGAGAGAGGCCCACGCTGCCGACGAGAGAGGCCCACGCTGCCGACATTCACAGAAACTCTTCTTGATTCTTAAATTGTTGCCAATATATGTGTTCTAGAAAGAATGTGCCCTGCAAAGCCATGACACAGCACTGGGCACCATGCTGTGCGTGTTATCACACAGGCGAAAGCAGGCCCCTGACCCCCCACCCGGCCAGCCACGAGTTTAGACCCCTGAATTCCAACAGAACTGTTGACCCCAGATCCCCCCCCCCCCACCCGACCATAAAACAATCAACCACAAAAGATCTAAGAGCATGGCCGTCCCACCTTTATTTCATAATGAGAGAGTCTGTAATGCGAGGTACAGGGAGGGGTACATTATAGTTCAAAAGCGAGGGTCGAGACCTTGGAAGCAGAGAGACGCGATCGGGATGAGTGAAGGATGCATGGTTTAGTGTATAAAATGAAAATAAAAAAAACACAAAAGTTACACATTTACATAAAAATGTACAATACCTCCTCCAATTGAAGTCAGAGTTCATTTAGTTGGTAATGAAGTACTGGTTGCAGATAAGTTATTTTATTTTAGTAGTTGCTGTGTGTAGAGCCACATTCTCGGATCTTTGTGGATGGTCCAGAAGTAGGCTCCTGTCCTTAATGCGGCTGGTAATGTGTTCCAGTGTTTGGCCGCTACCACTGGGAAGCTGCCTTCAGCTTTATAAAGCTTTGGACTGGGTTTCTTTTGACTTTGGAGTTTGACAAACTCCATAGGCATCATCTTGACATTGTGTCACACAGCACCTTCAGTGCAGTGGCACGGGGAAGTCTTAGATTTTCCAAAGGTTTAAATACCTTCTTTTGGATAAAGTACTGTTTCCAAAAGCAGTGTAGTGAAATTGTCTTTGCTTACATTTGTAACTTTCTAGACCCACACACTAGCTTACCATAGGATGCTGGAGGGCAGGGGAGTTGCTAGGTCTGGAAAAGACCCGGGGCTAAGCTGATGTCGGAACTGTTGGGACTGGGGGCTAGCTGGCCTTTTGGCTGTAGCTCCTGAGATTCTATCCGGGGCTACAACCAAAAGATCAGGGGCTATAGCCCCCTGAGCCCCCCCCTAGCAACGCCCCTGCTGGAGGGGTTACTTAGTATCCCCTTTGTCTAGTTTCCCCATGTAACATTTTTGTGTTACCCTTTCTACAATTAATGGCTGGTGGCTCTGATGTACTTTTTCCTACCATTGTGTGTTTTTACCATGGGCTGCTATTGCAGCTGCAGGTAAGTCACCATGGGTGCCCATTGAGTCAAAATGGCCCCAGTCTTTTTTCACCATTTCTTGTTGGAAAGGTCCTTCTTGAGATTTACTTTGTGCGCCAAACCAGGTTTGGTCCCTTTGTACATTTTGTCTTTGGCGGGATTCACGAGTGAAGACCGCCTCTGGCTCCAGTATGTCTGGCAGGGGCAGAAAGTGAGGGAGGTGCCCAAAACTCACTGTGCTTTATCCACTTGGTTACACGAATGCACCCAAAAGTGATTGGCCGGCTGGCTGTCTGGCAAGGACAACCACCCTGCTGTTTGATTGACAGCTAGGCTGGAAGAGCCAGAGAGAGGAACACCAGATTGCGTGCGTTGCAGTGGTGTCCGAGAACCACAGTGTCGCCATTTGCTGTCAAGAAGGAGCTGAAACACAGAAGTGCAGCCGAATCAAAGTTTGCCCATTGCTGACCCATTCCACAGCAGGAGTCCCCAGACGTCCTCCCTCTTGTCCCCATGACTGAGGCTCAGAAACAACAGGATCTCCAGAGCTGTATAGGAACAGAATCCAGCTGGAACCATTTCTTCTAACAAGAGGTACTGTAAAGACCAAGAGAACTTATCTTTTGTTGTGTACCCTTGCTTGCTCTCAGCTGAGACCTGTCCTGGTTACCTTGCAGAGTTGCTAAAGCTTTACCCCACACAAGCGTCCCAGCTTGTGGCCCTTCAAGTGTTCTATTTTCTAAAAATGTTTCTACAAACATTGTGCAAGACTTTTCTACCTACCTACAAAGATCATCTTCAGCTCCCCTGGACATGGTGCAATTAACATTGACGGTCCTGGCTCCCTAAGAGACTCCCCTTTACTTCTGACGCTGTGTTTTGGCCTTTCCCCCAGGAAAGGGTCAACTTACTCTGCTTCGGAAGGTTCTTAAAAGTACTTACCTGTTTTTGAATTATTTGTTAACCTTTGTTTTTTCCTCTATTCTATCTTTTGCACCAAACTCAGTATTGCTCTAAATGTACCTGTGGTAAAGAAATGTCCACAGTGTCCTAGTTATTTAAGTAACCTGAGGGTGTAGCAAGTGTCTTTGTACCATCCCCAATGGGTATCCTCTGATTTAGAGAAACAGTGTGTTTTGAAGTGTATTTTAATTGTTACATATATTGTTCCCTTCTGAAGAAGGCTTATACAACTGACTGTGAAATTAATGCATTGGTTCATCAAGAGACCTTGAGTATAAGTGTTTTTTTGAATAACTGCTACTGTGTAACTCCGTCACAACATTACTGCTCACATTGACCTCTCTTGAGATGAGCCTGGCCGCTCAGCCACACTACCAACCTGTCTAGTTCAGACTTATACCAAAGGTTGGGTCCCTATTGCCAGGAGGTCAAGGTTATTGTAGTGCACCCAAAGGGTACTGCATACAATCTTACCTAACAGCATTTGTACGTTGTAGTGAGAGTTTTGAATATGATTCACTCCTGGACAGGCAGCCAGTGGGTGTTCCATCTAATCATGGAGATGCGAGTATTTTTATGGATGTTTAGAGCTGCTCTTAAAGTGTTATTTTGAATCACCTGCAGATTTTTGATATTATGGTTCTTGGTACCAGCATAGCGGGCATTACAGTAGTCAAGTCTGGACAAGAGAAGGGCTCTGGCTCGAAGTGATGTAGCTGTCGGGAGATAGGAAAGGTCAGCAGGCGTTAATGAGCTTAGACATCTAGGCTGCTGCCAATGCTGTGGTGTGGACTTGTCTGGTCAAAGTAAGGGCTCAGGCCAGGTAAAAACCAAAAGGTTTTTACTTCCTTGATAGTGTTGCCATCTATATTGAAGGATTTTAAAAAGTTGCAAAGTTTATTAAGATGGTTTTGCGATCCTATGAGAAGTTCCTTTCTTATGATTTAGGCATAATCCATGTTGGGCCATCCAGGCCTGGAGAGTTCGATAGATTGTGTTAAGTGATGCAGAGTTAGTGTCGTAAGAGCCAGAGATAGGTATGAGGCTTTGTGTGTCATCTGTGTAATTGGTGTCAGTAAGGTATTGTCGCCCTTGGGATCGTTAAGGCCCAGGTTTAGATCTCCCAATAGTAAGGTTTCAGAGCTAGGCTTTGTGTTTGTGGAGAGGAGTTGTGCTACGTCATCCTTAAATGAGGATATCAGGCCAGGTCATCTGTAGATCAGGTGAATGTTCGAGGTAGCCGTGGGAGATAAGGCAATTTTGATGGATAGTAATTTGCCCGAGTGGAAAGTGTAGTTGGGAATTTCTCTGATGTTGAGTGTTCTTAGCAATAATTGGTACTCCAACGCCTTTGGCTGTAGGTCTATCAGTCCTGTAGATGGTATTGTTTTCTGGGACAGCAAGTGAGAGGGCTCGGCCTGCCGCTGCGTGGAGCCAGGATTTAGTAATGGCTATGAAGTCAAGTTTATTGGAGGTGATAAGGTCTGCGGTGTCCAAGGCATAAGTTAGGAGTGACCTTGCTTTTATGAGGGCACCCTGGAGCATCGCCGATTTCTAGTTAAAGTTGTGAGTTTGGGTGAGAGTTGAGTCAGTGTTTTGTTCTTGCATCGATGTTAGAGTCAGGTTTGCTATATTTCAGGGGTTCCTGGAGGGGGTTGATTGGCCAATGGTCGGGGTATTCCACACATTTGAACCGATAGTGTGGTTCTTAGGGGTCTAAGAAGCGTAGATTGGGGTTCTGGAGTTAAGATGTATATTCCTCCGGGTGGTTGAGGTGATGGTAGTTGCTAGGTCTGGGCCGCAGGGTCAATCGCAGATTAGTTCCTGCTGTCTCATTGATACGAACGGTTTGTAGGCTCAGGCGCTGTGGTGGACTGAGGTAGTGTGTATTGGCAGCTGGTAGGATGAGTGTGGGAAGGATGGTAAGGGAGTCATGGAGGTTGGGCGACATTGTTAGTGTGCCAGTGCGTATGTTGTAGGCAGGGATCTGTGGTAGGCTGAGGTGGGTCAAGCCTGAAGGGGAATCTATGCATGTACATGGGTTCATAGTTAGGCGACTGGTGTGTGCATGCGATCAGGAGAATGTATATCTATGGCACAGGTGGAAACAGGCAAGGCTGCAACTAAAGATAGTGCGGCAGTTTGTGCAATGTACGTGACAAAGGTTGGCTAGTACTAGATATAGAGATTAGGTACAAGCAGAATAAGGTGTAAATGAGTAACTGCATATGCATATTAGGCTCATTAGACATAATGAACTATATTTGAAATGGGGTCAATGCATACAGAGTGGTTAAAGCACTTTAAGCACTGTTAGATAATGCAATCAATACAATGTGGTTAATACGCTTTAGACAGTAAATGAGCAGTTTGTACAGTGCAAGGCAGTTACAGTAGATCAAGGGTTTGTACACCAAGTTCAATAGGCAAATTAGGTGGCACTGGATTAGACGGTCAGTACATTTTGGATAGTTATGTTTGCAGCCATTACAATGTAAGGCAATTTACAGCTGCACTATGGGTCAGAATACGCCTGGCGCAGGCCCCAGCTGTGCCAGAGGCCAGGTTAGCAGGTTGCTTTTGTACTCAATATCTGTTATGAAAGATCTCTGGGCTTGCAAGTATCTCAAGTATCGGCAGGAGCAAGTCTGTGGGGACCTCTAGATACTTAGGTCGCCGAGAATTGTGATATGAGGGTTCATTAAATAATGTGCAAATGAAAGCGCAATGTAGCATTTGGCACAGATCCAATGAAGTTACGCTGCACGAAATAGATGCACTTCAATATTGGGCTTGGAGTGGAATAGGCACCTGTGATGTAGGGCATTTGGCAGTGTAGCAGGTGACTCAAATGAGCACGGTATAGGGACCGTGAAAACCGGTTGCAACGGATCGAGACGAGGGGCATGGGTAGTCACAAGGTTGTGCATGTGGATAAATCTTAACAGGCTTGATGAGGGTTTGGATCAGATCAGTGTGCAGCCTTTAAGATAGCAAAAGTGTCTGGCCCCGGGTTTCCAGAAGCCACAGACAGGCACAGACAGGGGCCTTGGACAACGGGCCTTTGAGAATCGGGCAGGCTTCTGCCTGCTGGCATGGCTGATTGACCTTTACCAGCCTGAAAGAGGCAATCACATAGGAGATCGCGGAGAATGTGGTCAGCTGATTCGGGTGCATAGTGTGTTCGACAGTTAGAGGCACAAGAAGCGGTCAGCCATTTTGGACTATGCATTTGGACACGTTATCAGAATTCACAATAGATTTTCAAAAGCAGCCTTGAGGCTGAACCCAACGAGGCTGGTGCCTCAGTTTTGTGGTGGGGAACGGTCAATTTCAATATTTGTAAAGCACGCCTTGCCCTCTGGCATCTCAGCGCATATTTTATAGTTACGGCAGACAAATGGCAGCATTGAATAAATCATAAACGAAAGTATAGTGTCTATTTACAAAAGTATATACATGTCATATGCAGGGTGGCTAAGTTAGCAGTGCAGAGATGGAACAGGGGAAACGGTGCTAGCTGTCACATTGCAGATCTTATTTTTGGCACTTCGTGGGATTTCGCAATTTCAAACTGCATCTCTCCAGTAATGCCCCAGAGGCTTCACTTGTGTGCTAGGGTATGGGTTGGCTGCTCCTGCAGCATTCGCAAAGGCGAGAAGAGCTCCTGCTCTCCTGAAGAAGCTGTAACGTCAGCATCCTTAACATTGAGAGATGATAGAGTAGCACTGTTCGTAAATGTAGCCAATTGCTTCTTTGCCCTTGGTTCCCTGGAGAAAAGTGTATAGACCCCACCTGATGGAAGACAGACAGACTGGGCAGGAACCAATGACCTGGCATCCCCTATGGAGTAGGTCGCACCAACCAGCCACACGGGTTTCCACTGCACACAAATGATACAATCTATGATTCAGTGTCCCCTTTTTAGCTCCCGCTTGCACCCTTTTTGCCCAGCACGTTCCATGGCAGCAGAGTTCTTTGCCGACGCACCTACTTGTCTAGGAATAAACACTTTTACCCTTGCACGAGTTTCTTGGGCCTTTTTTCCGGTGTGTGTGCGTTTGTGTTTAGGGGGCGTGCCTTCAAAGTTAGTGTTTGCACAGCATTGCATTAAGCATAGATCTAGTAAAAAGTGTGGTGCCAAAAGTAATATATTAAAACCCTAACTTGTACGCACCCCTCTGAACCCTTGCAGCCATTGGTTACTGCTTCGTGCAGGCCTGCGGCACACAGCAGCCTCCACATGTTCTCTGCAGCTGGAGCGAGGCCTCCTCACACACAAGATCCCCTCTGCCCGTAGCACTCAATGGCAACTATGATTTAATGTTCCGGCAGGGCAGTTTTACACAAAGAGTTTGCATCATAATATAAAGTTCAAACGATTGGCAACATTTAATATCACTCCATGACAATTTATCACATGACATTTTTCTGAACCTTAAGACAGTCTTCAACGGGGGTCGTAGAACCAGTTACACAAAACAAATTGGGCACAAAGACGCTCATAAAGACGCTTAGCACGTGCACGGTCTGGGTTCTCCAGACCAAGTACTGTAGCTAGTCTTCACATTGGTGCTGCGCTTGGCCTGCAGGAGTGTCTTTATGTTCTCCCTCGTTCCCCCCCCCTTGTCACCAAGCACTCTCGAAGCGCATTGCACATAAGCGCTTTGTGGATGAACTCATATCACAAAGCTTACTCTCTACGCTACACCATCACACAATTAGAGTACAGCTATACCCCTTGATAAATTTGGCCTAGCTGCTCACATACGAACACTACCCCATGAACTCCTCATCACTCTAATAAAACG
Source organism: Ambystoma mexicanum (assembly GCF_040938575.1). Lineage (NCBI taxonomy): Eukaryota > Metazoa > Chordata > Amphibia > Caudata > Ambystomatidae > Ambystoma > Ambystoma mexicanum. Next base: position 20,693,438 of record NC_090936.1, on the reverse strand, counting down.
CAGCTATATCACAGGACAAACCGGCCTAGCTGCTCACATAACAAAACCCAGTCTGAGTGTTCACCCACCAGACCGCACACATTCAACTGATATCTTCACGACGACACCAAACGCTAAGATGCCGCTACCATCTGGCAATTATTTTAGATGCACACCTAACTGTTGCAGACACGCACCCTACTACACCAACTCTCTACTGACCTGGGCTGCGGTCCTCGAGGGCGTTCAACCTACCAGCGCTTTGAGGTCAAACCAATGATTTATAGAGCGCTATATAAATGACAAATAACATAACATATGCGTTGTGTGGTTTGGCGTCAACCGGTCTAGTTTTTTTTGTGTGATTTTTACTAAGGAGAGGGTACCTGGCAACCGAAAATAAATCTCCCATGGTGCATTGCAGCACAGCTTTTCAGAAATCAAAATCCACCATTTTTTAGGTGCTTTTTGCGAGAATCCCATGGGAACAGAACTAAAAAGCCTGCTCAAAATTGTATTTGGAGGAGAGAAGGGGATAGGTGGAGGGTTAAAGAAGTGCAGTTGTTGAGTTGGAGGGACACAGAGGGCCATTTCACGCTGACGGTTTGCCTGTTCCTGAAAATAAATGCTCTCCTGTAGAAATTTTACAATATCACGGGAATTGATAATTAGAATAAGTCACAGGAAAAAACATTAGAAAAAAGATACTGGGAGATAAGCCGGAGCCGATGGCCACGAGTGCCAGATTAGCAGACCTGGGAGGCATTTATTGTATGGATTTTTTGTAGTTTGCCACGAGAACCAAAACAGGTTGGATGCCGCAAGAATGATTCTTGCAGGAACGCCTGCCGCGCAGGATTCCCTCAACATTTTCTGGGGGTTAACAAAAAAATTGGGTACAGTCTTACAGTGAAATTGCCACAAATTCTCACAAGAAAATATATTGGGGTGGAGGGTCCTCATTTTCAATATGTATGCTTAAGCACTAAATATTGCACACACTCATTCTGGTTCCCAATTATCCCAAAGTGGCCTGTGCACATGGACCTGTAATGGGTAAAAAGTTCTGTAACAGGGAAAATCCCAAAACACTTGGAATCTGACAGTTTGAAGCTACGTCACGTTAACTCGGACTCCATTACGCAGCCCAAGAACACACTAATGACATCACGTATGACATCACTTATTGCACCGATCACTAGGAACGGGAGAGACCGATATATCCAAATACTTGAGATTATAGCTTACTTTCATAGTCCCAACTTTCATTGGAAGTTGTCCAGGGAGACACCTCAGATCTGCTGGGGTAAACATCAGCCTTAGCACCTGGTCAAAAAGATTTAGCGAGTAATTACTCCACCGCTGTGAAAGAAATGTTGGCATGTGCCTGGGCCGTCGACTACTTCAGATCTTATGTTTGGGGCACGAGATTCAGGTTGGTCACCGACCACAAACCACTCATTCACATGTTGAGCCCGGGCGGCACCAAGACTGCCACCCCGAGGCTGGCCAGGATAGCCGCAAAGCTTCAAGAATATACATACGAGATAGTCCACATTGCAGGTTGGAAAAACGCACAAGCGGACTGCATGTCCAGGCTCCTGAACCAAAGCGCCCCTGGTACCACATTCTTGGAATAAGAGTGCGTCGTAGCCTCCATCAGTGACTTGAGGAACGGCGAGTACATGGACACGAGTGAGCGCCACTGGCAGTAGAAATTTGAGCAAGACGATGCCCTACGGAGCGTAGGTGCCTGGGTTCGCGAAGGGTGGCCCGACTAGAGAGCGATCCCCGAAGGCCTTCGTCCTTACTGGCAGGTGAATGAGGAAATCACCACCATGAACGGTCTTGTTCTCAGAGGCGATCAAGTCATCCCGCCCAGCGGAATCCGCAAAGTAATACTGTGCAGAGCACACTCAGGCCATTTGAGATGCAACATGACCAGACGCAGGATATGCGACGCCTACTGGTGGCCAGGCATGGACCAGGACATACGACAAATGGTCAAAAGGTGCCATGAGTGCACCAACAGTGACAAGAGCCTAGCCGTGAGGCAAGCTCCCATGCTGCCCACCGAAGTCCCCAAAGGGGTGTGGCACAAACTAGGTTTGGATTTCATTGGGCCTTTGGACAACATGCCCCCAGAAGACAAATGCGGAATAGTGATGGTCGACTATTTCTCCAAATGGGTCGAAGTTGACTTCACTTCAGACATCACCACAAGCACAGTCATCCAAGCACTCACTGCCGTATTCCAGCGGGAAGGCCTACCAGAAGAACTTGTCACAGACAACGGAGTCCAGCTGGTCTCTCGAGAAATGGAGAAATTCCTCAAACTCAACAACATTCGACAGCGGAGAGCAAGTCTTTACCACCCACAGGCCAATGGCCTGGTTGAGCGGGCAAACCGCTTCATCAAAGGGGCGCTGCAACTGGCGCATGCCTCTGGCCTAGACCCGTACAAGACAGTCAAGGAAGCTGTAGCAGCCCACCGCATCACCCCCAATGCCGTCACAGGTGTTTCGCCATTCCATCTGCTAAGGGGGAGAAGGGCAGCATCCACACTGGTACCACCGTGGCTCCACCAAGTCAGGTCTGACGAAGAAGTGGACATGGAAGACAGTTTTCTGCATGCAGCGTAACAAAGAAGCCAAGAAGACTCAAGGGGACTTGCGTCGAACCGCTCGCCACACAGTAGTTAACAAAGGTGACCTAGTAAAGATACGCCTTCCCCACAAAGACACTTCGACTGGCTCCAGATACAGCAGTCCCATAGAAGTCCTGGAGAAAGGGTCAACATTTGCACCAGCGACGGAAGGAAATGGAATCTAGAAAGGGTGGCCATGTACCGCAGGAAAGGATCCATTGAACAGCCACACTGGGAAGCCGGAGAAGATCAAGACCACCAGGAGACATCTGAAAACTCTCACCTCTCAGAAAGAGAACTCGGAGTCACACTACGGCAACGAGTTCTCAAGCCCCAACTCTTCAACCCCCACTCAGGGAGTCACAGCAAAGATCAAGACAACGAGAACTCTAATCACCTGCACCTCTTCAAGAGCGTTCCCGCAGTCCTGCCCCATGTCCAGATCGGAGTAGACCCCAGAGAGAGAGAAGGAAACCCAGCAAGTTTGCAGACTGTCATGGAATGACCATCCATTCTTTTTCCCAGTAAAGGAGGCGTATGGGGACATCACATGATCGCGGGAGCGTGGTCTCGCGAGATCTGGGCATAACGAGATCTCGCGAGCCCGCGCTCCGCGATACAAGGTTCCCGCCAGTGTTGGCGAAGCGCCAGACCAAGCAGGTCGACCAAGAGCGCTGCTCCTGATAAGGAGCCATTGAAACTGAGGCCCTGGAGAGCCTAATGACTCCAGCTTCCAGGGCATAAGTCCAAAGCCATAGGAGGCCACATGGGGGCCCTGGAAGCTTGCAGCGTGCCATCCTTGTGCACGCCTTGCCCCCAGTGATGTAACTGGGAGGGCCCTGAACTGAACTGTGAGCAGTTCCCCTGTTGCACTCAACCAAGTTTATGCCCACCTGTCTGCCTTGCAATAAAGACAGTTAGAACCCACTGCAGCATCCTGTCGTCCTTTAATGCCACAACAAATATATCGGCTTTAAGGATTGCCTGCCTCCTGTGAGTCAAACAATTATAGTTTACCAAAACCGATCGGTTTCAGAGTTAAAATAAAAACTTTCAGACACCCAAGAATACCCGCGTTTCGAATATGAATTACTTTTTTTTACTACCGAAAAATAATGTTTGGTTTTATTCCCAGCTTGAAAAAACAAGAAAAATCGTCCACTTGGAGCCCCGACAGGCAGCTACATTTAACGAGCAATGACGTCACCCGTGCGGGTTACAAACGGTCATTGGTTCAGACACTTCCGGCAAGCTGTGCACAAGCGTCTGAAAAGCTGCCCTCCCTGAAAGGCCGACTGTACAGCTTCCCGACCCAGCCGAGCTGCACCACGACCGCCTGTGGGGTGTGCCCCAGAAACAGTCTGGGTTACCCTACATGGAGGGGGTGTGGGGGGTACACGTGTGCACACATGCGCCTGGGCGCGTGAACAGCAGACGGCTGGCCTCGAGCGAGTGCGATGTCTGCCGCCACAAAGCCCAAAATCGATTGGCTGCACATTCTTGGCGCTCTTAAATGTTGTCGAACCGCATTTTCTGCTTCCGCCTCTGAACGCATATGCGTGCTCCTTGTGACTCCAGGGGTCTAGTCTGCTGTAGGGAACTGGCCCCATGGCTCTGCACTGGAGGCTGTAGTCCACGTGCTTGTTCTTGCCTTCTGGTACTTGGAGTTTAAGCTTTTCTATTGTCGTTGCGGGACTTCAAGTCCCAGAATGCAAAGGTGCAAAAGGAGCTGCACGGGCTTTAACCGCCTAACATGGATCTAGTTTAATGCAGGGGCTGTATCCCAGCTACACCGAAGGATTTTTCAAAAAACAACAAACATGAAAAGCTGCAAAATGACAGTGGGGGTGTCCTCTCTGGCCTCTTCCTACATATACCAGAGTGCATATAACAGAGTGCAATATCACTGGCTAGTGATATTGGACTCTTGGCAAGTAAGAGCTGGTGTGCTATGTGTGTGTGTATAGAATTGAGGTGGTCAGGGACCGGGCAAGCTAGTAGCTTGCAACTTGCATTTTTGCACCAGGTATCGCACATCATCTTTGTGTCAACTGCACTAGTCTCCTTCTCCAGAAAGGTGCGCATTGAAAGCACTGGGCATTAAGTAGCGCTCTCTGCATCCTGGCACTGTGTATAAAAAGATCCACCGAACACACCACAACAGACCAAGACAGGGCCAACCACCCCTGGACCCCTCCACGGGCAAGCATTTGCCCCTGTGCGTGCATTTTTAACATTACATGTACTAACATTCTTTGGAACTCACATCATCATAACGTGTAGATAATTCAAGTTGCAAGCTTCTAGTCATCCTTAAAAAGTCACTCGCCCCCTGCATTGTCTGCATACACCGTAGTACACCATTTCTCACTCACCAAGAGCCAAGATGCAGTTTCCATGACCCATTTTTTAATTTATATGCATGTTTCCATAAACCATTTAGTACTCTATATTCAGGTTCCATAACCCATTTGGTAGTCCACAAGCATGTTTCTATTACCCGTTTGTTAGTCCATATGCCATTTCCAGAACCCATTTAGTAGTCTACATGCATGCTTTCAGAACCCCATTTGGTAGTCTATATACAGTTTCTATATGTCATTTAGTAGTCTATATGCATGTTTTCATTACCCTTTTAGTAGTCTATATGCATGTTTTCATTACCCGTTTAGTAGTCTATATGCATGTTTTCATTACCCTTTTAGTAGTCTATATGCATGTTTTCATTACCCGTTTAGTAGTCTATATGCATGTTTTCATTACCCTTTTAGTAGTCTATATGCATGTTTTCATTACCCTTTTAGTAGTCTATATGCATGTTTTCATTACCCGTTTAGTAGTCTATATGCATGTTTTCATTACCCTTTTAGTAGTCTATATGCATGTTTTCATTACCCGTTTAGTAGTCTATATGCATGTTTTCATTACCCTTTTAGTAGTCTATATGCATGTTTTCATTACCCTTTTAGTAGTCTATATGCATGTTTTCATAGCCCATTTGGTAGTTTATAAGCAGTTTCCCTAACACATTTGGTAGCTCATATGCATGCTTTCAGAAACCAGTTTGGTAGTTTATATGCAGTTTCCATAACCAATTTAGAAATCTATATGCAGTTTTCATAACCCATTTGGTAGTTCGAATACAGTATCCATAACCCATTTGGTAGTTCGTATACAGTATCCATGACCCATTTGGTAGTTCGTATACAGTATCTATGACCCATTTGGTAGGCTATAAGCTCTTTCCATGACCCATTTAGTAGTTCACACATATGCCGCAATACACATTGAAAGCAGGCGGGTAGATGTCAAAGGTTTGTCTGGAAGCCTTTGCAATTTCCTCTGTGTGCAAATATTAGGGGCCAGAGCACAACTGCAACACTTCTTTCCTAATGAACGCGCACACACACACACACACCCCAAGCTACTCAACACTTACTCAACAGGTTACTTACTCAACCTCCCAACGTGCCCGGGACGCACACCTTCCTCTTTACAACGACCACAGTTTCACAATATCAAATCCCCAAAAAAGGTTTTCACAATGAAAGACGCCTTTTTCTTTAGACAAGAGTTAGAAACTGAAGAGGTGAAACTCGTTGGGCAACAATCTGGATTAACCACACATTAATGCCCCGATATCATGATGCTGTCCGCTATGACATGGGTCTGGACACAGAAAGGCTGCGGGGGGAGTTGACTAAACCTTCCAGACAGCAAGAACTACAAATACTGTTTGTGGGGCTAAGGGGCTGCTCTCACACGAGTCACATGATCTATTTAGGTTTTTGGTCAGCAGCACCACAGTACGCAAAAACTATTGTTATGGGTTTTGTGAGATGGCAATGTGCATAGATTCAGTTTTACTTAAGAAATGTCACAACAATGACTCATTTTGTAGGTTTCTGACATGATGCTGTGATGAAAGGTGAACATTCTTGGTTGCCTCCGGCGGAAATCCAAAAGGAGTCCTAGATGTCCATGGCTCGCCAGAACAGTGCGTTTTGTTTCACTGCCACTTTTTCCGCCTGTTCAATATGGATTGTTATAACTCATGAAAGAATGATTAATGCACCCTGTGATTTTTTTCTCTGAGAAGTGCCTCCTGAATGTTATGTGGGCAGGGTCTACTAATGTTAAAGGTAACATTGAGAAGTGTAATGCTGGGCTGTTTTTCAAAGTGTTTTATTAGTAGTCCTTTTACAGTATTAATTTAACAAAAAGCAGGCAAGCAATAAAAAGCTAAGTTTTAAAGTGCATTTTACATATAGCCCCCATGTGATGCCATCTGAGGCTGCGCGTGACATATGGCACCCAAAATACAGAGGCTTTCCAAATGTCTTGAAATGAATTAGCCTCTAAACGCCCCCATGATCATGCCAATTGAAAAACGACATTCCAAGTCTGTGTGATGTAAAACAATTTTTTTTTTTTAACAAAAACCACCATTGACAAATTTGCAAATGTAAAGGCAACGCATTTTTTATTGAAGCTCAGACAATTTGTCAGTACCATTATTTGTCATACATTGGCAAGACAGTCCCTGGTACTCCCCATCATGTGGCGAGCATTGCCACGAGATGCCCAGTCACTATCACCACTGGCTGTTACTGCTACTGAAAGTTGGGTACTGGCACTATTGTAACCAGGATGACACAGGAGTGACCCTGTGCAGTACAGTGCACGTGTGCTGCTCTAGATTAACCGTCACATATTGTAGAGGGCTGGCACCCAATTCCTCATTAATGTAAAGCGCTATGTATAGCGCTTTGGAGAAAAGCGCTATATAAAGCACAATAAAAATACAAATACAAAAGAATACACCACCACCAGACAATATCTGCTCAAGGGCTAAAACTAAATATTGACAAAGTTAGAAACGGAGTCTGGGGCTTCCACGTGTTCACAGATGAACCCTCGGGCCTGTGGTAGCATAAATGGCCGTCGCAACTTTTGTACACACCTCAAGACACACTGTCACAAAACGTGTGAAATAGCTTAATACGGCCCTTGGAAGCAGCCGTTTACAGTGAGTCGAGTGTCATAGCAACTGTTGCGTAGCGCATACGCATTGTTTACGCATGCGCGAGCGACAATGAGGCTCGCGCATGCGCGTTGAAAATAAAGACGGTCAGCCCGGCAGTTCGAGCTGGGGACCTGAGCAGCACACACGTGTCCCGTGTGGTCCCTGGTGAGTGAATGCGTGGCTGAGTGCGAATGCTGGTGTGGGCCCTGGCAAGCCCACACCATACAACATTGGTGACGAGGATGAGTCCGGAGTTTTATATCTCTGCTCCGACGGCATTGGAGCCCGAGGGATTTGCTCCGTGTCGACACAGATTCGCACGGCCGGTGGCCATCTTGGTTTTCACACGCGGATCGCAGCGGTAGCGGCCCAGGAGGGTGCTCGTGCGCCGGCTGCGGTCCCCAGTGCCTGGACAGTAATTTTTGGAACCTTTCACAACCCTAGCCTGCAGCAGGGCTGTGGGAAAAAGAAAAAAAAAAAAAAAAGGACCAGAACTGTGAGGAGAGCCCAGAACTTCCCACACCTACACCCACAAGGTTTGGTGCCATACTCTACAAGTGGTTAAGTAAAGAGAAAAGATCCCAAGTTGAGACTGGGCCCAGTTTTTTCAACAAGTGTTTTATTATATTGATGCCCTCATTATAATGAAGGGCATCAATATAATAAAACACTTGTTGAAAAAACTGGGCGCAGTCTCAACTTGGGATCTTTTCTCTTTACTTAACCATTTATATGTGGTTTTCACTTGGCTAAACCACCACCCAAGGGGACGCGACCGCAGGGAATCTATTGTAGAGAAAAGAGCACTTTTTACTCATTAAAGATGTCGCCATGTTAGACCTAACCAACATAGCCAAGCTCCACTAAAACTATACTCTACAAGTGGTGTTGGACTTCTGCCGTCACACCTGGTGATTTAACCATCTCTACACCCTCGTGGGGCAGCAATCCGAGTACTACATCCAGCCACCACCATGGGTGAGGAAGGCAAAGGAGAGGATGCCCCTGCGCCCATCCCACGCAGGATACACAGCACTTTAAGCCCCATGCCTGAATTTGACACCACTGGCCCACCATCCAAATTAGGCCCGAAATGGCTCTTATGGGTTAAGAAACTAGAAATGTTTTTCAGGGCCTCTGGGGAAGACGGATGACGAAGCAAACATTTCCATCATGGTGTACTCTGCAGGGACGGAGGTCCACAGGATTTATGACAACATCCCGGTGGTCACGTATGATGCTGTGAAACAGGCTCTTCGAGACCATTTTCTACCCTTGGCAAATGTGGACTTTGACAGGTTTGTCATGTGTGCGGAGAAGCAGCTAGAGGAAGAGTCGCTGGACCAGTTCTGTGCGCAGCTGAGGCACCTGGCAAGTTCCTGCAGGTGGGTGAATGAGGAGGAGATGGTCCGAAACCAGCTGCTGCAAGGGTGGAGTTCGGGGGAAGTTAAGGACGCAGGTGTTGCGAGCCTGGGTTGACCCTACAGCAGATCCTGGACACAGGGAGAGCTTACGAACTGGCGGAGGCCAGGGGGGCGAAGATGGATGCCGCCACGCACCCTGGCAAGGGCAAAGAGGCAGTTGCCATTGGACGCTCTGCTCCAGGGAGAGCGAGATGGACACCAATGAGAGGGGATGGCCCTTCGGCGCCTGGCAATACTCAGTCGTGTCCCTATTGTGGGTATGACCCTGTCACACGTGGGGGAGTGCCCAGCAAAGTCGAGGGTCTGAACATTACATGAGGGTGTGCAGGGCATCCACCCCGGTAGCAGCCTCGAGAGGGCCAGCGAGAATTGGTGGGAGCATTACCTGAAGGGTGAGGGGTGTGTTGTCAGTCGAGCAAGGCCTGCAGGACCTGAACATAGCAGAGGAGGAAGAGGAAATAATCTTTATCTCAAGCATTGCCACGAGTCCCAGAGGAAGCAGACAACCGACATGCACGGTAAACATCGGAGAGGTTCCTACTCCGGTCCTCATAGATACGGGGGCGTCAGTCTGTGTGCTAGCGACTGAACATTATGAGGCCCTCCCTATTTGACAGAATCCAAGGCGCGGATATATGCCTTCGGCGGTTCACGCCACTTCCCATCCAAGGAGTATTCGTGGCACCGGTATCCCATCGACAGAGCAAGATTAAAGCGAGATTCTTCGCGACAAGCGTGAGCCCACACTCCCTCCTAAACTGTGCAGCCTCCGAAGCACTAAACATAGTGCACTTCACGTTCGTCGTCTATCACACAGACCTAGAACCTGCTGCAGCACTTTGACATGATCTTCCAAGGGCTAGGGAAGCTAAAAGGGGACCCCATCAGGCTCCACATCAATGGGTCGGTGGCCAACAGCACTCCAGCATCGCCACATCCCATTCCACCTGAGGGCACAGGTGGAGATGGAGTTACAGACACTAGTCGACCGAGACATTATTGAGAAAGTGGATGGCCCAACCACTTGGGTTTCTCTGATCGTGGTCGCCCCAAAGCCCAAACAGCCAGGTGCAGTCTGCATCTGCGTGGACATAAGGTTGCCGAACATGGCGATCAAAAGGGAACATCACCTCACGCCCACCCTAGATGACATTGTCGGCGAGCTAAAGGGGCGAGAGTCTTCTCTAAACTGGACCGGAGGTCCGGCTACCATCACCTGGAGCTCCACCCTGAATCAAGATACATTACCACCTTTATGACTCACGAGGGGCTATACCAGTTTAATAGGCTCAGCTTTGGGGTCTCGTCGGCAGCTGAAGTTTTCCAGAATGCCATCAGGGGAGCCCTGTCGGGGCTCAAAGGAGTGATCAACATGTCGGATGACATCCTGGTATTCGGAAGGTCGGAAGCCGAGCACTTGAAGCGCCTGGAGAACACCCTGGAAAGAGACTGCAGCCTGGAACTGACCCTGCACAGGGAAAAGTGAGAATTTTTGAAAGACCGGCTGGAATTCGGACCCGGAGAAGTAAAGGACATCTAGGAGCCAACACGCCGGAGTCACCTGCAGAAATCAGGAGCTTCCTGGGGATGGTGAATTACTGTGGACGATTTATTCGCGACTTGGCCTCGCTGTCGGAACCCTTGAGGACTGACTAGAACTGACGTGGCCTGGACCTGCAAGGAACAGAGGGCGTTCACTGCCATCAAGAACGTCCTGTCGGGGCAAGAGACTATGGCTTATTTTAATCCGGACCGGGAGTCGGAGAAAGTGGTGGACGCCAGCCCGGTAGGACTTGGGGCGGTCCTCATGCAGGCGGACGCACAGGGGACCATGCGACCCATTGCTTATGCCAGCAAGGCGCTCACCGACACTGAGGAGCGATATTCGCAAATTGAGCGTGAAGCCTTGGCTATCTTGTGGGGCTGCAAGCATTTTCGGATCTACATCCTAGGCAAGCCTGTAGTCGTCGTGACGTACCACAAGCCCCTGATCCCGATCATGTCCGGGGTGTCATCCAAGGCACCACCTTTCATCGAGAGATAGATGCTCTCGCTCATGGAGTACGGGGTCCAGCTTCTTTATCGTCCTGGCATGCACAACCCAGTGGACTTTCTGTCCCGCCACCCGGGGCTGGGCGGCATAGAGACTCAGCAGAGGTGGCGGATTGTGTGGAAGAAGTGCACCTGGTGGTGGAATTGGCGCTACCCGTCACCCTGGCGTGCCAGGAGATTGCAGAGGAGTTGAACACGGACAAGGTATTCCTGATAATCAAGGAGGCTGTGGCCAGTGGCGAGTGGCGCGAAGTGCTCATGAACAAGGCCAGAAGGGACAATGGCACACAGAAGGACCTGCAGGCTCTCTGGAGGGCACGCCACAAGCTGTCGGTGGCCGAGAACGGTCTGCTGCTGAGGGGGCACCAAATAATTATCCCACGTGCTCTGGTGGGCAAAGTGCTGCAGCTCGCCCACAAAGGGCACCAGGGGACGGCAAAGAAAGGCACGTCTCAGGTTGAAAGTATGGTTCCTGGACCTGGAGAGCAGGGTGGACGAATTTGTGAGGGCGTGCAAACCTTGCCAAGCAGCGAGTCCAGTGGAGAGAGGACCGCCGATCCAGGCCATGGAGAGGAGTGAACGCCCGTGGGGGCGGTGCATGCTGACTTCGGGTCCACAGGCCGGGGAATGTACTTTTTGGCAGTGGTAGACCAGTGGTCGCGCTATCCGGAGGTGGAGCTGGTGGAGTCCACGGCCAGTGACCACACCATCCTGGCTGAGTGTGAATGCTGGTGTGGGCCCTGGCAAGCCCACACCATACAACAGCCACAGCACTGTTGCACTAGAGGATAGTGCCAAGACACCACTTTCATGGCATCCAAGCACTGTACACAGACAAGAAAAAGTGATAGATACCCTTAACTGCCAGGCTGTTATGCAAGTCTATGCAAAAAGGCACTTTAGATCAGGAAACCACAATGATTTTAATTCCATGACGCGGTCGCACAGAGACCTGTAGCCAGAGATTAAATACGTTAAGAGTAGGCATTTAGACTCCAACCTGAATGAGGAAAAAATGTAAACAAGCAGAAACAAAGCTGCACAAACTGTTCTAAGGCAGAAAGATGGCGGCCTATTTGAGCAACGATGGGAAGAACTAGTCACTTCTCCATAACAGGAATAGCTTCCAGGCTGACACGCAGGCCCACCCGGTAGCGGAAGGGCTGTGGCTAGCATACTGGGACGATGGGCATTGGGCTCTAACCATCTTCAAAGACCACATTTTGGAAACTGAAGATCTCCAACTCACGGGCGCCAGGTCCAAGGCTGCTCCAGAATTCAGGGCTTAGGCACTTTTGCACTTTTCTTCCTTTTTTTAAAAAACGTCTTGCTCACAAGAGAGACAGCGGCGACGCAGAAGATTTTTAACATCATTCAGGTTTTTAAAAAGGGAGACTGCTAGTCCATCGAGCTTCCGTCCCATTGCCTTCTTGGATGCCGACAGCGAGATCTTTTCCGCTCGCAGTCTTGAGGACATTGAAATCGGGCTGTCGGAAACCAATCGCCTGTCGAAGCTCTAAACTGGCTTCCGGAGAGGCATGGGAGCGGGGAGTCAATGGCTTCGTTTGCCCCGCCTCCTTATCTCGCCTGCATAGACTTCGCACAGGCGTTCGACATGGAACATAGATGCCGTTTGCAAGCCAAATTGAAAAATCATTGGACTTTTTCGGGAACCATAACTGGCCATTTTGATTGAACTTCATGATAAAAACATCTTTGAAGGTTGGACCTGAATGGTGAGAGATCTAAGGAGATTCCCACTAAAAGGGGGGCTCCAGCAGGGGCGTGCTTGCCCCCTGCTCATTTAATTTGTACCCATCTGATTTGGGAGATTTCCTGAATCCGGTCACTTTTGTTCCACCAGAAATTGCACCAATAGAAAGGTTAAGCCATGCCGACGACATCTTGTTGCTGGTTTGGACCCAAATAGGGTGACAGTGTCCGAATTGGCCGATTCCGCTAACTCCCGTTCCTCCCCACTCTCCTCACCTGATTCAAAGTCCTCCGGTTCAAGTTGCCTGTGAGAGAGATAGTCCTTCTCCTTTTTGTGTTGAAAGTATCTGTCTCGAGAGGAAGCCACAGTGAGCGCTAAAGCGTAGCAAACCTGGGGCCCCCTTCCCGCGACCAGACAGTACGAAGGGAAAAAGCCTGTTCAGGCAGAAAAAACCCTCCGAGGAGTGCAGCGGTTTGAGAGGATCTGCGAGCAGTTGTAGTGGAGTTCTTGAGGCAGTTAGCTGATGGGAGCAGGCGAAGTCGGACATCCAAAGCAAAGAAGGATCCGGAGAGAAAGAGAGCCACCGGAAAGGGTACCAGCAAAGAAAACAACTCCGGAGCAACAGGAACCAGGGCGGCTGAATGACAGCGCAGCCGAAAAGTAAGGCAGAGAAGGCGGGCGTGGAGAACAGCGCACCGTAGAGCTGAGGGAAGGAAGAGAGAGAGAGAGATAGTCCGGAGAAGGCGGACCGAAAGTACAGATAGTGACCGAGGAGGTCAAGGCTGGAAAACTAGCGTGTAAACCCAAAGGAGCGAGCTAGCGCAGTAAAGGGGGTTGCAACGTGGCGATCGCTGGGAGAGGAGGAAAGAAATGCTACCAGCGGCACCATGTTGGAAAACCACTAGACCGTAGGGTGAGTAACAGAGAAATCACGTAGCGGAACCTCCGCACGCCCTTCCAGCGCGTAACCGCCAATACGGATACAAACGCCAAACAGGACGCCGAATGACAGGCAGAGGCTTAACACTTGCTTTCATGATCATGAAGGCTGTAAAAATCAATTGTGCAATAACGAATGTTGTGTCTTAAAGGGATGGTCTAGTAAAAATGTTTATTTAAAAAATAGATAGGCCACATAAAAAAAATATACTAGCATCCTCCGTTTTAAAACTTCCTATGTAAAATTTTGAGCTATTCAAGCTCAAAATTCGAAAAAGCAAGCACAGGGGCGCAGCCATTTTATGAAATTGAGGCCCTCCTGTGCTGGCTTTTGCTTTTGCGGCACTAATGAAGGAAAAGCCAGCCAGCTGTAGTAAACAAAGTCTACCGCTGGGTGGCTTTCCCTTCATTAGTGCCGGGACTCGGAGGACGCGGACCGGAGACCGGAGCAGGAAAGCTGCAGCTGAATCTCGGTAAGTGCTATTTATTTTTTTTTTACAAAAAATAAGCACTAGCTGCGGTTTTTTTTCTAAGTTTTCCGGGCTGGAGGAGCCCGGAAAACTTAGAAATAAAACCGCAGCTTTAAAAACGTATTTATGTTTGCGGTCACTTTTGAAGCGACCGCAAACATAAATACAACGTTATTGTGTTGGAAAACGCTGCGGTTTTATTACTAGACCATCCCTTTAAGGGACCCAAGACTAAGCCGGCTAGCTTCTGTTAGAAGATGGGAGAGGGGGGGGGTTAAGGATTGCAGGTTGTTGAATGTTTGCGATATTTGGCGTTCACCATAGCAAATGTCTCACAGCGCACGGTCCGATGTGGCAAAGGTGCCCAGTTCGGTGGTCAAATGCAACTTCTTGCCAGTAAGAACTGCAAATTGACCTTAATCCCTTTTGTTAGATTTGATAAAATTAAAATAATTCCTGCTGTCCTATGCGGTCTAGAGGTTCACTCTATTTCGGTAAATTTGAGGTAGACTTCACTTCTCCCTCTCGTCAGAACTGGGCAAATTGGATAATTATCATAATTTCTCTTTTAAAACGCGCTTAATACATAGTGGTTTCGAAGCGTGGGATCGGGATTCGAACCTGTGTTTCGCCACTTTGTCTTGCCTCCAAGAGAAACGCGTTGCCCCTGAGCGATCCGTCCTCTTGCTGCCTGGCAAACTTACAAGGTTAGGATCTCAAAGCTTTGACTGGGGTTTATCCGTGCAGCCAGCACCTCGCGATGAATCGGATGGGGTTGAAAAATAAACTATGCAGAGAAAAACTAGATTGAAGCTTGTGACAGCAGGGGTCACTAATTTATTTCATGACTTTGGTCTAGACGCAGGGCAATGAATCCTCAGGTTTTCAGGCTACCCCCCATTAATATTCACGAGATAAATTTGCATAGAGTGATTTTCAAACGTATGCACATGTAGCTTCATGCTTTAATGAGGGATATCCTGTAAACCAATCAAAATTCCATCCCCCAAAGCCTGGGGTTGGGCAATCCTGCGTCTAGAGGTATGGGTCTAGCCGATGGATCTTTACAAGAATTGGATCCAATTTGATACACATGCGGGAAATACTATTTTTTTGGGAGGAAACTCAGCGAGGATTAGAACTGCAAACTCTATAATATGGATATTGAATCTTATTAATTCAATTTCGGGTTCTTCAACCCACCAGGCCCTTAATGTTTTCTAGATTTGTACATGGGGTCTGGCTTAAGGAGCATAAATTGTGGCAGAAGACCTTTAGCGGCAACACTACAGCTCTGTCGATTGTGGCGGTGACCTTTTTAGCCCAGTGGAAATTCATTGATTTTGTCAGGAAACAGGTATATATAGTTTATGATAATTGATTGCGATATATTGCGGTTTGAGGGGCTATTTAATTGACTTTCACTGTGAATAATGCTTTTATAATAATGTATTTTGTGAGTGTGTTGTACAAGGTTTTTAATAAACCAATACAACAAAAGAAATACAGCAACCTTGATCCTGGGAAGATGAAAACACTTTTTAAATCAGAGCACTGCAACTGTCCAGATGGCAAAGCCTTTGCTATTGGGTCTATGCCTTCTGATTGAAACCTTGCTCCCCCAGGAGACCATGGTCTGGTTACCCCCGGCAGAGGCTTATAAGCCACTGCCCAGGCAACTCCCTTTGGTGGGGATGGATGCAGTGTAAAGCTTAGCTACAGAACGTATACAACTAGCCTCAAATTGGTGAAGGAGAAATGGGGTTTGTTGATAATTGAGGGGTGAGTGACTCCTACCTGGCGAGTAGCTTTCAACATGAAATCTTCATTCCCGATACAAGAGGTTACATCCCGAGTGACCCAGACTATGCAAACGCTCCCTGTGAAATATCACGTCCGTGATAAGTAAGCGGCACAAATGCTAGGCAGCCAGTGCCTTGATCCCTTGAGCTACCCTGCTGTCTTCGGAAAGGAACAGGCTATATTTTCAAAGAAATCTGCTGGGTTTGGTGGGTCGAGAGCACAGCATTCTTCCCATGTCAAATTATTTATTTATTAGGAGAGGGCCACATTTCTGGGTACTGACATTGAGGCGGGTGACGTTCGCACCAAACTAGAAAGCTTTGACGCCCGAACAACCTAGTGCAAGGTGTGATAACTGCGTGCGTTGCAATAGGAATGTGCACGTATCCTGCAGGCTGGAGGTTTCTAATCCCTGAGGGAGGAGGGAAGAGCATACACCCTGCATTTCAAGGGCACCACACACCGTGGGTAATAATAAGCAGCGCTCAGATACCTGAGGGTTTGTAGCGCTATATAAGTGACAAATTATTATTATTATTATTATTATGAGGTCAAGTCATGAGTGCCATTTAATTCAGTGCTAACAAGACCTATTGTGAAGCGCTCTGCAGTGGGACGAGACTTGCAAAATGTTGATTTTTTTTAACCATCTCTTACATAACATGTTTTATACCAGAACGTAGGTTTTATATAGTACAGCCAAAATAACATAAATAAACATTTTATAGTCTATACCCATTAGTGCTATGATGGGTTATTTATAACACGCTTATTACCCAGAGGACCCGGGGATTGAACCTGTGTTGCTCCGTGTCAGCGCGTTGCCCCTGAGCTATGCTCTGGAGACTTGTGTAGAGGCTGGATCAAATTCAATCTTTCCCATTTCACACACTTGCCGAGGTATTCACACTAAAGACAGCACACAGCAAAAATAAATGGTAATTCCTAAAATGGTTTCCTACAGGAGCAGGAACCTTGGACTCACAGCGCTGACAAACAGAAGTGAACTGTAACACTGGCAGGCGCGTCCCGCCATTGCAAGATGGCACCCATGGAGGAAGTGCTGCTTAATGTGATCATGCAGTGAAAAGCCACAGTGTTACCGAGCAGCGGATAGTGATGGACTGTCCTCATTATTACTCTAACAGAGAGAACAGGTGAAAAAATGGCAATTCACCAAGCAGGCTGGAAACAAAAGCAGTTCTTAAACGCAACATGCAACAAACTTCCACAAAACGGATGGCACTAGAAAGGAACTTTGACCACGATGCCGCACAGGAGCAGGTGCTGGACACACAGGCCTCCCTAGGTACTGTTGCAAGTGCTCTGGTAGAGAGCGAAACCTATCCCTAGCCAGACCCACAATACTATGTGCCACTAGAGCGTAACATAAGGCGAGAACACAGCTGTCAGAAGGAGCAAGACAAAGTCTCGAGGGGTGAACAGAGAAAGGGATAAGTGAAAACGTGCAACAGGCATGTCTACTGTATGTAGCAGACAGACCCTGTGGGATATTGCGGCATGAAATGGCACATTTTGCAGCACACACCTTTATTCCGGCATTTTTACAGCACATTTTTTGTCAATTAAAACAGAAGAGTCCCAGAAGGCTCTGGCTTGGCAGAACAGTGTTTGTTTTGGCTATGTTTTTTGGTTTAATGTGCAGGCTCATTTAATATTATAAAAAGTATTGATCAGGACCAGTTGCAATGCTGAAAATATTCCCCTTCTATGTTCAGCCACAAAACTCTCCAAAACACCCCACTCGTCTCACCAATTCCCCATCACAACCTGCATTCGCGAACCTCACTCGTACTCGAACGTTCTTTCACACTGCCAATACACATTTTGCACTCCCCAGTCCCTGCCACACTCCACTCCTACTCCCAACACACTCCTTAACTCCCCAATACCTCTTGCAGTATACCGTCCTTCATTCTTGCATGCTACTTCTGCATCTTGCATCCATTCTCCCATTCTATTGCACTCTTCCCTCATCCTTTCTCCCAATCTGCAGCTCACTGCCTCTTTAAAGACAACCCCTCTCTGTTTCTGCCCCCCCCCCAAACCCTCCTAAACCCAAGCTGGCTCTTCCTGTACCTCCGCTCCCTCTTAGATCTGTCCCACTGCTTCCCCTCTGCTCTATTGCCCACCATGTCCCCTTCTGACCCACTGCTCTCCGTCTGGCTTTCTTGCCTACCGCTCCACAGCTCCCCCAATCACCCCCCCACCCTTTCTCGTCTTTCCTCCTCATATTGTGACCACATTTTTACTTTTTGAAAACTAGATTTTGGCCGAGATCCTGGAAAAAAAAATGAGGCCCCTAAAAAAATAAAAATAGAGCAGAGGATATGCTATTTTTAGATAACCCGTTTTTGGAAATGAGCAGGTCGCCTTATTCTCAAACGTCACCTGCGCATTTCCACTGGGCTGAGCTGTAGCGCAAATGATGCGCTGGGCAGCCACCGGAATAAGTTTGTGTTGGACGCGGTCTCCCGACAATGTTCTATAGGCCCAAAAAAAACTCATTTCTATCCTGTTTGAGGAACAGAAATGCAAGGCAGACAGCAGCTGTCACACTTACAAGCATTGCAGTAGTTAGTAAAGACCATGTCATCCCTGTGCACCTATTCAAAGCAGGCACATAGGGTTGCCTACAATTTATGCACATTTAAAGGTGCAATTTGTCCGATATGACCTACTCTTCATATCATCCGAGAACCAGACAGACCTATAGTGGTGGGCTCTTTGATTAATTCTAAGTTGGACTATTACAACTCCATTTTGGCCCAGATCTCGGTAAAACAACACACACGGCCACAAAAAGCACAACATACTGCTGTGAGGCTCCTTTTTCAGGTACCAAAGGTTTATCAGTTTCTCCATAGCGGAGGAATTTGCACTGGTTACCAGTACAGAAAAGAATCACTTTCAAGATACTTTGTCTTGTTTTTAAGTGCCCCAATGGACACACCCCTGCATATCTTAAGCTAAAATAGTTCCTTACTGTCCCATCTTGCACCTTGCGATCCTCTGATCACCACCACCTGGCAGTTCTCTCCTTCCACTTCCTTCAGAGAGTGGGGAGGCGCTTTTCAGTTCTGGGCTCTTGCCCACAAAACAAATTATTATGTGGCCTTTAGAAAAAGCCTGAAAACCCACAATGTTCAGCAACCTTTAAGAATCCATGCTGATGTGCTGCATATACAACATGTGCCCAGAAGCAGTGTTGTCGGCCTGGTTCTTCTGTAAGCACAGTTATGCACTTGACAAGATTGAGAAGAACCGAGCAACCGAAGAGTGGCAGCAGCCCACAAGCATGCAGAGTCTCCCAGATGGAGCCACTGCGTGGGGGAGAGCGACGTAATAGAGCCACAGAGCTTGCAGGACCATAAAGTGAACATCAGTCTAACCCAGAACACCGGCAGGGGCGCAGCCTGCAAAGTAATCCAAACCCTTCACCACCAAAGACATGGACAGGGGGAAGATACCCTACACAACAACATAACCTGGGGGAATGGCTATCAAGGCATCTGTGACAGGACCTTGAACAGGATGAAACCAGAGTCACCAGTGCTGGACTGTGACAAACCTGTGCAAAGAAAGGGTGCAGATTTAGCCAGTTATTTGAAGCCTTTATTCCTGTACCACCACCCAGAAGGGGAGTACAGGGCCAGATTGGTTTGGGCAAAGACCCAATGGGAGCAGAAAATAGTCCATACAAAATAGAAATTCTACACCATTTACCCTCCATCCCATCTTCTATGCAAACAGTAGCAATTCTGCACCATTTACCCCCTGCCCTTTGTCCATGCAAATAGTACAAATTCTGCACCATTTACCCTTCATCCTTGCAAGTAGTATAAATTCTGCACCATTTACCCTTCGTCCTTGCAAGTACTAGAAATTCTGCACCATTTACCCCATGCCCTTTGTCCATGCAAATAGTACAAATTCTGCACCATTTACCCTTCGTCCTTGCAAGTACTAGAAATTCTGCACCATTTGCCCTTCGTCCTTTCTAGTACTAGAAATTCTGCACCATTTACCCCCTGCCCTTTGTCCATGCAAATAGTAGAAATTCTGCACCATTTACCCTCCGTCCCCTCATCTTGGCAAATAGTAGAAATTCTGCACTATTTACCCTTCGTGCCTTCATCCTGGCAAATAGTAGAAATTCTGCACTATTTATCCTATGTCCCTGCAAATAGTAGAAATTCTGCACCATTTACCCTTCGTGCCTTCATCCTGGCAAATAGTAGAAATTCTGCACTATTTATCCTATGTCCTGGGAAATAGTAGAAATTCTGCACTATTTATCCTATGTCCTGGCAAATAGTAGAAATTATGCACTATTTATCCTACGTCCTCGCAAATAGTAGAAATTCTGCACCATTTCAACTTCGTCCTTGCAAGTACTAGAAATTCTGCACCATTTACCCCCTGCCCTTTGTCCATGCAAATAGTACACATTCTGCACCATTTACCCCCGTCCCTTCATCCTGGCAAATAGTAGAAATTCTGCACCATTTACCCCCTGCCCTTCGTCCATGCAAATAGTGGAGATTCTGCACCTTTTACCCTCTGTCCATGAAAATAGTGCACATCGTCTGCATTATATACCCTTCGTCCTTACGATTAGACCTTACCATAAATAAACAGCGAGATGAGCGAAGACGCAATGCTTGGCAGGACGAACAAAGTGAAAACTAAAGCGCAAATGCGCCATGTGTCCAGCTGCTGCATTTTCAAGATTGCCGTGGCACGGCCTCGTCTTTAGTACAGCAATAATTAACCAATAACTGCATTCCTCCATTGAACAAGGAAGTCCCGGAGACATGACACAGCCCAATAAACCAGTAAACAAAAACTATTTCAAAAGGGCCCTAAATGTATCCAAAGGGCGGCGCCCGTTCTGGGCCCAGCAGATCCAGGCATTGCAAAACAGATGTGACTCTGCTGAATGGCCCAACCCAGGCCTGCTGTCCAGAGCTCAGAGTCACGTGACGTAATCATTCTGAACCAGCCAATCGGACGGGGTCACTGGGTAACTCACAGTCCCTGCCTAGTACCAGGCAAGACCAAACCAAGCAGCAGCGCTACTCTTATGACTATTACTCTAAAGCCTGATGCATTACCGAAAAATATGCAATCAATTTATTTTCTATTCAATTATTTGGAAGTTTTATGGAAAGCACCACATCACAGCACAGTTTTCGAATTGGTCATTTATAATGCGCTTAATACCCAGAGGTTTCCGAGCACGTACCGAGGATCGAACCTGTGTTGCTCCGTGTCAGCTTGCTTCCCAGACGAGCATGTTGCCCCTGAGCTATCCTCCTTTTGAGGTGCCTGCATGCATTAGGTGAGGTGTTGGGCTCTAAACAACTTTATTGCTGCAGTCGGGGTAAAACTACAGGGCAGAGTAGTCTGGGTGGATCAAGCAAGCGGGATAACGAGGGGAAGGGATCGCTCGGACCCCATTCTGCAGAACCAATGGAGGCAACAGTGAGGTTAACAGTAAAGTACTACTGAGGACCGACCTAAGTCAGCCGTTGTTCACTTTATTGGAGTTACAGCAATTGAATTGGTATGATCAGATTAAGCACAGAAAAGATCTACATTTAAGCATCTGCTGGCTGGTGCGCAGTGATTTCGTTCACCAGCGGCCATCTTTGTTAGGAAGTGTAACAAGCCAATTTAAATCTTCTCCAGTAACAGACTTTTGCCTATATCTGCACAAAGCTCAAGGTGCCCGAGAATGAGCGGGAGTGAAATGAAGATTAATTTATGAAAGCCTGGAGACCTGGGAACTGGAGTTACGAAGAAACGTCTTCATTTGACATGCATCAAGATTGACTGGATGGACATTGAGCCGGATCACGACTGAACCATCCGACCTTCAACTACAAACGTCTAGCTCATCCATGCATGCACCAACTCTACTCGCGCACAGCTGAGCTCGCCTTCTCTAGCAATCACTCACAGCATTTTCACATCGTCGAAGAGTAAACTACACTTTTCTTTTCCCAACGGGCCTGTTGGTCAAGGATGTGGCTTTCCTCTTGCATTTCTAATGGTTGACCAAGTAGAGCCTGTAAGAGACCGTCGGTCACTATGAGCACTCCAGCAACAGTGGCGCACCTTGCGAGTTCTCCACAAGGGAAGGGAGCCAGGTTCCGCAGATCAGGAACAGAGACCGCATCAATGCGAGCTACAACCCAATACTATCTTTGATATAGAAAGACCTCACATTGGCAATCTCACCAAGTGTTTTTAACAACTGTCTTTAAGCCCACAGTAGAACTGAAATGTAAAGAAGAATCCCAAGTGCCGGTGCTGAAACTACTTCATCTTTGTGTGGCGTCTCGCGCCCCACCCGGCCAAAATGAGGCTCATCATAACTCAAAATATCCCGTTTCTGGCCACTGGATGCACTCTCAGGGCTGCGTTTTAGTGAATAGCGACTGCCATTTTCTAAGTACCCATTTCTCAGAAACGTTTTGGGGTACTCTACTGGGTACCTCCACATTACTGATCTTTTGCGGGGTGGTGGGGGCAGTTGCAATAGGACAATAGGAGTAACTCCCCCCCCCCCCCCCCCCCCAACTATATTCCCCAGCGGAACACATTTCTGATGCAACAATTGCTGCAATTTCCTACAGATGCCAGTACAGGGGGGCCCTCTTCACCTTGCAGCTTCTCTGATTGACCAGCAAAAAGTGCAGGTAGGGGGGCATAGCAGGCTTTTCCACTGTTACTATTCATCTTCCCCTGAATTGAAGCATGGAGGCCAACATGCTAGTGCTCAGTGGACCACCAACACATGCAAATCTTCTCCGAGGCACCTTCTGGATGAAACGAAGAAACCCAAATATTGGTCTTGTACTTCCTTGGTGAGCAGCGAACAGACCAAGAGGTTTGATGCCTTTCTCTTGAACTGGTACAGGAAGGTCTTGTAGGTCTTTCACCAACAGCCACCCACCACCTCCGATACACCCTTTCAGACCGAAGTTATTCTGCTTCAGCACTCCAACAACATTAGCATTACAAAAAATCTAGATTTCTGTCACGCTCACCTGATTCCCACGGAGGCGCAGGTCTGGCTTCGAGTGCTGATGCTTCTTCAATGGTGAAGCGCAGGACTCTGAAGATGGACAGGTAGGGCCCTTCTACTCTGGCTTCTCTGGCTCACAGGAATATTCCCCTGTGCGTGAAAAGGGAGTATTACCTACTGACGGAATAATGCTCAAGCCTCCCACTTCCTTCCAACCCTCCACGATACCCTTCCACGATTCCCCCTGAAGTCTCACCTTAGGGTCTGGAAGGATGAGTTCTCCATCCTGCTTCTGATGCAGGGGCGCGTTGAAACCCAGTTACTTAACTGGATTGAGGTTTGATGGGAGTTCAAATAAGCTTGACTATTCAGGTAAGGCTCTGTAAAAGTTCTGTTGCAAGTTCAAAAGTCCAAGCTTAATAATAATGTTCATTGTCTTATTGCAGCAAGTGCTAACGCTTATGTATTTTTTCCCCTTAGGGGCCGGGGTTCGGAATGCCGGAGATATGGCGCCGACCCGAAGTGAAACGTGCAGTTCCAGTAAATGACAGGTAAGTTCTGGATGAGCGTTCGGGTAATGTCTTTGCATTCGCTCATTCAATGTCTGTCTTTTTTCCCCATTGGGGCCGGGGTCCGGAATGCCAGGAAGCGGCAGGACCCGAAATGAAATGGGAATGACCCAACAGGTAAGTCTTAGAAGGAAACTGAGCTTTTCCTATTCCCTTCCTTCTCTCACCTTGTGTTCTTGTCTTTTTCTCTCTAGGCTCTGGGAAGTGGCTGTGGATCCGGATGATCGCTGCTGAAGATGGAGGCGCCCAGGAAAGGTGAGTGAAATGCAGCGCTGCAGCGATCGTAGCGAAATGCTTTTAAAATGATGTCTTCCCTTTCAGGATCGTCGGTGTGATGTCCCCGTGATGCAGTTTTAACAGGTAAGGTCTTCTTTCTCTCCAATTCTCTCTTAGCAGGTGACCCAGGATGCTGACAGGCGTGGCTGAAGTCCAGATGCAGGAGCTGACACTGAGCGTCCAGCTGCGAGGGGCAGAACAACGCGAAGCGTGAGTTGCTGATCGGTGTGGTTTAAATAGCTTTGGAAGAAGTTCCAGGTATGTATCCTTCCACGACCACACCCAGGTGGAAAGTAGTCCCACAGGTAAAGTAGTTCCATTCAGGCCTCAAGAGGGCCTGGATGTGTCAGCATGGTCTGCATCAGGTAGGTGCACATTAAAACACTTGAACACATGTCTAGCTTTATGAGCCTGGCGCCTAAGGCGCCAGGACAGAGGTCCAACATGAGCCTGGCGCCTAAGGCGCCAGGACTGTGTCCAAAGGGCCCCAGCTTGGGCCCGCTGGCCCTTCCCTGGGGGGAATGATGGCTGCCTCTGGGGTTGCTGGGTCGGACCTGGCTCCTTGGAGGTAGGCATGACAATTTCTACATTTTCCATTTTGTCCGACTACACTTGGAGACAGTTTTAATTAAGTGATGTGGCAGGTTGGAAGGATGAGTCTGAGACACTGTGCACATTTCTATATCCTTTTAATTAAATTATCAAGAAAAGGCCTCTCTCCACATCGCTAAAGGGATTTCCCAACCTAAAGAAATTAAGGGTGCTCGTCTTTAACAGGAAGGTGAAAGTAAATGTCCTCAGTCCAAACCCAACTCAACCTGACCCTACCACTAATGTGAACAACGAAAGTCAGCCAAAAGATCTTGCGTTGTTTCCCCTTCTGCCTGTTATGCTCTGCTTTCTCTCAGGGTTTAACTTGTTCCAAGGTTAGCTTTAATATAGAAATGTCTCTTTAACAAAACATTTATTTTGTTGATGTCTTCTGACCACCTCTTGTAATTTATTCCAGCAGATTCTGTAACTCCTCCCAACTCTTCTTGGGTCTTGTTTCTTTGACACTCTTACACTTATAACGGTTCTCCTTGAGACGCTCTCTCACCTTTACTTTTATGTTACGTCTCTCACGTTTCTGATATCCAACCTTTCGGAGGTTTGCTATTAATTAGTAATATCCCCTTTCGGGCGGTACCTCCACTGTATTCTTTCTCGCATTCTTTGATTCACCTCGTGGTCCTCACTCGCAACCCTTTCTTATGGAGCGACCTCAGAGTTCTGGACATCCAACCTTCCCGAGTTTAGTTCAGACTTGAGCTGCATTAGGAATCTCCCTCTCCTTGGGTTTCTCTACAGGATTCCTTTTCTGTTTATTTGGTTCACTTTGTAGTTTCCTTTTACAACTTCTTATGGAGTGTTCTAACCACTCTTCCAAAAATACCTCCTGTTGCTTTTTCCCTCCTTGCAGGGTATTCATTTCCAGTTTCACATTCACCCTTATTCGTCACGCGCCTTTGTGCTGCGGTTGTCGGATGCTGGGAGCTAGCACTGCTCCCGACTGCTCTGGTCTCTGTGATATAAAACGGGAGCCTGGCCCACCACGGTCACGCCCCCACGTCGGGCGGTTCTCCTCACCACCGTCCTCGCAACAGTTTCTCCGTTATCTGCTTTGCTGGGCCTCCTGCGTTTCAGACTGGTGTTCTCTGCTCTTCAAATAGCTGCAGTCTCCGCGGCTTCCCTCGGTTCCGCCTCTCCAAGGCGTAATTACGTCAGGAAGCTTCCCATGTCCACCGTACTCTCTCTTCCTCTGTGATCCACTCGTCCCACTTACACCCAATTCTCTCCTTAGAGATATTCTCTTTTACTGCCGATGACATGTTTGATTCAACATTGCCTGAAGCCAAGTAGGACGACACAGTATTCAACGTGCAAGGCAGTCCCATACATGTAGATAATGAGTTGGCCTAGGGAGTTCCTCGTGGAACTACTAGGCCTTGTCCCCTAAGGGGGAAGTCACTCCCAGTGAGGTTCCACTTGCCCCGACCCCTGGGGTGGGTCTTGCGGAGCGGGTTCACCTGCCTTTCCTCACAGGGGTGGCACCCTCTTGGGAAGAAGGGACACATTGACCAGATTCAGCACAGTGCCTGGTTTCTCAATGACAAGAAAATAAGTGTCAGAACTGCCTTATAAAAGGTCTCTGCCGTGCAAGCACTAATTAATTGTACGGTGTCAATTTGCCTTTTACTTGAATAGGTACACACATTTTAGTGGCATCTATAATTTCATGATTACAAAAAAAACAATCGCACACTTTCTAATGGATCTGGTTTTAACGAGCTGCAGATTAAATGTCTGTTAGCTTTCCTTGTTGTGCAATATAGAATTGTATTTTTGACTATCTGTATGGTGCACTAAGCTACTGGACCCTTGGTGCGTCGAGAAGCACCCAACAGTGACTATCAACATGAGCAAAGTAAACCGCAATGTTTTGAAGTTGAGTTGGTGGGTTAAAATATTTACCAACACCCTCTAAGAAATTCCAATGACCAGTCCCCTGGGTGGACAAAGACCAATTCAGTTCTGGGGGGGAGGGGTGAGGGGGGAGCAAAAGGGCAGCTTCACCAGTGTGTGGAATATTATGCTTCTAGCTGGACGTGACCGGCTTTCACGTTGGACCACTGAGGTAAGCTGTGGCCTCGCCTTAGCCGGGAGCCAGTGGAGGGCCTTTATGTTTTGTTTCTGCTTTTGAGGCCAAACTTGCTACAGAGCTCTCAAACACCTAGACCCAGGATCTCCAACAAGTAGATCGCAAGCCACAGGTAGCTCACCCGAGCCTTTCCAGTAGCGCTGTGCATCAGACACCAGAATCAGCACTCCATTTATTTTGGTGTCGAGTCCTTGGGCTTGTTCCCCTGCCCCCCTCCCCCTCCTTTTCCTGCAAAGCAAACAGTCAAAAGCTGAGTTCACCGTGAGAGGAGGGGCTGCATCTAGGCTTGAAGGGCTCAAGGCAGTGTCCCAACAAGGGGTTAACTACCAATAACAAAAGTAAATGGGAAATGGGTCTTGTGGCCCTCGTCACAAACAGATGCAAATGATGGCTGATTAGAAAGGGGAGGGTGCACACATCTGCATGTCACATGAAACCAAGGTGGCGCGGTGATTGCGTCAGCCTCACTGTGTTTCTTTAGACTTATTTCGATAAGCATTACTTTGCATGCTGGTAGTTGTAGGCTTTCAATCAGAATGGGAAAAATAAACCAACAGCCTTCGTTTTTTTGCTCATCGTGTGTATGCGTGTGTTTAAAACAAAGACAGTCCCTGCTTAAAACAAAAAGGGTACATTTAGCATTATGCGTTGCTGATTATAGTAACACTTATTTGAAGATAGAGTTTTCTGTTTTAAGGCAGTAGTACCCAAACGGTATTAAAGGTTAAGATGGAATTTGCCATGAAATGGAGGAGCCCACCGCTATGTGTCCCTGACTACAAGAATTCAAGCACCAATGACAATATTACACTCAGAAAATATGGAAAACTACTCGCTGCACTTCTTTCCGATGCTTGTCCGCTTACCTTTATAACAAAAAATAAGCAGGTATGTAAAATGAGATGTGCCATCTACGCCAAGACTGTTTTAAGAAACAAGAGTATGAATTAAGTAATTGGGTTGGAAAAGTGAGCAGTGGTTCGTATGTATATATGCTATGTATAGGATTAATATAGAATAAAGCTAGCTACTGAGAAAGAGCACTGTACAAAATAGGGTGGTTAATTCAGGGAGAGATCATTGGGGAGAACAATGAATACGGTTGATCCCCTTTGGCTATGTACATAGGCTGGGAGATCTAAAGGCATCTGTGGCAGACCTGTGCGCATAAATTCAGATTCTGGCTGGGGGTTTTCAGCCTTTCAATACTGGGTTGAAATGGTGCAATGTATGAACACTGACTGTTAGAAATTGGGCAACGCACCATACAATTTTCAAGTAATTCTCAAACACATGGAACATTCCACTATGCCTGAGCGAGTATGTGCAAGCCAGGCATGGCACATTGGTCATGCACCAGAATGACCTGCACGATTCCTGCAGGGAGAGGCAGCGATCCTGTGAGCGGTTCTCTATGATACGGCCTCCTTCATAAAGGGCAGGTTAGCACCCATTATGAATGCGTTGCCCCTCGCTCAAACTATACTCCCTTTGCTCAAAATGAAAATATAACGATTCAATGTTGTCCGATTGGGTGGTTATATGATTTGTGCCCATTTCAAGTCATTGCTATAAAACAACGTTACTTTAGCCCTGTGATTTACACAGTTTTGCATACAACTTGATCACATGGTTTCCACATGTTAATTTTTTCAATCTTGCCAATAATTTTGACATAAAACTTTTAAAGGTAAACAAAGTAGGCTTCGTCTTACTCTTCCTTTGCTGAATTCTGTGACCTGGTGTGTGAGCAATTTGCATGAAATTGGGGAAATGCTTAAATGGCAGTGGATTTTTGGGGTGATAAAGCAGGACTTGGTTCATACTGATTTTTTTTTTTTAAACGTATAAGACATTGATTCATTGAAACTCTTCCGATTGTAGGGCTGTAAATGCAAATGAAAAAAAGCCGTGGCACCATCCGACAAAAGACATACCCATTTCCATCTCGAGTAGGAAAACTATTTGAGCAACTCATTGTAAACAAATAATTTATTAGGAAGGAAGCGGTCTGTGATCCTAAAAAGTAGCTAAACTGAACGCTGCAATACAAATTCTGTTATAGAGGCATCCTTCATAGTTGCCAATTTTCTGATGAAAAACACATAGTGCAATTATAACAGGCGTAGAGAGTCCCGTGGCGTAGTCTGTTGTAAGATTTTTTAAAAAGTCCTGAATTTATTCTGCCATCTCAGGTGTGCAGTTACGTGCAAACACTATGTCAATGAGGGTTATCTGCCTTCCTCTGCGAATATGCCTTTTTCAGAGGAACCTCCTGAAATCAAAACTTTGATCCCGTCTGACCGCGTCCGAATGCTGTTGCCGTTTCAGGCTACACACCAGATTACTAAGCACTGATGGAGAGCATGCAGCGTCGGCCTTCACATTGAATGTCCCGGTTGGTTTCCTATATTCTAATATGCTTGACGATCATAGTATAATGGTAAATTCATATTTTATTTTTATATAAAGACTAAATAAAGCATCAAAAATAATATTTGTACAGATGTTCATTTTCATGGACAGCTGGACTCCAATAGCTCCCGCCTATTGACCATTAACTACCAGTAGCTCTTGCCAATGTAAAGGTTGGAGACCCCCGCTCCAAGACTTTCTAATTTACCGTGTTTGGGTTTGTGTGTGTAGCTTTCATTTCTACACAGCCCTGCAATGCCTTGTATACAGTCTCTCATAGAGTTGCAAAACTTTAACAAACTTATACAAGGTCTCTCTAGTGAATCCCTGAATTTAAAGTGGTCTTTCCCTGTGTTGACTCCTTATCAAGATTCTCAATTTTGGGATGAAACAATTTGGTTTAAGATTAAAAAGGCACTCTGTGGTGGATCGATGTTCATGGCAAATGTATGATTTTTAATGCAAATCTTAGTGGATGTTCTCAGTCCACTCTCACAAAAGATGACAGCTAATTAACACGTCTCTTCACAAACAGTGAGCTTGTGATATTTGAATCTCTCTGAAAAAAGTCCATCATTGACAGGCAATTCTTCATGGAATGTGAACTTCCACCATAGGTCATGACTTTAATTCCAACCTTCCAACCTTAACAGCCAATGGCAAAATGCCAGTCCCCTCCCTCTACGGAGGAGTCACTTATGTGGGTTTGTCATGTGATGAACCTGTGGTGGTCATCCCTTTTCCCCTAGAGGGAGACCTTTCCCATGAGGCCAGGGCGGTGCGTCCACAGTACAATAGTCCCCCTGGGGGTGGGGCACAGGAGGAAGATCACATGGGGGAGGAAGCCCCTTGTGGGATTAGGGGCTACCATGTTCTGAGAACGCAGAATACCTCTGCTTCATTAAACCGTCCCTCTTTCCCGAAGCCAAATTCTCCTTCCCTCTTTACCACCAGTGCCAATATCTTATATTGTAAAGTCTACCAACCTAATATGTTAGACCCGACTAAGGCACCATATAACAATTGCCTTTCCATATACTTCCAATGCAAGTATTGTGAAGAAGACGGTGACCAGGAGTATGAATATCACAGCAGAGAACCTGAGTGAATGGTCTAGTCTCCCATGGGACTTGATTGGTCAAAGGCAATATAAAATAGCAGAGGGAAACCAACATGGGCAGAGCCATCCTCCAAGGAGACAACCCTGGAGATTGACCAGGCAAAAAGGGAGACGCACCACGAGACGCCGTGCACGGATACGAATGGGAGCACAAAGGCAGTCCAGGACGAAGGAATTACATCGACCGCTGCCCAAGAAACCCCCCGGGCGGCCCAAAGTCCGGGAAGCTGCTGGAGCGCAAAACCGCAACCTGAGAAGGAAGCAGCGACTGTTGGAGCAACCGCCGAGGAGCTACCCGATCACCATGAAGACAAACCAGAGAAAGAAGGATTAAACAGCAGAGTCGCTGCCGACCTGAGAGAGCACCCAAACGCTACCAAAGACTCACAGCAGAACATCACTGCTCTGAAGATGCAAACCACACAAACAGGTACGCAGGCAGACCGACAGGTGCTAGAGATCTGGGAGGAATCTGGGAACAATTGCAGAGCACGAGATAAGTGGGTCCGGGACACAGTAACAGAGA
The DNA here is from genome assembly GCF_040938575.1 of Ambystoma mexicanum. NCBI lineage: Eukaryota > Metazoa > Chordata > Amphibia > Caudata > Ambystomatidae > Ambystoma > Ambystoma mexicanum. Next base: position 20,662,720 of record NC_090936.1, on the reverse strand, counting down.
AAGAAACAATTGTATGCTTGACAGGAGAGTAAATCAAGCAGGAAAGGGGCATTATTGCGAGTCTGGAACCCACACCGATATGAGAACAAGAGAATAAGAGGGTCTGGGACCCCGAAAGAAACAGACAGTCCAGAAAGAAGCCTGTGCTTGGTAGAAGAGTACAGCAAGCTAGTTTAATACATCATTATGAGTCTGGGACTCACACCCGTTTCAAGATCTAACAATAAGGTGAAGCTCATTCAAGAAAGCACAGGCTCTGCGACTCAAGGAGTGTGAACCAGACAAACCCTGCGTGAACAAGGAAAAAGTGTTCACGGAACAGCTGGGGACTTTTGTTGTGCATCTTTGGAAAGCTTGGAAAGTCCAAGGAAACGGAGACAAGTCCCCAGGCTGAGTGAAGACTGCTTTTAGTCTTACGTTTGCATGGTAAAGGAAACCACAAGCTCCTAACTTGTGAGGGTGGAACAAGAAGGAGCCTAGGGGAAAGGACCCAGACCCCGGTTATTTGACTATTACATTCTGGAACGCTTGCTTTTGTTTGTTTTGACAACCCGAGACATTGGAAACGTATCACTTTAGTTGTGAATAGTGTCCTTGCACATTAGATTTACGTAATTAGTGTATGGGTCAGAACGAGGGCTTTTGAACACGACAGTGACTATTTATGTGACATCCTGACATTTTCCGTAGATTTCCTGGAGGCAGGAAAACCCCTCTTCGCTTTAGGGACAGAGGTCATTTTTCGAACTCTTTACGGTTAATAAAAGTGTATAACCAAAACAATGTCAGCTTTGTGTCCTAGCCTTACTTGGTCACCCTTGCAAAGTGTTTCACTAGGGGTGCAGTTCACCAATATTTTCATTATTACTATTTGTAAGAGTGATGCAAGCAAACTGGAGGTTTCCAGACACTGGTGAGAAGAAGTGTTTATTACAGGATGGAGTAACAGGAAGGAAGGAGAAGGGGTTGAGAGGTCTAGGACGGTTTCCCGGCGCTCATCTCTCAACGTCCAAGAGCTCAGAGAGGCACCTGGGGGTGGTCAAAAGGCAATTGGTTCATACTTTTTGAAGCTGGTGAAATGGGACAAATTGTTTTAAATGTATTCTATATTAATGGAAAGTCCGTTTCCGGCAAGGGTATTAGTTTCAAGTTTTCAGCTACTAGGTAAAGAGAACAACTCATTCTATAGAAACGCATCACACCACTTTGTTTTTTTGTTGCCAAGAGTCAATTATCACTGGTTAATGGCTGGTGCAAATTGTGAGGCCCGTTTCAAATGCTCAGATTCCTGAAAGTTTGCAAACGTCCGGGAGTTCCAGGAGTTCACAGTTCCAACAGGGTGCCATGATAGGATATTAGGTCAGCTGATGTGCACACCTCAGACCAGCCCTAACTTTCTGAACCTCGAGGGCGCTTCAAGTTAGAGGTCTCTGTGCAATAGAGAATAGCGCCTTGTGGACTATTGTAATTATTTCCACTCTAAAACAAGGGACCCTGAGTTATTCTGAAGATTGACCAGAGAATTGAGAGATATTGACTATGACCGCCAAAAAGAAAACCAGCACCCCAGAGCCGTAGGTCCATAACAGCAGGTCAGTGCCCTGCAGAAGGGTCAAGTTTTCATGGTCATTAGCCTACAGTTCGCCGATTACTCTGAGCGTGGATTTGACACGCATACCGGGGAGATAATCCCTCGCTTTAGGGGTCCGTGTCAGCTTATAGATGTCCCTGTGCCCCAGACATCTACAAATCAATCCTTGCACAAGGAACGCCAGCAGAATATTACAGAAACCTTCTAAAAATCAATCACTAGCAACAGGAACTGTACCAAGGACCTTCAAATCAGCATACATCAAACCACTTCTAAACATAACACAAGCAGCGATGTAGAAGACCTCTCCAACTACAGACCGATCTCAAACATACCCTACCCGGCAGAACTCCTGGAAACCTACATATACAAACTAACCCAAGAACACATTTGTAAACATCACCTGCTCAAGTCGGCTTCAGACGCACAAGACAAACAGAAACAGCACTATATCCATCTGGGACGACCTAAAAACGAACGCAGACTCAAACACAACCTCAGCCCTTATTCTGCTTGACCTCTCTGCAGCCTTCGACACAGTTAGCCATGACACCCTGACCAAAAGACTAGAAGACATAGGCATAAGAGACAGCACTACACTGGACTAAATCATTCCTAGCAGACAGAACAGACACCGTATGGATTAAGCCTTTCAAATACTCCGCAAGGATCCTCACTATCACCACTGTACTTCAACATCTACCAGACCCCAGTCATCAGAATCTTCAAAAAATACATTACATGCTACAACTAAGCAGAGGATACTCAAATCATCTACACAATCAAAGACACCCAAGCCGATCCTTCAAACCTAACCGACTGTCTTCAACTGGATGAATGCCAACAACCTGAAAATCAACCCAGGAAAGACAGAAATCATGATCGTATCCAAAGACCAAGAGAACGAAACCACCATCCCATGGCCCACGGAAATGGGAAACGCACCAACACCATCTAAGATAGTAAAACATCTGGGAGTCCTAATGAACACCACCCTAACCTTAGAACCACAAATAAATTCAGTCAAGAAATGTTTCTTCCTCCTCCACACGGCAAGAAGAATCCTCCCTTTCTTCTCCTTCACGGACAAAACTCACCATCGTCGCCCTCATCATGTCAAGCATCGACTATGCAAACAGCCTCTACCTCAGAATACCAGAATACCTCCTGAAGAAACTACAACGGATCCAAAATACAGCAGCCAGACTACTCCTCAAACTATCCAGAAGAAAGCACATCAACCCTGCCCTAAAAATACTACCATGCCTCCCAGGAAAACATTGCATCACCTTCAAAACAACATCCATAACGCACAGGGCCATCTGTGGACAAGGAGCAGAATTCCTACAGAAGAAAATAATATACAAGCCAACGAGACCCCTCCGGTCAAGCAAAGAAATCCACCTGGTACTAAAACCATACCTCAAGAAGAAACTTGGAGGCACCTCCTTATACCACTTAGCCGCAAAAACCTGGAACATCCCAAAAGAAATAAGAAACACCAAAGATCAGCTAAAATTCAGAAAATTACTAAAAACCTGGCTCTTCAACACTACAGACTCAAACTGAAAACCGAAACAGAAAGGAAAAAAAGAAAGAATAAACCGGAAAGGACACGGACAAGCTCCCGGAACCGACTGAGAAGCACCCACAGCACCTGGACGGGTCACGCCGGGCAGAGTGGAACACAGGCGACACCCATGGAGATGGAGTCAACAACCCCAGCCAATCCCATCCAACATCTTCACCCGCCCCTTAGCTGCTACTAGGTACCACCGTGTTGTGGCATAGTCGCGATATTACCAATCACCACGATAGTGTAATTAGGCTTCATGAAATCATTTTTAATTTTGGCTATTAGAAGTAAGCCCAAACGAGTGCATTGGAGTACAGCTAAGCGATGGATGGGATGTGCGCCAAGGACGCAAAGCTTGGAGGCGTTTGGTGGCACCCTCCACTTCCACATTCAGTGCTGCAGATAAGATTTGGAAGTATTGTTCTCCTCATTTTTTAAAGTTGGGAGTAAAATGTTGTTTAAGTCCAATTCCCAATGGGAGCATTTTATAAGCGTGGAATTTTCTGTTTTTTAAAAAAAATATTGTGTTGGCAATAAATATACGTCTTTGCACCTAGTTACTCGTGCACATTTACAGCTACAGGTTTACTTCTTCCGATCAGGCAGTTATAGTAGTAGATTCTTCCTGTGGTACAATGTGCACTACTGGTCCAAACGTATCCACGGCGCTGTGTGGCTGAAAGCAGGAGCACGAGGTCCTCCTACGTGTCTGCTTCCTTTTTTTGTTGGGAGTATTTTGACTCCCTATTTAACATTTTTGCATCATTTGCCTATTTTTAGAGAGTAAAAGTGGCCGATACACCCCTTATATGTAGGGCTGCTTACAATGTTTCGGGAGGATAGCTCAGGGGCAACGTGCTCACCATGGAAGCAAAACAACAGAGCAACGCAGGTTCGATCCCTGGGTCTGCGCTTAGAACCCTCTGGGTATTAGGCGCGTTATAATGGGGCGAGGTCTTAATGTTCCCCCTGATTTGCCCATCTGTTGCATGAGCCCTACCTCAGATTCATCAAGTGTTGAAGCTTGTGACTTTTTCCTGTTTTTCTGTCCGTTTCCTTGGCTCATCTCTTATTCCAAGTACATGTTCCAGCCTGTAACCTTTAGTAACCTATTGGGGTTACCTTGGGGGAAGAGCAGTGCTTTAAGTGTGCCGGGGCCTGCTGATCCCACCACTTGACGGCGGGTCATTGTCCCGCCACGGCGGGAGACGAACCCGCCGTCATCAAGTCAGGCAGCCGTCAGTGACTTAAGTGCAGAGCAGTCACAGCTTCGCTCAAACTAGTTTGCGCGAAGCTGTGGCTGCACTGCTCTTCTGTCAGTCACAGCGGCCCACCCACCCTTAACACAGGAAGGAAGGAAGGAAGGAAGGAAGGAAGGAAGGAAGGAAGGAAGGAAGGAAGGAAGGAAGGAAGGAAGGAAGGAAGGAAGGAAGGAAGGAAGGAAGGAAGGAAGGAAGGAAGGAAGGAATTAATTTCAGGGGCCATTATAGCATTTGCATAAACAGAACAAAGCTGAGAACAGACGCAGATGTGTTTCACAACTTTGGCCCATCAGTGGAACCCAAACACGCACACCGCCTCTGCCCCGCTCCTCCCCTGCTGCCAACCTCTCTTCCTCACCCGGTCATACCCGTCCCTTCTTTCTTACACAATGCCCCCTGCGAGCAGGCATGGCGCCCTTCACTCCAGAGGACACCCCAGTGCATTTAAAAACAGAACCATTTGTAAACTTTTCCGTTTGCTTGTTGGGGTGGGAGGGGATAGGAGGGCCCCGGTAGTGTGCTTTCGTGGCCAACATCTTCCACCCATCGCCTTACCCTGTCTGCAGTACACCCACATGCAGGAGCTGGGCTCTGCAACCATGCCCTGGCCGCGGTATACAAACTTTATGTGGACTCCCTCTCTCCCCCCCCCATCCCCATCCCCCCACCGAGTAAAAAAGTTGTTGGTAGGCCCCACTCCCCGTATGCAATGACTGCTTGTATTTTATATTAAAAGCAGCCAACTTTCTCTTTTTTTAAAAAAAAAAAGCCTCACCCTCAACAGTGCAATTAAATGATGTGCCCAGGACCACACGTTTTGATTGTACCAGCAGTGTTGCAGTATGCGCTTAGTTATGTAGACGGGACCACGCCTGTTAATTTTTACATGCTCTTCTTTAGGCCACGCCTTCAAATGTTAGGCCACGGCCATCAGGCAAGCCACGTCCCCAATGAGGGCCCCCTCAATGTCTTACCCCACTTAAAGCACTGGGGAAGAATCAAGCTCTGATGGAGGAAGCACAGTTCACACTGGGTTCACGCCCCCTTCTGCTGTCACACTGCACGATTGCAGTAACAAGTGTATTTCACAAATGAATCGAGATTTTAAAAATGCTCGGCACCTTATATCTCAACCACCATCCTCAAAACAAGAGAGCCACAAATTGTTGAAAATTAAACAACCGGCCCATAAGGCCGGCTCTGTGCGACAATCACTAACATGACTGTTATGGCACACATGCACTACTGACATTTTACTGGCAAACATTACCATTTTCATGTGCCACCAGTCTCCCTTGGAGCCTCTCGGTGTCCCTTTTTGTGACATATGTCGGACCACAGAAAAAGCAACCCCCTTCCACTGGACACCTAAACATTTACCTTAAAATAGGAGGACAACACATATATATATATTTTCGATTTATTTTTTAAAGTAAAATCGTGCGTCTCCTGCCAGTGTGGAGGCAGACGGGATAGCCCACCAGGTTTGGGTAACCACTACTGTTTCCTGGTTCCCACAGGAGCAGCGTTATTTTCATTTCACAGGGTTAAGCCGAACACTTCCTCTCCCTGACTTCGAGTGACTCGGCCCAACACGTGTGCGCTTCCCATCCGGCCTTGCGGCACATCTGGCCCCCTTGGCAGTGCGCGCGGGAAGCTGCGTTTTATCAGAGGGGTCTGCTGCTAGAGGCCAGGTGACCCCTGGGGGGAGGGGAGCCTCTCTGGATCCTGTTTTCCATTGATTACATGCACGTGCACAGACCACGTTTTCCATCCGCCCTGCACTTTCCTGTACCCACCCTGGAACACAGGATCCCCTCTTGACCCTCCCCCCTCGCCCCCATTCTCAAAAGAAAACAACAAAAATGCGTGCAAATCGCAACTATTCTGCTTGGTTACAGACAGGGGTGCAGTCAAATCAGAACACGCCACACCTTGTGCGGCAGCTTCGTAGCCTCAGTGAAGGCCAGAAACACAATGCCACGTTCCAGGGAGTCCTGAAAAGAGAAAAGTCCTTCTGGAGCGGAAAGCAGGACTCTCATCTTAACAATAATTAGATTTCCGCCCTCTTCCATGGAGGAGTGTCAGCTGGTTCACATTTCCAAAATCTGGTTTTCTTAGCACATCAAAAATGTAGTTGCTTGGTGTGGGGAATTTCCAACTGGCAAGGGTGTAGAAGCCCTGGGTGCAGAAGCCATGTTTTTTTTTTCATTTGCTTTATCCAGTTAATACATAAATGTGGGTAATTTAATCTCAGAAAGGTTTGCCTGCTAACCAGAACCCCCCCCTCACCCCATCCACTTTCAGGAGCTCCCTGCCAAAAGCATAGTGTACCCCTGAGTGCTGCTGCATCAGTGCCTGCTCGCCAGTGGCACAGTGGAGGTTACGATGTCTCCGGTGCGGTTTGATAGCTGCACCGACAGTCAAGACACTGCAGCGCAGAAGCTGCATTTAAATGTGCACCTCTGTCCCAAAACCACATATGCAAGTATGAGTGTTAGTATCCAGGTAGCAGTTTAAATAGAAGCCACACTTTATCTAGGTTTGCCGTATAACATTTCTCATAATTACTAAAGCCACGTCAAATTGGTACTATACACATGTGTCAATACAGAGTCCAGCCCACCTGTGGGCAGGGTTGCGTGTCCCCCTCACACTGGCCGGCTCTGTGGCACCCAGCAGAACTGTAGACCTTTGGGCTGCCTCTCTTTGATCCTTTGCGATGTCAGGTAACAATCTCTCTCCAGCAAGGCACCCCTCAGCAGGAGCTGTCCTGGGAAACAGAAATCAAAGGGCACACCCTGCACAAAAGGACTACCTCACACCAGGGTGTTGCATACAAAAGGGCCTTTGATGCTGTGGGCAAGGGAAGGGGCAGGGGCAATGTAGACAGAGGGAGCTCAGCATAGTTGGAGGCGTGTCCACCATTTTTTGTTTCGCCCTGTATACTTTTTCTTCCTGTCCCCTCCAATTCCTTCAGCGAGAAGCAAGCAAGAAGGCAAAGACCACTTGCCTCAAGAACAGGTATTGGAACCCTTAAAACAGGCTTGCTTCTGACCAACGCCTATGGGCCTTTCCCTATAAAGAGGTGGTCTCCCACTCCTTCACGGATTCATCCATGGACTTCGACCCGTCAAGAAGAATTTGCTGGGCCCTGCTGGAAGAATCGTCCTTTCCAAAGCCCTCCATTCGTGCTGTGAAGGCATGTGATGCAAGGCAGGCTCTGCTCCCTAACCCTCCCCAGGACACAGTGGGGTGACCTCCCCCTGTATTTGGGAGAACGAGAAGGGCTTATATTGTAGCAGAGACCCTCGATTGGGACTCAGCACCCCGATAGCCAGGATTCCTGGGGCATTTTCACTCACTAACTGCTTCAAGCTGTGTTTCAACAGGACCCCGCAGTGCTGCTTTTGGCACTCTTGATCTTTGAACTGCATTGCACAATCGAACCAGTTCACTGCCATACCATGTTAGCTGAGCACGTTATTGCCTCAAATCTAACATGATCATTGCTGCACCTGCACCGTTCGAACCACCATTCACGCCAGTTCACCACCACAGCAGCTGAGCGCAACATTGCCTTATCGCCAACAAGAACATCATTGCTGCACCTGCACCATTTAAACCACCAGCCTTTGTCAACGATCGAGCAGATGGTCGAAACACGGGTATTTTCATTCAACCGCAATCTTTGTACACTGCTTCGTAGCCCCTTGACCTGCACATACAATCAAAAGCCTCTGTGCCAAACAATATGTTTGCCAAACCAACTCTGGTGACCCTCGCACATCACTGCAAACTTCAGCTCAACCCTGTCTCGACCTTCACTTGCCATCTGCAATAGACGAGCCTGGTCCGCACCGCTCACACGGCACCAAGAAGTCTGGCTCAAAGAACAGCGAGAAGCTATTGACAGCTAAGTGCCACTAGTCAATCTTTGGGCCCTAGAGACTGGTTCGGTAACTCAATTCCCTTTTCTTACAAAACATGTGCCTTGCAAACATTGTGAATACGGACTGCCTTTCATCCCCGTTTCATTACCTATAGTGCTGCATATTCTGTATTCTTTCCACAACGGTGGATTTCTTCAAAGTATAGATGGCCCACGCGACCCCCAGAAGGCTAAGATGGGATATCCATTAACTATGCCGGCTTCACCTTTTTGATTGGGCTACAATGTGAGGCCAAGTAGGCGGTTTAGCCAATACTCATCTTTGTACTCCTGCAGGGCAGATGCCAATTTATCACAATTGCTGCAACAGACCAAGATAAACATTGTATTCCGACTGTCAAAAAGGTGCATGCAGTAACGTCGATTACTCAACCACAGTTGCCGCTTCTTGGACTACCCAGGAAACCAGGATCTGCCAGAACACCTACTTGGGAAAGTTCAGTAACAGTGTTGTCCAACTCCAGGCCTCCAGGGCCGGATCCAAGCCAGTTTTTTGGGATACCCCTGATTAATATTGAGATAAATGTGCCTACAGTGATTCTAAATGTATGCACATTTTTCCTCATGAATATTAATGAAGGATATCCTGAAATCCCCGTCAGGATTCTGGCCCTCGAGACCCGGAGTTGGACAACCCGTATAGCAAATGGCCAGTTATCCAGCACCGCAGAGAAACATGGTTCCTGGCCACACCAAATCATGCCAAATAACCAAGGTGTCCTCTTCACCATTGGCCCAAAATTTTAAGAGGGACGCAGTGTCTGCTACTTTGAGGGCACTGGACATACTTATGCAAATCAAAAACACCAATGAACAAAATGCAAGAGCAAGATAACCATCTACGCCGTGCAGCGAGTTCTTGGGCAGTGGCGGCCAATCTGAAGCCCTCCAGCTGTTTTGGACTACAACTCCCATGATCCTTCAACATGCAATTTACGCTGTAGGGCTGATGCGAGTATTAGAAGAAACTATCTTGAGGGACGCGGGTTGCCCACCTCTGTCCTGGGTAGACTGCAGATGTGGTAAAGTGGCAGGTAGTACACATGTTGGATCCATTGAAGACTTTTTGCTCGATTTACTGCCAGACCAGGTTGGCAAGGCTTTAACTGGCATTTTCACTTGGCTTAGTCGGCAGCCTTTTCTTTTATCCGAAGTCTTTCGAGTGAAGCCATTGACAGATTCCGGTTCAATCCGCTTTCCAAATAAGTGCCAAGTAGAAATTGCCACCTGCAAGCGGGTACAAAGGCACTGCATCTAAACAGCCCACTATTAACATGCTGCAGAAAATGTGTTGCACAAATAGGTTTTTTTTCTTAATGTGGTTGAAAAGTACTTTTTCAACAGCTGTGATCCTCCTGAAACTTCTTTAGCACATTTGGGCTAATCTAAAAGGGAATCCTTCATCGTGTTCCTACAAGAAAGAACTGCCACACCACGAACTAGTGAGAACACATCACAACCAAACAAACAAACCCGTAACTAACTACGCCCAAACTACTCTTTCCGGGCACGCCAACTCCGCCCGTAAGCCTTCTCTTTGCAAACTCTGCAGGGCCCTAGTGCCCAGTCACAAAGATCTACGATAACGAACATTGGCCAATAATACTCGACCCAGACTGGTGATTCTCCCTGGCCGTGCCCCTCTGCGTGACTATTAATACGGTCTTTCATTGTATGCCCAGCCCAACAGATCCTTCTCCGTGCACTGGCTATTTTTACTCCCTCAAAATTGGCAAATACTCACAAAAAATAAAAATTGAGTAAACATGCTCCCAATAGGAAACCGACATGTAGAATCTTGCACCCCTGCTTTCACAGCTCCATGGATACGTTTGGACTGGTAGTGCACATTGTACCACAGGAATAAACTATTATTGTAACTGCCCCATCAGAAGTAAACATGCATCTTTACATGTGCATGAAAAACTAGGGGCAAACCAATAAATATTAAACAAACATTTCTTTTCAGTTAACACATTTTCCCTCGCTGAAAAATTAACGCTTGTTGAGAATTGCGCAGATTACTTACTGGTAATCTTCATTACTCCTAGTCGTACTCTTCCTCATCACAGTACTCAATGCAATGAGGCCTCACCTTTTAAGAGGAACTTCCCCCCCCCCCCCCCAAGAGGTATAAAAACTCCTACTTACCGACAATACAGCAGTACATAGGGCCCCTGTACAGACACCGGGCCCTAACAAAAGCATGCAGAGGGTCGGTAGTACTGTAACGAGGACAATGAGTTATACCCAAACCAAATCACGGGGCAAAATGACTTTGTACTACTTTGCACAGTTCCATGAATCAGGGTTTGTCTGGCAGTTCAAAGTCACTTTAAACAGTGCAAATAATTCCATGAAAGGGAGCGCTGGCTAAATTTAGCCTTTCTATGTTTTGAGCTACGCAGGTATCAAAATAAAGGTTGGGTGAGCAGGAGCTGAAAAACAGCCCCAGGGTATCCGTCAGGCAGTAAGTGCAGGAAATCTAACCTCCACATGTGATGCAAGCTAGAACTTTGTGTCCATTGTGTACGAGTCATTGTGCGTTGATGTCTTCTAGGCAGGTGCCAATGCTCCCTTAGGAAAAGAAATTGGGAGAAAAAAAAAGTTCACAAAAAACATTCGAAATAATTGCAACAAAGTAAATTACCAGGAAGTAAATGACTTGACGTGGCACCCCCCGGAAGTGATAGGCAGCTCCAGGTAGCTCTTAGTGTCCAGCTAACCAGGTTGTGCGCGGCTATGAGCGGGAACTAAAATGGCTGCCATGCCCTTGCTTTCGCCTGCAAACTGGCTGCTGCGGCCAGGTGACACAACGAATCAAACCACCGCCGAGGTGTTGTGGTTCTATAGTTTGGCCCAGGTCCATCCACCTTCCAACAACCTGCGTGACAAGGTTTAAAGAGGAGCGCAGTTGATTTTAATGAAAAACGTGCACCATTCGTGCACCAATAAGCTGGGGCACTAGGAACACATGGGGTGCCCTCAACTCAGACTATGGAACGGATCCTTTCCCGAACTCTGCTCGTGGCCCTGTGCAGGCCTGGCGCTCCCAGTGTGTGCCCACGAGAGCTAGATGCAAACCTGGAGGTGGGCATAAGGCCTGACTTATGAGGCCATTTACAGAGGGCTTCTGGGGTCATGTACCCTGCCCACTGCAGCGTTGAATTCTGGGGGAATGGACAGCGGTCGTTCGGGGCCTAGAGACCCAGTGATGCAGCCGCCAGCCCGGTCAATTAAAGAGATGGGGGAATTACAGTGGTTGGGGAAAAGAAACTGCCTGGAGTAGACCATCATAAAAACTAATAAACACTGCAGCAAATTACAACTCTGCCAAGAAAAGCGTGGGGGGGGGCAAGAGAGGGGACCCCTGACTGCAAACAGGCATGGGCTTACTTAAAAGCTATCCACAGTACTTGGGCACAACTCACGCAGGAGTGCACTAATCTAGTCGCAAAAGGAGATGTGAAATGGAAGTCTGAAGGCAATTTCAAAGTCCCCAAACACAGCCGTGCAAAGTTTGCACAATGCAACCAGTGCAAAGATAAACATTCCTCTCTTTCAAAGATCCCGCAAGTAGCTCAGTGGTGCAAAGCAACAGGAACTTAAACTCACTGAGCTATCCAACAGGTTTGGGATGGCAAAGTCAACTGGCTTTCTCAAGGGAAAGATATCAGTTTGTAAACGGCAACAATAACTTTCCCCATTAACAGTGCAAATTCTTGAGTTTCAGCACTCACTGAGACCTTTCACAAAAAGGTCGAATTAGGGAGTTTTGTTTGTTTATTTGTATAGCGTGGCCGAACCCTAAGGTAAAACTGAGTGAAAGGCAACACTTAACCCTGGGCACCCCAAAATGTATTATTCCAGCACAGCAGGGTTGGAAATTAAGATTCGATGAGCAGGGGCTAAAACCGGCTCCTGTGCGTCAGGCATCACCCAGTAGGCACGAGCTAACGCTGGGGAACCAGGAGCGAGTGCCCAGCGCACTGCAAATCCAACTTCCACACGGCATGTACACATTAAATGTTTACCCATTATGTATGAATCATTATATTGAAAGGTTTGTTAGATGTATCTTCATGTTTGCATTCTAAAACACTCAGTTAATGTCACACAGGCATGTTTGTATGGCACCAGTTGGCCGGGGGGAGCCAAAAGCAACTGCTGGCAACTATAGATTTAAAGCCAACCCCTGGAGAAGCAGGAGTTAAATAGCTCTCAGGAACTTCAGAGTGTGCATGGCTGCAGGGGGCCCACAACTACCCTTTACAACCTTGGACTTGGACACACACAGACACACACCCACCCACCCCCCCCCTGAATGAAATTGCTACCAAGATGCTCCAAGCAGTAACGTGGTCATGTTTTTATATATGCAAATATTTTAAAAATATTTTAAAAGCCTTACATAAACCAATTCTATGCAATTAAAGCAAAAATGAACAAGTTATCACATTTTTCACTAGCCACTGATCATTGGCTAGTGAGAAATGCTCTGGTCTGTCTGTCGCGGGGGTGAGTGACTTTACGACTGGCTAGTAGCTTGCAGTGTGAACGTTTGGTAACCAGCCTACGATGATAGCATTCAAAAAGGGGGGCGCTCCACCTTAGTTCTGAGTATCAAAGACCTAAACCTGGACATTTATTAGAAACCAAAATAAACATTCATGCATATGCGCCCCGAGCCGCCATCACTAGTGCTGTGTTTAATAAGGGCAACACTGATCGGACTAACTTGCATAAAAGCAATGGTTAGGGCTAGTAAAATAGGTCAGTAAAATGTTTTAGTATACGTGCTGATTTATTCTTGCGACGCAAAAGCCTAGACTCAATGGATTAGGAGTCGCAAGTTCAACATGTCACTAGCAGCGCAGAAGGCGGCGGCCTCGTGTGAAAGGGACTCATTACGCGGGCCATACGTTGGCGTATGAACTTGAAAATACGCTGCTTGCTCTTTCCTCAACAGGGCATGGTTTTTGAAGATTATAAGGACACGGGGTCCGAGCCGACCAACTGGCATGAATCACAACTCGTCCGCAAAGAGAGGACCCGCTAACAACGCATCCTCTGGAACGCTATCCCAATTTTACAAGTCTATACAGCTCTAATAACATACTTTTTTCAACAATATCTGAGCAAGGAGTAATCTCAATGGATGCAGAAACGACGAAGCACGCCACTCGGCGTGCTGCACTGCTGTTGAATAAGAACAGCCCATACGCTGGCTACCCACACCCTGTACAGCGCTCTGCTGCTCTCAAGCTAGGTCTGCGCTTTAAACAGTAAAATACAATACAAAAATACAATACAAAAATACAATTTCCACAAGCAGCAACGTGACTGGAGAAGGAAAACCTGTCGCCCCAATTGACAAAAATGAAAACTGGGCTAGGCTTCAACTGGAGCAGGCTCAACGCCTTCAACGATATGCTGCACCCAGAGATCTCGCAAATTCTAGGAGCTTGACCGTTTCAAACACTGGGTTTGTACTGGATGGAACATCTAGAAAAGCAGACGGCATGTCTCAGAGCAGAGACTACATTAGCAAGAATGCTTAGCCAAGGCAGCATCAATTTACCAGTGCTGTGACTAACAGTGCATCAATCTTGCAGCAAGCGGGTAACCGGGAGAAGGAAGCGGACTTGCGGCCAGGCTGTGCGATCCTAGAGATGTCAATAGCAGGCGGTCTCCAGGAAAGAGAGACTCCGTTCCATGAGATTAAACCGTAGGTGTAATAAGCTCCCTACCACAAGCAGAGCCCGGGGGACGGGTGCCAGGAAACAAGTCAGCAAAAGCATCAATGAGGGTTCCCGTCCGCTCGCTAAAGCTGCAGTTCTACAGAATCCAAAGCGGAGACTCAAGTAGAGGGGCCGCTCTACTGTCCATGCAAGGGAGTCCGGGAAGGCCCAGTTGTCTGCAGCTCGCATGCGCTGTACAAGTGCAAAAATAAATAAAATAAAGGGCCCCGATGGGCTTTCCAACGAGGGCATCATGATGGACTGGAACGACATGGTGCGCGTTTATGGAGCGCAGGAGGACGGACACAAATGGGTTCGAGAAATATTGGCTTGGATCCAAGGCTCAGACCCTGCACAACTTACACATGCAAGTGAGGCCAGAGAAGGGATGGGAGGGTTCAGGCAAGAAAATAGGAGGTCTCCCCTTCAGTGGGAAAATGGGAAGCTGAACCGGGGCAGAAGGACACGGTGCCCTCCGAGCCATAGACCAGGACAGATCTAATGCAGACAAACGTCCCTTACTGGACCCCTAGACAGAACTGCGCAAAGGCGCTCTAAAGATTTGCAAGGAGTGGACAAGCTGCACACGTTCCGGCACTGCAGAAAAGTGAGGGATTCTGGAATCTGCGTGAAGATGGGACTTCACTGGGAGTAGGGTGGTGTCTGAAGTGTGGCCCCGGTGGTCTTGGGCTCAACACAAGCGAAAAAGCACGAGCTAAGCAATTAAGACGAAGGGTGGTGAGCAGGCGGGATTCTGAGGCCTGGCTGGTAGAACTCGACAGGCGGGCCCAACTGGAGAACTGCTAGTCTAAGAGGACACCCAGGAGCGCCCACAACAGCATCTAGTCGAGCTTTAAGGAAATGCACGCCAACTGAGATCCCAGATTCTCAACTAGTAGGGGTACAGCTCTACAAGCAGCCCCCCGGCCACAGGCCCTTCTATCCAAACCCTCTTCCCTTCCAGCTCTCTGCTTCCCAGCTGCTTGCCGGCCCCTCTGGTTTACCCAGCCCGCCTTGCAACTCTCTCGCACTATGGCACAGCCGCGGGAGGACACCCCTTTCCACACAACTTCACAGCAAGAGTCGTATCCCAGTATCAGATGTAGGGTTCACGTGTCTCCACCCTTTCATCGAGCGCAGGACCGCCCATCTAAACACTGCATTTAATTTAAAAACCAATGCACCGACCCGCAGATAAAAGTTTACAAATGTTTACAGCAACAACAGATGGAAAGGGAAGCGGCAACCTTACTTCGAGCCTATCAGGAGACAGAAGACAAGGCCTGCCCCTTCAAAATAAAGCGCTCGAAATCAACAACTTCCAACTCACCCCCCTCTTCTTAACTGCTGACATTCAGGGAAAGTATTAAAACCCTACTATTCAAGCAGCCTCTAGGGGGTAGCGGGCCACGTGTGTGGGGGCGCCTAGCTGCAGAGGGTCAACAATACGCCCTGTACGTGCAGTCCCCTAGGATTGGCTCAGCTGAATACAAGTCAATATCAAAATGCAATCAGGGGCCAGAAAAGGTAGTGCGGCAACTGCACTAGTAAACTATCACTTGGTTTAATAAAAAAAAAAGTCTACAAAGGGTGCCGGAGGAGAGGCATTTTCAGAGTGTTACTATGACTGCATCGGACAAACATACATCTGGCTTTATATATTTCCTAAGGCAACAGCTCCCTCTAGCGATGACAAAAGGCAATGCAGGCAGGCTCTACTGCGCATGACTGCATCGGATAACACATATGGACTTTTATTATATTATATGCTAGGATGCGTCGGTCCTTGCATCCATTTCTTGCACTGAAGCCCTGTTAAAAACCAGCACTGGCAAAGTCAGCAGTTTTGGCTGGTGTCAATGTATCGGAGAAGCATCTGCCAAGCACCGATATATGGCTAGTTACTCACGCCACTGCCCAGCCGTTTCCATCTTAGGGCCAGCGAGTACCATTATGGCAGTGTCGGGCAAATGCCTGTTACAGCTTGCTTGTGAGTATGGATGCCTAATTCTGAGCGAGATACCTGCCCCGAACTCCAACCCCCGGGAACTTTAAGACGCTACAGAGTTCTCGAAAAAACCTGCCATCTGTGGTAACGAACTCCAACTCGAAGGACGGATGCACACAAAGACGTATAGAAATATTGTTTTAAAGCAGCTAAATTAATACTGCCAAGCTCCAGTAGCTAGAGGAAGATGAAATGCTGAGAGAACATCAGGTGACCTGAAACAGAAAAACAGCTGCAGGGACACAGCTTGCGACAGTGGGACGGACACATGCTTTAAACTTCAATGGCAATGTGCCGGTCCCACGACAGGATGTGGGATTCAAAGCACTTGCCGTGCAGCCTTTTAGAACGTATACACATCCTAATTCCCATAGGAGATCATTGAAGCCCCAGCAGTTTAAGGGTGAAGCACAGACGAGCACTGTAAGGGAGAAGCACGCAGCTGCCCTTAAACACAAACGTAGGGCAGCTGAGCCGAAATGGAATTCATCAGGCGAACCATCTAACAAACTGGCCCGCCGCCTCCTTCAAATGGAACACCGACTCGGCATCCGCTCTAAAAAAAAAAAAATAATAAGTCTACATTCAAGCCCATATCTCTGCGGCATCAAGTAACATGGCCAAACTTTTCAAAGTCTGTAAGGAACTGGCCACTCCTACAGCAGCGTCTTCTGTCACACCCACCCAGGACCTTTGCTCGGCCCTGACGGCACACTTCATCACAAACACCCAAGACATCCTTTCCTCACTCACCCCCACACCACAGCACAGCACACACCAACACCGGAGCCTCCCTTGGCCCCACCTTCATTCCCCATCTCTTCTCTCTCACCCGTGAAGTCTCTATACAAGTGCAGTCTATCAAGGCTTCATCCAAACAGCTGGGCCCCCGCCCCTCCAAAACCATTAAGGACATCATTGACTCCCTTGCCCCAGCCTTGGCGGATCTCTGAAATCTATCCCAATGGCTCTTAAACACTCCATTGTTCACCCTCTGCTGACCCCTCCCGGCAAACCAATGCCCGTTCTCCATCACTCCTTTCCTAGGCAAACTCCTGGAGAAGTTGGCTAGGTCTCATCTGACCCGCCACACATAATTGACACAGTTAACCACAACATCCAGATCGCACGTCTCCATTTCACCCTGGGAATCACAGGTCAGACCTCTGGCGCGGTTAACCTCCTTACTCTCTGACCACCCATTCCAGGCACAACTCGGAGCCTTTCACTCAACTATCACTCTCTCAACCTGTGGCGTTGCCCAGGGATCTAACCTATCCCCCTGGTTCTTCAACGTCTATATGGCTGACCTGGCACGGGTGATTGCAACCTTCACCTCGAACTTCCAGTGCTATGCAGATGACACGCAACTATCTTTCACGCTACCCTCAGCCACATCTTCCTCCTCCTCAGTCATATCTGACTGTCTGTCCGCTATTCAGTCATGGTGTGCTGTAAACAACCTTTGCCTTAGCGCCACTAAGACTGAGATTGTTCGCATTAGGACCCCTGCTCCCGCTTTCCTTCTCTCAACTCTGACTGGCTGCCCTTGGCCCTGCACCCACCTGCGAAGCAAAAAACCTGGCTGTCATCTTCGACTCCCCACTCCTTCTCACATTTCAGCCATCTCTAAAAAGTCTAAATATCAGTGTCACCTCCTAAGAGGTACTCTACCCTTTCTCACTTTCCCCCAGCGGCTCACTGTCTCCAGAGCACTGGTTCTCTGCAGGCTGGACTTTTCCCAACAGCCTCTTCCTCAACTTCCCTTCTTCTGCCCTGTGCCCTTTGCAACTCATCCAGAACAGAACAGTGAGATTTATCCTTGGTCTCAAGCCCTGGGACCGCAGCTCTCTGGCGCTGAAATCCTTCCACTGGGTCCCCGTGTCTGCAAGGATCAAATTCAAGACCCTCTGCATTGTCCACAAGGCTTCCTGGGGCTTGGGACCGACTTAACTACAACGTTGCCTCCCTAAATACTGTCCCTCCTGATCCCTCTGCTCATCTGCCTCCAACCTTCTGCGAGTGAGCCGGTTCTCCAAGCAGATATTTGGAGTGAAATCTTCATCCTCTGCAGGTGCCTCCCTCTGGAACGATTCCAAGTGATCCGGCTGCAGCCGATTTTTCCACGGCCGGAAAGTTTGCATGAGAAAGGTGCAAACTACCAAAAGTTTGCACCTTTCTTTCTCTTGCGAACACACTTGCATACTACGGGGGCTGCAGGGGTTTCCCCTGCAACCCCCTCACACTATACTGTAAAGTATAGTGAGCAGGGTGATGCAGGTGCACCCCCCCCCCCCCCCAACAGTCTTTTTTTACTTGCCTGCTATGCTACCACCAAAGGTTTGAATCTTTGGTGGTAGCATTTTTTGGTTGTATTTTGCAGTCAGACTTTTTTCGATCCAATCGTTCTATACCTCCGAACAGCCTCCCCGCCGCCCTCCACCTTATCTACTTAAGTTCCCGGAAACGCCTCAAGACTTTCCTCTTCCTTCTCTCTCCCTCTACCCTGCTAACCTAGCACTCTGCTCTTTCCCTCTCTGCCTCTTCTTCCTTGCAGCTTGCCGACTGGCTGCCTGGTGTACCTCACTCCGCCAGTCCTCTCTAGCACTTGCCACAGGGCCCTGCACCCCACCCTCACTGCACTTGCGAAACAACCCATGAAAGTGGCTCTCTCTGCACTTGCCCCAGTCTCCACCGACAGGGTGCACTTAGACGCCCCACTCTCTGTGACAGTCTGTGCACTTGCACAATCCAAATGCACCATGCCTGAAGATATTCTGTTTCGCCCCTGTGCCTGCCCCTAAACTGCACTTGGTAAACCTGCAGAATCGCCGTCAGGCCCATTTGCTGTGTCTCAAATGTTAAATGTATTCTATGCACTTACTCTGCCTGTGCAGACTATTATCATCTCAGAATTTCAAAGGCTCTGAGGACAGGTCGTTTCCCCCACCCCCCCCATGTTCCCACCCTCCTTGTGCGCTTGGAAACACTTGGCTGTGTATAGGCGCTTTATAAATAAACATTACCATACCAGAAACCGAAATGCAGCGCGTGTGGGCACTGCCCGTTCACCCTGGCAGCCAGTGGCTCCGGCCTTCCTTGGCAAAGCACTGCAAACATTTACTCAGCAGGGCAGGTCTGGCCAAGTGCAGCGATTACAGCTAAAAGCCTGGCTTTCTCCCGAATGCAAAGATGGGAATTGGAGTGAATATTAATCAAGACAATGCCACCAATCAGAAGGGGGAAGCTTGAACCCTCAATGACCGCCGGGAAGGGATGGAGGCGGTGCCACCTTGGCGCCGGGAGAAAGCCAGACAGGGTTATAAAGTATCAAAGTATCTGTAGAGTTCCCCACATAGGGGTTACTTCCTGCAACTGCACCCTTTTTCAAAACAGATGCTACAAAACACACATTTAATACCACATGTGACCCGCAAAAATGCAGGCAAATCGCCATTTCATTTGCGCTTGTGCGGTTCGGACAAAAGCGGAGTGTAAAATCCAGGATCAAAAGGGAGCATGTGACAATGATTCAGGATAAAAGGTGCCTGGAATTTCAAGAGTTAACTTGAAAATGGTAAGGGGCCAGACCAGTCATGGAACTTTGACACAGGCGAGAACTTCATAAACTGGCTCCCCTGCCTCCAAACAGCACATTTTACAACGCCAAGACAGTTGAAGGTAGAGGTTACACCTTGGAAGCCATCTTGGGTCCCAGGCCTTCACATTTGCCAAAGTCCTAGCATTTTCCTATCGGTTCTTAAAGCTGGATTTCAGTACCAGCGCAGAAGTTAACCTGGAGCTGATGATTTCCTATTTTACTCCCCAAAAAAAAAAAAAGCAGGCCAATAGCCACAAACAGCCCTTAATGCCACATGCACTGCTCTGGTGAGGTCTTCAGCAGTAAACATGGCCCGGTATGCCATGTGCACTGCTCCAGTCGGAGCATTAAACATGGCCCAGTAGGCCACGTGCACTGCACCAGTCGAAGCCCCCCTCCCTTCCAAGAGAGCTTTATTTTTAGGACATGGAAAGGTCCAAACGGGATCTTCAAAAGTACCTCTACACCGAACGTCACTTCCTGTAACAAGGACACCATGCGAGTTCAAGGGTTTAATAGCTCGATATGGAGCCTTACCATCAAACTTTGCAGTCAAAGTGCCTGCCAGTGTTTTTTCAAAGCAGTCTTCTTCGAGTGTATGACTTAATTGGAGCTGTAAACTAGGCGTAATAAAAATATTAGGAGGGTTTGGCATTAACTGCTTCAACATCTTCGGGTTTGGCGGGACCCTGTGCTCCATCTAAACCCAGACCGTTGCTTCACATGGAAACGCACCACAAGCTGCGCCACATTCACAGGGTCCTTCCCATCACATTCCTCCTCCTCAATGGATTCCCTCATCCCATCTTTTGGGACCTTCACCCACCTTCACATACAGTCCCATCAGTTCACCTTCTCCCCCTTCATAAACGACACCCCAATTTCCCCCCTCCCCAATCCAGCTCTTATATTCTGCTGCAAGGCATCCATTTTCAAAACATTATTAGCAGAATGTGCTCATTACAATCTTAGTTTAGTTTGTTTATTTATTTATAAAGCGCATCCGAACCCTCAGGTAACTGGGCGCATAATCATGTGTACAGCAGAGTTACATATCGTTACACGAGCATCATAATACAACAGACAGAGCATACATTAGTGCAGGCTCTGAAAGTTTACATACAGGAGTAGAATATACCGAGAACAGAATGTAGAGAGGGCAAGTTACAGTGGCTGGTGCGGACCGGGTTACAGGTTGGTCCTGAATATGCTATGGATAGAGTAAACATTACTCTAAGTCGAGCGCGGCAGCTAGCCAGTCATGTCGGTGAAATTCTGGATGTTTGGGCTAGTAGCCATGATTTTACCATGGCTCTGAATGGCCAGAATGCGGTTTCCGATCTAATTGTAGTTGGGAGGGTGTTCCAACATTGTGCTGCGAGCACTGGAAAACTGGAGCCTCCTGCTGTTTTTAGGTTATACTTGGGGATCTTTAGTTGGTGCAGGTAAGGTGTTCTGGTGGGTCTAATGGGGCAGTTTCTAGAGAATTTGTCAGAAAGATAGCGTGGGGCAGTGCGGATAGGCACTTGTGGGTGATGACCAGTGTTCTTAGCTTGATTCTATCACGGATCGGGAGCCAGTGGACTTCTTTTCTAACCGTGGATATGTGTGCCTTGCGCGGGAGGTTGAGGGCACATCTTAATGCATTATTTTGCAGGATCTGCAGTTTGTTCAAATTGTTAGAGGTCGTGCCTAGGTAGAGTGTGTTGCAATAGTCTAATTTAGACAATATCAGCGCTCTCGATAGGGTGAGGCAGCTGGAGGTGGAGAGGAAAGGCCTACAGGCATTGATCAATTTATTGGTGTATGAGGTAGCTGAAATGGTCGAGTTTATTTGTTTCTTTAGTTATAAGGTAGAGTCGAGGTATACACCTAATGTTTTAACCTCTTTGGAGACTTTTATGATGTTGCCATCAATGGTAAAGGATTGGTATCTTTGGTCCAGTTTCTTGAGGCGAGCCTGGCAAAGACTGTGTGGCCATCCAGGCTTGGATTTCTGAATAGATATCATTAAGCTTTGCCACATCATCTTCATAGCTACCAGTGAGCGTGATGAGGACCTGGGTGTTGTCTGCATAATTGGTGTAGCTGACACCCAGATCATCAAGACGGTCAATAGGAGCTTCGTGAAAATGTTGTAAAGAGTGGGAGAAATGCAAGAGCCTTGCGGCACTCCACATGTGATTGGCATAGGGTCCGCAGATGCAGTGGGGGCGAAGACTCTAGTCAACCTGTCCGACAGAAATGACTTGATCCACTTAGTGGCATTCTGTGAGAATGCAGCAGCTGAGGAGAGGTGTTGAGTGAGGATCTGGTGGTCGACCAGATCAAAGGCAGCAGAGAGATCCAACAGGAGCAAGATGGCTAGTTTGCCCTTGTCTTTAGCGTCATCCATTTGGATTTTTAGATCCAAGAGGGCAGTTTCAGTCCCATGCCTAGGTCTGAAGCAGGATTGTCGCAGGCCTAGGAGGTTGTTATCTTCCAGATGCTGTTGTGTTTGGAGATAGGCTACCCTGTCCAAGATTTTGAGAAGGAATGGTACTGTGGTGATGGGCCTATAATTTGTGGGGATATTGGGATCTAGGTTGGGTTTTTTGAGCAGGGGTAGGACCCATGCTTCTTTAAGGTTGTTGGGGACCACTGAGTTTTTCTTCTTGATTAGCAAAGAAACGTATTTGATTAGCAATTATGTAACCAGAAGTTATTTGTATCCAAGAAATAACATTAGCAACAATATAGCAGGTTTGTGAACCGCTGAATTAAGGTATTAGTAAGATTAGGGTCTGTAAAATGTTAGGTGCATTAATAGACGTAAATACATAGATCGGATAAAAAGGCTCTGAAAACATTTTTCCGTTGAAGGCTCTGTTCAGCTGGGTGCAGTCAGTGTTGCACAAGGCAATGTCCCATGTATGATAGGCTTGCGCCATCATTCGCTGAGCAAGTTCAGAGGTTTGCTAAAACAAAAAGGTTCATTGTTAAAGGAAAGTCACAGCCTGAGACCAAGTGCATAGTATGAATTAGCGGCAAGCAGGGTAAATGTCAAGATGGCCCTTGCCGGTCTTTGATAGCAACTCTTTTCAATATAGAGTTAATTACAACTTGCGGTGTGAGGGCTTGTCCACTAACCCGAGTCAGCTAGGCACAATTGCAGCATTCCAGCCCTGCGCATCCATGAAAGCAGTATTAATCGTTATCATAATCCCAGCTGACACTGGGGGTGCTGATACTTATTTTAGTTGGTTTTGAAAGGAACCTGGGTAATTCATGTAATTCATGCTGAACTAGAAATGACCCATATGTCCGAGACTGGAAAGCAGTATTTCCTGAACCTGCATGTGAGCAAGGTGGTGTGCAGTGGAACGGGCTGTGGCGGGCGTTGAGGTGTGGCACTACAATGGAGACTTGGCCTGGGGCACTGCTTGCAAGGACGGGGTGAAGGCCGGACAGATGTGCCGTGGCTGGCCTGAAACGCAAGCACCTACTTGCAGATTCTGTTTGCGGTTTCCAGCCTCCGGATTGGCCAGCTGTCTCCCGCAGATGTCAATATATAATGCAATCATAATTGTAGAGCAAAGCGAGCTTCGAAGCCAACTACAGTGTCTGGCAGTGCAGTAGATCTGTAGATGTACAGACTGGATGGAACTATTGATCACTACTTTGCGTAAACATCTAGTTAGCTTTGTGTATTCATTATGTAAGAGGATAGAAAATAAGCGACTAAGCCGAGTGGATGGCATAGCCGTCGGAGAACTGGTAAACCTAGGTGGACTATTGTGGTTTTGTGTCCATCTCACTTGAATGGTTGCTGGTATGAAGCAACAGGGTAGAAAGTCAAGGTGTTTATGGTCTGCTCACAGGTTGAGCACCAGTTGCACAGATGAATGCAACCAGCACATCTCAGAACTGGGGTTTCCACCAAAAGCATTTGGCCCTGGGAGCATGTATATTGTCAAAAGTGTCCACAATACAATGCACATTGCCCAACAAAACGAAATCTAGTCGACACCATGAGATGTATAGATACACCAACCTAAATTGGACGCTAAAACATGCAGACAATGGTGTTTTACAATAGAAATACTACAAGAATGCAGTATGTAACATACATTTTAGGAAGGGAGTTGCAGACCGTCTTTTCAAAGTGAACACATACTTTGCCAGACATGATATAGTGTGATAAATATATCAACTAGATGATGGTTTGCAGTTATTTGAAAAAGAGAACACTTAGCTAGCAATCCCACAACCGCCGTGGGCAATTTTCAGAGTGCAAGAGAGGATTACTGCTGCATTCTCTCACCTTTAGCCTCCGAACTTTCAGTGAATTTAGCAAAGAGGGTGAGGGAACCCCGAGGACAAGAGTGGAAGAGTGGAATCCCAGGTAAGCTGTGCTTTTAGTTCATGTACGGAATTACAATAGCTAGCTGCGCTATACAAGTCTCAATTTAATTAGCAATCCTACAGAATTGCTTAGCAAATTGCTATGCAGCACTGCTCATTTCATGCCTTGCTACTGGAATACCACTCTCGCTGTAATAAAGCCACTCTAATCACTAACCACTTAGACACCCATCACCCCTGCATTCCTTCACTGTCCATTGTTAAGAAACCGACTTTGTGAGTTATGGATTTTGCATACAGAATTTCTAGACCGATAAAGCAGCCTGAAAAAACGAAGAGTTTTGGCTTGCATACAGGCGATGGGCATGCATTTGGCAGGCACTGCGATCGTATACCCTGGCACTGCCCATTCGACAGCTGTTGGCATATTATAGTATACCCATCATGGGCCCCGTGTTGCACACCTGCACTCCGCTGTGCCAAGGCTATATCATACTGGGTCAGGCGCCAAACTTTGGAATGGGGATTCCAAGAAAGAGTGCAGCACATGTACCGGAGAAGCTCTGGGCCAGTACCGATCTTCATGTATTGGTTGCGCTCCAGTGCTCGTGTTGGTTCATTTTGCCAAGCCAATATTTATCGGCTTCACCCAGAAAGGCCATTTATTAAGAGACACAGTAAGGGGCCCTGATGCCCAAGGGCTTGCGCACGCTATACAAATGTAAAAAATAAATAAACACTCTTTAGCTATGGATGGCAATAGTGGCACTCTTGGCACTCCCACTGGGCATTCCCTAGGGTGGCCTTAAATCATATTCTTTGGCACCAAAGTCAGGTGGCACAACCTGCAAGTCATTTGGGAACGACTCAGCCTTTCATCCTTCTCAAGTTCAATCACTGAGCGGCATTACGTTTTGTAACACCAGCCGTCTTTGGAGACTGGCGAAGGACCCATAACACATGGGGCAGGGTGGGGGCAACAGATACATATGCTTGGTGAGGGCCCAAACCTGTGGGGCCGGTTGCAGGCCCCCGAAACAAAGAAACGAGCCTGAGGGCAGAGTTCCTTCAGAAGGTCACAGAACTCTGAGGGGACTTGCAATGCCCTTCTGTGCTGCAGAAACTAAAGCAGTTTCCTAAAAAGCATCAAACGTTTCGTGTTGTGCTTCAGAATAAGAACGAACATGCATATTCTTGCCGCCATGTGTTCGACTCCAGCAGTGGACAAACTACCACAAACACTTCCTTATCAGTTAATGGCTGTAAAGTATCAGAGACAGCGATTCCACGAGGAAAGAATGTGAAAAGCGCGTCACAGCTTCAATCGAGTGCTGCGGTGCCGGCGAAACTCTGCCCTGTGCTGCTCGAGGTAACAACTGATCACGACGGGTAGTGACGTCATCTCCTGATTACAGGAAAAGTGTTCACGGGCATTTCTAGGGTATTTCAGATTGCCTTGTAGGAAAATATTTAGGCAATATGACCCTGTGGAGGGTGGCCATTACCAGTCCGGTAATGCCCCCCCCTCTGAGGGTCATATTCAATACTTTAAGTGGCCGCCGGCAGTCTCAAAGTGGGGCTGAGCCAGGTCCCACCCTCCCCCGTCCCCGTCCCACCACAACACTGGCGGGACACATTATCCGGCCCCAGCCGCAGCCTCGACGGGAGATATACCCACCATTAAGTCAGGCAAGCTGACAGGAGAGCCAGCCAGAGCGGCACTGTACCTTGCTTGCACCCCTCTGTCACTGTAACTTCCTCTGGTGACCCCCTCCAGAGGAAGTTACTGTCCCTTTATTTCCCCAGGTCGCAGAGGTGTCTTTAACCTTCAGAGAACCTGGGGATTCCTTGACATATTTCATGGTTTCTAAAAGATGGTTTGAAAAGTGCACAAACCATACTAAGATAAATATATATGCATACCTTAGGGTTTACATATTTTTTTAGGCCATGCCCCCTAATGAGGCCCCCCCCCCCTGATTTCTTACCCCACTTAAAGCCCGGCTTATATTGTCATTGGAACCCTGGCAGGTTGTACCGGGGTGCCAATGGACAATTTTCTTGACTTGCAAAACGGTGCGGCAACCGTTTCTCAACTCGAGAAAAATACAAAAAATGGCCACTGGGTATCGGGAGAAGGGACTACAGGTAGTCCCTTCTCCCTTTCCATGGTGCTACTGAAATGAATGGAACAGGGAGAAGGGACTCTAGGGAGTCCCTTCTCCCTTTCTATGAAAATGAGGGTCGGGACCGGCTCGAGATGCACGCCCTAATGTCTTCAGGATTACCATCAGGTAATGCTTGCAATATCATCTATCGGGATGCAGCGTTACTGTCTTTGTTGTGAGGTACTAATAATATAGAATGTACTTTCAAAGTATATCATTGCTCATTATTCACAAAAACAGACACTGGGCCTCGGCAAGCATGCGGTAACTTAGTTCTCGGTTCCGCCATACTAGGGGCTGTGCTCGCAGGTGCCCGACATCCCACCAGGTTTTTCCTGGCGGGCTGACCGGTAACCGCGAGCACAACACGTTGGATGCACCGGCACAGCTCTGCATGTGCCGGAGCATCCGACGTCCCCATTCCCATTCAGCCCTATGAGGCCGAATGGGGTTGGGGAGTCCCATGATACCGGCACCCACAAATGGGGAATTACCGGGTCCGCCGAGCTCGGCATGACCCAGTTATTGCCCATTCACGGGTGCCAGAAAAATTTCAACTCTGGCGGCAGCCGTGCCGTTTTTAACGGCACGGCTGCCGCCAGAGTTGTAATGAGGCCAACTATGTGGACATGACACATCTTTGCCATGCCTGTCCTAAAGACCGAAGTATCTGCTTTGAAAATGCTTTATGAGTAATTTCAATAAAAGGTTTCTGGTGTGAGAAATAACGAAGTACATTTCAGAAAAGGCGGCTGACCAGACATCAAGCAAATATGCCAAAGTCAAGATGCGACCGTATTTGGTGCCAATATTTTGGAATATGTGCAGGTATTGGCAGCCTGAGGCAAGGTGACAAGGAGGACTCGGGTTCCTTCTCCGAGCCGTTAGCCACGGCGACGTAAACTTTAAAAAGGGAATAATGTTTTACCTCATTTCTGCAGCCCATTAGCTCACAACAAATCCACGGAATTCGGCATGGGTGTGAGATGAGAGAGGGCAAAGCCCTTCCCACTGAGATGCCTTTTTCATGTGCGCATGAGATCAACCATCATTGGGGTTAGTGGAAAATACAGTCACCTGCACAGGCGAATCCCGTGCTTTCTATTCCAAGGACCACAAAAGGGGGGTAGGAACAAGCTGCACAATAAGCAGCAAGCCTTTGCTAGTAACAAACATGACCCGCAATGTAGGGCTGGCAAGTCCAAAGTCTTCTTCCCATGTCCCTTTGTACAGGCAGCACAACATTGATTCGGCACACTATGTGGGCACCACGGTGCGCAAAGGCACACTATGTGGGCGCCACGGTGCGCAAAAGGCACACTATGTGGGCGCCACGGTGCACAAAAGGCACACTATGTGGGCGCCACGGTGCGCAAAGGCACACTATGTGGGCGCCACGGTGCGCCTAGGATTCCAAACTATAAAAGGGAGTTGAGCTATCCTATTTCTTGCACCCCCCAACACTTCCGCCTACATTTCAGATGCCCCCTAAAATACACTGCTTTAAAAAGGCCCCAAAGATGTACGACACATTTTCTTTTTGTAAATCTTTATGAACGAATAAAGTTGGTTAAAAAAAAAGGCCTCAAATCAGAATCGTGTTGTGCTCTGGACACACGCTAGAACCGGGTTGTCCAACTCCAGGCCTCGAGGGCTGTGATCCTTGATTTTTGCAGGATATCCCTCATTAATATTCATGAGGAAAAATGTGCATACATTTGGAATCATGGCATGCACATTTTCTCATGAATGTGAATGAGGGGTATCCTGAAAACCCAACATGGATCCGGCCCTGGAGTTGGACAACGCTGTGCTAGAAGAGGGTGGGTCTGATGTGGAATGAAGGGGCCGCGCAAGAGCCGCATCAGAGAAGCCGGGGTGAGGATCACTTACAGACAAAAGTAATTGGCTGTAATGATCTTGCTGCTGCCTCCCCCTCCCTTGCAAGCCAGTGCATCATCGCACTATTAAGGACCAGTAATTTCGTTAACCCGATCCGCTGATGCAGCGATAGCACTCAGACCCGCAAACTTATCCAGATAAATCCACATTTAATCTGGTTTACCATCTTGCCCAAGGAGGGGGCAAGGGGTGCTTTCAGGTTTGGAATATAAGCCTGGCGTGGACTAGAAGACAAGACAAAAAAAAAAAATCCAGCATCGATCTAAACTCCCTAATCAAAGAAACCACAGAACCGATGAAAGGCAATCTGGGTCCCAGCCAGAAGATCAGGAGGGCTTGCGTCAATCAAGTGGTGATACGCAATGTGTGAATTTCATGCGCTGCGGTGTGTGGCTTCATAGTAATTCATGCATCCGTCAAGACAAACCCGCTCTGCAAGTTCTCGTGAGAAGAACCAACAAAGAAAGTAAATATTTACAAATTCTGCCAGCAATTAAATCACCAGTTCCATATGCCTTATGGTTTCCAAATACCAACCACTCCTTTGTCCTTTGCTCCTCCAGTGGCAATGAACTTGCACCCAACTGTTTTCGGTAGGCACACACCCTTTACTCGTGTGTCCTAGGATTTGAAAATGTAAAATACAAACCCCAAAATATCTACTAACACCAGTCTTGCACTTTTCTAGAGAAATTGCCCCAATATACAACACATGGGCTAAAACAAGCAATTATAAGGCAGCCGGAATGCACCAGAAAACTGCTCTTTCCATTTTGGACTCACCACTTACTGCACAGTTTTCTAAACTCGCCTCTTATTCTTTTGGATCCATCTGCGCGTTTGACACGGTCGACCACTCCCTTCTACTGAAGACTTTGTTTCGCGGTCACAGTCCTATCCTGGTTTCAATCTTATCGCTCTCATAGAACTTTTTCAGTTTCATGGGCTTGTAAATCCTCTAAATCTTTTTTGCTTGCCCATGGCGTTCCGCAAGGGTCTGTCTTGGGTCCTTTTCTGTTCTCTCATCACACTTCCGCTCTTGCTACCGTCATTTCTTCCTTTGGTCTGCGTCACCACTTCCATGCTGATGACATTTCCTTTTTTTCTTCCTTTTTTCTTCTTCTGCGATTCACCACACTCTTTCTGCTTGCCTTCTGGCCATCAAATCCTGGAGGTCTTCTCGTTATCCTACACTTAATGCTGGGAACACAGAGGTTCTCTTATTCCCGGCCAACACCCTTTTCCCCTCTCCCCCCACCCTCCTTCATTCATTTCTTTCCCCCAGCCCAGCTTTGAAATCTCGGGCTCTACCTTGACTCTAGTCTCTCCGTCTCTGATCACATTTCACTAACATCGCGTGCCTGCCTCTTTCACCTACACAATATCCGTAAAGCTTGTCCATTTCTGACTTCAAGCCTCTAAATTGTGGATTTCCTCTGTGATCTTCTCCCGACTCTTACTGTTCCTCTGCTATTTGGGCTCCCAATTTCTCGTCTTGCCACTCTCAAATCTGTTTTTAACTCTATTCATCTTCTATGCCTCCTCCCTTTCCTAGACTCTTTCCCTCTTGCTACTCTTGGCTGATTATCTTATCACTCACCTTAAATTTTATTTCCTATGCCCAGTCTTCAAAAACCTCTATGATTTTGCTCCCGACTAGCTCTCTGTTCTGGTCTATTTCTACATCCTTTCTCGTTCTCTCCACTCCTCAATTTCTCTTGGTGGCACCTTGCCACCCGTGCACTCAATCTCGTTTTTGTACTTTGTCTTTTAGCTCCCCTTCACTGGGACACCCATCCCTTACTCTCTTCGCTCTATCGGGGTCTATTCTTTAATTCGCAAGTCATTGGAGTCTCAAGTTTTGCAACATGCTTTTTTTCTATTTTTTGCTTGTTCGTTTTCCTTCCCCGTTCTCTGTGCAGTGCCTTGGCTTAAGGCACTATATAAAACAAAGAAATACAAATACACGTGGCAATAAGAACGGAGGGCTGCAGAAAATCACGAGCAAGATTCAAGCAACAAATGTTACATCATTTTTAAATAATGAAGTTAAATTTAATCAATATGGTCACAGTGCAGAGCCCACCAATTGCCCTCTAGCATCAAATTCGAGTTTCTTGTATAGGCGCACTTAGAACTCATTAAGGGCTTGCCTGAGGCTTATTTTGCTTAAGTGTACAAAATACATCGTTTCCAACATGGTTAGTTTTAAGAAATCTGCATTTTACTTTTGGGCTTAAAATAAAGGGAACTTACTTCCCTGAAGCGGGGAACATAGATCAATCTAAAAAGCACGGGACTTGGGAACAGGGCGATGCCATGCGTCATGGCTACAAAACTTCAGTCGCGTAGACCCACCTCTTCAGATCCATTCCCCAAAACTCTCAGGTCAATAAATGCAGTACTAATTACATTACATAGGTCCTCAAGTGCTCTGAAACTGGGATTCCCGGTAATAGCAGCGCTATATAAAACAGAAGGATCATTACTGTTCTTATGATTATTCCCCTTGGTAGGCATCGTTGGTTCTGCCCTGCAGGTATTCCTTTCAAATGGAACGGCGTCCAGTAAACGTAACCCCAGAGCGCTTTAAAAAAAAAAAATTTAAATTTTTTTTTAAAAAAAAAAACACAACCTCAAAAACACACACTGGGCTGATTTCCCTTGGGCCATATCGGGCGACTCGGGTCAGGCCATCCTACACCGCGCAGGTGCAGTCTTTCTTCTGTTTCATAAACCTGAGCATTCAGGCTTGAGACCAGGCTGGGAGCGGTATGTTACATGGAAAATATGAAAACCTACCATGTAAGACAAGTACCAAAAGTACCAATAAACTATCAATTTAACAGGCCGCAACATGTGCAGTCGCCACTAGCTGTTGGTGCGCGACGACACACTCTTGGCACGTAGGAAATGGGGAGAGGATGGCGCTTTACTCGTGGCATGGTATATAAACTTTGGGACCTCTAAATAAACCCTTTGAGCTGAAGTTAGAAAGCTCTACATATCTTGCTATGCCATAATTTGGGGGGATAGGGGGAGAAGGGCAATATCAATCCCCTGGGACCATGGGAACACTTTCTTGGTCCAAGCACTCCAATGTCACGGTTGACTTTTGCATAGGTGCCCAACCAATGGCCATTGGCCAGGCACTGCCCTTTTACCAACACCCTTTACCAGCCTTTGCCACCTTTTGGTCAGGGTCCATTGCCATCATGTACTCCCTTCATAAGTCACGTCAATTATTCTACTGTTCTAAAGGATCATCACTCCTGCTTTGTTAAAACAACACTTCCAGTGCTATAAAGAAATAAAGGGTAAAAGGGGCTGAAATGGCACGGATACATCGTCCACTTTATGGCGCGCTGGTTACAGTATAGATCCAGGCGTGCACATGCCATGAACCCCCAATTCCGCTCCAAGACGCGCATTTACAGCAATAGAAAGGACAGGTTTCCTGTGGTGTTTTTAATAAAAGATTACTTACATTTCCACCAGGTTTTAATTCTTCTAACGGCGGATACTAATGCCCCTTGATAAAAAAAACCCTGTACCATGCTGGAAATTAAAAAAAAGATATTACCATTCTGTTCCACAGGGCGCACAAGCCATGGTCTGCTCTTTTTATTTTAAAAACCGGAAGACAAAACCACCTAAGCGATCATTTGCAACAGCGCAAAGGCAGTCCCCGTTCCACTGCGTCCCCACGCAATGGACAGGCTTCTAATCCCACCAACAAAGCAAAGAGTTGATCAAAACTGCCCAATACATTTTCTTTAAAAAAATATAAAAAAATACTATCTAAAAACAGTCATTGTTCCCGCAATGAAAGCCAACCCCAAAACCTCAACAAACCAAACCCAAGTACATCCCCATGTAAGCAGGCCTTTGCACAGCATGAGCAACACAGCAGGCACCACTTACAAGGAGGCCGACACCATGGGCCAGCTCAAAAGATCAATGTTATGTGGCAAGAACGGACAGCAGAGGCTGCTTAAACCTCCCCAATGACAACAAAACAAGTCAAGTGACTGGGATAACGGAGGCTGCCCATTTTTAATCTCTTATAGATTTTTGATAACGCGCAAACTTTGCCAAAGGCGTTCAAAGTGCTATACAATAAAAAAAAAAGGACAACATGGTACAAACAGGTAAAACTGACCAATAGAGTGCATGCACAATTTAAAGAGAATACAATAGATTTAAAAAAAAAAATTGCAGCGCTGTTCCAGATACGTGGCTGTTCGAGGCGGAAAAGAACTTGGATTCCAGTTCTGGGAGATCCACCAGAAATAATCAGAAGGGCCTTAAAAGGAATCCAGCAAACCTTGCATCAAACCATGGCTTCATGACAAAGCCCTGTGTGCCCACCCTCAAATGCCATTAAAGAGGAACACCCCTATGCAGAATACTCTACGAGTATACCAACCAGCAAAGGGTCCTGGCGATGTAATGCACAGGACTTGCATTTTCCAGG